>NC_141695.1:74088871-74688871 GCF_964263255.1 Lissotriton vulgaris
ACACACTATTCTAATTCCACTCCCTTCACTGCATTTTCTGCAAGGTAAGGCAATAACCACAAAAAGCATGGAAAGTGCATCCACACAATTGCATAACATGCAGGAACCCGGCACTCGCACTACAGATTCAGGAAACAACCTTTACAATGCAGTAACTACATTGCACTACCTTTACAACGCAGTCATTACAACGCAACATCCTTAACATCACATGTCATTACAACGCAACCATTACATCGCATGTCACGACAACACATGTCCTTACAACGCATGTCACTACACTGCATACCATTACAGCGCATGCCATTACAATGCATAATTTTTACCCTTACACTATCCATAACTTACCCTACTGTTGCATTCACTGGAGTGGGAATAGTAATTTTTAACCCTACTCTATTCAACACTTACCGTACTGTTTCACTTACTGGAGTGGGAATAGTAATTTTTACCCAATGACTATCCAACACTTACCCTACTGTTGCACTCACTGGAGTGGGAATAGTAAATTTGACCTCTACACTATTCAAAACATACCTTAAATGCAATGTAATGGTGTGCGTTGTAATTGTATATTGTGATTTAAAGGAATGCGTTGTAAGTGTAGTTTCTAAAAATGTGTTGTGATGGCATGGAATGTAAAATCATGCATTGTGATGGATGTTGCGATGTACCAACTGCGTTGGAAAGGCATGCGTTGTAAAATTTTTGTGTTGAAACGTCATACATTTGCAGATACCTCAAGTGTCACTCACACAGTCATTTACCTCACTCTGCACTCACACACAGATAGCTTTCAACTGTAGGCTATTACCCTGAACTCACAAAAGACAGTGTTAATCCTACATTCTCACAGACACATTCCTCGCAATAAATTCATGAAACATGGTGGCTATCCTGAAGTTCCATAGTCACCCTGAACTACTGTACCCACTTGGGGTGACCTACCCCTCTATCATCTGTCCCTCTGTTTGGTTAAAGACCGCCCTTGTGGTCTTAGGTGGGATACTTTTTTGTTAAAACAGCTATCCTCCTGTCACACCAGCACACTGCTCACACACAGATAAATCACACACTAGGAAGGAGTTGAGTTTGGAGAGATGGTGGCATAGGAAACACATATTCAATTTCTGGTGCATCGGTCCACTAGTAAAATTCAAAGCTCTTGAAGTAAGCTACACTGAAGCCTGAATGCCCACCAAGGTTATTTAATCTCCCATTTGTCATATTTAGAAAAACACTGCCGACTATTTGAGTCTGGCGTTAGTGAACTTTTGCAAGGAAGAGTCTTAGTAGCAACAACAATGCCCCATGTACCTTCTAAAAGAGAAGGTGGTGCTTTTTAAGTAGGCCAAGCATATACTAAACTAATTAAAGAAATAATAAAAGTAAAACAAAAGGAAAAAGGCAACAAGTTGTGGAGGTCATGTTCTTAAAGAAAAAGTGAAGCTTCTAACTGATTTACCATCTTGGAACAGTAGAACATAATAAAGGATGCAGAAAACCTTTAAAGACTGTGGCATGGTTTAGAAGCTTGCAGTAGGGATGTTTGGTGCTCTGCTTAATAAACGTTATGGTCCAGTAGCCATGGCAGCAGAGCTGCTTTTACTCACATTACTCCATTAGCACAAGCTTCATACTCAAAATATTCCCGATAAAGAGCCCCGGTTTCGGGAGCCCGTCAGGCATTGCAGCGCCGGCCCGACGAGGGGCACCCGCCCTATGATGAAGCATGTCATCCCTCGGGGTGTGTGAGGGCAGCACCTTGAAAGACCTGTCTTTCCCCTTCACCTTAACCCCCCCTGTCACATAGGAACTGCACAGCTTCTTTAACCACTCGTCTCTTTCGGGAGCTTGTGTGCAGGACCTCATAACCTGGCTCGCAGTCCCTCCTTTTTGGTTTAAAAGAAGAATATGTGAGCAATTTGTTAGAATACCAGACTGACATTTACCCTCTGTCTTCGAAATCAAAACAAAAGTGATATGGTAAAAATAAAAGTGATTGTTAATGCTTGTTCACTTCTGGATCCAGCAGAGGTACTCATGTGCCCCCTCCCACCTCTGGGCCCGGTGCACTGCACCAGCTGCACCCCTGTTAGCTACTCCCCCGGCCTTTCTCAAAACCTCTCGAGACAGCTGCGACTGCAGTCTTAAATAAACAACGTACTCCATGACCTGTCACTGGGTCGTCTCTTATTGGATGCTTCTTTATGTATTGACATTCAATAGCTTCTAAATATTCGGGTAATTATTAAGCTCTTTAAATTGAACCAGGAGTCACATTCCCCTCTCCACCCGCCATGCATCAGTCAATCATGCAGGATTTTTATAGCGCTGCCTTTCGCCCCGGAGGGTATCCAGGCGCTTGCTGTAGGTCTCAGTCCAAGAGCCAGGTCTTGAGAACCTTCCTGACGTCGGTCAGAGAGGGTGAGGTGCGGGGTGGAGGGGGGAGGGGGGGGGGGGTGTTCCACTTTATTTCAACAGCTCCTTTGCAGATCAGAGCCCACTCCTCCCCCCTGTAGTAATGCCTGCCCTCCGTGGGCCACACCTCATCCTACTGTGGTCTGGACAGTGCTACAGGGTGAATGAATGCTCACGGCGGTCCTGAAACCCAGGAAGTGTAGACATGTTGTGCACGACTGTGAATTGTGCAAAGACCACTTGACATAAAGTGGGAGTCCTTGGCAGAGGTTTGATGGTAAATAAAAGTATCACTGTGCCCTCTGTGTGCCACACATCATCCTAAAAGAGGCAGAAACCAATGTGTGAACAGTGCTGCACATGAATGATGCTTACTTTGCCACTGAAACCCTGAAAGTGAAGCTGTGACTTGTGCAAAGATCACTACACAGGAAGTGGGAGTCCTTGGCAGAGGTTTGCTGGTAAATAAAACTATCACTGTAAGCATCATGTGTTGAACAATAAATGGGTCCTACTGGAGAGAAGATACCGGCCTCATCGAGTGATAAGATGGAAGAAACTACAGAAAATAAAATATTGGACAGAGTAAAATAAACTCAAATGAAAGAGAATACATAACATAAAATAAAATATGAATATAACCAACATCGCTCTCCTCCTCCAGCTCCTGCCATGCTCAAATGCACGTGTGAAGAATTGTGTATTACCATTGAGCAAATACTTGATTCCTTCGACCGGATGACTGCACGACAGACCGGGCTCGAGACCGAGCACGCCCCTGTCTGAAATTCCCCGCAATCATTTTTGTGCACAAGTAGACACACAGAGGTCTCCTTAATAGGGAAAGTATTTGGCTTTCCAAACAGAGAGCAGATGCCTAACATTTCCTGAAATCATTTGTGTGCTTTCTTAGACGTATAGAGGTCTCGCTAATAGAGACACTAGTGGCCACATGCATCAAAGTCCGGTTATGCGATTCCTTATTTGCGATTTTTAGGGAATCGCAAATAAGGAATCGCAAAATGGGATGCATGATTTAAATCGCATAATATTTGCGATTCTGTGAAAATCGCAATTTTTACAGAATCACAAATATTATGCGAATTCCAATTTGCGATTTCGCAATTCCCATTGATTCCTATGGGCCAAAAGGCCCATAGGAGTCAATGGGAAGGCATTGACATTTTGCGAATTTCAATTAGCGATTCGCAAAATGTTAATGCATTCCATGGGTGGAGGGGGGTCCAAAGGACCCCCCCCCCCCTGCACCCCTGAAATGTGTTTTGAAGTGCATGTTTCACACACACATGTCCTAAGGACTTGTGTGTCTGTAACATGACAGTGTTTTAAAATGCAATTTTGAGCATGTTAATACATTTTCGCAAATTACCACGGGGTTCACCCTCGTGGTAATTTGCAAACCCTAATTGCGAATTCGCAATTTTAAAAGTAATCATGCATTGCTTTGAAGGAATCGCAAATTTGCGATTCCTTAAAAGCAATCGCATGTTTGGAATTTGCTAAAAATAGCAATTTTTCCAAAAATGTTTGATGCACCCCAAAAACCTATTTAGGAATCGCGAACGGCCGGATTTACCGATTCGCACCGTTTGCACTTCCTAAATAGGTTGTGGCCGTTGATCTTTTTCAAAAAATAAGATAGTTGGTTGATACAGGAGTAAATGGTAAAGTGTTTGTCTGACACCCTGGTCTTTTGACTCACTCAACAGAGAGACAGTGGTGCAAACATTTGAACAAGAAAAGGCGAACCTGAGGTCACATTATCCATTATACAAATAATCATTCAATCAGCCGACACATGTTATCCTTCTCACTTCGGTTGACATGATGTGGTAGTCCAAACAGTTTTTTTTGGACGTTGATTTATTGTGGTGCACTGGTTGCAAGTGTCACCGGACAGTTAACAAGTGGATAAAAACAAGGAGATTGAAGCCTGGTTTAAAGAGACTGAGGTAAATGTATTGGGATGAATGGGGTCCAAGTAGATAGTGCATGAATGTCATCATCATTTTTTGAAACTACAGTATTTTTTTTTCTCTAACTTTTTCAGCTCCTTATTTGTTCTGTGTCTTGAGGAGAACACAGCAAGTAATCTAAGTGGGTTCGAAATGTGTAAACTGTTTTATTGTTGACCAAATAAGTGTTCATGTGGATGAAATACCACTTGTGTTTACCAAACATCTGTGCTTTTTAATTGCTACACACATGAAGAGAGCAGACTAGGGCCACCATTTGGCCATTGCCTCTTAGAAAAACGGAAACACTATAACTGTAGACAATTTCCAGAGGCACAGTGGGTTTATGAAACTGTGGGTAGAAAAAAAGTATAAAGAACAGGAGCGAAAAAGGTGTTTTATTAGTTTTTAATGTTATGTGATTTGTTTGTATATTGACAGTATGTTGTGTTATTTAATGACATGTTGTTGTGTTCTCAGAGTATGTTTAATATGTAAAAAGGTCTAAGAAAATTTTAAAAATAATTTCTTTCTAAAAAACAATTCAAAAAGAACAATTTTTACTAAAACTGATCAACATAGAAAACAAATGATATCAGATTGATTAGGTCTTTTGATCTTGAGATGAAAGGATGAATGAATGATTATCAGTACTGGCATTGTTTGTGGTGTTTTCATGACAAGCCACAGGCACCACTGGGAGTTTTTACCTGTTACTGTCTCAATCGTCTTGTTATTATTTTGTGCAAATTTAATTTGTGTTACTCAAGGTAGAAAAAAGCAGAGATAAATCCTATCTATTTCTACGTTTCCTTTGAACAAGGTCATCTTACCTTTGATAAAACTCAAAACACAAGTCGCACCTGAAAGGGAAGAATCATAAACGCTGCAAAGTGTTATCACTGCGGAAAGAGATGTGGTGAGCTGAGACAGAGGTGCAGAGGGGCAACATCCGACATCAGGAACAGGAGAAAGCAGCCAGAGCAGGAGCCCAGGACAGGACCTTAACATTACAATTAAAATAAAATGTGGAGGCCAGAGCCGAGGGAGAACAAACATGAGCTCAGTAGGCAGAGAGGCTTCAATGATGCACGTGGACGTCCTTTACTTGCTCCATGCTTTTATAAAGCACTGGAACGCTGTTGGCCTCCCACAGGACATGGGCCCCAAAGCCTAGTGTGCACCGCTGCTGCAGAGCCAAGTTAATAGGCACAATTTATTTATTCAAAGTTATGCTTTTTGGTCTGTAAAAAAACACATATTGTAAAAAGGATGGTTCTAAAAATAAATGATTGCACGAAAAAACAATGTCTCTCAAATGACAAAAGGGAGAATGTAGAATTAAATACTTTGACGTTCAAGAAGTTTTGACTTGTATGCATTTCGACGTGAAAAAAACAAAAATCTAGATGGAAAAATGTAACCACTCTTGCCCTTTACTATTACTATTATGTTCCCTTTCCTGAACCCTGACCTTGTAGGTCCTCTTTCAAGCTCAACCCTAAACACATCATACTATACCCTTTTTCTAAGCTTTGTGACTGGTTTTGTGGACTAGGAAATTATCAGAGACCCTCAGAATTTTTAAAACAGATAGCTCACAATTAATTGTATTTGGTGTTAGCAGATTTCTGCTTGCTGTGAGTCATATACAAAGGAAGAGAGGACTGAAATGCTAACATTGGAGAAGTGTGGCTCATTGGTTAGAGCGGAAGACCCTGATGCAGGGGTCCAGCCCGGGACCAGGGTTCAATTCCCGCCTCCGCGGGTCTTGGGCTCAATTTCCGCGGACCTGATAATTCTCGCCTTGGTTCCAATTCTAATCATGGGTCCCACTCTTCAACTCAGGGCAATAGCTTGCTTAATCTCCAAAACGGCCCAACAGCGCTAGGATGCCTGGCTTCACCTTGGGGGGGCCCAGGAGTGGGCCCTTCACAGGGAAAAGCCAGGAAGGGTTCCACAGCGGTATGCGTACAAGTGCCTGAGATACCCCTTCGGGAGTCGATTTGGTGAGCTGTACAAATACTACTACTACTACATTTGTAGAGTATATTATGTATTATTGTCTCGCAGTCTTGCAGAGATGTTGTTATTAGGTACTTTTATCGTTATCTGAACCGAAATAAATTTGATCATGATGATGAAAAGAGCCGATTGACTCATTTCACTTTAGTTTCCAGTGAAATGATGTCAGCACGCAATTAGCCTCAGGAGCAGGGGACGCTTTTCCGCAGCTCCTGAGGCTGTTTTGGAAGAACGGAAATACCTCTGGTGATTTCGAGTACCATGCGTAAAGACGCGTTGTAGACATCCGATGCACATGAGCACCTTTGCTCCAGATGGCTCCTGTGCATCCAGCACATGCAAGGGGTTAATTGCGATGGGTTTGGTCAGCCATTAGTCACGAGTTCACTATGCTATTGGTTCAAAGCGATACTGCAGCGACCCAAAAAGGCCAAAATGTTCTAGGGTTTCTTCTTTACCCGTTCAGAGAGGATTGTCTTGGCAGTTGGGGCTGGACAGCTCCAAGTAGAGCAGAAAAAAGGCTGAGTTGTTTATGACTTGGTTATTTATATGAATTACCATGGTGGGAAAAAAACAATGTACTGGGGAGTGGCCCTAAGCAATTAAAAGTGGCTTAGACTAATCAATCCTTAGTTTTCTGTGTTCTTCATTGTAATGCCTTAAGTTCAATGTGAAGGAACAGATGTGGGTCCCATGCTCACTGTGCTACTGGAACCAAGCAGCACTTGACTAAAAAGGCCTAACTAGACACATATGGGTCATGGGTTGCTCGTACTTCAGTTCGGAGAGGATCTGTGTTGGACATGGCCCTTTATGTTGTATCATTCCCAAACCTTTTGCCTGTCTTCTTTTATTTTGGCTGAATTTGTTTTTGTTGGCCTTAGGACTAGGCACATTTAACCCCTGCTAACCAGTGCTACAGTGCTTGTGCTCTCAACATAAAATATTGTAGAATTGACGTATACTCAATTGGCGAATTTAATTTAGTTACACGTCCCTATCAAATTGGCACTACATGTAGCCTGGTCCTGTAAATTGCATTCTACTAGTAGGCCTGCAGCACTGATTAATCCGCCTACTTAAGTAGACCTTTAAACATGTCTCAGGCCTGCTATTGCAGAGCCTGTGTGTGCAGGTATTTCGAACTGGCAATGTAAGCCTTTTGCCATGCCCAAACCTTACTTTGAAAAATGTGTAAGTCAGCCCTAAGGTAGGCCATATACAGCTCAGAGGGTAGGATGCAATGTATTTTAAAAGCAGGACACATATGTTTATGTTGTACATATCCTCCAATGCTTACATTTCTTTTTCACTACTGTGAGGCCTATCTCTCACATAGGATAGCTTGGGAGTTTCCTTTTATATTTTGTAAGTGTAATTTCCAAATGGAAAGAGATGACTGCTTCATGTTTGGTGTCTCTGGAATCCTAATTTAATCTAACATATGGTGAAGTCCAATTTTAGATTGCAATACTGAAAATGCCACTTTTAGAAAGCTACTCTTCTCTTTCCCTAGTCATTTGGGGCTTGCAGCCTGTCTCTGGGTCACATGACTGGCTGTAGCTGGCTGTAGCTGGCTGTAGCTGACAGTGGGCTTTGTGTTTTGCACTTAGACAGCCATGCACAGTGGGAGCTTAGGTGCGACTGGATGTGCCCTTACTGGTAGAATGGGATGGAGGAGCTGGGCACAGCCACACTTACTCTTGAATAGGCTGTGTCCTGTCAACGACATAAAGGGCTAATTAGCTTCGGTGGAGCCCTGGATTTCATATTTGGTGCATATTTGTAATTTTATTATAGTATAACTGATGGTTGCCCTGTACGAAGGCTTATGAACTAACACAACAAATCTGAGTTAGTTATGGTAGAAAGCCAATGATAAAGGTTACGTGTCTGATTGTTTATAATGAGATATTATAATTAGGGCAGTAGGCCTGAGATTAATTGTGAAAAACAGAAGTTAATATCAATAGACATTTACAGGTAGATTGTGGTTACTCTGTGTTAAAGCCTACAGATTGATAATATGTGATATTGAAAATCATCGATTACCTTCCGTGGATCCAGCGCAGGAAAGGCAGGGGATCTGTGCACTTCAAAGCCATTCCTCTAAAAACGTTTCCCCCACTTCAAAGGTGATAGTAAGTAAGTAAGTAATTTATTATTTGCATAGTTACTTAAAACATTGCAATACAAAACTTTTGAAATAAACAGTATGACAAATAGAAACATTTAAATTGCCTTTCTGTATAAAGGAGGAACAGTATATCAACTCACAATTTACCTTCCTAAGAAAGATCCTGAAATCCCATGATTTAGATAGCAATAAATAATATAGATCCATGTTTGACCTGGCATTTTTGGCGTGGTTTCCCCTGTCTTTTTGGCCTCTACCACCTGTATTTTTGATTTTGTGCTGGATTTCGTTTTTGCTGGTTTAGATGCTTTGGACACTAAGCCACTGCTGATCAGTGCCAGAGTATAAGTGCTCCCTTTGTAAATTGTTATGATGATTGGATATACATGATTGGCATATTTATATCACCAAGAAGTCCCTAGTAACGTGCACTGGGTGTGCCAGGGCTGGTGATGACAAATGCTACTAGTGGGCCTGCAGCACTGATTGTGCCACCCACATGAGTAGATCCAAAATGGCGTCTCAGGCCTGCCACTGGAACAAGATAGGACATAAGAGTCTAGTATCCCTGAACTCAGAATTTAATAACACATCTTTTAGGAAAGGTTGTTTTTGAATCCTGTGTTTGAGAACAGCACTTTTAGAAAGTTGCTGTTCTCTTGTCTGACCTTCCTGTGTGCCTTGGCCTGTTTGTGTATTGACGGTCTGGTTTGAGAGTGACAGGGGCTGGGGATTCCCTAGGAGGCTGGCTGAGTCAGCCCTAGGCTGAATGACTGCATTTGCAACTTGAGTGGTGAGAGGAGATAGCACCTGGGCCTGAATAGGGCTGTGCCTGCCTTCCACAATGCTGGCTCGACCTCCTGCTGGGCGGCTGACGACCCTGCCCCTCGCTCTGAAAGGAAAGGAGAAGCCAGGATAACAAAGTGCTCAAGAAACACCCAGAACTGGTTCAGACCGGGCTCAGGGCCCACTTGCACCATGAGAACAGAAAATTAGATCATCCTGGAATCAAGAAAGAACCTCTGCCAAGGAGAAAGCTGAAACTGAAGAAGGAATATTGTCCAGCTGTTGCTCTGCTGGATTGCCCTGCTGTTGCTTTGCTGCCAAGGAGAGGGGAAGGACTTTGCTATGCTGTGTCCCCTTGCTTGAAGGATCTTTAACCGCTCCTGCTGAATCACAACAAACACTCTTCTTTCAGCAAGCAAGAGCTGTCAAAATGTTCTCACTTGCTGGGAGCAAAGCTTTTGTCTGTTTCCCTGCCCACTGTCAAGCACGCAGAGAAACAGACAAGTTGCTTTCACACACAGGAAGCTTTCAGGAGGCAGGGAACCCGCTGTGACCACAGGTGCCTTGGTAAGAGCACAAAGAGGTCAAATGAAGGTCAGAAACCAGCAAAAAGAGGCAGAATAAATGTCAGAAAGAGGCAAGATCGAGGTAAGAAATGAGCAGAATGAGTCAGACTAGCGGTCAGCAACAAGCACAAAGAGGCTATAAATGGGAGAAATTAGCATAGAAAAGGCAGAATAAATGTCAAAAATTAGGAGAAAAAGGCAACATAGAGGTAAGAAACGAGCAGCAAGAGGCAGAATGAAGGTCAGAAATGAGCAGAAAGAGGCAGATTACAGGTTGACAATGAGCAGAAAGAGGCTAAATTAAGATGACAAATGAGCAGCAAGAGGCAGAATAGAGGTCAGAAACGAGCCAAAGGAGGGATGATAAAGGTGGGAAACTAGCAGAAAGAGGCAAAATAAAGGACAGCAATGAGAAGTACGAGGCAATACAAGGTACGATATAAGGAGAAATAGTGAGAAACGAGCCAAAAAAGGAACATAAATGTCAGAAATGAGAAGAAAAAGACAAAATAAAGGTCAGAGACAAGCTTTCTGAGAATTGCTGAGACCCTGTAAGAGGTCCCACCCTTTCCCCATCCACTCTGCAAAGAGGCCTCCTGATCCACTACTGGTTGAGGCATGAAGTCCCCTTGACTGATACGGGTTGTTGGAGCCAAGAACCATTATTATTGCCTAAAGTAATTCCACCACAGCATATCACTGAGACTTGGTTGAAGGCCTTGTCCCCTTCCTTAACAACTCTGCACAGGGTCCTCCTGGTGCACAACTGGTTAGGGGATGAAGCCCCCTTGGCTGATGAGGATCGTTGGGGGCCAAAATCCCCTATTGTTGCCACAAGTAGGTTCCCTTCAGCTTGTTTACCAAGGCATAGTCGGAGGCCCTGCCCCCTTTCTCAAACACTTTGCAAAAGGCCTAGTCCTCCTGGTGCACTACAGGTTGTATCCATGGTCACTCACACTTGATAACGCTCACCTGTCGCACAAAACAATTCTGCTCCATTGCAGAGTGCAGACTTTATCTGTAACTGCATTTTCCACAGCATGTGCAGTTGCTGAACTTCACAAAATCCACTGAAAAATCCAATGGTTACTGAGTCTTTATAGTTAGGCTTAAATTACACTGGTCCGAAAATAGAGAAATTCAGCAGTTAAAGTTATCTGACATGTCATGAGTGATGTAATAACTGAGGTCATAATGAGTGCATTGTATGGGTGTAAGTTACAGTAAGCTTTGATAAATTTGACTTCTGAATTACAATGGTTTTGTATGACTGAAAGGATATGTTATTGAATTTGTAAAGGGCATGGCTGCCCTATTGACGGGGCAACCCAGCGCTAGATCCGCAGATGCCAACTGAAGATGGAAGCGGAAACAAGGATTATTCATGGAAGAACCAGGTGTTAACTGCCCTCCTGTAAACCCTTTGATCCTGTTTGCTCTTGATAGTACTTTGGAGGGTTTTCCAGAGTGATTACACTAATGCCCGGAATGACCAGCCTCCAGCCCATGTACTTCTAACATGGGGAACACGTAACAGATGTTTATTAGAGGAGCGAAGGGCACGTTCTGGTACATAGGGGATGAGAAGATTAGATAAAACAAGGGGGGCGTGGGCATGGAAAATTCTGTGAGAGATACACAAGGACTTGAATTGAATTCCCCTTTCTACCAGGAGCCAGAGCAACTTACATATGAATTTGGCGGTAGGGAAATATTTCAGGAGGGTGAACAGGGTACGAGCTGCAAAGTTCTGCACCCTATAAAGAAGATAGATGCCTGCTTTCTTAGCACCCAATTGAGGTAAAGAGTGGCTACAAGGGATTTCGTTTATCTATTGCTTTTTGATCAACTTGCGAGTTAGTTAGCAGAAATCTAACCCCAATGTATCCATAGAATAACAACAAAACTTTTCATTAATGAAAACACTGAATTTTAGTTCACTAATTAAATAGGAATGTAAATATTTTAAGTCACATCACTAGGATGTGGAGCACATCATTTTTCTGTCCAATTTTTTAGTATTGTGTTTGTCTATGTGGTTATTCAATTCAGTTGGCATATTAAGTAATTGCAATATATTGTTCTTACTTAGGGGGCACTCATTGCAAAAATATTACAGTCCTGATGATGGTCTTATAGACATCTGCAACCAAGACTGAAACGTCGACCTTTTCATCATCTCCAAAAGCAATCCACCTGCACCAAGAGTTAACCATCGTACATTGTTTGACTTGGTTACTTTCCATGAATTCAAGGAGCTGATGAGATGGTATGAACTGACCTGTTGATTTTTGCATACATCTGTCCATAACATCTTTTGCTGATACTGATTTGTTCATCATATCCCTGTATATGTATTTGTTGATTTATTCAATATAATACTTTTTCAGATAAAACTACTTTTCTGTTTGCTCTTTTCCCCCTTTTTTCCTTGTTTCTGCTTATGATTTACTGTTTTCATTAATGAAAATTTTTGCTGTTATCCTATGGATACATTGGGGTTAGATTTCTCCTAACTAACTCGCAAGTTGATCAAAAAGCAATAGATAAACGAAATCCCTTGTAGCCACTCTTTACCTCAATTGTTCATTGCCCAAGCCTACAAGGGTTGACTGGGTTACCCATTTCTCTCTTACGTTCTTAGCACCCAGGCACAGAGAGTTGCAATAATTCAGTCTAGAGAGGATAGTTGACTAGATAATGGTCTGGCATGAATGAGCATGGAAGAACCTAAGCAGTGGCTTCAATCCGCGTAGGAGTCCAAAATAACTGCCCACCACAGATTTTGTCTGTGAATAAAAAGTGAGTGCTCGGTCTAACCAAACTCTCAGGTTTTTTACGGTCTCCTTTGGGGTAGGGTAAGCTCTAAACACGGCAGGATACAATTTATCACGCCAAAGCTGTGTGTCCCTTCCTAATGAGGAAAATTGAATTTTATATGACCTATGTATCCCCTACGTGTACCCCAACGTGTACACTTTCCCTCTATGGCCGAAATGAAGACGCATTTGCATTTGCGTCCAACGTTAACATGTCAACTACCAGGCCCTCCATGAACAAAACGATAATTCAGCCTTAAGGCCTACGTTGCCAATGCATTCACATGGTACACGTTTTAACATCGAGATGCCCACGTTTTTGTGGCCCAGTTGAGCCAGGCCCTGAATTCAGGCTCCGAGCCTCTTCTGTCTCTGAAAGCTGCAGTTTAGGTATGCATCCCTGACCTCTCCCCCACTCCTTTCCAGTCGAGAGGTGCCCGGCCTGCCAAGACGATATTTTGCCTACAGTTATCTGCTCTGCCTCCGTAGAAACACATTCCAGTCTAGTGAAATAGGTAAACATTTTCCGCCTGCAGAGCATAGGGCCTAGCCCTCCTGTCTCCCTATACATGATTTACTGAACCTGTTACCATAGTAAGCCCATGGCCCCCTGCGCAATGCACGTAGAAATATATGCACCCACTAGCATTCAGTGATGAACGGCCTCTGTTCGAGAGACCTTTACTTCAGACAATACATCCTCCAAACATAAGATGTCAGATATGCCAAGGTACAGGTCGCTCTGACTTCCCAGACTCCAGTCTCCTCTACTAGTGCTAAAGTCAACCCCCAGCTCTCTCCAGTTACACGTCATTTTCACATCATGGCCAGTTGCGCGCAAATGTAGGGTAAAGGTTTCTGCTGACCCTGCAGACCTCTCTATGCATCCACCCACCTGTGACACTCATATGACTCATCGAGTGAACACCTTCGTGCACGCCTATTTACACGCCTTCTTTCACGCCCATGTGGTCCTTATCTCTCTCTTTCTCACTTGCTTCTCCTGGAGTGTTCCGCCTACTGTATTCATTGCAATTATGTGGCTTTTACTATATATAATGTGTGATGTTAATAAAGCGTTAGATATCCCTTCCTGAACCTTAGTGGTGATGGAACCCGATTCTCCCCTGGCTCAAGCCATTGAATTAAAGCCCTTTTGAACTCGGACACCACGGACTCTGCCTCTCATTTTTTTAGCTATCCTTATTGTTATTAATGTATAGAAAAATGACTAGGTAAATTATATTTACGACACTGTAAGGAGAATCTCGGATTTGCTTGCATGCAGCAGAATGACAGTTCGCTATCATCCATTCCACAATGGCCATCATGTCATTGTGTAACTTGGCAATTTGTTGGTCAGAGGTGTTGGATAAAGAGATCACAAGCTGAGTATCATCATTGTAAATGTAAATGTAAATGTGGGTGTACTTGTAAAGCGCACTGCGACTCCATGGAGTATCCTGGCGCTGAAGACCGCTGGGGAACCCGTCCTGGTTTTCCCTGTGAGATGGTCCCTTTCTGGGTATCTCCAAGGTGAAACCAGGCATCCCCGGCATCTGCGGGGGGCCGTTGTAGAGATGAGGCAAGCTTAATGCCCAGAGTTGCCGAGTGTGTTAGCTGGTTAGAGTAGGCACCGAGGCGAGAATTATCGAGTCCGTTTTGACCCTGGTCCACAACCCTGCCGCACCGGGAATTGAACCCTGGTCCTGGGCCGTCCTCTGCTTACGCGTCTGCTGCCTCTAACCAGTGAGCCACACCACTCCACGTATGAGTCATATGTATGAGCCCATAGAGAGGCACCTGCTTTTTGCAACTCCTGCCAGGGGTTGAAGGTAGATATTGAATAATGTTGGCCTTAGGGCTGAGCCCTGAGGGAACCCTGTGATGTACGAGCTGCTTCTGGGAGCCGTAGGGAGGTGAGATTACTTGAAAAGATCTATCTGATAGAAAGGATACAAACCAGTTGAGAGTGGTGACCCCTAAGCCAATCTCTTGTAAATGTTGCACCAGGAGTTTATGAGATACAGTGTTGAACGCAGCGCTGAGGTCAAGAAGAATCAAGGCAGAGGTATGGCCCTCATCCAATGAACTCCGCTAATGTTTAGTCACTGCCAGCAAGGCTGATTCAGTGCTGTGGTCAGTTCAAAAGCCCTTCTGTGCGGAGTCTAGAATATTGTTGGATTCCATCAATTTGATCAGAATGGAGTTGATGTGAGACTCAATGACTTTTGCCACAAAAGGAAGTAGTGAGATCGGGCACAAGCTTTCTGGTTTGGAGGCATCCAAGGTTTGCTTTTTTAGCAGATGAATGACCTTGGCATGCATCCACAAGGCTGGTATGACTTCAGATGCTAAAGATAAGTTTATCAGTCTACAGAGTCTAGATAGGAGTAAGGCTAAAGCTGATCGGGTTTGAAAGGATCTGCTGGGGATCCCGATTTAATTTTATAGCACAGAGTCCTTAAAGTTTCACAGGATAGCACCAGGAAGGAGGATAGAAGATGGTCCAAATGGCTAGTGTGATCAATACACCCTTCAGCATTAGTATCAATTGGGAAAAGTTCATAAATGTCCTCATCTTTTTTATCAAAAAAAGTGTCTAAGGCCTCGCATTGGGAGTTAGATATAATGGTGGGAGCCCCTGCTGAAGGGGGATTTCCAAAATCATTCAGCAAGCAGAAGATACTTTTCGATAGATTGTTACTATTTTTGATTTTTTCTGCAAAATATTCATCATATGTTTCCCTTATAGCTTCATGGTAGGCCTTGTTAGGTGAGCAATATTGTGTTTTGCCAGATCATATTTGTATCTCCACGAACATTCTGGAACTTTGCGTTTTTCCTCATCTGGGCTGGGATCTCATTAAAACAAGGGATTGTGTACATTCTGTCACAAGGCATAAGCATGATAGGAATATGTTTATCAAGGGAATGTGTGAGCCATTCTTTGACGTGGCTATCAGCTGCTTCAAAATCACCAGCCAATTATGGTGTTTGGGAACATAAAGTGTCTTAGAGGAGATTGGCGTTTAACTTGTGCCAGGGGCGTTTTAAGATGAGCTTAGGGTGAGTGTGTGGTGGCAGCATTTCACAGAGGAGTGCCATGGAAATATGAATATGATATGTCTGGGCCATAGGCAGGGGGAAAGGACTTTAAAGGAAGGTTAGAAAACACTGGACCTAGAAGGTGACCGGCATAGTGTGTTGAGCTAGTAAAAAATTGTGGTAGTTGACAGGTTGCGAGGTCTGCCAGAAAACTAGTGATCTCACCATCTTGGCGGTCCTCAAGGTGAAGATTAAGATCTCCCACGATATTAAAGTTAGCAGACTTAGTGGCCAGGATGGTAATGAAATTGGTTAGCGATTCCCTAAATTTTCTTGCATGGTCCGGGAGGGCGATAGATAAGCAGTCTGCATTCACAATCTGTGATCGACTCATTAGTTAGACTACATGCATAGTTGGTTTTATATATGATTGCTATACCTCCACCACTTCCATCCACCCTATTTAGTGTCTTTATTAAATAAATCCCTGAGATAGCGCTGTCTGTGGCTCAGCATTAGTAACGTAGGTAAGCCAGATCTCTGAGAGATATAGGACATTGGGTCCTTCTGCCTGGATCATATCAAACACCTCATTATGGCGTTTTGCTAAGGAGAGACAGTCTAGACTGAGGAACTTTAAAGCATGGGAGGAGGGCATTGCAACATGGCCATCAATCATGGTTTTGTTATGGCAATATTCATAGAAAAACATGTGATCAACTGGTTCCCAGACCTGGCTAAGAGAGGGATTCAAAGCAGTTCTCCGTAAGTGAAATTCCTTAAGAGGTATACCTGTCTGTGAGTGTCCAAATGCGGCGTCCAGGCATGGACGGGCGCAGATAGCGTTGCCTTTGGCGCTCTTCAGCATGCCAGCGGCATGCGTCCACACTGTGTCTGAACTGAAATGGCTGGGGGCACAACTGGCTCCTCTAGACCTTGCATCTGATTTTGCAATGCAAACCCAATCAGTGTAGGCAGTCCTGCAGGCGGAGTTCAGCCTAAATGAGCACAAACGACTATAGCAGCAAAGGGCAGTGAAATTTAAAAGCAGATTTTTAAAAAAGGGCTGTAGACCGAAACAATGAACACTAGCATTTGCTTCAGTCAGGTAAGAGCAGTTTACTGTATCCATGCTACGACCGACCTGAAATGGCTGTGGGCACAACTGGCTCCTCCCCACTTTGCTTCTGATTGGACAAAGACACCATATCAGTGTAGGCAGTGCCGCAAGTGGAGTTCAGCCCAAGAAATATGACTCTTACTATAACCTCTATGTAACATTAGTGTTATCAGTTATGTTATGTTATGTTATGAACTTATATCGCGCACAAATCACCGGGGGGCATCTCAGCGCTTTTCCCAGTCACCACTGGAGAGCGGAGTGGCAAAACAGAAATTAGGGCAACTAATACAGGTGAGCTTTGAGGTGTTTCCTAAAGGCAAAATAAGAGGAAATGCCACGCAGGGCCACTGGGAGACTGTTCCAATATTTAGGGTCTTAACAGGAAAAGGCCCTACCCCCCGACCTGCTGCGCTTGATGCTTGGCACGTGAAGTAATCGCATCAAATGAGGTCTCAGCGCCCAGGTGGGTCTGTATCTTTCCACTTTCTTTTGCAGATACACAGGACCTAAGCCCTGAAGTGCAGAGAAAGTCAAACAACAGACCTTGAAAAAGAACCTTTGTTTGACTAGAAGCCAGTGGAGGGGTTTCAGCAAAGGCAGTGACGGGGGCCAGCTGGTTGAATCAGAACCAGTCTGGCAGCAGTGTTCTGAATAACCTGCAACTTTCTCAAGTGGGATACTCCAACCTCGGCTAGCAGGGCATTGCCATAGTCTAGCCGGCTGATGATCGTCGCTTGGGTAAGCATCTTTCGATGAGTCATGGGAATAAAGGGGAGGATTTTTTCGCAACAACTTTAACGTGAAATAGCAAGCCCCGGCTATTGAGGATATGTTGTCTTGCATTGAGAGGGTTTGGTTCAGTTTGATGCCCAGATTGTTAACACTCTGTGCCAGCACAGGAGGGGCACCGAGTTGCGTAGGCCACCAGTCCGAGGACCATGACTCTCCTGCCTTGCCCAGAAGCATTACTTCTGTCTTGCTTGGGTTGAGCTGAAGATAGTTTTTTCCATCCAGTTGGAAATCTCCAGCATACCTGTACAGAATCGGCGTCTATCGGCCTCTCTATCTGGTCCACAGTTGAACACCAATTGGGTGTCATCGGCGTATGACACCATTTTGAACCCCAGGGCTTCCACCACCTTAGCCAATGGCACCATATAGATATTAAAAAGGGTGGAGCTAAGGCAGGAGCCCTGGGGGACACCTTTGTCCAGCAAGGTGTTTTTGGACTGATAGGGGCCCATGGTGACAGTTTGGTATCTGTCCTGCAGAAAGCTCTGCAGCCACTTAAAGGCTTGACCCTGGATACCAGCAGAGCTCAACCTCTCTGCGAGCTTTGTGTGAGAGATGGTATCAAACGCCGCGGAGAGGTCAAGCAGGACCAGAATTGCCGAGCCTCCTGCGTCCATAGTCATCCTGAAGGAATCAGTTACGGCCAGCAGGGCAGTTTCTGTACTAAAGCCCCATCTGAACCCAGATTGTGAGGGGTCCAGGATGTTATTTGATTCTAGATGTCTATTTTATTGCTGATTAATATAGCGTTCCAGCATTTTTCCCAAGAGGGGGAGCAAGGAGATGGGGCGGTAGTTGCCTAAGTCCTGAGGATTGGCCGTGGCCTTCTTGAGTATTAGGCGGACAAAGGCTTCCTTCCATCAGTGAATATATATGTGCGTTCTAAAGGCATGTGTGTGGTATAGAGTTGAGTTTTAAAGGCAATGCATGGATAAGTCACTGCGCGTTAAAGGCATGCATGCAAAAGGTATTCATTGTAATGTCATGCCACCATATTGGATTAATTGTCAATGTACTGGTGCTAGACTTCCCAACACATCCATTACTTTAAAATCTAACAATTGTCTTGAAGACTTTTAAACGGGCACAGTGGAGGCTTGCATGCCTACATTTTGGAGACTTGTTTAAGACAACATTGTTGTCTTCTTTTCAGACTATTCATATGAAATATGGTGTAAGGTCTTTTCTTGTCTTCTTTATGTCCATCTTGTCTTCCCTCCATGTTCAGTCTGGGGACATCTAGAATGTTAATGATGTCACAGAATGTTGTGTGACTCATGTAAGTCAGTAGAATCCTGACTTAGCTGATGGAAGCCGCTCCTGGTGGGGCCTTCTTACCAACCTACTTCTTGGCATACCTTCTTCCCTGACCTACCTATTTACCACCTCTGTACTACAACTTGAATACAGATACTTCCTGGAATTACTACAGTGAACTCCTGTGAGGTATTTACTTTCAACAGAATGGCTCATATCTGAGTAAATATTGTGTCCACCAATGACTGAAAGGCTATACTCTGCACAAGTAGCAGATTATCAAGCACATTCCCATCCAAACTATTCTGCTGTTTCTGCAGGCATTTTGACAAAATTGTCACATCTTCCTCAAATTCAACTAACCCTTGACTAAATAAAATTCGGTCAGGGGATAAAGGCAAAAAACAAAAAATGAGACGAGTTCCTAATTTTTGAATTTCTCATTAGTAACGGCACACATTTAATGAAGAAAAACGTCTCTACCACCTAACATAAAGACACATTTTAATTTTATAGACTACAGTACACAAAAGAGACAACACTGTGAAAAACATTACAGAGAATGGGCCTCTTTCTTGGCCCTCATGTAATTGACAGGGTTTGCTGTTTTGTATAACTCTACTTAGATGACTAAGCTGCGCTTGCAGGTTCAAAATGCCTTGCTCTCATGATGAGTGAGCTGAGCACCGTGGCCATGAATCGTCTCATCTGCAATTCATGAGTGTTAAAGCCTTCACACTAGACTCATGTTTGCAAACCTATGTCAGAGAACAGACAGTATCCTGGTGTTTTGAAGCCTTTAAGCTTCTGTGCGCTTCTAGTTTAACAGCGGATTCCTGAGAGAGAAGACATGGTGGCTGCACAGTTAATCTCTAAAATGTTGTAAGGCATGCAAAATTAGGAAAATAGAAAATTAAACAACTTAACAAGTAACAAAACGATAGATGATGTAGAAAACTGTATACTTTGTTTACATTTTTTCTCAACTTTACACAAAAAATAAATAAACCTATGTCTATATATCCAAATGTCCCTATGTATTTAAAGTTATGCCTTCAAAATCACTTTAAAAGCCCTAAATAGATCCCAACATTTTATTTCAAAACTTATTTTGTCAAATGTTAGGTTGCTGTGGCACTGAGATCTTTGTATTCATGATTTAAAATAATAATGTTACTTTTATTAACATTTCTGCAACCACTCCTGTTGTGAAACTGTTCTGCAATTAAATGGTTGTGTCTTTGGAAATCCTTTTTTCAATAAGCCTTCTTCTAAAACACTTGCATCAAGATTGAAATTTGGAAAAACATAAACAGTTTGGGATTAATACATCAGTAGATGTAATAGTATTACAATAGTAGTTTAGAAAATGACTTTCTTTCATGCAGTATCATACATTACGTTGCTTTCTTTGATTTCCTCAGGGCTTTTTTAAACTCAGTATTTTTCAAACAGTATATAATTGGGTTACACAGTGGAGCAACAGCGACATATGACAAAGACATTATCTTGTTGTCCTTAGTTGAATATGTGGATGTCGGCCGCAAGTGCGTAGAAGAGAGACATGCAAAGAATAAAACAACCACAGTGAGGTGGGAGGCACACGTGGAGAAGGCCTTGTCCTTCCCACTCTTGGATTTGATTTTCATAATTGAGGCAGCAATTTTACCATAAGATATGATGATTAAAATAAATGACGTAATTCCTATTCCAACTCCACTGACGTAAATGAGTGTCTCATTGTTGAAAGTGCCACTGCATGAAATCTTTAACAGGGCAGTCAAATCACAGAAAAAGTGGTTAATTGTGTGGGATTTGCAGAACGAGAGCTTGGACACAAGCACAATATGTGGAACTGCATGAATAAGACCAACTATCCAGCTCCCAGAAGCCACACACATGCACACAGCCTTGTTCATGATGGTCATGTAACGCAGAGGATTGCAGATAGCGACATACCGATCATAAGCCATGACTGTAAGAATGAGGATCTCAACCGTTGCCATACCAATGAAAAAAAACAACTGTAGCAGACATTCAGTAAAAGACACCAATATGCCCTCCAAAAAGAAGTGGGCTAGCATCTGTGGAAAAAGGACTGTGACGTAACAGATATCAAGAAAGGACAAATGTGTCAAGAAGAAGTACATAGGTGTGTGCAGATGTGAGTTTGAGTAAGTTGTTGTAAGGATCAGAAGATTTCCTACTAGAGTTAACAGGTAAACTATTAAAAATGCAACAAAAAGTGGAATTTGCAACTGCGGAATATCTGAAAATCCAACAATTAAAAAATATTCAGGGGAGCTCAGATTTTCTTTATTCATTTATCAAGCAATGCAGCAATGCTAGAAATTGAAGATACCCTGTGGATAAAAAAAATGAAGTTAATTGATTTGATTGATTGCTACCAGGCATTAACAAAAAATAAAACTATTAAATGAAACATGTGTGAGCACAGAGGTACTATTCTAACATGTATTATTATTTTGTCTCTCCACATCTAAAGTGCAATACCACTTTTCTTGATGAACTATATTTTCTTCCTAGACCTGGGACACTGAGAGTGCAGCTCACAAATTTGGGAAAGGCCGTCTCTAACACTTGCTTCAACAAAAGTTCCTAAATTTCATGTATTAAAGAGACCTAAACCACAACATAAAATTATCCTGGAAGCTGATGCCACTGAAAAATGTCTCTCAGATGTACAAAAAAAGCTGTGTGCTATTACTGTTCGATAAAACACACATCCTGAATGAAGTTTGAGCTGTGCCATAAAGTGTTGGCACCCTTGTTTACCACACTGCCAGTTCCCTGTCCTCTAAATGACGACTGTGAACTGGTGACATATTTGTTCTGCACAAGGCTACAGAATAGATCTGCAAGGCATGGCGCACCTGGTGGGGAAAACAATGCAATAAGAAAACTCCTCCATATTTAGGCCATTTTTTTTTTTTCCGAAAATAAACTCCTGCATATGGTTTTAGATATGAAAAAAGAGTGCCAAGAGTAATGCAACAATGGAGCAGTTTTGCTGAACTTACATCTGCAGCAAAATCAGAGGAACCTTTTGACAAACAATCCATCCAACGTAAAGAGTAACATCTGATCTGCCTGGCATGCTTACCTCTTGTTTGAAAAGGAAAGTGCACACCAGGTTTCGTGTATTATTGGTCTAAGAGTAATTTAGACATGTGTATTAACAGTAAGAAATTCTTCAACCATATTGTTTTGATAGATGTTGTTTATTTTATTTGATTTTAGAGTTTTTTTTGGTTTCTTTTTCTTCCTTATCTTTTTTTGCTCACATATATTCTTTTTTGTTTATCAGATACATTAACATATACAAAACATACAAAACATTTGTCATATAAATAGTTGCTTATTTAAAATAACCACACAATCATTGTAAGAGACTTAATGTGACTGCAGAAATTATTCCTTCAACGCGTTTCGGCTGTCGCCTTCCTCAGGAAATCTGCTTTGTTCTGTACTATAGTTAGCGTGGCTAAAAAATGATGAAAAAGATAGACTTTAATATCTCTCTTATTTACAGATATATATACACATGTCTAATAGCTTACTTCATTCTGTTTTACCTTTACACCATGTTATATTTTTTATCTCAGTTACGCAAACTCCCAAGTTCGCTGTGGGTCTTCTAAAGCTAGATGCTATCCTATATACACTTATCTACTTTCTTTTATTTACACTTTCTGTACATTATTTTACTTCTTGTCATCTACACTATGTACATGGTCTCCCTATTTTACATTTGCTAATTCTTGGAATCTTGTACAATATTGTATATTGCTTGCAGATGGCAGCCACAGTATTACACTTTGAAATTCACAGGGCTAATAGGACCTAATGATGGAAATAGCCAATGGTAAGGCTTTCGTGAGGTAAGTGGGACGCAATCCCCTACGGACTTTAGATATGATAAGCTATTGGTATCTGTTAATACCTTGATATTGAAGGTAATCGGCTTCCACTCTGTGCGTGTCGTTTACTTTTATGTGAAGGCCAATGGTCCAATTCTGTGTACCTAAATGAAACCAGGATAGGCTTTATACTTTTGACTGTTACAGCGCTTGGCAGCAGTATATACTTTGTGCTTGCAAGATTACCTTATCTATTGCTTATGAAAGGCAGGATATCTTTAGCTGTCTGTCTTGTATGCAGCGCTGCCCGAGTTGAATTCTTGGTGTATCCTTAATTTAGCGGCGGTGGTTAAAATCTCCTACTCTATGAGACACAAACAGATAGATATTAATTATGTCCTACTTCTAGTATATTACTGGGTGTTTTATAGGCGGGACTGGTATAATGTACCTTCAGGTTGTCCAAAAATTTGACCATCATTCTTTTCTCATTCTATTTCATGGATTTACTTGCCAGATTAGATCGTTTTGAGCCTATGTGGGAGATATAAGGGGAGGGAAAACACTTAGTATCTGTTTTTCTCCAATTGGAGAGATTTTCGGCTTTTTCAAGATACCAGTAGCGCTTACCTAGTGCTGTATTGTGGAGTCTCCTGTGCGCTGCCGCGTATTTTAATGGAAAGATAACTACTCCGGGTGTTCTGGCTCTGGGTGCTTCTCGCTCGCTGATCTATTTTTAAAAACTAGCCCAGGCAGACAGAGGCGCGCACGTTAATCTTTTGTGACCTTTCATGCCCATAATGCTTTTGCGCTAAACATACACCTTTGTCTTCTCGGCTAGTTTTTAAAAATAGATCAGCGAGCGAGAAGCACCCAGAGCCAGAACACCCGGAGTAGTTATCTTTCCATTAAAATACGCGGCAGCGCACAGGAGACTCCACAATACAGCACTAGGTAAGCGCTACTGGTATCTTGAAAAAGCCGAAAATCTCTCCAATTGGAGAAAAACAGATACTAAGTGTTTTCCCTCCCCTTATATCTCCCACATAGGCTCAAAACGATCTAATCTGGCAAGTAAATCCATGAAATAGAATGAGAAAATAATGATGGTCAAATTTTTGGACAACCTGAAGGTACATTATACCAGTCCCGCCTATAAAACACCCAGTAATATACTAGAAGTAGGACATAATTAATATCTATCTGTTTGTGTCTCATAGAGTAGGAGATTTTAACCACCGCCGCTAAATTAAGGATACACCAAGAATTCAACTCGGGCAGCGCTGCATACAAGACAGACAGCTAAAGATATCCTGCCTTTCATAAGCAATAGATAAGGTAATCTTGCAAGCACAAAGTATATACTGCTGCCAAGCGCTGTAACAGTCAAAAGTATAAAGCCTATCCTGGTTTCATTTAGGTACACAGAATTGGACCATTGGCCTTCACATAAAAGTAAACGACACGCACAGAGTGGAAGCCGATTACCTTCAATATCAAGGTATTAACAGATACCAATAGCTTATCATATCTAAAGTCCGTAGGGGATTGCGTCCCACTTACCTCACGAAAGCCTTACCATTGGCTATTTCCATCATTAGGTCCTATTAGCCCTGTGAATTTCAAAGTGTAATACTGTGGCTGCCATCTGCAAGCAATATACAATATTGTACAAGATTCCAAGAATTAGCAAATGTAAAATAGGGAGACCATGTACATAGTGTAGATGACAAGAAGTAAAATAATGTACAGAAAGTGTAAATAAAAGAAAGTAGATAAGTGTATATAGGATAGCATCTAGCTTTAGAAGACCCACAGCGAACTTGGGAGTTTGCGTAACTGAGATAAAAAATATAACATGGTGTAAAGGTAAAACAGAATGAAGTAAGCTATTAGACATGTGTATATATATCTGTAAATAAGAGAGATATTAAAGTCTATCTTTTTCATCATTTTTTAGCCACGCTAACTATAGTACAGAACAAAGCAGATTTCCTGAGGAAGGCGACAGCCGAAACGCGTTGAAGGAATAATTTCTGCAGTCACATTAAGTCTCTTACAATGATTGTGTGGTTATTTTAAATAAGCAACTATTTATATGACAAATGTTTTGTATGTTTTGTATATGTTAATGTATCTGATAAACAAAAAAGAATATATGTGAGCAAAAAAAGATAAGGAAGAAAAAGAAACCAAAAAAAACTCTAAAATCAAATAAAATAAACGACATCTATCAAAACAATATGGTTGAAGAATTTCTTACTGTTAATACACATGTCTAAATTACTCTTAGACCAATAATACACGAAACCTGGTGTGCACTTTCCTTTTCAAACAAATGTTTTCACCTTGCTAGGGTTCATCCAAATAGGCAGGGGCCCCATTTTTTCCAAAAAATGGCATGCTTACCTCACCAGCAGATGTCAATACCATCATAACCACCACCTTTTAGGATGTTTGTAAGAGTCTATTACATTTCTTTACCGAGAAGATTCCTGCGGCAGCCGCCGCCAGCATTTCGTTTCCCGCACTGGAGGCGCGTTTAAAGTCTACTTCGGGCTCCCGTAGCGCTGGAGCTGGTTTTTTTACTACAAGGAGTGGGCAAACTACAAGCCCCAGCATTTCCCGTGGCAGCTGCCTCCAGCCGCATGTTTCCCACACCCAGAGGCATGTTTAAAGCCTGCTTCGGGCTCCCGGAGTGCGGGGCATATCCGGGCACGTGCCATAGTGCAGACTAGGCCAAGAGCGGGCCCAACTGATCCTGTCAGCGCCTGTATAAGGCTGGGCTGGGCCTACTTCTTTGGTTGGTGATTAGTAGTAGTAGTAGTAGTAGTAGTATAAGCTTTATTCGAGATAACTTCTCATAAAAGCACAACATATAATCAAGTACAATACAGATAAAAACAGTTAATTCATTCATCAATATACATATACATATTCTAAAAGCAGTTGTGCGAGCTCATACAATACAAAGTAATAAGAATTACACACAAATATAACCAAATTGCATTAAAATTACATTAAAAAACCCTACCTATCAACCTCCGCCTGATTGACCAAACCCACCCCAAATATTTGGCCACTCCAAGAACAATCGGCTCATCAGTGGATGTACATAGGATTCTCATAGCCACTACACTGCGTCGTGTCCCAAGATTTTTGCAGACTGGCGTTAGCCATACCCTCCTTGGTAATGAATAAGCATCACAGACAAATAAAAAATGGCCTAGACTTTCAGTGGCAGCTTTGCACGCTGGGCAACACGTAGAGGTCAAACTCTGCCATCCTGCAGTTAATAATTTTAAGGGAAGGGATCCAGACCTTAACTGGAAGAATAACTTCCTGTCCATTGGGGCAGTAATACTGTCCCAATAGTTTTCTAAGATAGGACAGATTTTGACTTCCAGAAAGCGGCCAGCCATGGAATCAGATCTCGTGCCCCTCAAAAGGCTGCTATCTACCCAATCCCAGTATTGAGACTTGAGGGCTTCTTTACTTGGAAAGACTTCCCCCTGGGGATTGGTCCAAAGATTAAAAAGGCCCAGTTTATTTAACATGGCCCTTATATTTTTTTGCCAGTTGATCTTATGAAAATTGGCTTCCTTGATTATTGCCAGGAATCCATCTGCGTAATGCTTAATCTCTGGAGTTGTCCAAAGACGTCTCCAGTGAAGAATGGGGCGGAATAGCGCTCTATCACTGATTGATCGTCTCCCTAGGTCAAGGAACAGTGGAATTAGGGGGGTGCTCTGGGTTACACCGGTAATTCCTCTTAGAAACCTGTTCTCTGATGTCTGTAAGGTAGATAACTTTTCCCAGGCCCACAACTCTGCACCATATAGGGCCGCTCCTAGAGCCTTTGCATCATACACTATAAGGACAGGCTTAATAGGTTTGGTTTTAGATGTTCTATGTTCCCCCCGCAGTGCCCCTGAGATTTGCTGATGTTTTAGTGCCATTTTTTCCAGATGATGTGACCAGCCCAGACCATCTGCTATTTGGACCCGTAGGTATGTGAATTCCCTAACCACCTCTAGCTTAGTGTTATTCAGAAATACCCTAGGGTGGGCTTTATGGCGCGGGGAAAAGACCATTAACTTCGTCTTCCCCACATTTACTTCAAGGCCGTGCTCTTTACAAAAATCATCAAATATATTTAGGGCACGCTGTAGACCTGCAAGAGTCTTTGACATAATTAGTGTATCGTCAGCGAACATCAGGATCGGGACCCTGACGCCCGCTAACGAAGGTGCATCTACACTAACATCTAACATCCTCCCCACAATCCCATTAATAAATAGTGAGAAGAGTAGGGGTGCCATTGCACAACCTTGGCGGACCCCCCTTTCTACCGGGAAGTGCGATGATGACTCGCCATTCCCACCCCACTGGACCCTGGCAAAATGACATTCATGCAATCGCATGATTAGGGTAAGGAGTTCAGCTGGGATGGCTAATTTGTGTAAAACCATCCATAGCTTACACCTTGGGACCAAATCAAAGGCTGCCCGCAAGTTGACAAATGCAATATACAGTCAGCCTTTGCCAAGCAATACCGTCCTCCACCACAAAATGGTGAAGCGAAAAACTTGGTCGATTGTGCTGGTGGCCCGCCTGAATCCTGCTTGGTAGGGGGAAAGAGCATTATTATCGTCCACCCAGTCCATAAGCTGATTTACAACCATTTTCCCCATAACTTTTTGTATGGATGCAATCAAGCTTATTGGCCTGTAGTTAGCTGGGAGAGACCGATCTCCTTTTTTGTAGATGGGTATGATAATGGCACCTTGCCACAGCTCAGGGACCACCCCTCCCTTGGCAAAGGCGTTACCCAATAGTAAGACATACCTCGCCCACCTTTTCATGTCATGTTTAAAGACATCCGAGGGTATCCCGTCTAACCCTGGTGCCCTCCCCCTTGAACAGAGCAAATTGCTAGTTCGACTTCCTTAAGGGAAAACAGGTTATCAGTAGCAAAAACTGGCAATAACACCTCCCCTATCCCGTCCTTCTTTGCATCTGCATATTGTGGTCTAAAGTACTCAACCCAGGCTTCTTCAGCTACATTATTATCAGGCCTAGCAGGGGTACCGCCTCTACCCCACTTTATAATCTTCCAAAAAAGCCTGGAATCCTTACTACTGGAAGCCTCCTTTAACTCCGCCCAGTGCTCTTCATCCCATTTTCTCTTTGCCTGGGAGATGCTTATATTGTAGGATTTTCTGGCTGCACTGATCGCAGCCCTGTCTCTTTCTCTAATAGCATGGCCCAGTGCCAATCGAGCTGACCTACACTGGCGATTAAACCACCTGGCCGCTTTAGGAGGTTTTTTACCTTTGATACTTTGTGGTTGCATAAAGTGTGGTCTTAGGAGGCAGAAAAACTTGTTGTGAATATCTGTAATTTCCCTGGAACCAGGGATTGTAGGTTTTGCCGCTTCCATAAAAGTAAGAGCCTTGTCAACCTCAGCATTGATAGTGGTCATGGATTCTTCATTTGCTAATACACTTGGCCATTTCAACCTTTGCATGTCGTTGGCCATTACTGGAAATTGGTCATTTCTTATGTGCATGTTTTGAGGCCCAACACTCCACCATTTGTGGGTCACACCAAGGGGATTGTGATCACTTTCCAATCTACCCTTAATGTCCATATCAAGAACCCCCTGCCAGAGTGAAAGACTACATATAACATAATCTATTCTGCTCCTACTATGACCATTGTCAAAAGTGCGAACACACTCTTTGTCCCCTGGTGTCCTAACGTTTAGGGCTCTTAGCCCGTGCTCCAAACACATGGCATTTAGTAGCAGTATGTCCTTCGTCCACCGCTTGACAGGATCTATACTAAAAAATGGTACTCCCCAAAGCGAATCCTCATCCTGACCCAGGGGATCATTTGTACTGTCAAGTGGTTCGAAGGTCCTATTTAAGTCCCCAGCTACTACTACTCTGTTACCTAGGGACTTAGTTTCCAAGAAGGCGAACAAGGCCTCTAGAGTGGGAGAACTCCCCGAATTGGTTCCTCTTGCATAGATGTTATACAGATCAATCACATCCTACTTTTCTGAGGACAGTCTTAACATTTGTATGTCACTAAGGCCCAAATCCAACACTTTAATAGAAATGTCCAAGTCCTGCTTTATCCATACTGTAAGCCCTCCCATTGGCCGACTCCTAACCCCTCTAGAGGCTGGGATTGAAAAGTTTTAATACCCACGGAGGAAAACAGGGTCACAGGCCTTTGTTTCTTGAAAGCAACACACATCGAACCCATTAATAAAGTCTAACCAGGTTTGTGATTCTAACTTACTACCCAGCCCAGCAATATTCCAGGATATGAACTTCCCAGGACTAAACCCATCCTCACAGACTGCATTTGTTATAGAACATGGTTGAGGATTCATTGTGCTTTCATCATTCCCGACAAGTCTCTCGATATTCCTCGTACTACCCCCATCCATATCATTATCAGCATTTGCAGTTGGTGTGGGTAACTCCCCCTTTCCGTCGTTAACACTTACTTCCCCACATCCTTCCTCCACATTCACGATCTCATCGCCAATATTCATGACATCTAACGTCGCACCAGCATTTGAATCAAGTTCATTACAATCCCCATGTTGATTCCTGCTATTTCCTCCCCCACTAATATTCATGTGATCAAGGGTTTGTCAACATCCCCAACCTAGATCTTGCCATCAAACCGGAAGATTATAGTTCGGGCCAATAAGATGGTTTTTGCACTGTAGCAGTGGAACAGGTGGGGAAATCCTTGACCATGGAAGGTTAGGAGGACAATTTTGCTTATTAAGCAGATCAGTCAGAACACTAATAGGACGTGGGTAAAAGAAAGTAAGATCAGCAATGTTGATTCCTCCATTGTTTGTGCCCCATCCCAGTCTTGTTATCCATCCTGCCACCCTTGGATCTTGAAAGTTAACCACAATGCAGTCCCCCCCCAAACTTTTGGGAGTACAGCCTATCCAGTCTATTCTCCTCACCCCCAATATTAATCCATTAACTTCCCCTGGTAGAGGCCGGTTCACTCTTAACCAGTGCATAACCTTATTTTTAAGCATCTGGAAGGTTTCTCTCTGTCCAGTTGAAAGTGGTGGGACATTTGTAAGGACAACTACATAGGGAAAGGAATCTGGGGTAAGGTTCATTGGGGGTTTCTTTTGAGGTGGCTTTGTCAAGGGTGGTAAGGGCGGTCTGGAAGCTATAGGAGCAGGGCGAGGTGCAGGTTTATTTGCTGGGGGCTGGTTACTAGTTAATGGGGCAGTTGGTGGGGCAGTGCCTGTTCCAGAACACGCATTACCCCCTGCTCCAACAGTAAGCAAAGGTTTTAAACTAGGCGGCAGTGATTGCGCTGCAGTCTGAGCTAAAGGTTACAATATTAGGGCAATTTTTGGCAGGGCCCGATAGTGCTAAGTCAAGAGGCTTGGGTGGTCTCTTCCCAGCTGCACTGCCTGACTTAGGTGGCACTGGAGAATTAATTTGTTGCCTTCGTCCCTTGTCCTGCGGTACACATTGAGTATTGTTCTGGGGCTTACTACTTTCATCCAGCCTTGCTTGCGTTTTTATCAGTGCCTTTGTTGAAAAAAAATTATCTAGTGTTACCTGCTCAAAATGGTCTAGCCGATCGGATAGCTTACTAATTCGTTCCTCTATTGGGAGCAAAATTGACCGTAGCAACCTTTCTAGGTCAGGAAACAGGTTGCAAAGAAGTGGCAGTGTGCCAGCCATTGCCAAGCCAGTCTCAGAAGAATTGATAATACTAGGATCTGGACTGTCTAATAACACAACATCCCCCTCTTGTATAATTTCCCTACTATGGCTTGCTTCAGTGACAGCCTTACTGGGGCACATACTTTTACTTACTTTCCTAAGTTTGTGTGGGGGTTTAGCTAGATAACATTTTCTAGGTGCAGTACTCCTTTTTCTTTTTGATCCTGATTTGGGTTGGGGCAGAGAAACCGGGGCACATAATTCTGATGTACATATTATAGGGTCAATATGGCTCACACAAGAAGATATTGATTCTGCTACTACAATACCCTCGTTCTCCTCGCTAGTGATAACATCATGACATATTTCAGCTACAACAGGCAGGTTTAATGATGATAAGGGCGTTACCAATGCAGGATAGATTTGTGCTGAGCTCTTGTCTACAGGATTTTCGAGAAGTTCAATAGATAATCTACGCTCAGCACGCCTCTCTGCAAGCGTTATCTCTTTTTCGATGTCCTGGGTGGACCGGTTAAAGTATTTATCTAGACGTCCAATAACTACAGGCCCAGCCTCGACCGGTGGGGTCATCGGAGTGATACTACTTGGAGATACAGGCATACTTTGTGCTCACCAACCCTTTTACAAAACTTAAAGTTTGGCACTTATCTGACATAACACGTTTCTTGGTACAATATATTCCGTTAGCGTCAATGTCAGAGGGCTGGCCCAGCCCGGCCTCCCTCGGCCCCGGACGGCCACAGACGGTCCCGCCCTTGTCCCGGGCTTCTCCCGGCTCGCTCCCGCGCAGGGGTACCACTGGTCACCTTTGAACAAAGTACAACAGGCTGATAGGCGGATAGGTGGGTGGGCGGGGCCAGCAAGGAGAGCAGCCCAGGTGTATCAGATCGGGCACACAGGGACTCCTGGATGCTGGAGTCCCTGCCTGAAAGCTCGCAGCCCCGCCGGCGCTACCACGTACCCCGCGTTACTCCTGTGAGCGATTCCACACGGCCAGCAGCTTCAAGCTTGAGGAGCGCTGCGGGACCCGCGAAGCGGGTCTGGCGAGACGCTACGGTGATCCTCGGTGCAAAGAGGCACTAAAGGGCAACAGAGTTCCAGAGATCCAGGTAGGAAATGCAGCAAACACCAAATGGTCCCAGTGGGCAGGAGTCAGAGCCCGCTTTTTACTCCGTTGGCGGGTGGGCGGGGCCAGCGGGGAGAGCAGTCCAGGTGTATCAGATTGGGCACGCAGGGACTCCTGGATGCTGGAGTCCCTGCCTGAAAGCTTGCAGCCCCGCCGGCGCTACCACGTACTCCGCGTTACTCCTGTGAGCGATTCCACACGGGCAGCAGCTTCAAGCGTGGGGAGCGCTGCGGGACCCGCGAAGCGGGTCCGGCGAGACGCTACGGTGATCCTTGTGCAAAGAGGCACTAAAGGGCAACAGAGTTCCAGAGATCCAGGTAGGAAATGCAGCAAACACCAAATGGTCCCAGAGGGCAGGAGTCAGAGCCCGCTTTTTACTCCGTTGGCGGGTGGGCGGGGCCAGCGGGGAGAGCAGCCCAGGTGTATCAGATCGGGCACGCAGGGACTCCTGGATGCTGGAGTCCCTGCCTGAAAGCTTGCAGCCCCGCCGGCGCTACCACGTACCCCGCGTTACTCCTGTGAGCGATTCCACACGGCCAGCAGCTTCAAGCTTGAGGAGCGCTGCGGGACCCGCGAAGCGGGTCTGGCGAGACGCTACGGTGATCCTCGGTGCAAAGAGGCACTAAAGGGCAACAGAGTTCCAGAGATCCAGGTAGGAAATGCAGCAAACACCAAATGGTCCCAGTGGGCAGGAGTCAGAGCCCGCTTTTTACTCCGTTGGCGGGTGGGCGGGGCCAGCGGGGAGAGCAGCCCAGGTGTATCAGATCGGGCACGCAGGGACTCCTGGACGCTGGAGTCCCTGCCTGAAAGCTCTCAGCCCCTCCGGTGCTACCACGTACCCCGCGTTACTCCTGTGAGCGATTCCACACGGCCAGCAGCTTCAAGCGTGAGGAGCGCTGCGGGACCCGCGAAGCGGGTCCGGCGAGACGCTACGGTGATCCTCGGTACAAAGAGGCACTAAAGGGCAACAGAGTTCCAGAGATCCAGGTAGGAAATGCAGCAAACACCAAATGGTTGGTGATTAGAAGATGGAGACTGGATCCCTGTACAACTTCCACTACTCATATGAAATGGAGGGACTGATTAAAGGCCAGACACACTGGGATATCAGTGAGTGCATTTTTGTTTGGCAGGTTTCCTCTTGGACCTGCACATTCTGTTTATAGCTGCACATTTCCAAGTTATTTTGGGATTTGTGGACCTACTGGCCCTTATCCATCCCCCTAGTCGAATGGGGAGAAGGGAGGCACATTTAGCATCTACCACAGGCCAGCCGCACCTTACCATGAACATATTCCGGGCAAAGGCGGTAGGAACCATCAATAAAGAGATCAACCAGGGTGAGAGGCGGCCCTAAGCTGACATGGGAAGTATGTAAATGTGTCCCTCTCCTGCTCTCCCACACACCGTAAGGCCGTTCCACCTCTAGATCCATCCCCCTGCCCACAGACCTGGCACCATCTGGGCCATCTTTACCAGAGACTTTAGCTCCCTCGCCTTTCCCCCCTTCATCTACTTCACCAACTGATCTGATGACCCCACCAGCCCTGGCCCCTAAATAGCAGCAGAAGGCTATGAAAGGGACAGAAGCTCCTGCGGCTGATGGCCACGTACAGTCAAGCACCGCTACTAGGTTCAATGTCGAGGAATTAGCTAACCAGCTAGCAACCTCTCTACTCAACCTCAAGGCAACACTGAGCAACCTTTAATCACTGGTTTTGATCAGATTGGACAAACTGGAGTCATCCTTAAGGGACTTTGGAAGTTAAGTGTCCACTGTTTTATCTGTTTGGGCAAAGTCCCCTTTAACTCAATTGTCACTGAGACCCCATTGGTTGATGCTTCTCCTGTTTGGATTTCTGTAAATGACAGCGGTCCCCCATATGTGAATGCTCCTCCAAAGGCCAAGGGCGTGGTGGCTCAATCTATAGGGCAAGAGAGCTGCAGGTCGCGCTCAGAGGGTGGTGGTGCACCACTTGTTTCCAGTCCTTCCTGGGCCCTAGGCATGGCAGACGTGTCCTAATTGAGGGTGTATCCCTCAACGTTTTCGCAGATCCTAGTGATTGACCTCCCACCAGCATGCTTTCCTTACACTGTGGCTTTGTGAGGGGTCCCTGGTTTGGGTGCTCACAAGGAAGAACCCGCCACTCAATTGATCAATAAAACTGTGCACTGGTTATCACAGCATTCTGGGTTTTCCATCAGGGATTACCACAACATATTGATGGCACGGAGGGTGGCTTGGAAAGGCAACTCAAGTAAATTTTTTGAAGGAGACTGTCTTAATATCTCAATACAACACTTAGATTTAGCATGGAAAATCCTCCTTGGAGCATCTAAAACATTTTCCCCAGGCACATGAATCAAAATACCACTGCTGGCATTTTTCTATACACCCCTATTGAGTAACCAGGATAAGAAGCCCAGCAGGGTGGATAGCTCAATAAAGGAGGTATGGGGAGGCCGCTGCCTTTCTCTAATCCCTTTGCACCCCTAGCAGACTTGCCGTAAAGCAAAGGCCGTTATTAGAAAGAGGGAAAGAAGCCTTAGGCGTAGCGATAATGAAGTAGAATTTCTAGCCCTTAAGAAATTAAGGATAAAATATAAGGCATTGATTAGAGACAAAAAAAGATCTTTCAAAGAAAACTGCTGGAAGAACCTACTAGCGACAATCGATGAAAAGAATGTCAAAGGCTTCTGGAAACTGATACAGGAATGTGCGGGGAAAACAGCAGGGTCCATGCAATGTTCTGTCCCAGAGGATAAGTGGGTAATCTACCTTGAGGAGATCTACGGCAAATGGCCAAGAAGGGAGGCAATAGTACCATCTAGTTGGCCAGGAGTGAGGGATGAAGTAATGGAGCAGTTCTCCCAAGGTCGTATTAAAATCGTGATAGCCAAATTAAACTTAACACGAGCTGCTGGTCCAGACAATCTACCCGCCATTATCATAAAAACAAATATAGATTGGTGGGCGGATTTGTTCGCAAAAACGTTCTTAAGAATACTAAAAACAGGAACGTTACCAGATAGCTGGAAAGGGGCTATTATTAGACCCATACACAAAAAAGGCGACGTAAACTCCCCTAAAAACTATCGCCTGATAAATCTCTTGGACATTGGGGAAAAAGTCTTCTCTAAAATCATTCTGGGGCTATTAAAAGATTGGGCTGAAGATAATGATATAGTACCCCCTGAACAGGGGGGTTTTAAAGAAGGTCATTCAACAGTGGATCATTGCTTTGCCCTCTGGGCGGTAGCGCGGAAGTCTATAGAGCAAAGGGGTAATCTGTTCTGCTGCTTTGTAGACTTCCGAGCAGCATTCGATCTTGTAAGCAGGGAGCAGCTATGGTCTACCTTGAAAGGCTATAAGTTACATGCAGACCTGTTAGCCCTTATCCAGGCCTTGCTTACAGATAACTGGGCCCAGGTAGTCCTGGACGAGGATGGTGGATTATCTGGCAAGATCCAGATTGTAAATGGCCTGAGGCAGGGGTGCGTATTAGCCCCGTTGCTATTCTCTTTGTTTATAGCGGACCTACCTCGGAATCTAAAAGAGGTTAGAGAGGCTAGCCCAAAGCTAGGGGGTAACCATATATCCTGTCTGCTTTATGCAGACGACCTGGTGATCATGGACCAGACGGAGATAGGCTTGCAGAGGAAACTAGATATGTTCCATAAATACTGCTTAAATAAAAAACTGGTAGTAAATATGGAAAAGACCAAAATACTATGCTTCGGCAAAAGTAAGACCCGTTTCCCTTGGTATTTAGGTACGGAACAACTTGAGAAGGTAACGGAATACAGATATCTGGGAGTATGGTTCACTAGTAACTTGAAATGGACCACCCATCTGGAAGCGTTAAAAATCAGGGCAACAGCCTCTATAAAGGGCTTAAAAAGGTTTAATAGCTTCTACGGAGACTTGCCAGATGGGCCGGCTATAAAGGCCTACCTGGCAATGGTCCCCGCGCAATTCCTATATGGATCAGAGGTTCTCCTCCTTAGCGGGAAAAAAGGAGGGTATGATCCTAAAAAGCTTGTTCTCGTTGCCGAAATCAGCAATGGTACAAGCAGCAAGATTGGAGATAGGAGTCACTTCCTGGGCAATTACATCCAGGATGGCACTAATACGGTTCTGGCAGCGTCTGGAGACAGGGGAACCTCCCAGAAAAATATCACAGTGGTGTAGAGAGGAAATTGCCTCCAGCGAGTTATCGTGGGCTAAAGAAACAAGACTCTCACTAAAGGAAGCCTATGGGAAGCTAGGGATAGAACTAGATACCCAGTTAGGACATACCAATATAGGCAAAAAAGAACTACGGTCATTGGGAGCGGAGGTGTCCTGCATATGCGATCAAGAGTATCTCCGACAAAAAACATCGGTGTCCCATATGATCCAAGTATGGATTTCAGAAGTCCACTCCTACCCTTACTTGGATAGGTTGCCGAATCAGCACTTAAGAAGAGAGGTTTTAAAACTGAGAATGGGCATAAACCCCTGTTATGTAAATACCAGGGTTAAAAATTACATGATAAATAGTAATGGCAATTGCACATGTACGCTAGGTACCTCCTGTGATATTATTCATATTTTATTAGACTGTAGGATGACCCTTGATATACGTAAGGAGATTTTAGGCCCGCTATTCAAAACTTATAGGATTAGGAATAGAAAGCAAGCTGTAGATCTCCTGGTGGGGATGGTAAATCTGGATATAGCCTGTGCCTTGGGTAAATACATGAGCCGAGTCAGGGGGTTTCTCCAGAGTACAGAGGTATAGGCGTATGGTAACGAGATTGCACTTCAATGTATGTATTATGTTTGGAAGACCTGGTCACATATGTTTTCTCATGTTCACCCTTGTAATTTTCACATCCTAGGAGGATACTGATTAATAATAAAGTTACTGGGGTTTCCTCCCGGAAAGGACTGATTTGCAATTTTACAAATTTTATATATTTTGTGTTTTTATAAAGTTTTATAAATGTATTTTGTATACTTTTATGGTTGTAATAACCCGAATAAAGTTTTAATGACTGACTGACCCTAGCAGACTTGAACAAGCTAGACTGAATTCAGAAGTCAAAGGCTAGACCTATTGAGTCGCCTTACCCGTCATGCCCCATGTGCCAAGGATTGGATGTAGACAGCACCCCTGCAGGATCAAGCCCAAGTGTGATTCTATCTGCCCTCCTTTCACTTGTGCCCTCTATGTCCAACCCTGATTCCCAGATGAGACTTTACATGCCCACCCTTTCCCCGGCCCGACCGGTGGCACTTACCACAATCTCCTGAAATGTGGCAGACCAATCCCCCAAGTTTTCTGACAATAGATGATTATCATTTATCAGGTCACTTAAAGTCATATGCCTACAGGAAACTTGGGAGACAGAGAAAAACTTTATAAGAAGATTATCTCCCCAGCAGAAGTGCCTCTATAGGAAGAGCTAGCGGGGGGCTCATCATGTTTGTTGATTTAGAACTGTGCAAGGAGTTACATAATTTTAAGAGGGATGGGTATGTATTTTAGGGCATAAAAATGTTTATGGGGAGAACTCCCCCAACCGCTATAGTTAATTTGTATAACTCCAAGAGGGGGAAAGGCCGGCTGTACAATTTTCAAGCCTTAAGATGCGTCCTAGACTCCCAAAAGGAGCTTTGGGAACACAGATATCATATTAGTGCCCATCCTTTACAAAGAACCTATTAAACACCCAGCCTTGTGTGATCTCGGAGGAGTTGCTTATGGAGCACACCTTGGAAGGGGAGGAGACAAACATGTTTTTAGCCAACCATAATCTGATACCCACCTTAGATGACTGGCACACCGGGTCTATCTCACACCTGCCTCCCTCCTATAAGGAAAGACGTTCTACCACCATTTTAGATTTTGATTTTGTGACAGCCTCCCTGGGAGTGGTCCAGGGTCTTTTCATATTGAACATAATCCATTCAGTGATCACAACCCACTGATACTCTTACTCATGGGGTTGGGCAACAAGCCAAATGGTAGTGAAAAGTCACAGGCACTCTAAATCTAAACAGATCAGGGCAGGCGCCTACGTTGGACAATATTGATATAAAGGCCTTTAATTATAGCCTTTTCTCTTCCTGCCAGCATGGGATTGGGGTATGTTTAGACTTCCACACATCAAGTGAGGATACATTAAACTCATAATCCTCCATTGACCTGGTGGTTTTAATCTTTTAACCATACAGGCAGTGGGGCGGGGACAGTCTTCCCCCTCCTGGTTTGATCACGAGTGTTCACAGGCATTGAGGAGCTTAAAGGTATACTTGAAACAAGTGCCCAGGGAAAAAGATAGAGTAACCTCCTGTCGGCGTTTTTCCGAAAAAGATATTAAAACTCTTCTACAAAAGCTGGCCTGGGAGGACCTAGTTAAAGCTGGGAATTGAGGGATTCATCCCTTTTCGGGAAGATTGTCAATAGCCCCTGCTTCACTGAACTATCTAGACTGCCAGTGTGCCACCACATGACGCCAGACCAGTGGGCCTCTCACTTTCAAAAGGTATTTAATGTAGATCCCCTGGCGGTGCTAAACACAGATTAACCTCTAATTCACCCCATTAGCTTTACCTTGGAGGAGGTATACTCAAGCATTGAGCTGCTATCTATATCTATACTAATATAATAAAGAGAGAGCCCAAACCTTTGTGGCGGGTAATCTCAGAACACAAGGCCCGCCTCCACAGAAATAGCAAGAAAGGGCCTATCCCTCCCCCAGGAATATGTGATGATATTCCGCAAACCAACATCCCACATACCATCACTCCGCAATTTTTATAACGCAGGACTATTACTCCGCAAAGACATAATTTCTAAAACTTATTTTACGCATATGACTTTATCATGCATGCCATTATAACGCAAATGCATGTGTGGTAAAGTCATATACATTGTAAAAGTGCATTATTAAAACAACAAATTTATGTTTGTATATATGTGTGTATTACCTACTGGCAATAGCCAGTAGGTATATATAGTTAGGTCCTAGCAACCGTAGGAAATCCGCCACATTCTATTGGGAATAACTTTGGCACCGGTTGAGGAATTTGCTTGTAATTTTCCAAGATTTAGGCCAGCTCCGCTCTGCTCCTTCCCCGAAAGTTTCAGGGGGATTCGTGAAGTGGGGCCCGATAAAAAAGGGGGGTCCCAAAACATTTTCCCCATGTTAATTTCCATAGGACAAATTGACAAGGCTACAGCCCGAACCGCTGAACGGTATTACACCAAACTTTGCAAAATTGTAGGGACTGGTACGCAGATGTGCCTTTGCTATATTTGGTGAAAATTGCTCCAGTGTTTTTTTCAAAAATTAACTTAAAAAACACATATATATCTATAGGCGCACTCCGAGCGCTCACCGGTACGCGTACCGGGGAGCGCACCTGCCGAGCCACGGGAGTGCGCGAGCGGAAAACTGATTGGCTCTCGGATGTCTGCCAACATTCTAAACAGTCCGGAGAGTCCACCATCTTGTGTCTCAGTAGAATCAAGACACAAGAGGTGAAAATAAAATTATTAAAAGGCGGCAGGGTAGACACCTCCTGACCCCATAAGTTTTCTGAGGAGGACCTAGAAGGATCCTGAAGGGCAAAAAAACGATTTAAAAAATAAAAAATCGCGGGGTAAGCGCTTGGTGCGTTCCCATGTATGCTTACAGGTACGCGTACCCTGAGCGTACCACGGGGAAAACCAGAAAAATATATATTTTTGGGCCTGGGGGTCCTAGTGGGACCCCCTGAGCAGGCCTAGGGGGTCAGGGGGCTTCTACCCTGCCCCCTTTGCGTGTTTTGCACCTTTGTTTCACTGCTTTCTTGTGCCTTGGTTCTACCGAGGCACAAGATGGCTGCCAACACTTCCTGGCTTGGAGTGTTGACAGACAGTGGCAGCTAATAAGCATGCCTTTCACAGGAAAGCAGCATGCTCATTGACTGTCAATACTTCTAACCAGGAACTGTTGGCATTCATCTTGTGCTAGGTAGACCGAGGCACAAAAGAAGCAGAAAAACAAACGTGTATAATGCAAAAAGGGGGCAGGGTAGAAAGAACCTGACCCCATAGGGCTGCTCAGGTGGTCCCACAAGGATATTAACATATTTAAACGTTATCTGCTAATAGAATTAGCATTTAAAAAACCTTGCGAATTCACTGAAAAAACCATAGGTTTCAGGCCTTATATAGTTAGGAATTAGCATAAAAAAAACTTGCAAATTCACTGAAAAAAACATAGGTTTCAGGCCTTATATAGTTAGAAATTAGCATATAAAAAACCTTTGAAATTCACAGAAAAAACCATAGGTTTCAGGCCTTATATAGTTAGGAATTATCATTTAAAAAACCATTGAAATTGCTCCTATACAGTTAGTTGTACTAACTATATTTCGCGCACCCGCAATCCACTGCTGATGATGTCACATATTAGATTATTCATGATATGGTCAGTAACATCACTGATGACATCTCAAATGACATCACTGATGACATCACTGATGACATCATCCACATGACAATCACATACACCTTTTCATACACTAGTAAAATCTTTCATCACTCTTTGTAAAATACAGAGTATCATATTTGAATCCCTTGTCACAGCAATACAAGTGTCTAAAAACCCACTCAGTGATTCATAGATGTATACACACATCTCATCCCTTATTTGTAGATTCACTCATACATGCTGTCAAGGAACAATAGAACACAATAAAAAATACTTATACACCTATATCGACATTACACACCAGCACACATCCTATTCACATATGAAGTCATCCTACTCACTTAAGCAAAAAATGGATCATACTTACATATTTACTTAGCTACACACTTATACAAACACCACTTCATCTATTCATTTAGATATTAAGTCATACTTAGTGAATTATAAAATCATTATTACAAGTATACAGTTATCCATACAGTCACTCACACAATCATTGAGTCTAATGTATACTTACTTATATACAACAATTGACACATACACTGCCTTTTATTTTTCTAGTTTGTTGGACATGTACCATTGAGAAATATATTTGCTCATCACCACACTCATAAAGAGATTCACTCACCCAAACAACTGTTAGAACATATAGTTTTATCTTCATATATCTACTGAATAAACTATTCACACATCTTTGGACAGTCACACACCCCCCACCGAAGCACACACACTTTCACTCTCCCACACAAATACTCAGTTAACTAATCAATAACTAATATAGACTAGCACATAGCTAGTAACCAACTGTAGAACCAGTTTACACAACAACTGACAAAGTGATACAGATATTCACACAGTTTAGCCACTATCCACTATATTTAGTGAAATATAATAAATTGGTCAAGAAAACAGTCAATTACACTGCTACTAAATCCTCCATCCAAATATTTATTTATATATATCCACTCATTCTTCAATGCGAATTGCTATATATATAATGCATATTTAAATACGGAAGCAAACCACATACACTGGATGATGTCATCAGTGATGTCATCAGTGATGTCAGTTGAGATGCCATCAGTGATGTCACTGACCATGTCATGAATGATCTAATATGTGACATCATCATCAGTGGATTGCGGGTGCGCGAAATATAGTTAGTACAACTAACTATATAGGAGCAATTACAATGTTTTTTTAACGCTAATTCCTAACTATATAAGGCCTGAAACTTATGGTTTTTTCAATGAATATATATATATATATATATATATATATATATATATATATATATATATTACATACTGGCGGTCGCCAGTAGGTATATATAGTTAGGATTTTTTTTCCTATGGCATTTCTGAAAATTCTATGTCTAATAACTTTGGCGTTTGTGGATGGAATTGGCTGAAATATTCAGGAAAATGGCTTTGTCAAGGGGGGTCCGAGAAAAAAGGGGGGTCCCAAAACGTGTTTTTAACATTGAGTTTTCCATAGGGCGGTTGGACTCACTTTTAGCTCGAACAGCTGAATGGATTTACACAAAACTTGGCAAAATTGTAGATATGGTTTGCCCGACGTGCCTTTGCTATGTCTCAATATATGTGCTCCAGTGGATTTTGAGAAATTAAAGTTTTAAAAAACAGATATATCTGTGACAGCGCTCCGGTTAGCGCCCCGGTTCGCGTACCTGACGCGTAACGGAACTTCGCGAGGAGAAGCGGATTGGCTCCCCGGTGTCTGTGAACATTCTAAACAGTCCGGAGTGGCCACCATCTTGTGTCTCGGTAGGATCGAGACACAAGATATGGCAAAATCAAAGGGGGAAATGAGCATAAGGGGGCAGAGTACATCCTCCCTGACCCCCTAGGTTTGATGAGGGGGCTTTAAAAGGGCTTTGCGGGGAAAAAAAAAATTATATCGTTTTTTTTTTGCGGGGGAAGCGCTCGGTACGCGCACCGGGAAGTGGTCCGGGAAGCGTAATATTGGGAAAATAGGATGAAAGAATGTTCAAATATTGTATCTTTATTGATTGTTCTTTTTGTTTATTTTGTTTATTTTTTTTATTTAAGTACCAACATGTAGGTACCAATGCAGACTCTAAAAATAAAAATACATTGTTTCCTTTGTAGATATCCTGCATGTTGTTTCGGAAGTTATTGTGGTATATGGAATTCATAGCGTAGTCTGTCAGGAAAGCAGAAACACCATGGAGGCAGGAAATAATAAAGAGATGTTAAATACACATTGGAGATAATATAGTGGAAGAAAGGAAGTAACTATGAGCAAACTTACTATGTAACACAAAAAATTTGCATAGTATATTTAAAGTCTAATTTTACATTATAATCAATTTGCTACTAGTTTAAAAAATACATATAAAAATGAATAATGTCTCAAACAATTTTTGAATTATTATATATGAATTTATTTTTCTGATTTGTTTTCAAAATTAAAAAGAACTTCTAATAATTCTTTGACAGAATTTTTGTCATTCTCAATTAGGTAATCCACAGATTCTACACATTGCAGAAGTTCAAAGTCCAGTGATTCATCAAAGAATTCTGATTCATTTTCTGTATCTTTGTTGCATTTTGCAACAATTTCCAAGTTATTTTTTTTCTCTCCTTCCATTTTTGTGCTGTAAAATGAATTTAAAAAAAATATATCAGTACAGATAGGGCACTGTTGGGTTTAAGTACAGACAGGTAGTTTGGTTTTTTAAACAGTGATTTTATCTTTGGGCAGTGTATGGTATCAGACTGGAAGTAGAAATAAAATAAAATGTATGTGATAAAGTCTAAGTCAATTCTTAATTATACAAGACAAGCTTAACTCCATCCATAACTAAAACAGAGAAGCCTATCTTATTCTATAAGTATTACAGAGGGATAGTATATAACTATCAGAAAATGTTTTCCTAATTAACTTAAAGTGCAGAACATACTTCAGTTTTAAAAATAACATCTTACCTTTCAAAAAGAAGTTTAAGTTCTCAGTTGAAATGCACTTGATATGTACTTCAGGAAGTAGTAGTCAAAATGGCTGTGTTTCTCTGTCTTTCTTTATATATATTCAGGTACATAACCAATCAAATGTCATGAAATAATAATAATAGAACATTTTGAAAGTAGTATTTTGATTGGTTGTCAATTGTAACACTTCATAAGTGTTTTTGTTAGGTAATTTACCTCAGGATATTTAGTCAGGGTTACAGCATAATTTTCTCAATGGAATTCCATCAAATTTGGGTAAATGGTAGGGACTGCTATGTAGTAGGGGCGATTCTATATTTGATGAAAGTGTCTCTAGTGGTTTTTCTGTAAATTACTTTCCCACCTTTTTTTATCGAGCGCTTACCGGTGCGCTCCCCGGTACGCGAACCGGCAGCGTTACGGGAGTCCTCCATGTTGTGTATCGGTAGAATTAACACATAAAATGGAGTACAAACAATGTTAATGGGTGGAAGGGGGCTCGGTAGCCACTTTGTGACACTCTAGGTTTTCTGAGGGGGGATTAGGACGCTGATATATGCAAAAATAAAAAAATAAAAAATTTGGAAATTTTCGCGGGGGGAGCGCCCGGTACACGCACCGGTAAGTGAACCGGGGAGCGTACTTTGGTGCAAAAAAAAAAAGTTAGAAAAAGATAAATGTTTTTAATGATCAGAGGTAGGGTAGCTCTGAAAAGAGCTATTGGGTTCTGTGGCTAATTTAGGTACCTACAAGTAGGTTCCAATGCACACTTTTATATAAAGGACGAATATTCTATTCCCTTCATCGGGGAAGTGCACACCATCTCTTCTGTAGATGTCTTGAATGTTGTAACGCAAGTTATTGTTGTATATTAAACCCATTCCATAGTCTCTCATGTAAGTAGAAACAGATTTATTCACATGTTTCCGTTCTTTCTCAAATTGTGGAAGAAATTGGTTTAACCACTTCCATTTCTGTCTTTGGCATATATTGGAATATACCAAGGCAGTTTGGGGAAAAAGTGTCATCAATTGATGAAAGGTGTTCTTTAAAAGCATTTCCAGACCAACCCCAGTCATAGTGCCCGAATCATTTCCACCACAGTGCACTATTAAGTGGTCAGGGTTTGGCAGATGCATAAAAAAATTATATTAAAAACATATAAAATATATTTTTCCTTTAAAAGAAGAATACATTTTACAGCTTTTGATATTTACTATTAAAAAACCATTGAAATTCACTGAAAAAAAACATAGGTTATAGACCATATATAGTTAGGAATTAGCATTTACAAAAACTTAAAAATTCATTGAAAAAACCATAGGTTATAGACCATATATAGTTAGGGATTAGCATTTACAAAACCTTATTTTACTCGCACAAAACCATTGAAATTCACATATATAGTTAGTTGCACTAACTATATATCGCGTACCCGCAATCCACTGCTGATGATGTCACATATTACATCATTCATGACATGGTCAGTGACATCACTGATGACATCACTGATGACATCATCCAGTGACTGTATGTAAATGAAAAGTTAAAATATGTCTTACATATTATGTATAAGAGCCAGTGAATGTGTGAGTGGCTGCATTGAAAACTTGTATCAGTGATTGTATAAGAGAGTAAATATGTGTTAGTATATGTTTGAATAAGTAAGGTGTGTATAACTGTATAGTTGAGGAAATGGAGGTGTGATTGATTTTTTGCATGACTGACTAGGTGTGTGAGTAACTCCATGGATGAGTGACAGTCTGTGAGTGTGTGCTAACACTGAGTGTATCTAAGGTTATATTAGAGTCTGAAGAGGTTCATCGTATTATCACATGAATGATGTCATCAGTGATTTGATCAGTGATGTCATTTGAGACGTCATCCGTGATGTCACTGACCATGTCAGTCTAGTGAATCAACTGCTCACACATCTATGCACAGAGTTACACACCTCCCAGCCACCCACACACACACACACTCAGTCTCCCATACAAATACTTGGGCAACCAATCAATAACCCATATAGTTACTCATATAGCTACTGATCAACACATGCAGCAGTTTACAGAACAACAGACATAATGATGCACAAATTAAGACAGTTTAGTCACTAACCCATGCTCTCAGTGAGACACATTTAATTCATCTCTCATACTGTCAGTTATGCACCTACTAAATCCTTCATCCAGACACTTATACATCCACTCAATCTTCAATATGTAAGACATATTTTAACTTTACAGAAACATACAGTCACTGGATGTTGTCATCTGTGATGTCATCAGTGATGTCATTTGAGATGTCATCAGTGATGTCATCAGTGATGTCACTGACAATGTCATGAATGATGTAATATGTGACATCATCAGCAGTGGATTGCGGGTACGCGATATATAGTTAGTGCAACTAACTATATATGTGAATTTCAATGGATTTTGTGCGAGTGAAATAAGGTTTTGTAAATGCTAATCCCTAACTATATATGGTCTATAACCTATGACAAAATCAGTCAAATTGACTTCTTTACAAGATGATAGAATAGAAAGTCAAATAGAAGAAAAGCGAGACTTGGATTGGAGTCATAGACTGGATTGATTTCTTCTGTATTTATGGATTGTTTGGTCAGCTCCATTTACATTAGAAACATATGCAATTGTCAATAACTGTACACCCTTTATTTTCATTGATGATTAATTCCCATTTGAATATAAAAAATAATAACTTTCTCTAAGAAAAAACCTTTTTGTGTTGCTTCATTTCTATTCTTGTGTTCAATATTTCATTTGCTGCTTGAAACCACAAGATCTTTGCTGAATCTGTCTAAGTTATTGTTATTTCTATGTGGCTAGTGTGGTAGTCTCTATAGAATTTGGTCAACAGATTCATAATACGTTCAACAGTTGCTGTTCCATTCATCTGCTAAGTCTAATTAATATAGACTACACTGTTAAACTTAGATCACCAAACAAATCCCTTGCTGGCAACCTTCTTCCTAAAACACTTTGTCTGCCCAAGCCCGCAAGGGTTTATTGGGTTACCCACCTCTACTACTACTCCTGGACTGCAGCCACAATAATACCGATCTTTAAAAAAGGGGGCAAGGACAATCTGCAGTCATACAGTCCTATCCCCCTTATTGAAGTGTTGGGAAAGGTCTTGGGCAGGGTCATCTTATCTAGATTGTCCATGGGAGTAACAGACAAACATATATTATCAGATGTCCAGTTTGGTTTCCACGAAGGTACGTCAACCACTGATCAATGACTTAATCTCCATCTCTTGACAGCTAAATGCACATTGTCACAGCCGGGGGCTCTATACCTAGCCTTCATGGACCTCACATCTGCCTTTTACCAAGTCAACCGGACCAAGCTGTGGGTTCATTTTAACCTGTTTAGGAGTAGACCCAGGTATTGTGCATCTACTTTATTCACTTCATGCCCAGACGACAGAGGCAGTGAGATATTACCAGGAGGGAGCCCTCACAAATTGTTTAAATTGCACACGGCGTGTGCCAGGGCTGCATTTTACCTTCTTTTTTTTTTATTCTCTGTTTATAAATGAATGGCCTTGAGGCTCCAGTCATAATCCCCTAGCGTGGGCACGAAAGCCCTCCCAGTCCTAATTTACGGTGAAGACGAGGTACTTATGGCCCACATGTCCGGGGACTACAGGTTTTGATAGACAACATTGTTGCTTTTACGGACAGGCTGGAACTGTCAGTTAATTGTACCAAGTCCTATGTACTAGTAGCTGGCCTCCGGAGTAAAACCTTTAAACAGGTCACCACCTTCTTGCTAAGGTTACAGCTTTCTCATATCTAGGAGTGTTATTTGACGACCGCCTTCAGTGGAGTGCCCCCTTAGAGGGGAAGCTGAGTGAGTACAGTAAATCGGTGGGGGTAATCACTAGCTTTAACAACAGACTGGGCTCTTGGGCTCCGGAGGTGATCCTGAAATTATACAAATCCAAGTTCACCGCAAAAGTCTTATATGGCAGTAATATCTGGAACCAGCTCCTTTAACAACATTCTAAGGCTCAACAACACTCTCAAAGAAGAAATCCAAGACTGGCTAGGGGCAAACCACCTCAAACTCAATCAAGGAAAAAACGAGATCCTCCTCATCTCCAACAAGGACGATAACCCTCAAATCACTGAATGGGTGACAGCTATTGACGCTCTCAAAGGAAATCTCACCCTGACTTACTCAGTAAAATCACTTGGAATCACCCTTGATCACAAACTATCAATGACGAGCCACATCAAGAATTCTGCGAAGAGCGCATTCCTCAATCCGAAGCTCCTCAACAAAATCAAACCACATATGCCGCAGAAGGATATCCAAAAAGCCACCAAGCACTGGTGCTGTCCAGACTGGACTATGGGATTGCTACTCTATCCGGCACAGCCCTATCCCACCTAGCGCCGCAGAAAACCACCCTCAATGCAGCAGCCGGAATGGTCTTAGATGTAAATAAATTCGACCACATATCCCCCGCACTCAAAGATTTAAAATGGCTCCCAGTCAAAATGCGCACCAACTTCAGAACGGCCTGTCTTACACACAAAGCCTTGCACACAGGGAAACCGGAATACTTAGCCTCTAAGCTCAAGAAAGCGGGTCAATCCAGAAATCTCAGAAGTTCAAACTCCCTACTACTCATCCCACTGAAAACCCGGAAACAAAAAACCGCAAGCCACTCTTTTGCTGGCAACGCCCCAAAAATTTGGAACTGCATCTCAGTGGACATCAGAACTACCCCTTCCTTTCCAGAATTCGAGAGCCGTCTAAAAATCCTCTACCTTAACCGTGCATTCCCGAACTCTACCTTAACAGCTCACCCTGTAACTCTGACTACCTCAAAGACACTACCTCAAAGCTGCCCCTCAGGTGCCAGACAACTCTGTTAATCTTTGAACTTGTATGAATCTTTGTTCCTGTACTGTTCCTCACCTGTTTCCTCCAGATCGACTGTAAAGCGCTCCGATACCCTCGGGTCTGGCCAGAGCTATAGAAAACTTTATCAATAAAAATAAAAATAAATAAAGGAGACAGCATCATTGTAATTGTGTCAAGACGGCCCCACCAAGACAGGTAGAGAGGGTGCCACCTAGTTATTAGATCTGAAACTTTCTGAACACACTTGTTTAGGCAAAGGGAAACAGTATTGGAAATGAAAGGAGTTACATGCAGGCCTAAATACTTGATGTGCGAGGGACTCCAAGTGAAATTGGAAGCACTAATATCAGGTTTGAATGTGATTTTTTTGTAAGGGGAAGGATCTTGCATTTATCGTTGTTGAGCTTATATCCCAAGATAAAAGAGTAGCTCCGTACTTCTTCTAAGAAAGCTGGAATGGAAACCGTGGGATTAGAGAGAAAGAGTAAAATGTCATCCGCATATGCAGCAAGCTTGATGTGAGAGGTCGCTGTTTGAAATCCATGAATATCAGGATTTTGGCGGTGCTTAGACAGAAAAGGTTCCAATGCTAAATTGAAGAGAAAAGGAGAAAGGGGACACCCCTGACGAACGCCCCTACCTAGGCCGAAAAAAGGGAGAAACCTGACCATTAGCGCAAACCGCCGCCCGCGGGCTGGAGTATAGGAGGGAAATTAATTAAATGAATTTCGGGCCAAAGCCAAACCATGCTAGGGTGTGAAAAAGATAGGACCACTCAACCCTGTCAAACGCCTTTTTGGCATCCAAGGAGATTGCCGCAAGGGGGTGTTTTAAACGAGAGGACTTGGATAAAATGTTAAACAATAATCTAGTGTTGTCTGTTATGTAACGGCCTTTAACAAAACCGAATTGCTCCTCACCGAGGAGGTCAGGGAGTAAAAGGTCAAGTCGAGCAGCCAAAGACTTGGCAAAAATCTTGTAATCAATATTCACAAGGGATAAGGGTCTGTAATTCTTACAATATTTGGCATCTTTACCTTCTTTGGGTATCAGGCAAATGTGGGCATCGGAAAAGGACCCAAAGGAACTCCCAACGTTTAAGAACAAACCTAAGAGAGAATGAAGCTTCGGAATGAGCAACTTGGAGAAATGCAGATAAAATTCCACCGTAAAACCATCCCCGCCAGGGGCTTTGTTCAGTTTAAGGTGTTGAAGTGCAGTAAGCAGTTCCTTTTGAGACATGTCAGATTCTAAGTGGTTCAGATCCAGAGGAAAATGTTCGGGTTTTTGGATGGTGGAGAAAAAGTGTGTGAGAGAGTTGAGAGAAGGTTGGGTCTCAGAAGAATACAGAGTCTTTTACAAAAGGGAAAACTCAGTGAGAATATCAGCATCTTTATATTGGAGAACAGAATTACCATCATAGATGGACTCGATGTTGTGCTTAACCTTCAGCTATTTGGCAAGAAGTTTTCCAGCTTTATTCCTACCCCCATAAAACTTGGCGCTAGACTTTAACAAATACAAAGAGGCATCTTCCATGGATTTCTGATTAAACTTAATTTTAGCAGCCACAAGAGCAGTTAAACTGTCCTGCGAATGCGGGGTAAAGTAGGCATGCTCCAGTCTCTTAATGTCATGAAGAAGATTCCCAGTGTATTTGTGAGCAGCCTTACGTTTCTTTGCCACAAAAGTGATAATGAAATCTCGTGCTGCAGCCTTAAAGGGGTCCCAAATAGTGTGAGCAGGGAGAGAGGGGGTCTCATTGAATTTGAAGAATTCATCTGAGAAAGCCAAAAAAGAAGCAGTAAATTTAGGATCTAAAAGGAGGGTATTGTTAAAGTGCCATCTCTTAGGGCCGGGAGATTTAGGGAGTACATCTATGTCAATCAAAACTGGAGCATGATCCGAAAATTAAAATTGGACCAATTTCAGCTGCGCTAAGGGTCTGGGCAATATGGTGAGAGACAAAGATATAATCGATGCGTGATTGGGAGTGATGTAAAGGAGAATAAAAAGTAAACTCCTTTAATGTCGGGTTGCAAAGACGCCATGCATCAACAAGCTTATGCTGAGTAATGGTTTGGGTAAAGAGCTTGTGGGGTTTGTTAGGAACATAATGGGCAGCAGAATTCCTGTCAACAAAGGGATCAAAGGGATGGTTACAATCCGCAGCAAGCACAAAGTTATCATCCATGAAGCGTGTAATATGTTGGGAAAACTCAGCCCAAAAAAGAGGCTGACCTCCAGTTGGGGCGTAGACATTGAGGAAAGAGACTGGAACACCCCTGAGAGATAATTTGACAAACGGCCATCTGCCATTAACATCCGATTCTTGTGAGATAAGCGTGAGAGGAAGCAATTTACGACACAAAATGGCAACACCATTACGCTTACCATCTCCTTGCGAATAACATACCTCACCCACCCATCCTCTTTTAGGTTTTGCAGATTCAAAGTCAGAGAGGTGAGTCTCTTGTAAAAAAGATACATCAACATTCAATTTGGCTAAATGGGACAAAATACGCTGACTCTTGATTGGAGAATTAATACCCTTAACATTCCTTGGGCCTTATTTATGAAGGACTTGCGCCGCCGATGCGTCACTTTTTCCCATGTTAAAAGTGACGCACCGGCGGCGCAAGTCCTTCATAAATAAGGCCCCTTGAGATTAAGTTAAGAGACATATTATATATAATAAAACAAAATCAACAATGTGACGAAATTTGGAGGAGAAACCCATGAAAAAGCAGTAGAAAGACGGGAAAGAAATGTTCATCAGAATTGAAAAAGAAAGATTGATAAAGGAGAGTAGCAAGTAAAAAGTAAGAAAAGGAAAAGAGAGTGAGAGCAGAATAAGGAGAAGAGGACAAAACCCTAGAATAGAAGAACCAAAGAGAAAAGATTGAAGTGATACTGAGTAAAGAAAAGCTACAACTATGTGAAAGAGAATCGAAGCAAAATCAATGGGAAGAAAGATGAACAGACGAGAGCAAATAAAAAAAATCAAAGAAAGAAGATTGGAAGCATAGAGGTAAGCAAAATCTGAGTTTAGGAAACCATTGACAGGAAAATGGAGACCGTGGAACAAAGAAGCAAAACAAAAAGAGGGAAAAGGGGAGGAGACAAGGGAAAAACATACCTACACAGGAAGAAAACGAGAGGGAGATGAGGGAGGATGGAACCACACAGGTGAGGCGACACATCCAGGTTCAGCCAAACAGGGAACCGGGGAGACATCATCAGACAAGGAAAAGTTCCTGTAAAGGCGGGGAATAAAACAGATGTTAAATTATGAACATAAATTGGAACAAGAGTAAGAAGAACAAGAAACGGTAATGCAATTTAACAAGAACATTAACAAGGAATATGAGACTCCATGAAAAGAAATAGGGAGCTAAGAGCAATGACAAAGCGGGAGAACAAACAAAAAAACAGCATCTCAACCAGGAGCAGAAGATGAAGAACTCGAAGAATCCATAATTGACATGCCTTTGGGTCACTTCTGTTATCCTCACTTTTAGTTGTATTGAATTAAGATCAGATGTAAATGTTGTTACTTAATTTCCATCAACAGTACAAATAAGCACATAGATTAATCACTTGCACTTCAGTATCGACAGGGTGGACTGACCTTCTGGACATTCTGCCATTTCCCGGGTGAACTGCAAACTGGAGAACAGCTTGTAGGGCTGGACTGGATGTTTGTGCCTTTGCACTGAACGTTCATAAGCAATATGTTGAAAAAATGTGTTGTAATATGCACACAATGCTTCTAAAAAATATAACACCCATTGGAAAGACCTGTGCATGCCTACTACTCTCCCTGCTCAGTCCAATGAACGGAGGAGGTTTGAAATGTTTTAACAAGGTTGGTTTTGGTTCTCAGTCCAGCTGTGTGAAATACTTTATAAAGTCGATGAAACTAAAATTGTGGTGAGGTGTTTAAAAGGTGCCTTTTTCGGTGGCTTAGCTATGTTGCAATCACCCATGTGCAAGTGGCGTAACTGGGCCCCCTCATTAGGCTTACATATCAGCCTATCAGCTACCCCTGATGCTCCTCAACCTCATTCGGCAGAGTCTGCATCAGCCATATCAAAATTCACTACTGTTCTTATACACACACTATTCTATTTCCACTCTATTTCCACTCCCTTCACGGCATTTTTTGCAAGGTAAAGCAATAACACAAAAAAGCATGGAAAGTGCACAATTGCATAACATGCAAGGACCCCACACTCGCAAGACAGATTCAGGAAACAACCTTTACAATGCAGTAACTACATTGCACTACCTTTACAACGCAGTCATTACAATGCTTCATCCTTAACATTGCATGTCATTACAACGCAACCATTACATCGCATGTCACTACAACACATGTCCTCACAACGCATGTCACTACACTGCATACCATTACAGCCAGCGCATACCATTACAATGCATTGTTTTTACCCTTACACTATCCATATCGTACCCTACTGTTGCATTCACTGGAGTGGGAATAGTAATTTTTACCCCTACACTATTCAACACTTACCCTACTGTTTCACTTACTGGAGTGGGAATAAAAAATGTTACCCAAACACTATCCAACACTTACCCTATTATTGCACTCACTGGAGTGGGAATAGTAAATTTGACCCCTACACTATTCAAAACATACCTTAAATGCAATGTAATGGTGTGCGTTGTAATGGTATGCATTGTAATGCTATATTGCGATGTAAAGGAATGTGTTGTAAGTGTAGTTTCTAAAAATGTGTTGCGATGGCATGGAATGTAAAATCATGCATTGTAATGGATGTTGCGATGTAAAAACTGCGTTGTAAATGCATGCGTTGTAAATGTTTGTGTTGTAACGTCATACATTTGCAGATACATCAAGTGGCACTCACACAGTCATTTACCTCACTCTGCACTCAACTGTAGACTATTTACCCTGAACTCACAAAAGACAGTGTTAATCCTACATTCTCACAGACACATTCCTCACAATAAATTCATGAAACATTTTGGCTATCCTGCAGTTCCCTAGTCACCTGGAGCTACTGTACCCACTTGGGGTGACCTACCCCTCTATCATATGTCCCTCAATTTTGTTAAGGACCGCCCTTGTGGTCTTAGTGGGATACGATTTTGTTAAAACAGCTATCCTGCTCTCACACCAACACACTGCTCACACACAGATAAATCACACACTAGGAAGGAGTTGAGTTTGGAGAGATGGTGGCATAGGAAAGACATATTCAGTTTCTGGTGCAACGGTCCACTAGTGCAATTCAAAGCGCTTGAAGTAAGCTACACCGAAGCCTGAATGCCCACTAAGGTTATTTAATCTCCCATTTGTCATACTTAAAACAACACTGCAGACTATTTGAGTCTGGCCTTAGTGAACTTTTGCAAGGACGAGTCTTAGTAGCAACAAAAATGCCCCATGTACCTTCTAAAGAGAAGGTGGTGCTTTTTAAGTAGGTCAAGCATATACTAAACTAATTAAAGAAATAATAAGAGTAAAACAAAAGAAAAAATCCAACAAGTTGTGGAGGTTCTTAAAGTAAAAGTGAAGCTTCTAACTGATTTACCATCTTGGAACAGCAGAACATAATAAAGGATGCAGAATACCTTTTAAGATTGTGGCATGGTTTAGAAGCTTGCAGTAGGGATGTTTGGTACTCAGCTTAAAAAGCGGTATGGTCCAGTAGCCATGGCAGCAGAGCTGCTTTTACTCATTACTACAATAGCACAAGTCAGCACTTGCAGGTGAGGTGCTGGGGGTTGCACTAAAGGAAATATCTCCAAAGGTTGGTCTTCTCTGGATACAGAGTAACACGAACTAAGAAGTCAAAATACTGTTAATCACAATATATAAACCCCTAAAGTGACAGCAGCTGTCTACTAGGCAGAGCAAAACATTTGTTAGAATGACAATGACTGAAAAGAGCTGATCGACTGCCCAATTGTATGCATAATATTCTGAGGGCTGAACTAATATGTGACTGAAACTCTTCCTGATAAATAACTGACGTTGGCTCCTCTAAGGAGGATTCTGTTTTATTTTTGAGAAAACATGAGGCTGGAGGAACAGTTAAAACAATCTTTTTGTCAGACCTAAAACAAAAAAAGCGCAGAAATATTTAGAGCACAGGTAGCAGGAGCGCAGGTGCACATTTGATCAAACACATTAGACATACAGCACTAAAAGACATGGAACACGTGTGATACTGCAAGGACAGAGCAAGCTTCTTTCAAAGACATGGAACAAGTGTGATACTGCAAGGACAGAGCAAGCTTCTTTCAAAGACATGGAACAAGTGTGATACTGCAAGGACAGAGCAAGCTTCTTTCAAAGACATGGAACAAGTGTGATACTGCAAGGACAGAGCAAGCTTCTTTCAAAGACATGGAACAAGTGTGATACTGCAAGGACAGAGAAAGCTTATTTCAAAGACATGGAACAAGTGTGATACTGCAAGGACAGAGCAAGCTTCTTTCAAAGACATGGAACAAGTGTGGAAAAGCAGGGCCAGCCTGTGTGAGCCTCCTTCAAGGACATAGAAAAAGAGTGGTAATGACACTAGGATGCAACATTCACCTACTCCCTTACATGCAGCAAACAAGCACATTTCAGACTTGGTACAAGTGGAAGGAACAGCACTGGGATGTATTAGTACAAGCTTGACTCAAACGCATAGCAAGACCTCCACACACAAAACAGGCACAGCACATGGAGGAGTACAGGCTATCCTCACACCCAGAGAACACATACCAATGTGATAAAAAATAATGCAAGTTTTCCACACAATCTCCTAACATTGACAAAATCTGTAGCAGCAGTCTAATATTGTACAGCATTTGGCAGCAGTGTCTTTTTCCCTCACATGCAACAAGGGTACGGGAGGGTCATCAGGAGTACAAGCTAAGATAGCCTCACATATAAACTGATATTCCACTGGTAGAGGCATTGAAGCTGTTTTCAAGCACAGAATACCCAGAGTAAAGAAAAGGGATGGGTTAGCCACTGAATATTCAAGCCAGATTGTTAGATCAGGTTCAGTGCAAAGTCATCTTGAGCCCTCAAGCATAAAATGAAGTAAGCTTTTTTGTGCCTTCTGCCTGCTACAGATGCTCAAACCTGTTGCACCTAGAATGAGAGACAAAGCATTAAACTTTGATGTCAAACAGGAGTAAAAAAGGAATAACAATCCTGCAGCTGAATTGCACATTTTGAGAACAGAACATCTGGGATCAATACTGGCTTGGCCATGTGACCAAATTCTGTGATCTCAGGCAATTATTTTGTTATTTTACCTCCAATTTTATTAATTACTGCATATGATAAAGCCTTCAGATACATGACTCTGAGTGTTGTACAGAAATCTCCCTAAAAGACATGGAGCACGGCATGTGTTTGAATTAATGGACGTTTACGTGGCTCTGTGTAAAATAAGGAATATAGTCTACACATGACAACTGACTTGAATCTTAGTTCACTGAAGGTATTGTCATCAGAGTGAAGAATAGAGGCAATAATATTTCTAAGTGCATGTATAGAAATCTCTTTTAACAAACAACTCTATACCAGTGCTATAATTGGATGGAGTAAGACACATCATTTTTACAACAGTACTGTGTATAACAGTTAAGCATAGGGAGGTGCACCAGGTAAAGAAGTCCATGGGGCATATTATCAAGAATGGTGTTAAAATTATCGCTGCTAACGCCAAAGCGGCGATAATGGGCTTGATAATATGCCCTTGAGAATTCCAATAAAAGCCCATGTTCTGGGTTCAGTTTCCTGCTACTAAAGCGGTGATCATTTTAACGCTGCTCTTGATAATATGCCCCCATATGTCTCTATATAAATGTGTATAACAGTTACTTGAGTTCCCTCTCTCTCTCTGTGTCTCATTTTTCATGATTCTTGCCATTTGTCATGGGTTTCAGAAGAATACCTATTGATGCTTCTGGTTTTAATAAGGAACAATTGTGCATTAGTGACCCCAAAAAGTTGGTTAAAGTTATCCCTGTTTTTCTTTAGCAATAAATAAAATAAAACATATACAAAACAAAAATCAGCTCCCTGTCCTAAGTAAGTCTATGTTCTTTGCCTAACTGCCATAGTCTGCCCTCCTCCAATGAGGCTGAACATGGTGATTACTGTGACTGCTGTGTCTTCAGAAGTCACGAGCAGCATGGGCATCACGTTGACCTCTGCTGGCATCAGCTGGCACTCTGCATTTGCAACAGTGAGCATGCACTGAGCTCAGCCATTCACTGCATGTGCCAGAAGGCCTTTGCCATACCCTTGCAGGTGCTTAGTGTCTGACTCCTGCAGCTAAGGAAATCTGACAGAGCTAACAGCAAGCTCCCAGTGCTCTGAGAGCTCCTTCTGCCCTAGTAGACAGTGGTACTAGAATAATTTTCCGACTGGTGGTGCTGCCACCAATTTGACATCACTGACCTCATGGGATTTTCAGAAAATCCAAGCATCACACGCCCATTCAACAGGAACGTGTCAAGGGTGCAGTATGTAGCTGGTTTTACAATTAGTAGCATACTCTTGCAAGTTTATTACTAAAGCATGGTGTGATAGACACTGTCATTTACAGAGCGCACATGTTCATTAAAATCACCACTAAATTTGCACAACAAGAAATCTAGCTGATAAAACTGTAGAGCGCAGACGGTTCTTCGCGGAACTTGGGTTTCAACAAATAATTTTCATTTGCACATAACCAAGTAAAGTGTTGTGATGTGTTTTGACCCTATTACAATCTTTATTTTCATCACACTTCAGAATTTGATAAAAGTGCTTCATGTGTGCTTTCCTGTTAATTTATTTTGAAATATCTGTGCAGTTCACACATGACGGTTTCTCTAGGGGTCGACCTTTACCCCAGTGAACGTCAACTAGTTGTCCAACAACCACCCCTTGCAATTCATTTCCAATTTTCGAATACCAGGTGGTAGTGCACCCATTCACTTCACTTATCCACGGTCCTGAAGAAGTGCCGATCGACCTGTTAGGGGTAACACAAGCACGAAACATGTCGACCTCACATACTTAGATTGCCCCTTAGGAACATTATAAATACCCACAGGGGCAAACACTTGTTTTTACCTAGGCTAGAGCTACCTCTTTCATAGAAATGTACTACAAAGGACTGCCCCAGACCCATTTTATCTTACCTCACTGTGCACTACCCAGCCCCCAAACCTGCATGCACCAAACGGCTTCATACTCAAATGTTCCCTGATAAAGAACCCCGGTTTCGGGAGCCCGTCAGGCATTGCAGCGCCGGCCTGACGAGGGGCACCCGCCCTATGATGAAGCATGACACCCCTCGGGGTGTGTGTGGGCAGCACGTTGAAAGACCTGTCTTTCCCCTTCACCTTAACCCCCCCCTGCCACATAGGAACTGCACAGCTTCTTTAACCACTCGTCTCATTCGGGAGCTCGTGAGCAGGACTTCATTACCTGGTGCGCAGTCCCTCCTTTTTGGTTTAAAAGAAGAATAAGTGAGCAGTTTGTCAGAATACTAGACTGACATTTGCCCTCTGTCTTCGAACTAAAAACAAAAGTGATATGGCAAAAATAAAAGTGATTGTTAATGCTTGTTCACTTCTGGATCCAGCAGAGGTACTCATGTGCCCTCTCAGTGCTCAGTGGGCTGTTGTAGAAGGTCCCCCTCCCACCTCTGGGCCCGGTGCACTGCACCAGCTGCACCGCTGTTAGCTACTCCCCGGCCTTTCTCAAAGCATCTCGAGACAGCTGTGACTGCAGTCTTAAAGAAACAATGTACTCCATGACCTGTCGCTCCGTCGTCTCTTAGTGGATGCTTCTTTATGTATTGACATTCAATAGCTTCTAAATATTCTGGTAATTATTCAGCTCTTTAAATTGAACCAGGAGCCACATTCCCCTCTCCACCCGCCATGCCTCAGTCAATCATGCAGGATTTTTAGAGCGCTGCTTTTCACCCCAGAGGGTATCCAGGCGCTTGCTGTAGGTCTCAGTCCAAGAGCCGGGTCTTAAGCTCCTTCCTGACGTCGGTCAGCGAGGATGAGGTGTGGGGTGGAGGGGGAGGGTGTCCCACTTTATTGCAACAGCTCCTCTGCAGAGCGGAGCCCCCCCACCCCCCCTTTAGTAATGCTGTGGTGGGCCTCACCTCCTCCTACTGTGGTCTGGACAGTGCTACAGGGTGAATAAATGCTCACTGGGGTCCTGAAACCCAGGAAGTGTAGACATTTTGTGCACGACTTTGAATTGTGCAAAGATCACTACACATGAAGTGGGAGTCCTTGGCAGAGGTTTTCTGATAAATAAAAGTATCACTGTGCCCTCTGTGTGTCACACATCATCCTAAAAGAGGCAGAAACCAATGTGTGAACAGTGCTGCACATGAATGAATGCTCACGTTGCCACTGAAACCCAGAAAGAGAAGCTGTGACTTGTGCAAAGATCACTTGACATGAAGTGGGAGTCCTTGGCAGAGGTTTTCTGATAAATAAAAGTATCACTGTGCCCTCTGTGTGCCACACATCATCCTAAAAGAGGCAGAAACCAATGTGTGAACAGTGCTGCACATGAATAAATGCTCACTTTGCCCCTGAAACCCAGAAAGAGAAGCTGTGAATTGTGCAAAGATCACTTCACATGAAGTGGGAGTCCTTGGCAGAGGTTTGCTGATATATAAAAGTATCACTGTGCCCTCTGTGTGCCACACATCATCCTAAAAGAGGCAGAAACCAATGTGTGAACAGTGCTGCACATGAATGAATGCTCACTTTGCCCCTGAAACCCAGAAAGCGAAGCTGTGAATTGTGCAAAGATCACTTCACATGAAGTGGGAGTCCTTGGCAGAGGTTTGCTGGTAAATACAAGTATCACTGTAAGCATCATGCGTTGAACAATGAATGGGTCCTACTGGAGAGAAGATACCGGCCTGATCGAGTAATAAGATGGAAGAAACTACAGAAAATAAAATATTGCACTGAGTAAAATAAACTCAAATGAAATAGAATACATAAAATAAAAAAATATATAAATATAACCAACATCGCTCTCCTCCTCCAGCTCCTGTGATGCTCAAATGCACGTGTGAAGAATTGTGTATTACCATTGAGAAAATATTAAATACCTTCGACCGGACGACTGCCTGACAGACCGGGCTCCAGACCGAGCTCGCCACTGTCTGAAATTTCCCGCAATCATTTTTGTGCACAATTAGACACAAAGAGGTCTCCTTAATAGAGACACTGGTTTTCTAAAAAAAGCAAGGTGGTCAACCCAGGAGTAAATGGGAAAGTATTTGGCTTACCAAACAGAGAGCTGATGCGTAACATTTCCTGAAATCATGCTTGTGCTTTCTTAGACGTACAGAGGTCTCCCTAGTAGAGACACTTGTCCATTTTTTAAAAATAAGCTAATTGGTTGATACTGGAGTAAATGGTAAAGTGTTTGACTGACACTCTGGTCTTTTGACTCACTCAACAGAGAGACAGTGGTGCAAACATTTGAACAAGAAAAGGCTAGCCTGAGGTCACATTATCCATTCTACAAGTAATCATTCATTCAGCCGACACATGTTATCCTTCTCCCTTCGGTTGACATGTTGTGGTAGGCGAAACAGTGTATTGTGGACGTTGATTTATTGTGGTGCCCTGGCGGCAAGTGTACCCGGATGGTGAACAGGTGGATAAAAACAAGGAGATTGAAGCCTGGTTTAAAGAGACAGAGGTACATGAATTGGGATGAATGGGCTCCAAGTGGATAGTGCATGAATGTCATCATCATTTTTTGAAACTACAGGTTTTTTTTTTCTCTAACTTTTTCAGCTCTTTATTTGTTCTGTGTCTTGAGGAGAACCCAGCAAGTAGTCTAAGTGGGTTCGAAATGTGTCAACTGTTTTATTATTGACCAAATAGGTGTTCATGTGGATGAAATACCACTCGTGCTTACCAAACATATGTGCTTTTTAATTGCTACACACATGAAGAGAGCAGACTAGGGTCACCATTTGGCCATTGCCTCTTAAAAAAACGGAAACACTATCAATGTAGACAATTTCCAGAGGCACAGTGGGTTTATGAAACTGTGGATAGAAAAAAAAAATATAAAGAACCAAGGCGAAAAATGTGTTTTATTAGTTTTTAATGTTATGTGATTTGTTTGTATATTGACAATATTGTGTTATTTAATGACATGTTGTTGTGTTCTCAGTGTATGTTTAATATGTAAAAAGGTCTCAGAAAAATTAAAAAAGAATATCCTTCTAAAAAACAATTCAAAAAGACTAATTTTTACTAAAAATGATCAAAATAGAAAAAAAATGATATCAGATTGATTAGGTCTTTTGATCTTGAGATGAAAGGATGAATGAATGATTATCAGTACTGGCATTGTCTGTGGTGTTTTCGTGACAAGCCACAGGCACCAGTGGGAGTTTTGACCTGTTACTGTCCCAATCGTCTTGCTTTTATTTTGTGCAAATTTAACTTGTGTGACTCAAGCGAGAAAAATAGCAGAGCCAAATCCTTTCCATTTCTACGTTTCCTTTGAACAAGGTCATCTTACCTTTGATAAAACTCAAAACACAAGTCGCACCTGAAAGGGAAGAATCATAAAAGCTGCAAAGTGTTATCACTGCAGAAAGAGATGTGGTGAGCTGAGACAGAGGTGCAGAGGGGCAACATCCGACTTCAGGAACAGGAGAAAGCAGCCAGAGCAGGAGCCCAGGACAGGACCTTAACATTACAATTAAAATAAAATGTGGAGGCCAGAGCCGAGGGAGAGCAAACATGAGCTCAGTAGGCAGAGATGATTCAATGATGCACGTGGACGTCCTTTACCTGCTCCATGCTTTTATAAAGCACTGGAACGCTGTGGGCCTCCCACAGGACATGGGCCCCAAAGCCTAGTGTGCGCCGCAGCTGCAGAGCTAAGTTAATTGGCACAATTTATTTATTCAAAGTTATCCTATTTGGTCTGTAAAAAAACTCATATTATAAAAAGGAGGGTTATAAAAATAAATGATTGCATGAAAAACAATGTCTCTCAAATAATAAAAGGGAGAATCTAGAATTAAACACTTTGATGTTCAATAAGTTGTGACTTGTATGTATTTCGATTTGAAAAAAACAAAAATCTTGATGGAAAAATGTAACCACTCTTGCCCTTTACTATTACTACTAGCTGCCCACCCCGGCGTTGCCCAGGGCAGAGGTGGGCTGGGGGCAGCATTTTAGGCTTCTGTGCACTCCCGCCCGGGCCCCCGCCCGCCCCGACATTGCCCAGACCGCCTCCCGCCTCCCACTTTTAGGCTTCTGTGCACTCCCGCTGGGGCCCCCGCCCGCCCCGAACTTTGCCCAGACCGCCTCCCCCCCTCCTGCTTTTAGGCTTCTGTGCACTCCCGCCCGGGCCCCCGCCCGCCCCGACATTGCCCAGACCGCCTCCCGCCCGCCTCCCGCCTCGCCTTTGCCTTACCTGAGCCGCCACTCCTCCTCGTGCTCCGTACTTCACAGCCACTCCTTGCCGCTCGTCACCGCTCCTCCCCGCCTGTTGTCATCACGCACGTCTAGGTCGCGGTCAGCGCTACGTCGCGGCCGGCGCTAGTTTCAGGGGACTACTTTTTTAAAATTTTAATTTTTTAATTTACGTTTTATTTTTATTTTATGTCGCCTATGTCCATCTACACACCCTGAGGATTCCAACAATGTATTGGGTGTGTGGATTGGCGCGGTGATTCCCGAGTTTACCTTGCCAAAAGGTTTCTGTTCTCTCTTTATAATAGTAGTATAGATTATGTTTCCTTTCCTGAACCCTGACCTTGTAGGTCCTCTTTCAGGCTCAACCCTAAACACATCATACTATACCCTTGTTCTAAGCTTTGTGACTGGGTTTATGGACTAGGACATTATCAGAGACTCTGAGAATTTTCAAAACAGATAGCTCACAATAAATTTGAGGTAGTGTCAGCAGATTTCTGCTTGCTGGGAGCCATATACAAAGGAAGAGAGGACTGACATTTTAACATGTGTAGAGTATATTATGTATTATTGTCTCGCAGTCTTGCAGAGATGTTGGTATTAGGTACTTTTATGGTTATCTGAACTGAAATAAAGATGATGATGATGAAAAGAGCCAATCAACTCCTTTCAATTAAGTTTACAGTGAAATGATGTCAGCACGCAATGAGCCTCGAAAGCAGGGGATGCTATTCCGCAGCTCCTGAGGCTGTTTTTGGAAGAAAGGAAATACCTCTGGTGATTTCGAGTACCATGCGTGAAGAAGCGCGGTAGCCATCCAATGCACATGGGCACCTTTGCTCCAGATGACTCCTGTGCATCCAGCACATGCAAGGGGTTAATTGTGATGGGTTTGGTCAGCCATTAGTCACAGGAACACCGTGCTACTGAATCCAAGCTGCACTGCAGCGGCCTAGGTAGGCCAGAATGTTCTAGGGTTGCTTATTTTCCTGTTCAGAGAGGATTGTCTTGGCAGTTGGGGCTGGACAGTTCCAAATAGAGCAGAAAAAAGGCAGTGGGGTGTGGCCCAAAGCAATTTCAAGTGGCTTAGACTAATCAATCCTTAGTTCTCTGTGTTCTTCATTGTAATGCCTTAAGTTCAATGTGAAGGAACAGGTGTGGGTCCCATGCTCACTGTGCTACTGGAACCAAGCAGCACGTGACTAAAAGGCCTAACTTGACCCATATGGATCTTGGGTTGCTCGTGCTTCAGTTCAGAGAGGATCTGTGATGGACATGGCCCTTTATGTTGTATCATTCCCAAACCTTTTGCCTGTCTTCTCCTATTTTTGCTGAATTTGTTTTTGTTGACCTTTGGACTAAGCACATTTAACCCCTGCTAACCAGTGCTACAGTGCTTGTGCTCTCAGCTTAAAATATGGTAGAATTGGCTTATACTCAATTGGCGTATTTATTGTATATAGTTACAAGTCCCTCGTAAATTGGCACTACATGTAGCCTGGTCCTGCAGGCCTACTAGTAGGCCTGCAGCACCAATTGATCCTCCTACTTAAGTAGACCTTTAAACATGTCTCAGACCTGCTATTGCAGGGACTGTGTGTGCAGGCATTTCAAACTGGCAATGTAAGCCTTTTGTCATGCCCAAACCCTACTTCGAAAAATATGTGTCAGCCCTAAGGTAGGCCCTATACAACTTAAAGGGCAGGGTGCAGTGTATTTAAAAAGCTGGCCACATATGTTTAGGTTGTACATGTCCTGCAACGCTTACATTTCTATTTCACTACTGTGAGGCCTTTATCTCACATAGGAAAACATGGGAGTTTCCTTTTACATTTTGGAAGTGTAATTTCCAAATGGAAAGTGATAACTGCTTAATGTTTGGTGTCTCTGGAATCCTAATTTAATCTAACATATGGTGAAGTCGGATTTTAGATTGCAATACTGAAAATGCCACTTTTAGAAAGCTACCGTTCTCTTGCCCTAGCCATTTGGGGCTTGCAGCCGGTCTCTGGGTCACATGACTGGCTGTAACTGACGGTGGGCTTTGTGTTTTCCTCCTAGACAGCCATACACAGTGGGAGCGTAGGTGTGACTGGATATGCTCTTAGTGGCAGAATGGGAGGGAGGAGCTGGGCACATTCACACTTACTCTTGAATAGGCTGTGTCCTGTCACCACATAAAGGGCTAATTGGCTTCGCTGGAGCCATGGATTTCATATTTTGTGCCTATTTGTAATTTTATTATAGTATAACTGATGGTTGCCCTGTCTGAAGGCTCATGAAATAATACAACAAATCTGAGTTAGCTATGGTAGAAAGCCAATGATAAAGGTTACATGTCTGATTGTTTATAATGAGACACTATAATAAGGGGAGTAAGCCTGAGATTAATTGTGAAAAACATAAATTAATATCAATAGACATTTACAGGTAGATTGTGGTCACTCTGTGTTAAAGCCTACAGATTAATAATATGTGATATTGAAAATCATTGATTACCTTCCCTGGATCCAGGGCAGGAAAGGCAGGGGATCTGTACACGTCAAAGACATTCCTCTAAAAACATTTCCCAACTTCAAAGGTGATAGAGTGTAGATGTTATCTAGCATCTATTCCTCACAAATTACCTTGATAAAATGATTTTAACAACAATTTACGACAATGACCTATGTGTGACAGAATCACATGTTAAGCGAAAATTATACCTGCAAACACTTATTTTTTGACTACATCGTAACAGAATGCAGAATGTTAGAATGATGTTTAAAAGTCAAATAAGCTAATGTGAAATTAAATATTTCTCATCTTTAGTGTTTACTTGCTTAAGAGAGAAGTTGAAAATTAAAATTAACATAAAGAAATTGTATACCTGGACATTGCTGGAGCCGGCCCTGGGGCTGGCAGAGTTCAGGGCCATGAAGGGATCCAGGAGGTTGTCCGCTCGGTCCCTCTCCTGATGTGTGCAAAGCCCCAGGACCCCCGCTTTTCCATACTTAGTGCCCCGGGGAGGTGGTGGTCCCTGGGGTATGTGAGGGGCTCCAGCCCCCCACAGGTTCTTTTTTTTAAATGACAGCCTGGGGAGGTTGTGGTCCACGGGGCTGGGTGCCCCCTACAAATGGTTAGAGAGTGTGGTGGGATCTATGACCTATTTTTGTTGGAGTGGTTTAACCGCTGCCAATTTCCATTCTGCTGGGACTGCTGCTGTGGCTAGGGATGAATTTAATATATTATTAATAGCTGGATTGTCAGTATCGTGATCTCATGAAGTACAGTAGGAGCACATGCATCAAAGGGTGATCCTAATTTACGAGCAATGATAGCTTGACCTGATTGATACAGTGAGATATATCAAAGTCCTTTGTAGGTTGGATCCATCTCTAAATCTAGAGGATTCATGTTTAAAATGCTGAATTCTTTTTGAATGTTAAAAAAATGTGTTCAAAGAAAGTGGAAATCTGGTTGCATAACATCTGAGACTGTGGATACTCTTTTTTTTACTAGCTTGATTTGAAAATGATTTTCCAACTTATTTTTGAAGAGGTTCTTTTGTAATATCCCCTTGTAATTTAACCGTTTGCGGGTAGGTTATGTGCCTGGTCACTCTTCTGTGAATCCACTTGAAAACACTTATCCACTTAGTATGGCAAGTTGGACAAGACAGGGATGAAAGATTCTCATCTCCCTTGATAGCAAAAAGGCATTTTACCACGTGAAGTAGTTACACTTGTAGAATTTTTTTCTGACTTTTGGGCTATAAAATAGGTGTGAGACCATGCCGATGACCTCTCATACTACCAAAGCATCAATAGGAGCCTCACCAATTGCTTGGAAGCATTGGTGCCTGATGAAGCGAGTTTTAGAAATTAAATACGTTTTGACTCGTGAAGTTAAACTTTGATAATGAATTAATTATATTAATGAGTTTTTTGCACGAGTGTGTATTAATCAACCTAGAATAACATGCATTCACAAACATGAGGGTTTAACATTATGTGCTCTTTGTTGCACTTGCAATTATGTTGAAAAATAATAAACTAACTTTGACTACTTGTCTTGTCAAAATTCATTGCGGCTGTTTAAATAATGGCATGTGCATATTTTTAAATGTGCTTTTGTCTATGTTGATGTCCTTTATGTGGCAAAAGGCTCGTGGAGAATCCTGAGGCCCATGGAAAAAGGTTTTTATAAACGCTGCTTACTCGTGCTTAAAGCTAGGTAGCATAAACTAATGGGTTAACATTAGTAAAGGGGGTGGGTAACAGAATGACTTTCATTACTCAAATTAATTAATGTTTTGTGTTTCTTTGCATACTAGTTCTCGAAAAAGGGGCCTGAGGCCTAGCTTTTGAAAGGGTGTTTGGAATCCTGTCGTGATGAGCCGAGCACAGCTAAAGGACGTGGATAAGTTTGCCACAAAGGATGTCCGTCAATGAATAAATTAATGGAACTGTGCAAGATGTGCTCTGTGTTGAATAATTTCCAAGAACAGGAAGCGGCAGAACCGCCAAGCTGAGGAAGCTGCAAACTGTTGTTTAATGAAATGTTGCAATATCCTCGGAAGCTAATGTCGCTTGTGGTCAAAGGACAATGCCGTTTTTGAAAGGCACAATTTTGGATCGAAAAAGCAATGAGCTAATATGGACTGACGGCTGTCAGCCAATGAACATGTTGAATGTCACAGAAAAAGTATTCTTTTAAGTTAGTTTAAGATAGAGAAAAGGTATAAAACTTGGCCTCTTGGGAGGAGCTTTGCTGGCTCATTTCTGAATCCTGAAGGGCGTGAGATGCTGTCGGACTTTTGACTCACGTAAGAATTAACGGAACTAATGACTTTTTCTTTAGGTTTCCATTAAGTTAGATAAGGAAATAGAATTTAGGGAATTAGACCCTTTCTGCTTAAATACTTCTCATGCTGATTCGTTTTGAAATGACAATCTAATGTGCCTTTACTTAATGAATAAAAGCTTTGAAAATGCTAATAAAGATTTACTTGCTTTAAAAGCTCTTTATTTGAAAATAAATTTAATAAAATAGATTTTGAAATGACAAGCTGATCTTGTTTTCTGAGTCTAGTTACCATCAGTTAATCCATTGCCTAGGTGGCTTAATTAAGTGTTTCTCTATATTAAATATGATGATGATATACTGCAGTTGTATATGAAAGTGTAAATAGTTCATGAATAGTTCTGGGTAATAAGGTCACATGATTCAATCACCCAATTCTTGTCTTGTCTCGGTTACTTATGGGCCTTGTGAGAGTTTATGATAATTGGTGAGTATCGTGGTGTTGGGTAGTGTTGTTGAGACACAATTTCCATAGGGGCGCCGGATCAGTGCCTAAAATACCATGGCATGTATTTGAACTTGATCGCCATCATCAAAAAACATCAAAACAGAATTCAGAAACTGGTCTAAACTTCAATTGTCACTATGGGGCAAAGTGCATATCAGAAAAATGAATTTAATGCAGAGATTTGATTACATCTTTGGCATGCCTCCACTTAGATTACCCCAAGATTGACATGCTCATTGCAAAATTTATATGAAGAGGCCATAAGCAGCATCTCAAGGCTACCAAGTCTATGCCAAAACCACTGCGGGAGAGCTATGATGTACACAAACAAAACTCCATTATTTGGTTTAGCAATTAGTGCATGTTGAAAATATTTTGAAGACCCACAGGGATTGGTTTCCCATTTAAAAGCACATTCTGCAAACAATAGGCAGTCAAACAACCTTCTACAATGGCCATGCTCAATCCAACCCCAAATGCAACCCTTTAATACATGCTTCACAATAAACATGGCAACATGCTCATAAATTGCTTCTCTTTTCAGACTCTGTCAATCTACATACTCGAGTGTGGAAACTAATCACAATGAGGCCTGATGAGAATAACTGTTCCCTGAGGAAATACAAATGAATAAGCACATTTAGGACTTGATACATGACAAAAATCTCATTTCATTTGACCTGTCTCACACAAATATGATCTTCAACCCTTTCATTGATGGAAATATCACCAATTCAATCACAACTTATGAAAAGACTTTGTGTGCAATGGCTTATGCGTTAGAGACCAATCTGTTATTACACTACATTGTAACATGTGAGTAATACTGAGGTTCCATGTCAGGGATCCAAACCACATTGGCAGACATTCATTTTTTTGCAGAAAAGCACACACAGCCTCCACTGATAGTGGGAAGCAAGACAAGATCTTTGAATTTCCAGAGAATATTGGCTTATTATTCTTGAGCACCAAGAGAAAACACTGAGGGGAGCTAGACTGAAATTCAGTTACTTTTTGGTCCTCCAGCTAAGCTCCATGGAGAATACAAGCAAACTGACTTTAAGTGCTTGAGACCTTCTACTCCAGATTGCAGCATAGTGCACATATTACTGTAATATACAGCCCTTTTGCATTATTAGTGATTGCTATGTGACCTGTTAAAGGGGTAACTTGAGATATCATCTCCACAGACAAGACAACTGACTTTACTCCATGACACTACCATCTGTCCCCCATCATGAAAAAATGATGGCTCTCTATGGCTTTTGGGTTTCAAAAGTGGAGAATTTACACCCCCAGAAAACCTCCACTCCACCCTTGAATGTGGCTTTCAGATATGTACACAATGGCCTCCAATTAAAATATTATATATAAACTTAATGATCAAATGCAGAAATTTGAGGAGGGGTGTGTGACTTTCAGACACTTATATGTATCTCAAAATAGTTAGGTGTTGCCATGCGTTACAACCACATGACAGGGTGCTTGGGCTTGGACACAGTCCTGGCTGCTGCAACCATTGGAGACAGCCATAGGGATGCTGCATTGATGAGTCTCGCACCTTACTTATTCAATGGTCTGCTACTGATATTAGTATATCCACCTCTGAGATAATGGTAGACAGAAATAATGACATAACCTTGGCCAGGCATCACAAGAACCATTGGGTGCTCATATCGTCACAGGTGTGGAGAACCATGGAGGGCGGGGGACACTGGAAGATATGGAATCACTGACATAACCTCGACAGACCGAATATCGACTAGACAAAATATCGGTGAGGAATTATCGATTACACAAATATCGAATCCCAATACTTAGACAAGAAAACACAAAAATATTGAATCCACAATATCGATAGAAAAACATATTGACTACAACATTATCGACAATCAATATTATCGCATGTAAAAAACATCGACTTTCAATTCTTAACATGAAACATAGCCAAAATATCGAACATCAAAATATAGATTAATTAAAAATACATATTATACACATCACAAATAATCATAAACTATTTTATAAAATAAATACAGCATACAATTAAAATTGCAAACAATTAAAAATAAACATTTACATCAAACAAACAATTTAAAACACATCAACAACATTGCAAATAATAAAACATTTCTTAATGCACATTATAAATATTCTTTCAGTTTAAATCAGAAAAAATGGCATTACCCATAGTAAAAATCTTCATTACCCATAGAAAAAAAAAGTAATTGGCGTCACTCATGTAAGGAAAACAATTAGCAAAACAATTAATAAAATTCAAATGAACAAATAAGAACAAGCTATCAATTTGAACAACCAATAAACTTTCAGAAACAATTAAATTAATTCTATAAAAAGAAGAATTAAACCAGCCAAAATTGCAATCTAAACCACCAAAGAAAAGGAAGGGGAAACTCTGCCGGATTGCTGAGAGAAAACTGATTGACTTCAACAAAAAACCAGCTACACCTATCTAAAGTAAGTACTATCACCTTAATATACTTCCAAAACGTAAATCTAAAACTTCAAACCTGTATTTGAAAAACAAATAACTAAAACATCTCTTTTATTTCTACTCTATTTTCTACGGAGAAAAAGAAAATAAAGAAAAACTGCCCTACATCTGCACTACAAAGAAAAAAGATAACAAGTAAGTATATCATTTAAAACATGACTGAAAACCTTAATTAATAGAAAACAAAGTACAAACTAGCTAGCAGAGCACAACAAAATAAACATAAATACATTTAAAATATTGTAACACATTTTATCCATCTCCACAGGTACCAAAGAAATACGCAGAAATGAAAAGTTTGAAGAAAAGCAACCCCTGAATTCAACAAAGAAATAAACTGGTAAATAATGAACATGCAAAACAGTGTTATTATAATACAAAATACATCATTTAAATACTTTCCTAATAATGTAATGTTTAATTTCTCTTAGCACCAAAAATCAAGCATGACTGAAGGAGCAAAATTTGTGTATTCTCAGAAAGGGAAAATGCTTCTTTGTTACATGGGATATGTATATACTCAAGAGAAACAGAAAGATATGAAAGTTTTTTGGAAGTGCAATAAATACTATTCAAGCAAATGTTATGGAAGAGCTATAACTCAGGAAACTACTGTGACTTATACTAAGGAACATAGCCCCCCACCCAATGTAACAGAAATAGAGATTAGAGAAATGCTTGATTCCCTTAAAGAAGCTAGTACTAGTACATGCCTCTAGCCAACTACCATCTATAGATTCCCTTAAAAGAACCATAGCTAGACAAAAAAGAGCTACATCACCTACTCCTTCCACACCTACAACTTTTGAAGAAGTGCAAATTCCCCCTGAACTCTGTCTAACTCATAATAATGAACCATTTATACTATATGACAACAAATCAAAAGTTAAAAGAGTAATACTGTTTGCTACTGCATACAACATGACTAAACTACACCAATGCCAAACTTGGATGATGGATGGTACTTTTGCAGTATGTCCTAAACCTTTTTACCAATTGTACACTATCCATGGTCATTTCCAAAATTCAAAAATTCTATTCCTATATGCCCTCCTACCAAACAAACAGCAATATACCTACCAAGAAGTCCTAACCAAAGTCAAACAGCAAACTAATGACTATTTTCCCCCAAAAATTATCATTGATTTCGAAAAAGCAATGATAAACAGTATCCTTAAAACATACCCACACACAGAAATACAAGGTTGCTATTATCATTTCAATCAATGTATATGGCGACATCTACAAAAATCTACATTAAGGGCCCGATTCCGATTCTGGATAAAAAACCGTCGTACGATTTCTATTCGTAGCCGTCTCCGTACGAATTAAAAAAGACCGTTCGAACTGCGTAGTACGATCCGTATCCCGAAAATACGTCTGAATATCAGCGAACCGTACGAACCATAATGGAAGACCCGTACAAAATGGCGTCGTAACCCAAACCATACGATTCGTAAACATGCCGTACGAACTAACAAGTACGATCCAGACCATGGACCAAGTACGCGATTTGTACGGGAAAAATCGCGAATAAGCGAGCCGTACCAACATATACGACCCGCACACCCCTCAATCCAGCGTACACAAACCCCCACCCCCCCAAAAATGGACCGTAACAGTTAGCCGCATGAGAAAATATGACCCACACACCCCTCAACCAAGCGTACATGAACCCCCACCCGGAAAACGGACCGTAACAGCCACCCACACCAGTAAATACGACCCGCACACACCTCAATGAAGAGTACACGAACCCCCTCAAAAATGGACCGTAACAGCCAGCTGCACCAATAAATACGTCCGGCACACCCCTCAATCATGCGTACATGAACCCCACCCGGAAAACATACCGTAAAAGCCAGCCGCACCAGTAAATACAACCCGCACACCCAGACCGTTACAGCCAGCCGCACCAACAAATACGACACAAACCCCCCTCAATAAAGCGTACATGAACCCCCCCCAAAACCGACCTGAACAGCCAGCCGCACCAGTAAATACGACCCGCACACCCCTCAATGAAGCGTACACGAACCCCAACCCGGAAAACAGACCGTAACAGCCAGCCACACCAGTAAATACAACCTGCACACCCCTCAGTCAAGCGTACAGGAACCCCCACCTGGAAAACGCACCATTACAGCCAGCCACACCAACAAATACGACACGCATACCCCTCAATGAAGCATACACGAACCCCCCACCCAGAACGGACCGTAACAGCCAGCCGCACCATCAAATACGACCTGCACATCACTCAATAAAGCATACGCGAACACCCAAATAAAACGTCCCTTATGAGCCAGCAACAACAACAAAAACAAACTGCACACCCCCACTAATAAAGCGCACAAAACCCCGAAACCAGCACAAGGAGGGTGCAAAGGAGTCACACAACCCCACAAAACATGTCTCATGTGCACACACGATAGGAAAACAATGTCCTGACCACATGCAAACAGAGGGCCCAAGTCACACTCACCCCTTATAACACACCCACTAAACATTCTACAAAAGCCACACCCACAAATGGACCAATAAAAGGGCCCACACATACAACCCATCATCCTTTGCGAAATACCTATTAGCGTAAAGACACTGATAGCACACCAACAACTGCAGCCATACACCTTCACACATACACCCTATCTCATTCACACACACCACCCCATTCACAATCAGACCCACACACCCTCATCTATACACACCATCACCCCCCCAATCACACACACCCCACACCATGACCACACAAAAGAATCCAAATTTCACTAACCCGGAGATGGAGATCCTTACAGATGAAATCATCGGAGTTGAGCCACAGCTGTTTGGCGCATTGGTCAGACAGACCAGCATAGTGGACAAAACACGCCTGTGGGTGAGGATAGTCGATAAGGTGAATGCTGTTGCATCCATCAAGAGCACCAGGCAGGAATACCAGGTCAGGTGATACGATCTGCGGAGGATGGTCAAGAAGAAGATGGACCAATACTATGCCAATGCACACTACACTGGAGGTGGTGGTCCCCGCAGACCTCCACAATACCATCCCTGGGAGGAGAAAGACATGGCCCTGCTACCACCGGTCGGAGTTCACTGAATCGAAGGAGCCATGGAGCCTGGTGAGTATTCAAACAACTCATGTAACATGTGGGGTCTCCCAGCAGTGCCTAACAGTATGGGGGTGGTGGGGGGGTGTGGCCATGACTCCCAGCAGTGCCTAACAGTATGAGGGTGGTGTGGGGGGGTTTGGCCATGACTTACAGCAGTGTCTAACAGTATGGGGGTGGTGTGGGGGTGTGTGGCCATGACTCCCAGCAGTGCCTAACAGTATGGGGTGGGGTGGGGGGTGTGGCCATGACTCCCAGCAATGCCTAACAGTATGGTGGTGGTGTGGGTGTGTGTGGCCATGACTCCCAGCAGTGCCTAACAGTATGGGGTGGTGTGGGGGGGTGTGGCCATGACTTCCAGCAGTGCCTAACAGTATGGGGTTGCAGGGGGTGTGGCCATGACCCCCAGCAGTGCCTAACAGTATGGGGGTGGTGTGGGGGGGTGTGGCCATGACTCCCAGCAGTACCTAACATTATGGGGGTGGTGTGGGGTGTGTGGCCATGACTCCCAGCAGGGCCTAACAGTATGGGGGTGGTATGGGGGTGTGTGGTCATGACTCCCAGCAGTGCCTAACTACCATCTATAGATTCCCTTAAAAGAGCCATAGCTAGACAAAAAAGAGCTACATCAGCTACTCCTCCCACACCTACAACTTTTGAAGAAGTGCAAATTCCCCCTGAACTCTGTCTAACTCATAATAATGAACCATTTAAACTATATGACAACAATTCGAAAGATAAAAGAGTAATACTGTTTGCTACTGCATACAACATGACTAAACTACACCAATGCCAAACTTGGATGATGGATGGTACTTTTGCAGTATGTCCTAAACCTTTTTACCAATTGTACACTATCCATGGTCAGTTCCAAAATTCAAATATTCCATTCCTATATGCCCTCCTACCAAACAAACAGCAATATAACTACCAGGTAGTCCTAACTAAAGTCAAACAGCAAACTAATGACTATATTCCACAAAAAATTATCATTGATTTCGAAAAAGCAATGATAAACAGTATCCTTAAAACATACCCACACACAGCAATACAAGGTTGCTATTATCATTTCAATCAATGTATATGGCGACATCTACAAAAATCTACATTAAGGGCCCGATTCCGATTCTGGATAAAAAACCATTGTACGATTTGTATTCGTAGCCGTCTCCGTACGAATTAAAAAAGACCGTCCGAACTGCGTAGTACTATCCGTATCCCAAAAATACGTCCGAATATCAGCGAACAGTATGAACCATAATGGAAGACCCGTACGAAATGGTGTCGTAACCCAAACCATACGATTGGTAAACATGCCGTACGAACTAACAAGTACGATCCAGACCAGGGACCAAGTACGCGATTTGTACTGGAAACATCGCGTATAAGCGAGCCGTACCCACATATACGACCCGCACACCCCTCAATCAAGCATACACAAACCCCCACCCCCCCAAAAACGGACCGTAACAGCCAGCCGCATGAGCAAATATGACCCGCATACCATTCAATCAAGCGTACACGAACCCCCCCCTGAAAATGGACCGTAACAGCCAGCCGCACAAGCAAATACAACCCGCACACACCTCAATGAAGCGTACACGAACCTCCACCCGGAAAACAGACCGTTATAGCCATCCGCACCAAGAAATATGACACGCACCCCCCTCAATGAAGCGTACACGAACCCCCCCCCAAAACGGACCTTAACAGCCCGCCGCACCAGTAAATACGACCCGCACACCCCTCAATGAAGCGTGCACGAACCCCCACCCGGAAAACGGACCGTAACAGCCAGCTGCACCAGTAAATACGACCCGCACACCCCTCAGTCAAGCGTACACGAACCCCCACCTGGAAAACGCACCGTTTCAGCCAGCCGCACCAACAAATACGACATGCACACCCCTCAATGAAGCATACACGAACCCGCCCACCAAAAACGGACCGTAACAGCCAGCCGCACCATCAAATACGACCCGCACATCACTCAATAAAGCATACGCGAACACCCCAAAAACGTCCCTTATGAGCCAGCAACAACAACAAAAACAAACTGCACCCCCCCACTAATAAAGCGCACACAAACCCCGAAACCAGCACAAGGAGGGTGCAAAGGAATCGCACAACCCCACAAAACATGTCTCCTGTGCACACACCATAGGAAAACAATGTCCTGGTCACATGCAAACAGAGGGCCCAAGTCACACCCACCCCTTATAACACACCCACTAAACATTCTACAAAAGCCACACCCACAAATGGACCAATAAAAGGGCCCACACATACAACCCATCATCCTTTGCGAAATACCTATTAGCGTAAAGACACTGATAGCACACCAACAACTGCAGCCATACACCTTCACACATACACCCTATCTCATTCACACACACCACCCCCTTCACAATCAGACCCACACACCCTCATCTATACACACCATCACCCCCCCAATCACACACACCCCACACCATGACCACACAAAAGAATCCAAATTTCACTAACCCGGAGATGGAGATCCTTACAGATGAAATCATCAGAGTTGAGCCACAGCTGTTTGGCGCATTGGTCAGACAGACCAGCATAGTGGACAAAACACGCCTGTGGATGAGGATAGTCGATAAGGTGAATGCTGTTGCATCCATCAAGAGCACCAGGCAGGAATGCCACGTCAGGAGATACGATCTGCGGAGGATGGTCAAGAAGAAGATGGACCAATACTATGCCAATGCACACTACACTGTAGGTGGTGGTCCCCGCAGACCTCCACAATACCATCCCTGGGAGGAGAAAGACATGGCCCTGCTACCACCGGTGGGAGTTCATTGAATCGAAGGAGCCATGGAGCCTGGTGAGTATTCAAACAACTCATGTAACATGTGGGGTCTCCCAGCTGTGCCTAACAGTATGGGGGTGGTGGGGGTGTGTGGTCATGACTCCCAGCAGTGCATAACAGTATGAGGGTGGTGTGGGGGGGTTTGGCCATGACTTCCAGCAGTGTCTAACAGTATGGGGGTGGTGTGGGGGGTGTGGCCATGACTCCCAGCAGTGCCTAACAGTATGGGGTGCGGTGGGGGGTGTGGCCATGACTCCCAGCAATTCCTAACAGTATGGTGGTGGTGTGGGTGTGTGTGGCCCTGACTCCCAGCAGTGCCTTACAGTATGGGGTGGTGTGGGGGGGTGTGGCCATGACTTCCAGCAGTGCCTAACAGTATGGGGTTGCAGGGGGTGTGGCCATGACTCCCAGCAGTGCCTAACAGTATGGGGGTGGTGTGGGGGGGTGTGGCCATGACTCCCAGCAGTACCTAACAGTATGGGGGTGGTGTGGGGGGTGTGGCCATGACTCCCAGCAGGGCCTAACAGTATGGGGGTGGTATGGGGGGTGTGGCCATGACTCCCAGCAGTGCCTAACTACCATCTATAGATTTCCTTCAAAGAGCCATAGCTAGACAAAAAAGAGCTACATCAGCTACTCCTCCCACACCTACAACTTTTGTAGAAGTGCAAATTCCCCCTGAACTCTGTCTAACTCATAATAATGAACCATTTATACTATATGACAACAATTCGAACGATAAAAGAGTAATACTGTTTGCTACTGCATACAACATGACTAAACTACACCAATGCCAAACTTGGATGATGGATGGTACTTTTGCAGTATGTCCTAAACCTGTTTACCAATTGTACACTATCCATGGTCAGTTCCAAAATTCAAATATTCCATTCCTATATGCCCTCCTACCAAACAAACAGCAATATAACTACCAGGTAGTCCTAACTAAAGTCAAACAGCAAACTAATGACTATATTCCACAAAAAATGATCATTGATTTCGAAAAAGCAATGATAAATAGTATCCTTAAAACATACCCACACACAGCAATACAAGGTTGCTATTATCATTTCAATCAATGTATATGGCGACATCTACAAAAATCTACATTAAGGGCCCGATTCTGGATAAAAAACCGTTGTACCATTTGTATTCGTAGCCGTCTCCGTACGAATTAAAAAAGACCGTCCGAACTGCGTAGTACTATCCGTATCCCGAAAATACGTCCGAATATCAGCGAACAGTACGAACCATAATGGAAGACCCGTACAAAATGGCGTCGTAACCCAAACCATACGATTCGTAAACATGCCGTACGAACTAACAAGTACGATCCAGACCAGGGACCAAGTACGCGATTTGTACTGGAAACATTGCGTATAAGCGAGCCGTACCCACATATACGACCCGCAAACCCCTCAATCAAGCATACACAAACCCCCACCCCCCCAAAAACGGACCGTAACAGCCACCCGCAGGAGCAAATATGACCCGCACACCCCTCAATCAAGCGTACACGAACCCCCATCCCCCTGAAAATGGACCGTAACAGCCAGCCGCACAAGCAAATACAACCCGCACACACCTCAATGAAGTGTACACGAACCTCCACCTGGAAAACAGACCGTTACAGCCAGCCGCACCAACAAATATGACACGCACCCCCCTCAATGAAGCGTACACGAACCCCCCCCCAAACCGATCTTAACAGCCAGCCGCACCAGTAAATACGACCCGCACACCCCTCAATGAAGCGTGCACAAACCCCCCCCCGGAAAACGGACCGTAACAGCCAGCCACACCAGTAAATACGACCCGCACACCCCTCAGTCAAGCGTACACGAACCCCCACCCGGAAAACGCACCGTTTCAGCCAGCCGCACCAACATATACGACATGCACACCCCTCAATGAAGCATACACGAACCCGCCCACCCAAAACGGACCGTAACAGCCAGCCGCACCATCAAATACGACCCGCACATCACTCAATAAAGCATACGCTAACTCCCCAAAAACGTCCCTTATGAGCCAGCAACAACAACAAAAACAAACTGCACACCCCCACTAATAAAGCGCACACAAACCCTGAAACCAGCACAAGGAGGGTGCAAAGGAATCGCACAACCCTACAAAACATGTCTCCTGTGCACACACCATAGGAAAACAATGTCCTGGTCACATGCAAACAGAGGGCCCAAGTCACACCCACCCCATATAACACACCCACTAAACATTCTACAAAAGCCACACCCACGAATGGACCAATAAAAGGGCCCACACATACAACCCATCATCCTTTGCAACATACCTATTAGTGCAAAGACACTGATAGCACACCAACAACTGCAGCCATACACCTTCACACATACACCCTATCTCATTCACACACACCACCCCCTTCACAATCAGACCCACACACCCTCATCTATACACACCATCACCCCCCCAATCACACACACCCCACACCATGACCACACAAAAGAATCCAAAGTTCACTAACCCGGAGATGGAGATCCTTACAGATGAAATCATCAGAGTTGAGCCACAGCTGTTTGGCGCATTGGTCAGGCAGACCAGCATAGCGGACAAAACACGTCTGTGGGTGAGGATAGTCGATAAGGTGAATGCTGTCTCACCCATCAAGAGCACCAGGCAGGAATGCCAGGTCAGGTGGTACGATCTGCGGAGGATGGTCAAGAAGAAGATGGACCAAGACTATGCCAATGCACACTACACTGGAGGTGGTGGTCCCCGCAGACCTCCACAATACCGTCCCTGGGAGGAGAAAGTCACGGCCCTGCTACCACCCGTGGGACTCCCAGCAGTGCCTAACAGTATGGGGGTGGTATGGGGGGGTGTGGCCATGACTTCCAGCAGTGCCTAACAGTATGGGGGTGGTTTGGGGGGGTGTGGCCATGACTCCCAGCAGTGCCTATCAGTATGGGGGTGGTGTGGGGGTGTGGCCATGACTCCCAGCAGTGCATAACAGTATGGTGGTGGTGTGGGGGTGTGTGGCCATGACTCCCAGCAGTGCCTAACAGTTTGGGGGTAGTGTGGGGGGGTTGCAATGACTCCCAGCAGTGCCTAACAGTATGTGGGTGGTGTGGGGGTGTGTGGCCATGACGCCCAGCAGTGCCTAACAGTATGGGGGTGGTGTGGGGGGTGTCCATGACTCCCAGCAGTCCCTAACAGTATGGGGTTGGTGTGGGGGTTGTGGCCATTACTCCCAGCAGTTCCTAACAGTAAGGGGGTGGTGTGGGGGTGTGTGGCCATGACTCCCAGCAGTGCCTAACAGTATGCGGGTGGTGGGGGTGTGTGGCCATGATTCCCAGCAGTGCCTAACAGTATGGGGATGGTGTGGGGGTGTGTGGCCATGACTCTCAGCAGTGCCTTACAATATGGGGGTGGTGTGAGGGGGTGTGGCCATGACTCCCAGCAGTGCCTAACAGTATGGGGGTGGGTGCAAGGGGAGTGCCAGAAGTCTGCAAGATGGAGGGTGAGAGGGTGCAAGGTGTAGGGTAGGAGGCTGCACTCAACCCATATGGCCCAGGTACACACCCATGCACCATGCTCAAAGTACTGACAAGACACTGGCCCTGGTGTAGGCAGCACAAGGGCCTCCTGTGACCAGTGCAAACACTAACACCAGGGCAAGTTCAGGTATCCTGCACAGGAACTCACAACCACTATCAGGGCAGCATGCGTCATGGGGGGGACAGACACACCACGAGGGACAGCCACTTGCAGATCACACTCAAACTACTAGCATGGGGGTGACACACACCCCTTACAGGAACCGGTCCCCTGGGGACAGGCAATGGAGTGGACCACTGTCACAATCGTCATGTAATTTAGCATATAAAATACTGATCTGATGATGCATCCAAGCAAAAAAAGCAAAGTGCAGAATCACAAGTCCATTGTGCCACTCACACAATGCTGTTGCCACAGTTCTGTGACGCTGTGGATGCACTCAAGTAGCACCATGGACCTGGGTATTGACAATGTAATGCATCTTGGAGAAGTGACACGTTCTAAAGCCCTCTGCCAGAAGTAGGTGTGCTGGTCCTGGGGAGTTGGCAGTGGGTGGCCTTCACGGCACAGCAACTCCTCTCAAAGTAGCTGAATTAAATCAGCAAAATTCCACTCAGTCCACATCATATACATGCTGCATTACAACCCTGTGCATGCTTGAACCAGGCATTAGGATTGACGCTGCATTGTGCAGATTGTCCCACACAGAGCACAGCTGGATCTGTGTGGTGGATGCGACACAAGCCACAGCAATGGCTCTGCCAGTCACCGTAAACAGTACCCAACATGTCTAGCACCCCTGAGCACATGTCAATCTCATCCCACAACATACCCATAAACAAGTGAACAATTACAACAATCCAAAGCAGGTGGAACAGTGCTAACGGCAATGGTTTTTACAATTGGATGTTGCATGATAGTGCATTAACAGTGTTTGTCTCTCACACCCACAGGGGAACGTGTGGAAACTACCCCCAACCAGGGAGGAGATGGATCCCAGTCCCAGGCTCAGCAGGTCCCTGACCCCACCGACAGCGACGCCTCTCAACACACCATGGCTGACCCCAACCAACCCGGCCCCTCTGGATCCCAAACCCATGCAGAAGCTGGATCAGAGACATCTGTGCCAACCACCACACCCATTCACGCCACATCCCAGCAGACATCTGGGAGCCCTGACCATAATTCACAACAGAGCCAGTCTGACAATGAGGGACAAGGTTCGCCGGGCACCCACGAGGTGGCAGATGACACCAACACTGCCCGCACTCATGGGTCCCGTCGACCTGATGTGCCCAAAAACGCAGGCCGTGCTCGTTTGGCCAGGGGTGGTGGGAGTGGCGCAAGGCGGAGGCGAGAACCTGACCAGCCAGCTGCAGGGCCCGGTATGTCAGAACTCAGAGACATCATGGATGTATACCGGCAGGACACCAGGGAGTTCATCCTGGTAGTGGAGGCCCTCAACAAAATGACAGATCAGCAGGCCCAGCTACATGCCAGTCAAGAACAACACCAGGGACGGATGGAGGCAAGACTGGATGAGCTCATGATGGTGCATAGGGAAATTAACCAATCACTCCGTCTGATCGCTGCCAACATGCAGCACCCTCCCTGTGTCACAAGGCCAGAAACATCTAGGCAAAGACCAACAACAGGCACAGGGAGGGAGGAGGAGGAGGATTTGTCAGACAGAGCATCCCACGCATCGTCAAGGCCTGCACGTCAGGGTCCCCCAAGGAAGGTGGGTCGTCCACGGACAAGACGTTGAGAGGCATAGGACCATGCACAACTCCCAGGTCACCTGGTCTGGCATCTTGCCTTCGTGTGCAACAGCATCACCTTATTGCCTTTCTGACTCGCCCACATGGACTTGCTGGTTGCAATGTGCCCAATGATGCCAAGCACTGAGGCCTGGACTCTGTTGACTCAACCTGTAAGGCATCACATCTCCAGCTGTGAACTTTAGATTCCCCCCTTTTTGTACAGCACCTACTCACTTCTCACGCACAAGATCTGAAAATAAATGTAAATAACATAATACGCAGTGGTGGAGACGTTTTGTACCTAGATACAAAAACATATGTGTGGGGACATGGAAATAATACAAGAGTACTGAACAAACTGCAGCCATCCACACACTGGGATCTGAGTCCGGTTGAGGACACACATAGGTCACAATATTCCAACAACTACATATATGGATAGCAATACACACCTGTGATGGTTACAAAATGCAGAAGAGGGGGGTTGACTTGCAATACTGCAATTACAGACCGGTACAGAAGAGTCAATTGGCGGTGTACAGATCATGGGTAATATGTAGGTTTCCACGGAGGGAGTACCAGGATCTGTGTACAGAGGTATGAGAACTATCAGCCGCATGCAGTTGTACTGTGGATGTCATGAATGGTGTCCAGGCCAACGGTGGCAGGACGGACTGCGGGCAACGGGGTGTTGGATGGTAGATGTCCATATTAGTGTATTGGCCTGGGCCTGTGGAGTGCCTACTGAGTGTGGCTGAGGATCATGAAGGAGAACCTGCAGTTGACTGTGGGACTATTGTAGGTATCTCAGGTGGACGGTCATGTGGCAGTAGCAGGGGATGTTGAGGATGAGATGTGTGCATGCACCCTGGAGTTGCACAAGTACTCCAGGCTGAACACCACCTCATCAACAGACATCGCCATAGCCATCCCAGAAGACCATAAGATCTCCCGCAGACAACGCACCAACAGAGTGGGAGGGGGATTCGCCATCATCCACATGAACACTCCCAGAGTCACTACCAACACCAACAACACACTCCACACCGCCTAGCACATGCACTTACAGATACACACAGACGCCAACAACACCCTCAGAGGAACACTCATCGACAGACCACCTGGACCACGACCACGATCCATCAACCCCATCCCTGACCTCATCAGCACGCACGACCTTGGCTACACGGATTCCATACTCCATGGGGAAATGAGCTTCCAGCTTGAGAACAACAACGTAAGCTCCACTGCCATGATCGACAACCTCGTTAACCTTTGATTAAAATTACTCATGACAACACCCACCCACACCGCTGGACACACACAGGACTCCATCTTCTTTGCAACTCAACACGTCTCCTTCAACCACACCACCTTACACCACTGGACAGACCACAGAGGCCTCCACTTCATCTTCGGTAAACCCACCACACCACCCCGCACACAGTATATGCCATGCCGCTGTTGGTGCATGGCCAATGTGGACTAAGTGACCGCCACCCTCGCCCTGGGACCACCCGCCGACCACACCTACCCCGACTCTGCTGCCATCAATCTCAAACAGTGGATCAACAACTGCGCCCACATCCTCACCAGAATCAAGGCCTCCGCCACCTATCACAACAACAACATAGCCGCAGGGTTCACCAAATACCTCAGGACCTACAAGTGCACCAGTTGGAAGCTGTAGAGGAGCTGGCTCCGCAACCAAACACCATACAGCTACACTGCACACAAGAGCGCCACATGCAGACACCACCAACTCATCAGGACCGCCAACAGGACAGCCTAGAAAGCAACGCACATAATAGCAAACAGCACATCAACATTGTGATTGAACTCACAACTCCCACCTACAACACCAATGACATAGCACCATTACAAGACCTGTGTGACTCACTGTCCACCTTCTGACCCTGTAAGATCATCCACATCCACAACAGCTTCCACTACGCTACCCCCCCACAAACGAGTACACCCCCCCTTAGACCAACATCCAAAAAAATAACCTGACCACCCGGTACTACGTCAGCAATGAAGACACCATCAGGATAATGGACTCCATCCACTCCGGATCCTCATCTGACACATGGCTTCTCAACATTTTCAACAAATCCAGCTAGGCCAGCGCACCTCTTCTCCCAAAAACAATCCACATCATCTTCCAGACGGCTACCTTCAGTGGGAGCTGGGAGAATGCTGAGCTCAACGTCTCAGTGAATATACAAAATGCGGAACACAAATGCCCCAAGAACTTGTGGGCCATATCCCCTCACAGAAAAGGTCACATAGAAGATTGTCAACAGACTGCTGGGCCCCTACCTCGAAGAAAACAACATCATGGGACCATCCCAGTGTGAATTCCGCTGCTGCCACAGCACGGACACCACCCTCATCACCGCCAACAACAACATCAGCATCCTCATGGACAAAGGAGAAACAGCCGCCCTCATCCTTCTGAACCTATCACCAGCCTTCCACATGGTCTGCCAAGACACCCTAATAGCATGCATCCATGACGTGGAATCAAAGAGATTGCCCTGGCCTGGGCCACATCCTTCCTCTCCCGCAGGGCCCAGAGCGTCTGCCTCCCACACTTCCATTCGAAGACCACTGAGACCACCCTCAGCGCCCCACAGTGATCATCACTCTGCCCGACGTTGATCAATATCCACATGGCAACACTCACCCATGTTGCACTACAACATATCCTCACCATCATATCCTATGCCAATTACACACAGCTGATCATATCCCTCACCAAAGAACCACAGACTGCCAAAGGCAACCTCCACAGAGGAATGAAGGTCGTTGCCAAATGGATGAAGGACAGCAGGCTGAAACACAATTCTGACTAAACGGAGGACCCACCACCTCAGCCTGTGACGACTCGTGTTGGCCAACATCGCTAGGAACTGCCCCAGAACCCACCAACATTGCACGCAACCTGTGGATCGTCCTCAAATCCTCCATCACCATAAACATGCAGGACAACGCCATCTCATCTTCCTGCTTCAACTTCCTCTGCATGCCCCGTACGATCTTGAAATGGATCACATCAAACTCTTGAGAAACAGTCTTCTGGGCCCTCTCCACGAGCTCACTGGATTATGGGAACACCCCCTATGCAGCTACACCAACCAAACACATGAGACAGCTGCAACGCATCCAGAATGCCTCGTCGCGTATAATCGTGGATTCCCACAACACGGCCAGATCACACCACACCTGAGAGGCCTGCACTGGCTCCCTGTCAACAACAGGATCACCTCCAGACTCATCATCCACACACACATAGCTCCTAACCACGCAAGACCAGCATACCAATACAACCGACTCAGCCTTTACACACCCACCCCAGCCTCCGCTCTGCAAACCTCACACTTGCCACAGTCACTCACTTCCAGAAAACCACCGTCAGTGACAGATCCTCCTCCCTCCTTGCCTCAAAGACCTGGAACACACTCCCTACAAGGCTACAACTGACCCAGGACCTGCTGGCCTTCAGAAGACTTCACCAGACTGGGAATCTCGATCTGTAGCAGCCCCCCCAGTGCATTGAGACCCTCACGCATAGGTAGGGTGCTTACTAAATGAATAGATTGATTGTTTGATAAATGTCTTAGCCTAATTGTATGTGTAGGATTGGAGAGCTGTAGATGATAGTTACAATGAGGGGACAGGCAATTGGTGGGATCCCGGATGTTCAGATGTTTGACAATGCGGAGTGTGTCCTTGGTGTTGTATGTGACTCTGAGGTTGTACCTCCTTAAGTTGGACCAATCATATTCCTGGTTTTGGTCTGTTGTCCCTGTGGGTTTTGGACTATCCGTCTGTGATGGCTATGTAGAAGTGGTGTTCTGATGTTGCATACTACTACATTACAGTAATGAAGGCGATGTGTGGTGCAGTTGTGTTGACGAGGTAACACAGTACAATGTGGTGCTGCTGGAAGTTGTGTGTGTGCTGTACGAGGCCCACATACTGGTTGCACGTAGACGCACTGTTAGGTGGGGCTGCATCGTGTTGCCAGTATAAGTTGCACACACAGGCTGAGAAGCTGTCATGGGTGTGTTTGTGGTAGCGTGATACCAGGTAGATGATTGTCTGGTGTTCACTGTGCGGAGGGTGGCCGGAGCAAGAGTCTGTTGTGTCACATGAGTCATAAAAAGAGGTGACCGTCTTGCAGTTTGCTTGTTGCCGGTTCTGACGGACCTGCCTTTCTCATGGAGGTTGTGCAACAGTGGCACAGACAAGCTGCGGCATGCTTTAAGAATAGATGGATGGAGAAGTGTCTTGTAATGTGTGTGGTGCAGGATCTGGTCACTCGGTGCTGCGTTGTGGCTGGAGATGCAGCAGCACGAATGAGTGAACACATGACGGCAGAAGGGGTGTGACAACATGCTAAACAAGCACACAAATCCAAGGATTCTAGCAGGGCACAAAGTGACATGTGTATGTTAAGGCTGGAGTGTCTGGTCACCCATTGCTCACCGCGAGCTAAATGTATGAACAGTCGCCCATGATCATGGGCACAGGATTAGGCAGCCTAAGGCCAAGCGGGGCACATGATACACAGCGTCAGCAGGTGTAGCCTGCACGTGGTGTGTAGCAAGCTAAACAACACATGCACAACCATGTACGTCAGGCACTATATGGTACATTTGCCATTCCCAACAGCATGCATGTAGTCACTGTACACGTAATCACATATGAACAACCATTGTAAACAATGCCATATTGAACGCATGCAGACTGGCAAGGGATGTGCATTGACAGCAATGAGGCACAATGTACTGTGTTAAACACACTTACTACACAATAGGATGACGTTGTTTGTGAGGCCATGCTGCAATAGCCATTGTACGTGCCCGGTGGCATTGCTCTGAAGACAATAACAGTCATGCAATGATGTCACCTGTAATGCAGCTGAAAGGTTCTCCACATGACTGGCAGGGACTGGCCGTACCTTTTATCATCATAGTGGTGCGATGCTGAAAGGGTTCCATCTCCAAATAGCCCCTTGGTCTGAGTACAAATGACAGACACAAAAGGGAGATCAGGCGAGGGAAGGAGAGGATAGGAACTGCATGAAGGGAGATCTGAAAAAAAGTTAAACATGAATAAGGATTCAATACGTTGGTCTGCAGCAGTTCTGGGGTTGCGTAGTGGAGTCATGAGCCACGGCATGTTTGGATATCCGGCATCTCCTAAAACAATACATCATGGCATTGAGTGTGTAAAGAGAAGCCGTGAGAGAGACAAATCACATTAAGACATACATGAGAAACAGTGTTTACCCACCAACCAGACATGCACAATAGTTGCAGCATCATCTGTGGTACCCTGCTCCGCCTCATGATGAATGCATCGTGGCACGATCCTGGAAAACGTGCACAAACATGGGAAATCATCATGTTAGCAGGACACACCACCAGGGCATTTATGGAGTGGTAATGTTTCCTGTTGCGGTAGGCCTGTTCCTGAGCCTGTGGTGGCACCAGTCCAACATGTGCCCCATCAATGGACCAAATTATTTATTTTATTTATTTTATTTATTTTATTTATTTTATTTATTTATTTAGAAGTTTTCTATAGCGCTAACAAGACCCGAAGGTATCAGAGCGCTTCACAGTAGTGGGCATGAAAAAGAGAACAACATGAAACAAACCCAATAAAAGCAATCGGCGACAGACAATTTGGAAAGAAGAAAAGTTCGGACAGCAGGGCTTCTCAGTACTGGATTCAACAATACCGCATGGATTCTGAGACGTTTGCAGCTCCAAGTTATCCATAACCAAGGGAGCGGATCAGGCACAAGGATTTAAGTTGGCTCTTGAATTCTGCATAGGACGGTAGAGTTCTGATGTGCGGGGGGATGGCGTTCCATATTTTGGGGGCATTTCCTGAGAAAGAGCAGTCCGCAGTTCTCTTCCTTCTGGTTTTTGGTAGGATGAGCAGTAGGGAATTAGAGCTTCTCAAATTTCTGGCTTGGCCTGCTTTTTTGAGCTTGTTAGCCAGGTATTCCGGTTTGCCGGTGTGGAGGGCCTTGTGGGTTAGGCAGGCCGTTCTGAAGGTACTTCGCATTTCCACAGGGAGCCATTCGAGTTCTTTAAGAGCCGGGGAGATGCCATCATATTTTTTACAGCCTGTGATCATTCTTGCTGCCGCGTGAAGTGTTGTTTTTAGTGGAGCCAGGTGGGATTTGGGGATGCCTGTTAGGATTGAGTTCCCATAGTCCAGTCTTGATAGAACTAGAGATTGCGTGGCTAGTTTGAGGTCCTTGTTGGGAATGTAAGGTTTAATTTTGTTCAAAAGTCTGAGGTTGAAGAATGCGCTTTTCGCCGAGTTCTTAATGTGATTTGTCAGGGTTAGTTTAGGGTCTAAGGTGAAGCCCAGGGATTTAACGGAGTCGGCTAGCGTGAGGTTACCCTTGAGAGCATCGATCGACTTTAGCCACTCGGTGATTTGAGGGTTATCTTCTTTGTTTGAGATGAGGAGTGTTTCTGTCTTATCGGGGTTGAGTTTCAGGTGATTCTTTGTCAGCCAGTCTTGAACTTCATTTAGGATATCGTTGAGTCTCTGGATGTCTTTAAGAGAGGAGATTTCCAGGTAAATCTGCGTGTCGTCCGCGTAGAGGTGGAAGTTGATGTTGGCGTTCCTGAGTAACTTAGCGAGTGGCTCCATGTAGATGTTAAAGAGCTGGGGGGAGAGCACCGATCCTTGAGGGACACCCTTGTTGACTTGCTGGGTATCGGAGGTGAAGTTCTTGATTTTTATTAGTTGCGAACGGTTGTGTAAAAAGGAGGAAAACCACTTGAGAACTACCTCGCCAAGGCCGGCTCTTTCTTGGAGAGTCGTGATGAGGAGCTTGTGGTCCACCGTGTCGAACGCTGCTGAGAGATCAAGGAGTATGAGGAGGCAGCACTTGTCAGCGTCAAGAGATCCATGGATGTCATCTATGATGTTCAACATCGCGGTTTCAGTGCTGCGGCCTTGTCTGAAGCCAGATTGGAGGGGGTCCAGGAGATTGATGTTGTCCAGGTGTTGCGTCAGTTGCAGGAGTACACAGCGTTCAAGTGTTTTCGAGAGTAAAGGGAGGTTAGATATTGGTCTGAAATTGTTCAGGTCAGTTGAGTCGAGACCGGGTTTTTTCAGGAGGGGAGTGACTTGTCCCATTTTTAGACAATCGGGGACCACACCGCTTTGTAAGGAGCTGTTTATGATTCTTCCCCAGATAGGCGCTAAGGTAAGCTTCATTTGTTTGATTAAAGATGGAGGGATGGGGTCTGAGATGTGTGCTGAAGGTTTGGAGGTCGAGATCAGCGCGATTATCTCAGTTTCCTGGACGGGGCGAAAGCTTAGCCAGGGGGAGGGAAAGGAGTCGGATGGGAGTGCCACTGGGGAGGTCGAGTAGCTCTTCTGGAGGTGTGGGTTGTTGATGTCTAGAGATAGTTCGATTTTTTGGACTTTGACGTTGAAGAAGTTGGCAAAGTTGTCACAGAGTTCTTTGGAAGCCTGTAGGGTTGAGGGCAGGGGCTTTGTTGTTTGTTGTCTGATTATGTTGTAGAGTTCTTTGGGTCTGTTTTTGGATTTGACCAATGCCTCACGGAAGAAGCTGGATTTCTTGTTTTTGATATGGTTGTTGTACTTCCTACGGGCTGATTTTAGTTGAAGGCGGAGAATGGCGGTTGGGTTGTTTCTCCACTTTCTTTCTTTGGTTCTCAGGTTTCTTCTTTCTGCGTTGAGGTCCGCAGTGAACCAGGTTCTGGATGAAGTGGCTCGGCTTCTTTTGAGTTTAAGAGGAGCTAGATTGTCAAGTATGGCGACTACCCCTGAGTTATAGTGGTCGACGAGGTCGTTGGTCGAGAGGTGCATAGTGTTATTTGAAAGAAGAGCGCTTAGTTGACCTTCCAAGATGTCTTGGGGTACTTGGGAGAGGTTTCTCGACCATTTAGGCGGGTCTTGCGGAGGTTTAAGCGAGAAGATGGGGTGATTGATGTGGAATAAGATCATGTGGTGATCTGACCAGTCAACTGGTAGTATGTGGTTGACCGTGATAGAATTCTTTTGGGCAATGATGGCGTCCAGTGTGGCTCCTTTGTAGTGAGTCTCCTCAGTACAATGTTGGGTGAGGTTGTTCTCATCAAGGAGGCTAGATAGCGATTTGATTAGAGGGTTGTGGGTCTCATTCCACCGGATGTTCAGGTCGCCAAGAATTAAGTTTTTGGAGTCGCCCAGTGTGTCTTGTGCAATCAGGTTTGATAATTGGTCTCCGAACTCGTTATTTCTGCCCGGGGGGTGATAGAGTAGGTGGCACAGTAGAGAGTCATTGTCTTTTGTCTTGATGACAGTGGATAGGCATTCAAAGGAGTCATACTCGAAGGAGGCGGTTTCTGTGATGCTCCAGCTGTCCTTGTGGATGATAGCGACCCCACCTCCTCGTTGTTCAATCCTATCTTTGGAGATGAGGGAGAAGCCGGGTGGAACCAGCATGTCTAGGCAGGGAGGGGATGTCTTATTAAGCCAAGTCTCCGTGAGGAACGCAACGTCAATGTCATGGGTGAGGATGGCTTCGGCTAGGTCCGTTGCGTGTAGAGAAGCCGATCTGCAGTTGATTAGGAGGCAGTCGGTGAATTTCTCCTGATTACTGGTGGTTCCCTCTTTAGTCTCTCTAGGTATAGCGGTGAGGACTGGTAATCTCTGTGTATTGACGATGGGTCGGTCTTTCCGGTGACCTGTGATGACTTGAATTTTAGATTTGGGTGACTCCGTAGGGGAGGAGTCATAGGTGGCGGCAAGTAAGGCTGCTTCCCTGTCTGACATAGGAGCTTCTGATCAAAGGGACCTGGCGGTCGGGTGATTTGAGCCCTTTGGTTAGGGGAAAGCGGTGTTACCGCTTTCAAAGGTGGTGTGCACTGTAATACATAGACCTTGGAGGTCTTACTCCATTTTGTTCTTTTTCAATAAACATTTCTCTACAACACACCAGCACTTGTGATACCAAAGGTGTTATTTATGGAATAAAGTGTCCATGGGGTAAATATATGTGGGACAGACTGAGCAAAAGATTAAAGTAAGAATAACGGAACACAAGAGCAATATTCGTCAAAAAAAATAAAATCAACAATAGCAACACACTGGACAGAAGCGGGCCATAACATCTCACAGTTAAGATTCACCATACTAGAAGTAATCAAACCACAACCGGACAGTGACTCGCATAAACAGAGATTAAGAGCTGAATATTTTTGGATCCGCAAAATGGACAGTTTGCAACCACAGGGTTTAAATGATAGGATTGAATTATTGTGTTTCCTATAATTAATGTTTAGGACAGTGGACTTTGGTTTCCTGTGTTCAACTGTGGCCCCTTTAACCCATTCCAAGATGGCCGACCAAAACTGTAATTCATAATATCTATATGTGACCAGAAGTATTGTTGTTTTGTTAATTCGTTTATTTTTTGGTTTGTACATACTTCAGAACGTTTAATTGTGAATTAACAGCATTTTAGCTTCGACTGATTCATGCCAACTCGAAAACATTATTTTGCCAGTGAGGATGTGTTTAATAGAATCCAGCGTAATTGTATCTAGATTTTATCTAGATATATGGTTTTGAATGAAGAAATACACTTGTGAGGGATAATATGCGCATTTAATACATTCAATGCTGTCTGAATTTTATTTTTCACCGCGATCCCGTGATCGCAATCTAAGCCAATCATAGCGCGTTTTTAATTTCCAGGGGTCTAGGGCCAGTTAGCCGAGCATCTATTGGTTAACAAACGCGACACGTTGGAAATTTGCATTTTCGTAAGTAAAATGTCCTCGCGTTAACTTGATATTTAGCGTTATGTGCCAAAAAAAACAACGCGCTGCAATCATGCCGCTTTACATGAGCAAAATGTTAGCTTTTTTTGAATTAAGCATCAAAGTTTAGACATTAGAGTTGGTATTCACAAGTGTTGGAGTGATTCGTACTGGACAGTCATTTGTAACCTCAGCAGCTTAACATAGCGTCATGCAAAAAAGAATGAGCTTTAAATTTAAGTTTTTCGCTCAACCATGAGTTTTATAGCACTGGTCATGTTTGATTCATGTTTTAATCATTGGGCAGAGATCTCAGTTGGCCATGAATGTGAGATATTACGTTTACAGTTATATCAGTTTTGTATCAGCAGTAGTATTGGGTTGAGTATGTTAATAAATTAAATGCAACGCATCTTGTGTTATATTATCAGGCCGGACGGCTCATAATATTTCCTCGTTTGTTTTCATTTAGACCCCTGAGGAAGGGTCCATTATGACCCAAAATGCATTGGGTGGATATAAAATGTGAATTATGATGATGTGAGAATCAGAAAACGAATGTTTCGAAGAATGAAAAGAGATAAAATCAATAAATAAACACTATGGTTTGAAACTACTTCAATTTGGAGAAATCTTTATTGAAAAAGAACAAAATGGAGTAAGACCGCCAAGGTCTATGTATTACAGTGCACACCACCTTTGAAAGCGGTAACACCACTTTCCCCTAACCAAAGTACCAGAACAGTGTTTCCAGACAAAATACTAGGTGGGAGCAGCACGCAAAAAAAGTGAAGAGAAAAACTCGAGCAATAATATTGAAATAAGAGTGCCGGATGGACTATTAGTAAGTTTTAAAAAAATGGAATTCACCCTTGACATTGGTCAACTCTTCTGGAGTAGGGCACTTAATGAATTCATCAATGTGCTCCAACAAAGCAGCTAAGACATTACGTAGTACACAGCTGAACATGGTCTGGGACATCCCCCCCACATCAGCTATGGTGAATTGGAACGTACCTGTGGCAAAGAAATGTAGGGCTGCCATCACCTTTACCTTGGGTGTCAGCGCAGTTGGATACCTGTGTCGCGGTTGGAGATGTGGTTCTAGCCTGTCTTTCAACTTCTGAATCAACTCGCGCGTGAATCTGTAGCGGCGTATGCAATCACATCCCCTCATGGCATCAAAGTCAGGCAACAACCTTGGCAGAGGGGGTGCCCTGCAGAACATGTTTGGGGAGAGAGGTGTACAACTATCAGCAAACAACAATTACAATGTACATAGCACAATCAACACTGCTTCAACACATCAAATGACAAATGATTCTGCCGTGGGCTATACATCATGGACACTTATGCCAGCTAGTTGGCACTCATACAACAAAACTGATTCACCTGTTGTCAGTGAAATGGACATGACATGCAATGAAATGTTCAGCTGGGCGGGTCTGAGTTACCAGAACAATGTATCACGTCAGTGACACACGTCACGTGACCTGCATGAGAAGGTTGTCAACACATCCAGACAGCTGACTGCAAGGAACACACCCACATCACATGTGCTACATTTCTGTGATATTGTGCCTGAGTTGTGCCTTTGACTAAACTACACCACACCCATTCTCAGAATGTAGATCTGTATTTCTGTGGATAAATGCTCTATGATGCCATCACATACATGAGCTGTAGAAATGCCCCTGTGGCATGGTGTGCGTACATGTGAGACACTTGCAGTCACGACACAGACCCATCACAGATGCACGGAAATAGGATTACATTTACCAGATACAAACATCATGTTCAATCTGTTACATGGCACACACATTACATTGTCACACAGGGTAATGCTGAGCGTCAATTGGTCAAGTGAGACAGTGCCCCTGTCCCTGGCATCATGTGACAGATGCCCGTACTGAAGAGTGTGACATCCCAGTGTTCATGTGAATAACAACATATTCATGATGTTACTCATGTGACAAGTGTGAAGGTAATGTGAACAACATAGTGGCCCATCACAAATGTCATGTCTCCACAGCCCATCACACATCAACTGTGCCACAGGATCACATGCCCTCTGTTATAGAACTTTGTGCCACACCTAGGGCCTGCTCATGTAAGTATGCCATGCCAACACATACATGGAAATCCTCATGATGAACCCACACCCACATCCCTGACATGTGTTTTCCTGTTCTCACTATAGTAATGGTGCCATGCGTGAGCTTGTTGAATGCACTGTACACATGCATTCACTAGAGCGTGTGAAATGCCCAGTACCCCAATAGTACGTGCGTGTGTACAGGTTGTTTCCCTATTGCACTGTAGACATACGCGAGCAGAGCGTACCCCAATGGTACGTGCGTGTGTACTGGTCATTTCACTATTGCATTGTAGACATACTCGAGCAGAGCGTACCCCAATGGTACGTGCATGTGTACGGGTCGTTTTCCTATTGCATTGTAGACATACGCGATCAGAGCATACCCCAATGGTACGTGCGTGTGTGTACGGGTCGTTTCACTATTTCATTGTAGACTTATGCGAGCAGAGCGTACCCCAATGGTACGTGCATGTGTACTGGTCGTTTCCCTATTGCATTGTAGACATACGCAAGCAGATTGTACCCCAATGGTACGTGCGTGTGTACGGGTCGTTTCCCTATTGCATTGTAGACATACGAGAGCAAAGCGTACCCCAATAGTACGTGCATGTGTACGAGTCGTTTCACTGTTGTATAAGTTGCATTTGTGATGGAAAACATACCGTACTTGTGTGGGGGTTCCAGATAATACATAGGGAACATCTAGGGGACGAGTAGAATGCCCAGAATGCAGGCTAGATTTGAGTGTGTTCTACAGGTGTTCTGAAAAAATCAGTTGAGCAAAACTATACAATGTTGCAAAATGTGTTGTGGTGCTCAAGCTCAGTTTTTAACCCATGCAAATGTGTGTCATGGCCTTATGTGTAATGTGATTGGATGAAACATAGGATGCTAAGTTATCTGGCCTATCACACTGTACTCCTTGGGCTGACAGTCCCTCAGCAGCACTGATTTAAGGCTGCATGTGGCAGTGAGAGGGCACTTTCCTGCAGAACATTGGAGTGGACAATACTGCTGCTGTCTCTGCATTCCCTGGACCCTGAGTTTGCTGACTATGGAGAGGGCACCTGCATTCAGTGAGGAGGAGAACAAGGCCCTGCTGGATGCCCTCGTGCCAAACTACAGCAAGCTGTATGGGAGAACAGGGGAGCAGGTGAATGATGACTGCACTAGCTTGGACTTAGCACCTGTTGTGTGTGTGACACTACAGCCATTGTGTATTAATGGAACTGAGATGCAATGTCGTTTTGAGTGAGTGCCGGGTGTGTACATTGTGGTATCTCCCATGCAGTGAATGATGTGGTGAAATTGTGTTCACTGCTCACCTGCAGTGTGCTAACTGTGACTTTCAATGCAATGTGAATCACACTTTATGCTGTGCCACACCTTGCATGTTTTTGTGGCATGATTTACTGAGGTGTGACAGTGTTCAACCCAGAGTGACAGATGAATGTACTCACTCTTGATGATTGTTATTCATCACCTGTGTGGATGTTGGAAAAATGCATGTTTTGAAGTCATGGACATTGAAGAGTGTGAATGTTCTTTGTCACCTGGATAATTGTGTATGTGCTGTTTAGAAACACTGATGCATGACGTATGCCACAGCTGTACCCATCTGATGTGACAAGTATGCAGTGCCGTGTGCATGACTTGGACAGTTAGCATGAGGCCTGTGTCACATCTTCCTAAAGTGTGACATGTGCAAAGAGAGGTTGTATACACTGTTGACAATGACAAGCAAATGATCTGTGCCAGGGTGTGCATGTGTGGTCTGCTGAGGGTTCTTAGGTGTAGTGGGATATGTGACAGTATGTCACTTGCTGTCCAACACCCTGAGGTAGCATATCTTGTTCAGTGTGTGCCATGCTCAGTGAGTGGTTTGCAGCCCTTATGGCATCTGTAGCCCTTCAAAGACATGTAGTGCATTGGTGTTTGCTCACAGGCCACATTCACATGGACAATGATGCAAGTCCGGTCAGCATCCTATGCCCTGTTGTCATCGTCAATGTGGTGCAAGTATCTGTCTTTGGGACTTTGACCAGGTGTACTGATTTTGGTTCATTTTATCTGCCTGACAGGTATCTGCCTATGAGAAGGGGGAGATCTGGCAGGACATAGCCAGGGCTGTCAGGAGTGAGGGGTGCCCTCGCCGGAAGATACGTAACATCCGCAAGAGGTGGCAGGATATCCGGTGCTGGACCCGCCGTATCGCCCGGGTCCAGCTGAAGCATGAAGCTCCACGCCGGAATGGCGGCACCCGTCACCTCACCCCCGACATACTCCGGGTCCTGGAAGTGGTTTTCCCAGACCTCCATAGGCAGTTGCAGGAGGGACAGCAGCAAGGAGGGGGGTACGTACATGTCTGTTTGTTGTCATGTGTGTCACATGCTAGGCTGCAGTGCTCCGAATCCTGGTAACACTCCCACAGTTGGGGTGGTGTGGTCAGACAGGCACTTTATGCATTGTCATTTAAATGCCCCATATTCAGCATCCCTTCCCCTCCTCCACATTTGTCCCCTGCTTAGGGTCTTTCATTTTGTCCTCCTTGGGTGCAATGTATTAGTATGCATATTGCTTATGACATCATCATGTCGGAGGGAGGTGGGTGACACGTGTTGGTACCTTAACTGTTGCACAACATGTGCACTGTGTTTGCCTTTCATGATATTTTGGCACTGATCATAAGTCTCTACATGGAGTTCAGCAGGGGTCTGCCTCAGTGGCCTTTGTCCCTGGTATACTTTGTACTTCTCATGTGTTAGCTACATGTGCACACTGTCCATGTATACAACATTTGGCTGGTGCATACTCTCACTGGGCAGTGCGTGTGTGCATATTCACAAGAAATGGTGCAGGTTGTTTGTAAGTAATATTGATGGGAAGCCACACAATGTGACCTTGGCTTAATTGATATAGCTGCCCAGTTATTGATACCCAGATTATGAGTTCTCACTACTTGAGCTGTATCACTCACATTGACGGAGTGATTGTGGTGTTGTGCATGGGAGGTGTGATGGGACTGCCTGTTTGGCCTTGTCAGTGGTGTGCTGTGTATGTTATTTCTGATGTGAAATTGTCACTGTGCACTTAGCCTGTGCTGCTGGACAATGCAGTCATTGTTGGATGTACAGGCGATGTTATTGGCTTCCAGAGATGATTGTTCCACATCGTTTATTGCGTCATGTATGGATTGGTGGTGCAACACAGTATTTTCTTGGTGTGCACACTACAGTATTCGGATTTCCCATGTGGTTGCGGGTGTGTCAAGAATGCATCAATGTTTTTCACATTCATAATTGTAGGCACATTAGCTTAGTCATTTCCGGAATTTTGGACATGTGTGCCACTTCAATTGACAGCCAGTGTGTGTTCTGTGCTAGCAACTGTATGGTGTGGTGATAGTTGCCCCTGTGAGGAGTTTCACTACAGTGTGTGGGGATGGAGGGAGCCTCTGTACCAATCATTTACTCACACACAGTCAACAGGTCAGGGTTTTATCCATCACCTCTCTGTTGCCCACTCTGCCCCCCAAGTTGAAACATGGTCATCTGCAAATCTGTCCGTCCATGTGCCTCATGGGAACAGTCCAGCAATAATTGTCAAGCCATGCCTTCCCTTGACTGGGTACAAGGTTCCTGGAACCACTTTCTGGCATTACAGCCGTCTTCAGCCATGCTTGTCTGTATACACATCTGTGTTTCACACAGGCCTGGCTGTAGACTGCTGTGATGCCAGTGAGAGGTGAGTCAAAACTTGTTTCAGGTCCAGGGATGGCATCACATGGCAGTTCGGGCAGGACTGTTCCCATGTGGCACAGGGTCAAACAGATTTGAACATGACCATGTCTGGACTTGGGTGGCAGAGTGAGCAACTGAACAGTGATTGATCAACACCTATCCTGTTGACAGGCAGTGGCTCATCATTGTGACTCCAATACACATGTTGGCCTTGTCTGTTACTTGTATCTTTGTATACAATGAGCGTTGTGTCTATTACAATTGCGCATTACTAGACTTATATATGTGCTCAGTTATGTGGCATGTGACTCATGATGCATGCCATGATTAGAAATGGCCACAAAAGATTTGTTGCTGATATGTGTACAGGCGACTGATATATTTGTCATTTTCTCCTTGTGAGTGAGTGAGTTGGATTTCTAAAGCGCGTAGCTACCCGTGGGCGTCCCAGCGCTGTCACTCGCTATGCTAGATCCAGGCAAGAGGTTTTCAGGGGAAAAGCAAAGTCTTCAATAGCCTACCGAAGACCAGTAGGTTAGTTTCCCTACGAGTATTGAGGGGTAGGGCATTCGATAACTTGGAGGCATTGTAAGAAAAAAGACGGCCCCCTGAGCGCACCCTTTTTATTCTGAGGATGCTGGCCAGGGAAAGGGTGTTGGATCTGAGCTGCCTATTGCCTTTGTGTAGTATGATAAGAGGGGGCAAAATCGGGGGGCCTTTGCCGTGGAGGATCTTATGAGAGATGCAGAGGGTTTTGAAGATAATTCTTTCTTGGATTGGGAGCCAATGTAAGAATTTGAGGGCAGGTTTCTGGACGTGTTGGATCTTGTTAGTGACCAGTTTTGGGGCTCCCAGGAACAGGGCGTTTCCATAGTCCAATCTTGAGATGATAGGGCCCTGAATGAAAAGTTTCTTGGACTGGGGCGGAATCAGGGGGTGGATTTTGCGTGCCATGCGCAGAAGGCCAAGGCATGTTCCAGCAGTTTTCCTAGCTTGCGTCTTGAAACTAAGATCCTGGTCCAGCCATATACCAAGACTCTTTATTTCCTTTTTTGGGGTGGGGGGTGTTCCCATACAGGGTGGCCACAAAAGCCTAGTGGGGAGTTTGGAAGGCTCACCCAGTAGTAACATCTCTGTTTTCTCCCCATTGAGTTTGAGGAGAGAATCGCTCATCCATTTTGATATGTCCTGGAGGCAAGCGGGTAAGCTGTTCAGGCATTGGGCCGACTGATTTAAAGCGACAACAAGTTGGGTGTCACCGGCATACATGACTCCCTTCATGCCGAAAAGTGCCACAATTTCTTCCAAGGGTGACATGTACACATTAAAAAGTGTGGGGCTCTGGGAGGAGCCCTGGGGAACCCCACACTGAAGGGGCATAGCTCTGGAGTGTACACATCCATCAGCCACCTCAAAAGTTCTATGATCCAGAAAAGATTTGAGCCAAGCCAGGGCAGGGCCAGTAACTCCGACCTTACTTAACCGGTGGACAAGAATGGCATGATCCACCATGTCAAATGCAGTGCTAAGGTCCAGGAGGATCACTGCCACTGATCCCCCTGCGTCCAAGATGGTTCTTGCTTCTTCGACCACTGCAATGAGGGCGGTGTCTGTGCCCTGTCCTGGTCTGAATCGAGTTTGGGAGAGGCGCAGAAGACTGTTTGACTCCAGAAAAGAGGAGAGCTGATGATTAACAAACTTTTCAGCTACCTTGCTAATTCCAGGTAGGAGTGAGATTGGTCTGTAGTTGGCCAGGTCTAGGGGGTCAAGATGGGATTTTTTTAAAGTGCTCTAACAGTGGCCCTTTTCCAATTAGGAGGGACAATGCCTTGGTTAAGGGAGGAATTTATTATATTGACAAGGAGGGGGTCACCATGGGGGTTACCAGTTTTAATTTATTAATGGGGGCTGGATCTGTTGGTGCTCCACTCTTGATTGAGTTTAGAGTCACGAGAAATGTCTCCTTAATGAGCTGGGAGAAAGACTCCGGACAGGGAATGTCCGGTGCCAACGCGGGGCGGGGAAGTCTGAAGAAATGTTGGGGATGGGAAGGGTTTTTAATATGGCCAGAATCTTGGAGGAAAAAAACTCGGCTAACTGACTACATCTTAGACCGAGGGGATCAGCAATCGGTTGTGGTTCTGGTACTTTCATCAGTGATCTGATGATGCAATAGGTTTCCCTTGAGGAGTTTGCCGCGGGTTGAATTTTTTATGCTGGATTCATAAAGATTCATGGCTGCTTTGTATTCTACTTTACTCTTGGCGGCCCAGTCCTTCCTCCATAAGCGTACAAGCTTTTTACATTGTTTCCTTAGTTCACGCAACTCTGTTGTGAACCAGGGAGATTTAAATGTTCCCTTTTTAGTAGGGAGAAGTTTATTTGGCAAGACTGAATCTAGGGATTTCTCGATCCAGGTATGGAATTGCTGGTCCGCTAGGACAGGATCTGGTTTGAGGGTTGGAATAGCAGCTTCAAGTTGGTGTGTCCAGGCTTCTATATCTAGTTTTGCCCATGGGCGGGAAGGGACCTGGGGAGGGGGTCTACCTAACAATTTGTTATGAAATTGGCACTTGAAGGGGATCAAATAATGATCTGACCAGGGGATAAGAAGGGGATCCTCTGCAACTAAATCCGGGATATGCAAGAAAATAGGGTCCAGGAGATGGCCTTTAATATGGGTGGGCCGATGGTTTTTCAGGTGAAGACTATAAGAGACCAAGTCTGACAGTATCTCCTATTCCAGAGGGTCTATCGTGATGTTGAAATAGATAGCCTGGCGGGAGTGTTTGAACTATGTCTGGATCTGATGCTGAGGATAACCAGGTTTCTGTAAGAAACAGCGCCTCAAGCTCTAGCTCTTGAAGGAGCAAATTTATTTCTATCCCATGTTTGGGTAGGGACCTACAGTTAAGTAGGGCCATCTTAGCCCAATGTTTCATTGGTGTGGTTGAGGATGATAAGGTATACGCACAATATAAACAATTCATTTGTCATTCTTCCTAGGGAGAGAGAATGGATACACGATGTGGAGGCGGATTTCCTGAGCTGAAGAAGAGTTTCACGTGCGTAAATAGTGGGGGGCAAGGAGGATTTTACATAGAGCCTAGGCCCATGGCTCGGTCTGGCGCGGACGGGCGCAGACGGGCTAGCCTTTGGCGCACCTTCGGCATGCAGTCGGCGTGCCCGCTGCGCTCATCCTCTGTGCTTCCTAGGGAGAGGGGCCATTTATGCTGAGGCTTGGCGTGAGGGGCGAGCACTAGTCTGCTGACCCACTCCTCAACCAAGATGGCATCCCCACCTAACTGCAGCACCAACTCGTCTGCGGCGGTGTGGGAGAGGCGTGAGGCGTGAGGCGCGTGGGGGTGAGTGCGGGACTAAGCGCACCAAGAATTCTGTTTTAAAACTGTTCTTCAAAACAAAATAACACAAAAGAAATTGCAGTGATACGTTTTTAACCCCTTCGATGCTGATGACGGAGCGGTTCCGTCATCAGCATCGGTTGGGCTGTGCTGATGACGGAACCGCTCCGTCATCAGTACAGCCCTGGGGGGGAGCGCTGGCGCTCCCCCCCTTGTGCAGGGATCACATTTGTTTTTGCAGGGGTGGCAGCGGAAGACCTTCCGCTGCCACCCCCTGGCCCCCCCACGCTTCCTGGTGACGTCAGCGCGCACAGCGCGCGCCGACGTCATCAGGAAGCGCTGGACGCGCTGGAAGCCATTTGTTTCCAGCGCGTCCAGGAGCAAGGTGAGTGTTTGGTGCTCCGGTGGGGCGGGGGGGCCGGTTTTCGGTGCCTTGAGGCATCGGGGGGGAGGAAACTGTGTTTCCTCTCCCCTGATGTCCCAATGCAGGGCATTCCTGGTGCACGATCGCGCACAGCGTCGCGATCGTGCACCAGGAATGCCCCACTAGACACCAGGGAGTGATTTTGGGCATATGTTTTTGTGCAGGAAGCGACCCCTTGGGCAAGGGTCGCTTCCTTTGGCGGCCGTAATATTATTCAGACTTTTCTGCCCCCCCTGGGGCAGATCGGCCGTTTTTTTGGCCGATCTACACCCAGGGTGGGCAGAAAAGCCCACTAGAGCCAGGGATTACTTTTTTTTTGAAATCGGAAGCGACCCCTTGGGCAAGGGTCGCTTCCTTTTGGGGGAAAATAATTTTTCAGACTTTTCTGCCCCCCCCTGGGGCAGATCGGCCGTTTTTTGGGCCGCATCTGGACCCAGGGGGGGCAGAAAAGCCCACTAGACACCAGGGATTGATTTTTATTTATAAAGGAAGCGACCCCTTGGGCAAGGGTCGCTTCTTTAGGGGCATAGAATATTTTTCAGACTTTTCTGCCCCCCCTGGGGCAGATCGGCCGTTTTTTCGGCCGATCTGCACCCAGGGGGAGCAGAAAAGCCCACTAGTCACCAGGGATTTGTTTTTATATGAAAAGGAAGCGACCCCTTGGGGAAGGGTTGCTTCCTAGTGGCCATAATATTTTTTTTAGACTTTTCTGCCCCCCCTGGGGGCAGATTGGCCGTTTTTTGGGCCGCATCTGGACCCAGGGGGGGCAGAAAAGCCCACTAGACACCAGGGAATAATGTATATTTATAAAGGAAGCGACCCCTTGGGCAAGGGTCGCTTCCTTAGGGGGATAAATAATTTTTCAGACTTTTCTGCCCCCCCTGGGGCAGATTGGCCATTTTTTGGCCGATCTGCACCCAGGGGGGGGGGGCAGAAAAGCCCACTAGTCACCAGGGATTTGTTTGTATTTTGAAAAGGAAGCGACCCCTTGGGGAAGGGTCGCTTCCAGGGGGCATTATAAATATTGTAGACTGTTCTGCCCCCCCCTCAACTTTTTTTACCGTTTATGGATCCAGGGGGGGTAGAAAAGCCCACTAGACTTCAGGGTTTTTTTTTTATAGGGAGCGACCACTTGGCCAAGGGTTGCTTCCTTGTGCCCATTTCAAAAGTATGTTCTGCCGTGTCTTTATTTGGGCTCTCTGCCCTCCGTAGAGTTGCTTCCAGGGGGCCCACGTTTATAATGATTTATAATCTCCCCCCCTTGGGGACAGACCCCCCATTTGTGACATAGCCTGTTGTAATGTGTGTTGTTTTTGTTTCTTCTGATGTGTATTGTTTTTTTTTCTCTTTAGAGTGTTGCAGTGTGCGGTTCCGTTACTGGTGGTTCTGTTGTTCTGCTGTTTCTGTAGTTGTATGTGTTTGGTAAGAGACCTCTTTTTTGTTCAATTGTACTGTGATTGTATTTTTTTGCAAAGTGTGTAGTAAAATATGAGTATGTTTGGTTTCTGTTTGTTGTGATTGTAAAACATGTTTTGCATTTGTTTTTGATGTGTCCTTCTGTAGATGTAAGTTTTTTTTCTTCTTCTTTCTAGTGGGATATCGTTGCCTCTTTGCTGTGTCTTTGCAGAGTAGGTGCTGGTGAGTGTAGTTGTGTCTTGTAAGTGAATTGTATATATTTTCAAAATTAGTTTTTTTTGAAAAAGGCTTACATTTTTTATCTTACTTTGCGCAGTGTTGGGGTTGTTGAGTTGTTTGTGCAGACTCCTTTATTTGTAAGGATAATGGCTAGCCGCCGGATTACTGCTCAGCAAGTTGTTGGATTGCTTTTTGATTCTTCCTCTGACCATGGTCCAGAGTCTGACTCTGATTCTGAACCAGAGGTGGGAGGTGAAGATTCAGGTAGTGAGTTTTCTCTACGCATGGCTTCATCTGATGATGAAGACACTCTGAGTGCTGATGAAGCTACTTTTGGTGTGGATGATGTGCCTGTGGTTGCGGAGGACGTTGCTGCGCCTGTGGTTGCAGAGGACATTGTTGTGTCTGTGGTTGCGGAGGACATTCCTGTGCCAATAGTGCGGCAAGAGACATCTGGGCTGCAGCCTGGGGTTGCTAGTATTCCAGTTGGTGCAGTGAGACGAGAGGCAGCTGGGCGGCAGCCTGCTGCTGCAAGACTTGATGTTGAAAGTTCTGACCTCTGGGTTGCACCAGGCATGGTGCAGCCGGCATTGCCTGAATTTACTGGTGTTCCAGGGTGTAGGGTGAACACAGAAAACTTTTTGCCTATTGATTTTTTCAAGTTGTTTATGGATGATGTGTTTGTGGCAGAGATTGTAGAGCAGACTAATTTGTATGCTGAAAATTTTTTGAGGGTGAACAGTGCCAGCCTTAAGCCCCACGCTAGAGCTACCCGGTGGACTCCCACAAATTTGGAGGAGATGAAAAAGTTTTTGGGTTTAACTTTTTTGATGGGCTTGCTTAGGAAACCATCAATGGCTTCATATTGGTCTACTAGTCCCTTGATGGCTACAGCTATATTTCCGGCAGTCATGAGTCGTGATCGGTATTTGCTTCTGCTTCGGATGATGCATTTTGTTGACAATAGTCTTGCTTTGCCACGAGATCACCCTGATTGTGACCGTCTTTTCAAGATTCGGCCTGTCATTGATCATTTCGTTGATCGATTTTCTGAGATCTTTTATCCTGGGAAAGAAATTGCAGTGGACGAGTCTTTGCTGTTGTTCAAAGGCCGCTTGGTATTTCGGCAATACATTCCTAGTAAGAGGGCACGCTATGGAATCAAGCTGTATATGCTGTGTGACAGTGAGACTGGATATGTCTCTAATTTCAGGGTGTACACTGGTAAGGAATCCAGGATTAACCCCCCTGGTTGTCCGTCGACTTTTGGAGTGACTGAGAAAATTGTGTGGGAACTTGGTCGTGGATTTTTTAACAAAGGCCATCATTTGTATGTCGATAACTTCTACACTGGTGTGCGGTTGTTCAGGGAATTGGGCAAAGTGGACACTGTTGCTTGTGGCACAATCCGCTCAAACCGTAAAGGTTTCCCAAAAGAACTTGTGTGTCAGAAGCTTGCTCGGGGACAGTGTAGTGCATTGCGTTGTGAGGAGCTTCTAGCTGTGAAGTTTTCAGACAGGAGAGATGTCTACATGTTGACTACAATACATGATGAAAGCACTGAACCGGTGACTGTTTGGGGTCAGGTTGCAGAAGTGCGCAAACCTGTGTGCATAATGCACTACAATAAGTACATGGGTGGTGTTGACAGAGTAGATCAGAGGTTGGAACCGTATGCTGCTCTTCGTAAGGCTTACATTTGGTACAAGAAGTTGGCTATCCATCTTTTCCACTTGGCAACCTTTAATGCTTTTGTTGTATTCCAGAAATCTTGTCCCCAGTCAAAGATTACTTTTGAAAAGTTTCAGGAGTCTGTAATAGGCAGCCTTGTTTTAGTTGAACAGGCAAGTGTTCCTAGAGTTGGAGTGGTGGAGGATATTGCCAGATTGAAAGATCGCCATTTTCCTGGTCAAATTCCTCCTACAACCTCAAAAGACTTTCCCAGTCGGAGATGTAGAGTCTGTTGGCGAAGAGGTTTGCGGAAGGAGGTTCGTATGTACTGCCCTGACTGCCCTTCAAACCCCGGGCTGTGTGTACCTGCTTGTTATAGATTGTACCACACGCAAAAGAATTTTTGGGAGTATCAATGAGTGGTAAAGTGAACTGGTTGGTCTTATTGTTCAGTTTCAAAGTTTGCATTTGTGTAGTCTTTTTAGTGTAGTTGTTGAGTTAGTAGATTTGTATCAATTTGCAATTTGTTTTTGTTTTTCTTTTATTTTCAAAAAAAACTAAAGTATGATGTTGGTTTGCGTGTAGTGTCCATTGTCTGACGGTGTGCATGGTTTGGCGCTTGGCTGCCGGTGTCTGTGGACTGGTGCTTGTCTGGCGGTGTGCGTGGTCTGGTGTTTTGTTGGCCGTGTGCGTGCTCTTGCGCTTGCCTGGTGTTGTGTTTGGATTTGTCCTTGGCTGGTGGTGTGCGTGGAGTGGCGCTTGGCTGGTGGTGTGCGTGGAGTGGCGCTTGGCTGGTGGTGTGCGTGGAGTGATACTTGGCTGTCTGTGCACGAAGTGGTGCTTGGCTGGCGGTGTGTGTGGAGTTGCGCTTGGCTGGTGGTGTGTGTGGAGTGGTGCTTGGCTGGTGGTGTGTGTGGAGTGGCGCTTGGCTGGTGGTGTGCATGGAGTGCTACTTGGCTGGCGGTGTGCATGGTCCGGTGCTTGGATGGTGGTGCGCGTGGAGTGGCGCTTGGCTGGCGGTGTGTGTGGAGTGGTACTTGGCTGTCTGTGCACGGAGGGGTGCTTGGCTGGCGTTGTGTGTGGAGTGCCGCTTGGCTTGCAGTGTGCGTGGTGTGTTGCTTGGCTGGTGGTGTGTGTGGAGTGGTACTTGGCTGTCGGTGTGCACTGAGTGGTGTTTGGCTAGTGGTGTGCATGGTCTGGTGCTTGGGTGGTGGTGTCGGTGGACTGGCGCTCGGCTGGCGGTGTGTGAGTAGTTACTTTGGTCACTACACACACTGCTAGGTGAGTGACACTCCACGCAGTCCATCATTTTGTGTTGTTGAAATGTCAGAAATGTGGGCGTGTGAAAGTGATGGGCCCTTGAATGGCGCTGTCTGCTGGTGTGAGTGTTGAAATGTGATGGGTCCGCGGCTGGCGGTGTGAATGTTTTGTATGTGTCACGCGTACGAAAGGTGTATGAATGGCCTGTAAAGAGGTTGGTGCCTTGACGTGGCTTTACAGCTCACGAGCTGTGAGTCAGTGGTTCAGTTTATCATACTTTCAATTATACGCAGTGTATTTCATTTTTTTGAAATTACTTGCAAATACAATTGTATGTACAGAATCATCACTCACCATCGTGCCAAATCCAACCAGAATGTGTGTGTGCTTGCGGATTTGATGGCTGTGCAGTAATGTTTGTCTTTTATCTCTTTCTGAAGTAGGGTGTACCTTGTCCCTTATTGTGATTGTTGTAATGTGTTGCTGTTCTTTCCGGATGGTGTCAATGGTCTGGTTTGTATCAGGTATGAAAGGCGCGTGAATGGCCTGTAAAACGGTTGGTGCCTTGTCGTGGCTTTACAGCTCACGAGTCGCGAGTCACTGGTTCGGTTTTTATGCATTTATTTATTGACAGAGCATTTCATTTTTTGAAATATCTTGTTAATTAAATTTTATGTACTGAACCATCGCTCGCCCTCGTGCCAAATCCAACCTGTATGTGTGTGTCTTTGAGGAATAGTTAGCCGTGCCTTGAATGTTTGACTTTTGAGTAACTCTGTTAGGGTGTACATTATAGCCATAAATAACTTACTAAAATTAGTTATTATTGTTAAACCATGGAAGTATATGGTCATGTCTTTCTGGTGAATTCTATTGTTGATTTTTATCCAGAATCTCCTGCAAACTTGAAATTGTCTGTCACAATTTCCTTGAATCACACGCTCTCACATTGAAAACTTAATTCTCCACCGTACAATTTGAACCGTTTCCTGTTGCAGCCACTATGCCTACCCACGCAAGTGAGGTACCATTTTTATCGGGAGACCTGGGGGAACGCTGGGTGGGAGGAAATTTGTGTGAGCCCAGTGATGCCACGCTTTCCCATGCGAAAAAGTTTGACAAAAAAGGATTTTTTTAAGCTAAAATTGAGGTTTGCAAGGGATTCTGGGTAAAGGAACGTTGGAGGATCCACGCAAGCCATACCTCCTTGGAAGCCCCCGGGTGTCTACTTTTCAGAAATGTGTGGGTTTGGTAGGTTTCCCTAAATGGCCGTCTCGCACGGGGCCAAAAACCCAGGTAACCCCTCTTGCAAAAGCTGGTGGGATTGACATTCAATACCACCAGCTTTTGAAAGAGGGGTTACCTGGGTTTTTGGCCCCTTGCGAGACGGCCATGTAGGAAAACCTACCAAACCCACACATTTATGAAAAGTAGACACCCGGGGGCTTCCAAGGAGGTATGGTTTGCGTGGATCCTCCAACGTTCCTTTACCCAGAATCCCTTGCAAACCTCAATTTTTGCAGAAAAAGTCAGTTTTTTCACACTTTTTTTGTGTGGGAAAGCGTGGCGTCACTGGGCTCACACAAATTTCCTCCCACCCAACGTTCCCCCAGGTCTCCCGATAAAAATGGTACCTCACTTGCGTGGGTAGGCATAGTGGCTGCGAAAGGAAATGGTTCAAATTGTACGGTGGTGAATTTACAATACCAAATTGCAAAACAACCTTGATTTTGGGGGGGGGGCACCTGAGTTTTTGGCCCGGGGCTCGGTGGTATTCTTTGGAAAGTACAAAACCCAAACAGTTCTGAAAAGTAGACCCCCGGGGGAGTCCAGGGAGGTATGGCATGCGTGGGTCCCCAAACGTTTTCCTACCAAGAACACCTTGCAAACCTTAAAATTAGGTAAAATAATCACTTTTTCAAACTTTTTTGCGGGGAATCACCGTGCCGGCAAAAATGTCCTACCACCAAGCGCTCCCCTTGTTCTCCCGAGTAAAAGGATACCTCACTTGTATGGGTGCCCCAAAGCAGAACAGGCCAAAAACGAATGTTGAAAAAAATAGTATTTCAGTGTAACAAATTAAGCCCCCCTGCCTTAGTCACAGGCCTTTGGCCCACCCACACAAGTGAGGTATCATTTTACTCGGGAGAACAAGGGGAACGCAGGGTGGTAGGACATTTGTGCCGACACGGCGATCCCACGCAAAAATGTATGGAAAACTGTTTTTTTAACCTAAATTTGTGGTTTGCAGGGATTTCTGGGTAGGAAAACATTGGGGGACCCACGCATTCCATACCTCCCTGGACTCCCCCGGGTGTCTAGTTTTCAGAACTGTTTGGGTTTGGTAGTTTCCAAAGATGCCCGCCGAGCCCCGGTCCAAAAACTCAGTCCCCCCCCCCCCCAAAAAGAAGGTAATCTTGCTATTGGTTATTGTAATGTCTCCACCGTACAATTTGAACCGTTTCCTGTTGCAGCCACTATGCCTACCCACGCAAGTGAGGTACCATTTTTATCGGGAGACCTGGGGGAACGCTGGGTGGGAGGAAATTTGTGTGAGCCCAGTGATGCCACGCTTTCCCACACAAAAAAAGTGTGTCAAAACTGATTTTTCCATCAAAAATTGAGGTTTGCAAGGGATTCTGGGTAAAGGAACGTTGGAGGATCCACGCAAGCCATACCTCCTTGGAAGCCCCCGAGTGTCTACTTTTCAGAAATGTGTGGGTTTGGTAGGTTTCCCTAAATGGCCGTCTCGCACGGGGCCAAAAACCCAGGTAACCCCTCTTGCAAAAGCTGGTGGGATTGACATTCAATACCACCAGCTTTTGAAAGAGGGGTTACCTGGGTTTTTGGCCCCTTGCGAGACGGCCATGTAGGAAAACCTACCAAACCCACACATTTATGAAAAGTAGACACCCGGGGGCTTCCAAGGAGGTATGGTTTGCGTGGATCCTCCAACGTTCCTTTACCCAGAATCCCTTGCAAACCTCAATTTTTGCTGAAAAAGTCAGTTTTTTCACACTTTTTTTGTGTGGGAAAGCGTGGCGTCACTGGGCTCACACAAATTTCCTCCCACCCAACGTTCCCCCAGGTCTCCCGATAAAAATGGTACCTCACTTGCGTGGGTAGGCATAGTGGCTGCGAAAGGAAATGGTTCAAATTGTACGGTGGTGAATTTACAATACCAAATTGCAAAACAACCTTGATTTTGGGGGGGGGGCACCTGAGTTTTTGGCCCGGGGCTCGGTGGTATTCTTTGGAAAGTACAAAACCCAAACAGTTCTGAAAAGTAGACCCCCGGGGGAGTCCAGGGAGGTATGGCATGCGTGGGTCCCCAAACGTTTTCCTACCAAGAACACCTTGCAAACCTTAAAATTAGGTAAAATAATCACTTTTTCAAACTTTTTTGCGTGGAATCACCGTGCCGGCAAAAATGTCCTACCACCAAGCGCTCCCCTTGTTCTCCCGAGTAAAAGGATACCTCACTTGTATGGGTGCCCCAAAGCAGAACAGGCCAAAAACGAATGTTGAAAAAAATAGTATTTCAGTGTAACAAATTAAGCCCCCCTGCCTTAGTCACAGGCCTTTGGCCCACCCACACAAGTGAGGTATCATTTTACTCGGGAGAACAAGGGGAACGCAGGGTGGTAGGACATTTGTGCCGACACGGCGATCCCACGCAAAAATGTATGGAAAACTGTTTTTTTAACCTAAATTTGTGGTTTGCAGGGATTTCTGGGTAGGAAAACATTGGGGGACCCACGCATTCCATACCTCCCTGGACTCCCCCGGGTGTCTAGTTTTCAGAACTGTTTGGGTTTGGTAGTTTCCAAAGATGCCCGCCGAGCCCCGGTCCAAAAACTCAGTCCCCCCCCCCCCAAAAAAGAAGGTAATCTTGCTATTGGTTATTGTAATGTCTCCACCGTACAATTTGAACCGTTTCCTGTTGCAGCCACTATGCCTACCCACGCAAGTGAGGTACCATTTTTATCGGGAGACCTGGGGGAACGCTGGGTGGGAGGAAATTTGTGTGAGCCCAGTGATGCCACGCTTTCCCACACAAAAAAAGTGTGTCAAAACTGATTTTTCCATCAAAAATTGAGGTTTGCAAGGGATTCTGGGTAAAGGAACGTTGGAGGATCCACGCAAGCCATACCTCCTTGGAAGCCCCCGGGTGTCTACTTTTCAGAAATGTGTGGGTTTGGTAGGTTTTCTTACATGGCCGTCTCGCAAGGGGCCAAAAACCCAGGTAACCCCTCTTTCAAAAGCTGGTGGGATTGACATTCAATACCACCAGCTTTTGCAAGAGGGGTTACCTGGGTTTTTGGCCCCGTGCGAGACGGCCATTTAGGGAAACCTACCAAACCCACACATTTCTGAAAAGTAGACACCCGGGGGCTTCCAAGGAGGTATGGCTTGCGTGGATCCTCCAACGTTCCTTTACCCAGAATCCCTTGCAAACCTCAATTTTTGATGGAAAAATCAGTTTTGACACACTTTTTTTGTGTGGGAAAGCGTGGCATCACTGGGCTCACACAAATTTCCTCCCACCCAGCGTTCCCCCAGGTCTCCCGATAAAAATGGTACCTCACTTGCGTGGGTAGGCATAGTGGCTGCAACAGGAAAAGGTCCAAATCGTACGGTGGAGACATTACAATAACCAATAGCAAGATTACCTTCTTTTTGGGGGGGGGGGGGGCTGAGTTTTTGGACCGGGGCTCGGCGGGCATCTTTGGAAACTACCAAACCCAAACAGTTCTGAAAACTAGACACCCGGGGGAGTCCAGGGAGGTATGGAATGCGTGGGTCCCCCAATGTTTTCCTACCCAGAAATCCCTGCAAACCACAAATTTAGGTTAAAAAAACAGTTTTCCATACATTTTTGCGTGGGATCGCCGTGTCGGCACAAATGTCCTACCACCCTGCGTTCCCCTTGTTCTCCCGAGTAAAATGATACCTCACTTGTGTGGGTGGGCCAAAGGCCTGTGACTAAGGCAGGGGGGCTTAATTTGTTACACTGAAATACTACTTTTTTCAACATTCGTTTTTGGCCTGTTCTGCTTTGGGGCACCCATACAAGTGAGGTATCCTTTTACTCGGGAGAACAAGGGGAGCGCTGGGTGGTAGGACATTTTTGCCGGCACGGTGATTCCACGCAAAAAAGTTTGAAAAAGTGATTATTTTACCTAATTTTAAGGTTTGCAAGGTGTTCTTGGTAGGAAAACGTTTGGGGACCCACGCATGCCATACCTCCCTGGACTCCCCCGGGGGTCTACTTTTCACAACTGTTTGGGTTTTGTACTTTCCAAAGAATACCACCGAGCCCCGGGCCAAAAACTCAGGTGCCCCCCCCCCCCAAAATCAAGGTTGTTTTGCAATTTGGTATTGTAAATTCACCACCGTACAATTTGAACCATTTCCTTTCGCAGCCACTATGCCTACCCAGGCAAGTGAGGTACCATTTTTCTCGGGAGACCTGGGGGAACGCTGGGTGGGTGGAAATTTGTTGATGCACGCAGATTCCGGAACTTTCCACCACAGAAATGTGAGGAAAATGCGTTTTTTTTTCCAATTTCTTAGCTTTGCAAGGGATTCTGGGTAAGAGAACCTGGGGGTAGGCAGTCGAGTGACCCCATCCTGAATTCCCCTGAGTGTCTACTTTTCAAAAATGTATAGGTTTGCTAGGTTTCCCTAGGTGCCGGCAGAGCTAGGGTTCAAAAACAAAAGGTAGTCTCTTTGCCCAAAACGTGCACAATTTCACTGAAAAATTGAGTTGTGACCACGTTGCGTTTTGCACTGTTTCCTGTCGCAGCCACTATGCCTACCCAGGCAAGTGAGGTACCATTTTTCTCGGGAGACCTGGGGGAACGCTGGGTGGGTGGAAATTTGTTGATGCACGCAGATTCCGGAACTTTCCACCACAGAAATGTGAGGAAAATGCGTTTTTTTTTCCAATTTCTTAGCTTTGCAAGGGATTCTGGGTAAGAGAACCTGGGGGTAGGCAGTCGAGTGACCCCATCCTGAATTCCCCTGGGTGTCTACTTTTCAAAAATGTATAGGTTTGCTAGGTTTCCCTAGGTGCCGGCAGAGCTAGGGTTCAAAAACAAAAGGTAATCTCTTTGCCCAAAACGTGCACAATTTCACTGAAAAATTGAGTTGTGACCACGTTGCGTTTTGCACTGTTTCCTGTCGCAGCCACTATGCCTACCCAGGCAAGTGAGGTACCATTTTTCTCGGGAGACCTGGGGGAACGCTGGGTGGGTGGAAATTTGTTGATGCACGCAGATTCCGGAACTTTCCACCACAGAAATATGAGGAAAATGCGTTTTTTTTTCCAATTTCTTAGCTTTGCAAGGGATTCTGGGTAAGAGAACCTGGGGGTAGGCAGTCGAGTGACCCCATCCTGAATTCCCCTGGGTGTCTACTTTTCAAAAATGTATAGGTTTGCTAGGTTTCCCTAGGTGCCGGCAGAGCTAGGGTTCAAAAACAAAAGGTAGTCTCTTTGCCCAAAACGTGCACAATTTCACTGAAAAATTGAGTTGTGACCACGTTGCGTTTTGCACTGTTTCCTGTCGCAGCCACTATGCCTACCCAGGCAAGTGAGGTACCATTTTTCTCGGGAGACCTGGGGGAACGCTGGGTGGGTGGAAATTTGTTGATGCACGCAGATTCCGGAACTTTCCACCACAGAAATGTGAGGAAAATGCGTTTTTTTTCCAATTTCTTAGCTTTGCAAGGGATTCTGGGTAAGAGAACCTGGGGGTAGGCAGTCGAGTGACCCCATCCTGAATTCCCCTGGGAGTCTACTTTTCAGAAATGTATAGGTTTGCTAGGTTTCCCTAGGTGCCGGCAGAGCTAGGGTTCAAAAACAAAAGGTAGTCTCTTTGCCCAAAACGTGCACAATTTCACTGAAAAATTGAGTTGTGACCACGTTGCGTTTTGCACTGTTTCCTGTCGCAGCCACTATGCCTACCCAGGCAAGTGAGGTACCATTTTTCTCGGGAGACCTGGGGGAACGCTGGGTGGGTGGAAATTTGTTGATGCACGCAGATTCCGGAACTTTCCACCACAGAAATGTGAGGAAAATGCGTTTTTTTTTCCAATTTCTTAGCTTTGCAAGGGATTCTGGGTAAGAGAACCTGGGGGTAGGCAGTCGAGTGACCCCATCCTGAATTCCCCTGGGTGTCTACTTTTCAAAAATGTATAGGTTTGCTAGGTTTCCCTAGGTGCCGGCAGAGCTAGGGTTCAAAAACAAAAGGTAGTCTCTTTGCCCAAAACGTGCACAATTTCACTGAAAAATTGAGTTGTGACCACGTTGCGTTTTGCACTGTTTCCTGTCGCAGCCACTATGCCTACCCAGGCAAGTGAGGTACCATTTTTCTCCGGAGACCTGGGGGAACGCTGGGTGGGTGGAAATTTGTTGATGCACGCAGATTCCGGAACTTTCCACCACAGAAATGTGAGGAAAATGCGTTTTTTTTTCCAATTTCTTAGCTTTGCAAGGGATTCTGGGTAAGAGAACCTGGGGGTAGGCAGTCGAGTGACCCCATCCTGAATTCCCCTGGGTGTTTACTTTTCAAAAATGTATAGGTTTGCTAGGTTTCCCTAGGTGCCGGCAGAGCTAGGGTTCAAAAACAAAAGGTAGTCTCTTTGCCCAAAACGTGCACAATTTCACTGAAAAATTGAGTTGTGACCACGTTGCGTTTTGCACTGTTTCCTGTCGCAGCCACTATGCCTACCCAGGCAAGTGAGGTACCATTTTTCTCGGGAGACCTGGGGGAACGCTGGGTGGGTGGAAATTTGTTGATGCACGCAGATTCCGGAACTTTCCACCACAGAAATGTGAGGAAAATGCGTTTTTTTTTCCAATTTCTTAGCTTTGCAAGGGATTCTGGGTAAGAGAACCTGGGGGTAGGCAGTCGAGTGACCCCATCCTGAATTCCCCTGGGTGTCTACTTTTCAAAAATGTATAGGTTTGCTAGGTTTCCCTAGGTGCCGGCAGAGCTAGGGTTCAAAAACAAAAGGTAGTCTCTTTGCCCAAAACGTGCACAATTTCACTGAAAAATTGAGTTGTGACCACGTTGCGTTTTGCACTGTTTCCTGTTGCAGCCACTATGCCTACCCAGGCAAGTGAGGTACCATTTTTCTCGGGAGACCTGGGGGAACGCTGGGTGGGTGGAAATTTGTTGATGCACGCAGATTCCGGAACTTTCCACCACAGAAATGTGAGGAAAATGCGTTTTTTTTCCAATTTCTTAGCTTTGCAAGGGATTCTGGGTAAGAGAACCTGGGGGTAGGCAGTCGAGTGACCCCATCCTGAATTCCCCTGGGTGTCTACTTTTCAAAAATGTATAGGTTTGCTAGGTTTCCCTAGGTGCCGGCAGAGCTAGGGTTCAAAAACAAAAGGTAGTCTCTTTGCCCAAAACGTGCACAATTTCACTGAAAAATTGAGTTGTGACCACGTTGCGTTTTGCACTGTTTCCTGTCGCAGCCACTATGCCTACCCAGGCAAGTGAGGTACCATTTTTCTCGGGAGACCTGGGGGAACGCTGGGTGGGTGGAAATTTGTTGATCCACGCAGATTCCGGAACTTTCCACCACAGAAATGTGAGGAAAATGCGTTTTTTTTTCCAATTTCTAAGCTTTGCAAGGGATTCTGGGTAAGAGAACCTGGGGGTAGGCAGTCGAGTGACCCCATCCTGAATTCCCCTTGGTGTCTACTTTTCAAAAATGTATAGGTTTGCTAGGTTTCCCTAAGTGCTGGCAGAGCTAGGGCTCAAAAACAAAAGGTAGTCTCTTTGTCCAAAGAGCGCAAGATTTCACTGGGAAATTGAGGTGCGACCACGTTGCGTTTTGCGCTGTTTCGTGTCGCAGCCACTATGCCTACCCACGCAAGTGAGGTACCATTGTTTTCGGGAGACCTGGGGGAACACTGGGTGGGTGGAAATTTGTTGATCCAAGCAGATTCCAGAACTTTCCTCCACAGAAATGTGAGGAAAATGTGTTTTTTTTGTCAAATTCGTAGGTTTGCAAGGGATTCTGGGTAACAAGACCTGGTGGTAGGCAGTCAAGTCACCCCATCCTGAATTCCCCTGGGTGTCTACTTTTCAAAAATGTATAGGTTTGCTACGTTTCCCTAGGTGCCGGCAGAGCCAGGGTGCAAAAACTACAGGTAGGCACTTTGCTAAAAAAGGGTCAATTTGTAACTGCAAAATTTAGGTGTCACCACTTTGCATTTTGCGCCGTTTCCTGTCGCAGGCACAAGGGCGACCCACACAAGTGAGCAGCAAGTGTTGCGCATAAGTGACAGCGCGTCTTATATGCTGAGGCTTGGCGGGAGGGGCGAGCACTAGTCTGCCGACCCACTCCTCAACCAAGATGGCATCCCCACCTAACTGCAGCACCAACTCATCTGCAGCGGTGTGGGAGAGGCGTGAGGTGCGTGGGGGTGAGTGTGGGACTAAGCGCACCAAAAATTCTATTTTAAAACTGTTCTTCAAAACAAAATAACACAAAAGAAATTGCAGTGATACGTTTTTAAAAACACAAAGTATCTCCCCGGCTTCCGCCACAGGGATTCTAGCAGCAAAACAGCATCGTCACCACAATCTGGAGGAGACACAGGCACTGACCAGACAGAGGGACCCTCAACAGTGCCGCCAGCTTTGAAGAGTTGAAGGGAGGCAGTGGCACAGAGGGTGAGGGGAGTCAGGCGGCCCGACCTCATGAGCACGACACCTCTTACCATGCGGACGGCTCGGTTTCTGACTCCCAGGAGGAGGGGGAATATGCAGCTATGCCATCTACAACAACTTTGTGTGTCCCCTCCTCCTCGGAAACATCTCCACCCTCCCAGTTGTTAGGGTCCGTGCTACACCCGTGTCTCCTTTGTCCCCGGCACCGCAGCCCCTGCGACTGTCTCCCCTGCTGCCCTCAGTGCTGAGTCTGTGGACCTGCTCCGGGAGATCCAAGTTGGTCAGACATCGATGCTGACTTTCCTCCATGGCGAAACACACATCATGACCCAGTTGTTGTCATACATGGAGGGCATGTCATCAGCCATGTCTGGCCATAGTCGTAGTTTGGCAGCAATAGAGTCTTCACTGACGGCAGCACTGTCCATCCTGCAGTGTCAGCCCCCCCCCCCTCCTTCTGACCCGTCCACATCACCCTCTCCCATACCTGTCCTACTTACACGCAGACACCACAGGTCAGACACCACAACAGAAACACCCAGCACACCCACATGGAAGTCAAAACGCAAAGCTCCACGCACCCAATATCAAGGGGATGTAGGCACACCCACAGGGAGAGGGGACAGACGCCACACACGCATCCACAGACACACAACACCTGACTCACAGCCCTCTAACTCCACCCCCATTGTGTACCCGGGTTCAGGTGGTAGTTTGTTTGAACTGGCAGCAGTGTCCAGCGCTGAATATTTGTCATCCTTTGGCGCTGCACCAGATACTGTGGAGGATTTCACCCCACCTGCACCCACCACACCTGCCCTTCCCTCTCCTGTCCCTACGGTGCTGGAAAATTACCCCTATGATGCCCCCCATGTATCCACAGACATCTGATCTCCATGTGCAAGCAAGTTTGGGTGTGACAACATCCACTACGCCACCACTGTTGGGGACATTTATCTGGACTGGCCATTGGCCTTCTGTGAGCCTGGACTCATTTTATTTCGTTTTTCAATTGTGGTGCTTAATAAAGCTTTTCATTTTTCAGTCTGAACTTTTCCATTTCAGGACATTGCTTTGACTGCTGTGTGCCTACGAGTTGTTCTGATGTTCATATTTGCTTACTGTAACATATGCTATTTCCTGAAGGTAATGAGCTGGACCATGGTATGTTTGTGCTATCCCAATGTTGCAGCAATCTATCTAGATTGGTGTGTCTGCAGTTTGCATGCAGACATTGTCCCAAAGAGTGTCCCTTCCTCAGTGACACATGTGATGTTCACTACGGACAGTTACACATTAGTGGTGATAACATTTCTTTTGATTCCCTATAGATTTGTACCTTCCCTTCAGCAATGGCCATGCCTGCTCACAAATGAATTCAGATAATTGCTCAGTGCTATCCATGCTACTCACTGTGCTTGGGTTTGTTGTATGTAGTAATGACTTCAGGGAGAAAATCATACTTTATCAGACTATGCATGACAATGTTATCAGCCTTGACGTTATGATTCAGATTGTACATTTCTAATCTTTGGACACACAAAATGGAATTTGTTTCTTTGTATCTAGGGAATTTCTACCCTGTTACATCCATGAGGGAGTACATGTTGCACCACCTGGACATTCACATCATGTCCGGGGAGGACATGTCACTTTATTATTACATTTGTGCTTCATTTGTTTGGTGGTCTCTTACATGACTGCACACTATTGAGTGAGGGTGGAGGGGGGTGTGCCAGCGAACTAGGCGGGTGGATATACATGTGGGATCTGACAATACACCCATATGTGGTGTGTCACACAGTGTGTGACAGGATACCATTCTCCGTGGAGTAGGTCACTGCTATGTGTGATGTGTTGCTTTGCAACTATTATGAGTGTTCCCAGTTAGGGATGTACACATAAATGCATGTACTTAAGGTTTGCTGTTGGACATGCACACCCCTAGCACTGGGCACTGCTGGGAGTCATATCCACCCACCCTTGTCATGTGTGGGCACTGCTGGAAGTCCTGTACACACCCCTCTCCTATGTCTGGGCACTGCTGGGGGTCCTGTACACACTCCTCTCCCATGTTTGGGCACTGCTGGGGGTCCTGTACACACCCCTCTCCTATGTCTGGGCACTGCTGGGGGTCCTGTGCACACCCCTCTCCTATGTCTGGACACTGCTGGGAGTGATATCCACCCCCCCTGTCGTATCTGTGCACTGCTGGGAGTCCTGTACACACCCCTCTCCTATGTCTGGGCACTGCTGGGAGTCATATCCACCCACCCCTGTCATGTCTGGCCACTACTGGGAGTCCTGTACACACCCCTCTCCTTTGTCTGGGCACTGCTGGGGGTCCTATACACACCCCTCTCCTATGTCTGGGCACTGCTGGGAGTCATATCCACCAACCCCTGTCATGTATGGCCACTGCTGGGAGTCCTGTACACACCCCTCTCCTATGTCTGGGCACTTCTGGGAGTCATATCAGTCCACCCCTGTCATGTATAGCCACTGCTGGGAGTCCTGTACACACCCCTCTCCTATGTCTGGGCACTGCTGGGAGGCATATCCACCCACCCCTGTCATGTCTGGGCACTGCTGGGAGTCCTGTACACACCCCTCTCCTATGTTTGGGCACTGCTGGGAGTCATGTTTACCCACCCCTGTCATGTCTGGGCACTGCTGGGAGTCCTGTACACACCCCTCTCCTATGTCTGGGCACTGCTGGGAGTCATATCCACCCACCCCTGTCATGTATGGCAACTGCTGGGAGTCCTGTACACACCCATCTCCTACATCAGGGCACTGCTGGTGGTCCTGTACACACCCCTCTCCTATGTCGGGGACCTGCTGGGGGTCCTGTGCACACCCCTCTCCTATGTCTGGACACTGCTGGGAGTGATATCCACCCCCCCCTGTCGTATCTGTGCACTGCTGGGAGTCCTGTACACACCCCTCTCCTATGTCTGGGCACTGCTGGGAGTCATATCCACCCACCCCTGTCATGTCTGGCCACTACTGGGAGTCCTGTACACACCCCTCTCCTTTGTCTGGGCACTGCTGGGGGTCCTATACACACCCCTCTCCTATGTCTGGGCACTGCTGGGAGTCATATCCACCCACCCCTGTCATGTATGGCCACTGCTGGGAGTCCTGTACACACCCCTCTCCTATGTCTGGGCACTTCTGGGAGTCATATCCATCCACCCCTGTCATGTATGGCCACTGCTGGGAGTCCTGTACACACCCCTCTCCTATGTCTGGGCACTGCTGGGAGGCATATCCACCCACCCCTGTCATGTCTGGGCACTGCTGGGAGTCCTGTACACACCCCTCTCCTATGTTTGGGCACTGCTGGGAGTCATGTTTACCCACCCCTGTCATGTCTGGGCACTGCTGGGAGTCCTGTACACACCCCTCTCCTATGTCTGGGCACTGCTGGGAGTCATATCCACCCACCCCTGTCATGTATGGCAACTGCTGGGAGTCCTGTACACACCCATCTCCTACATCAGGGCACTGCTGGTGGTCCTGTACACACCCCTCTCCTATGTCGGGGCACTGCTGGGGGTCCTGTGCACACCCCTCTCCTATGTCTGGACACTGCTGGGAGTGATATCCACCCCCCCTGTCGTATCTGTGCACTGCTGGGAGTCCTGTACACACCCCTCTCCTTTGTCTGGGCACTGCTGGGGGTCCTATACACACCCCTCTCCTATGTCTGGGCACTGCTGGGAGTCATATCCACCCACCCCTGTCATGTATGGCCACTGCTGGGAGTCCTTTACACACCCCTCTCCTATGTCTGGGCACTTCTGGGAGTCATATCCATCCACCCCTGTCATGTATGGCCACTGCTGGGAGTCCTGTACACACCCCTCTCCTATGTCTGGGCACTGCTGGGAGGCATATCCACCCACCCCTGTCATGTCTGGGCACTGCTGGGAGTCCTGTACACACCCCTCTCCTATGTTTGGGCACTGCTGGGAGTCATGTTTACCCACCCCTGTCATGTCTGGGCACTGCTGGGAGTCCTGTACACACCCCTCTCCTATGTCTGGGCACTGCTGGGAGTCATATCCACCCACCCCTGTCATGTATGGCAACTGCTGGGAGTCCTGTACACACCCATCTCCTACATCAGGGCACTGCTGGTGGTCCTGTACACACCCCTCTCCTATGTCGGGGCACTGCTGGGGGTCCTGTGCACACCCCTCTCCTATGTCTGGGCACTGCTGGGAGTCATGTTCACCCACCCCTGTCATGTCTGGGCACTGCTGGGAGTCCTGTACACACCCCTCTCCTATGTCTGGGCACTGCTGGGAGTCATATCCACCCACCCCTGTCATGTATGGCAACTGCTGGGAGTCCTGTACACACCCATCTCCTACGTCTGGGCACTGCTGGTGGTCCTGTACACACCCCTCTCCTATGTCTGGGCACTGCTGGGAGTCATATCCACCCACCCCTGTCATGTATGGCCACTGCTGGGAGTCCTGTACACACCCCTCTCCTATGTCTGGGCACTGCTGGGGGTCCTGTGCACAGCCCTCTCCTATGTCTGGGCACTGCTGGGAGTCATATCCACCCACCCCTGTCATGTCTGGCCACTGCTGGGAGTCCTGTACACACCCCTCTCCTATGTCTGGTCACTGCTGGGGGTCCTGTACACACCCCTCTCCTATGTCTGGGCACTGCTGGGGTCCTGTACACACCCCTCTCCTATGTATGGGCACTGCTGGGAGTCATATCCACCCAGCCCTGTCATGTCTGGGCACTGCTGGGGGTCCTGTGCACACCCCTCTCCTATGTCTGGGCACTGCTGGCGGTCCTTTCCACACCCCTCTCCTATGTCTGGGCACAGCTGGGAGTCATAGCCACCCACCCCTGTCATGTCTGTGCACTGCTGGGAGTCCTTGCACACCCATCTCCTATGTCTGGGCACTGCTGCTGTCCTGTACACACCCCTCTCCAATGTCTTGGTACTGTTGGGAGTCATATCCACCCACCCCTGTCATGTCTGGGCACTGCTGGGAGTCCTGTACACACCCCTCTCCTATGTCTGGGCACTGCTGGGGGTCATGTACACAGCCTCTCCTATGTATGGGCACTGCTGGGGGGGCCTGTGCACACCCCTCTCCTATGTTTGGGCACTGCTGGGAGTCATATCCACCCACCCCTGTCATGTATGGCCACTGCTGGGAGTCCTGTACACACCCCTCTCCTATGTCTGGGCACTGCTGGGAGTCATATCCACCCACCCCTGTCATGTATGGCCACTGCTGGGAGTCCTGTACACACCCCTCTCCTATGTCTGGGCAATGCTGGGGGTCACGCACACACCCCTCTCCTATGTCTGGGCACTGCTGGGAGTCATATCCACCCACACCTGTCATGTCTGGGCACTGCTGGGAGTTCTATGCACACCCCTCTTCTATGTCTCAGCACCCCTGGGGGTCCTGTACACACCCCTCTCCTATGTATGGGCACTGCTGGGGGTCCTGTGCACACCCCTCTCCTATGTCTGGGCACTGCTGGGAGTCATATCCACCCACCCCTATCATGTCTGGGCACTGCTGGGAGTCCTGTACACACTCCTCTACTATGTCTGGGCACTGCTGGGGGTCCTGTACACACTAAGTATGGGCGGAAAATCCGTTACGCTCGCGGATTTTGCGGATTTTCGGTAAATTCGCAATCCGTGAGATTTGCGAATTTCCCGCAAAATCCGCAAATTCGCTCGCAGCGGATTTTTTTTTTCTTGGTGATACAATTTTGCGGCGCGCGGCGTTTATCATCGTTTGCCGAGTTGTTTTTCTGAATATTTTGCGAGTGCTGCGCCATTTTGGATCTTGCTCCGGGATCCCGCGGGAATTTGGCAAGCGCGATTACGTAATCGCGGCTTGCCAACTTTTGCAGCGAGCGTTTGTCAACGCGAGTACGCCGAGATCACGTCTCGCGGTACTTCGCAATTGCGAGCTTTGAGATGCGGCGAGCAGCAACAATCTCGCACACGCGAAAATATAAAATTTGCAATTCTGCACAAGAAATCCACCAGCAAGCAGCATAAACCTTCTTGAAATTATGATTTTTATCTGAATAACTCCTTAGGTTGACATTTGCCTGCACTTTTTTAGCGAGGAGTCCATTTTGGGGAGGAGGGAGGGGGGTGGAAGGAAGGAAGTGCCCCACAGTCTTCAACTTCCTGTTCCTGTCCAGCAGGCTCCTCCCAGTGCTTTGTCCATCTCCTGGTCACTTTTCATTTGGATCTGGAGCTGGAAGGATTACTTTTTGTGGATGCTGCTGGATATTTGGATTTGAGGCCTTTTTGACTTTCTTTGGATCACTGTTGGATTAGAAATTTTACAAGTTTTTGGGCTGTTTTGGGGCCTTTTGCCCAGGGGTACTCAGTGGTGGGTGGACTGAGTCTTTCTGTGGGGTGTCTTGAACTTAAACATCATGGATGGCATGGATGGAATGGGATTGTGCTGATTTTTCAGTGTTTTTCGATTTTTGGGGGTGTTCATGGGGAGGGACAGGCCATGTGGCTGGGGGCCATTTTGAGTGCTGCTACAGGCCCTGGCCATGTGCTGGGAGGCAAGTGGCCATTTTGAATGCAGGCATTGTTGTTAGGCCTGCAACCATTTTGCCTACTTTTCAACCTTTATGCCCAGGGGTAGTGAGTCTTGCATTGCCCTAGTCTTTCTGTGGGGTGTCTTGAATTTAAACATCATGGAGGGCATGGATGGAATGGGATTGTGCAGATTTTTCAGTGATTTTCGTTTTTTTGGGCTGTACTTGTGGCCTTTTCACCTGGGGTATTGAGTCTTGCATGGGCCTAGTCTTTCTGTGGGGTGTCTTGAACTTAAACATCATGGAGGGCATGGATGGAATGGGATTGTGCTGATTTTGCAGTGTTTTTCGATTTTTGGGGGTGTTCATGGGGAGGGACAGGCCATTTGGCTGAGGGCCATTTTGAGTGCTGCTACAGGCCCTGGCCATGTGCTGGGAGGCAAGTGGCCATTTTGAATGTAGGCATTGTTGTTAGGCCTGCAACCATTTTGCCTACTTTTCAACCTTTATGCCCAGGGGTAGTGAGTCTTGCATGGGCCTAGTCTTTCTGTGGGTTGTCTTGAATTTAAACATCATGGAGGGCATGGATGGAATGGGATTGTGCTGATTTTTCAGTGATTTTCATTTTTGGGGGCTGTACTTGTGGCCTTTTCACCAGGGGTATTTGAGTCTAGCATGGGCCTAGTCTTTCTGTGGGGTGTCTTGAACTTAAACATCATGGAGGGCATGGATGGAATGGGATTGTGCTGATTTTTCTGTTTTTTTCCCCGATTTTTTTGGGGTGTATAACTGAACTGATGTTCCTCTGTCTTCCATTGTTTTTAGGTGCACAAGACTCAAGAGAACCACCAGTGCCAGGAAGAAGTCCTGCAGCGGTGTGTGTGTGCAGCATAACGTCACGCGACGTCACGTCTGGCCTCAGACAACTCTACAATTCGTGCAACTGCGGCCTGCTGTCTGACCTGCTCTGAAAAAGATGGCCCCAAAAAAAGGTCTCCGTAGCTCCTCTAGCAAGAAAGTTGCTAGTAAGGAGCAGAAGAAGCAAGTTACCAAGGAGGCTGGTGTGCCAACCGCCATGTTTTTTGGGAGCAAAAAAAAAAGTACGCCTGCAGCAGCAGGATCTGCTGGGGACCATACTGCTGCTGATGAAGCCTCTCACGACGACGAGCCATTCATCATAAAGGTCACTCCAGCCCCAGCGGGCATGCAGCAAAGAGACATTTTGACCCTATCCCGTGAAGCTGCTGAGCGTGATGATGATGTCAACGAGGAGTCAATGGAAACACAACAATCATTGGATTTGGAGTTAACTAGTACACCAACACCTACCGCTTCCATATTTCTTCGTCGCAAGAAGGGACTTCCATCCACCTCGACCTCAATTAGTGGTGGTGAAAGTGCAAAACGTACTGAAGTTCGGCAATCCACATCCTCCACTTCATCTGGCATTAGCAGCAGGACCACCACCACCAGTATCGCCGCCTCCTCCGGCCCCCAAAGACATTTCAAGTCTCCAGTTTGGGACTTCTTTAGTGTTTGCCCAAGAATGGAAAACGTAGCCATTTGTAGCATTTGTAAGCTTCGAGTTAGTCGTGGTAAGTTTGGTACCAACTATGGTACCGGAGGCCAGAGAGGTCATCTTAGGAGAGCGCACCCTGTCCAATGGTTTGCGCACCTAGAGGCGGTCAAGGTAGCCCGAATTGCACGTAATGAAAACGTTGATTTTTCATCTGATGATGACGAGGAGAAAGAAGACGATTCAAACACTTCACTTACATCCAGTACCCCTGTCAGCAGCACACCCCATGTGAGCCACACTAAGAGTGTGGGAGAGAGTGAGACATCAATGCGGAAAAGTTCATCAGCGAGCGTAACTGGGTCGAAGATATCATCATCATCCCGTAAATCCTTGGTCCAGGGCAACATTAAAAAGATGTTGTTTACAGAAGCGCAATATGAACGCAACCACCCACTGACGCGTCTGTATAACACTAAGCTGGCTAAAATGCTAGCTCTGGACCTTCTCCCTTTTTCTTTTGTAGAAGGGGTTGGTTTTCTAGAATTAGTGGCAGCGCTCTGCCCTAAATGGAAGGTTCCTAGCCGGTTCTATTTTGCCCGAGTTGCGGTTCCAGCACTACCGGAAGATGTTCTGAAGGTGATTGGGGCAGCTTTGCAGAAGAGTGCTGTTCGCACTATACATCTGACAACAGACATGTGGACCAGTGGCGCAGGCGTTGATTACATGTGCATCACTGCACACTGGGTCTCTTTTTCAGGGGCTAAAGCAAAGCTAAACGCAGGTTTTGAAGCGGACATTGTTATTAAAGCTGCTCAGAAACATGCAACACTAGCCATGTTTGGTTTGGCGAAACGTCACACAGCAGAAAACATTTTGGATGTCTTTAACACAAAGGTCCTTCAGTGGCTGTCCCCAAAAAAACGCCAGGTTGGTTATGTTTCCACGGACAATGGCGCCAATATAGTTAAGGCCATGAGGCTGGGTGAGTATTTCAGAGTGCCGTGTTTGGCGCACTGTATAAACCTGGTTGTCCAAAAATTCTTGGGTAATAAAGACAGTGCAGCTTACAGAGTATTGGACACCTGCCGAAAAATGTGCAACCATTTCAGCCATTCTTTTAAGGCCCGGAAGCAGCTGAGGAGCCTGCTATATCAACGTCAAATGCCAGTGAAAGCACTCATCCAGGAGGTGGTAACACGTTGGAACTCAACCTTCTACATGCTTGAGTGTCTGTATGAGCAGTATACGGTACTCGATCAATATTTCTTAACAGAGGGTACAGCTCAGGAGGACCTGAGGATGGGTGCGGCGCAATGGAACATAGTTCAAAGCCTGACATGCATGCTTCGTCCTTTTGAGTTCTTCACGCGTGCAGTCAGCAAGGAGGACTGTAATTTGGGAAAAGTTATCCCATTGTTGTACATGCTGGAGCACCAACGGAAGGAGGTGTGTTCTGTGTTTGAAAAAGATGTAAAAAACCAAGACTCTTTTGTTCTGGCTGAGAAATTATTAGAGCTCCTACAATGTGATGAATGTCTTAAAATGGTCCACTCAGAACAGCATTACATTTGTGCTACTATTCTGGATCCACGCTACAAAAAGGCGCTGGCAGGCAAGCATTCTTTCCTTTTGATGATGAACATGTTCCAAAGTACAAACGTTGGCTAGCCTTGTCAGCCAAGAGGTTTGAAAGAGAACGGCAGAAAATTGAAGGAAATGGCAGTACATCAGCATCAGCAAGCCATCCCCAGTCAAAACAATCCACTTCTGCACCTGTGGCTGTGGCACAAGTGACCTCTCAGCCGTTAAAGACACCGTCAACCAGATCATCTGCACCAGACACAACAGAAAAATTGGAGGCTGAAGAGGATTGGCTAGCTTGGCTTGGGTTTAGTTCTCAAAAGGTCAGAGGCACAGCAACAGCTAAGCAAAGTGGAGGAACCTTGGATGAGGACCTTGAGTCGATGGTGAAGGACTATCTGAATGACTCAACAGAGGTCTATGTTAATGCTGACCCATTGGCGTATTGGCATGGGAAAAAAAAATTGTGGCCACAGCTCACCAACCTGGCTTTAAACTACTTGTCTTGCCCACTCGCAAGTGTGTCTTCTGAACGTGTTTTCAGTGCTGCTGGTGGCATTGTAACTTCCAAACGGAGCCGCCTCTCGCCCACAAATGTGGAGGGGTTAACAATGATCAAGATGAATCAGCACCTCATACCACCAGATTTCAGAGTACGAGAAAGCGCGCCGGATGAAGACGAGGTGGCCAGCAACATAGATGAGGGAATTTCTACTCTGTCAGGTGACACTGAGCTCACCCTGCCTGAATTCGCAGAGTATGATGACAAAGCCTTATTCTTATTCCTGGACCGTTATACCGAGCCCTGAAAATTAGACAACGAATCAATAACTTTCGATTTTTTTTGTTGCTATTTCTGACATTTTGCTCCATGTAGCATTTTCGGGGGCCTGTTTGGGGGGCTTCCTGGTGTTTGTGGGTGAGTTTCGGGGTCTGGGAGCACTGCTGGGACACTCTAATCTTGATTGCATTTGCTTTTCAGGAAATCCGTGGTGGGAAACCGGACCTATGGCCTAGCTACGCAGCGCGTTTGGACCGAAGGCGGAGAAATATTGCAAGTATGAGATTTTGCTTTTGGCCTGTTTGGGGGTGTTATGCTTTTTGGCGGGTGGGTTGGCGGGTCTTGGGGCATTCCTGGGAAGGTATCATACCGGGTAGAAGTGGTTGGGACAAAATCCAGGCCAATTTTTTTTTTGCTATTTCTGACATTTTGCTCAATGTAGCGTTTTCGGGGGCCTGTTTGGGGGGCTTCCTGGTGTTTGTGGGTGAGTTTTGGGGTCTGGGAGCACTGCTGGGACACTCTAATCTTGATTGCATTTGCTTTTCAGGAAATCCGTGGTGGCAAACCGGACCTATGGCCTAGCTACGCAGCGCGTTTGGACCGAAGGCCGAGAAATATTGCAAATATGAGATTTTGCTTTTGGCCTGTTTGGGGGTGTTATGCTTTTTGGCGGGTGGGTTGGCGGGTCTTGGGGCATTCCTGGGAAGGTCTAATACCGGGTAGAAGTGGTTGGGACAAAATCCTCGCGGAAAAGCCTTTTGGCACTTTTTGTAACTTAGGGTTCGTTAGGGTTAGCCCTAGCAGCAGGATTGCATGTGTTTCGGGGTGTTCTAGATTTTTGCAACTGAGTTCTGGGGTCTTAGAGCACTCGTGAGAATGTGTAATTTTGGTTGCAAGTCATTTGAAGAAAATCCATGGTGGGAAAGGGGGGATTTGGCATAGTTCAAGAAAGCCTTTGCCCCTATTCTTAACTTAGGGTTCGTTAGGGTTAGCAGTATTTCTATTGCATGTGTTTGGGTGGGGGGGTTTTCGAGTCTTGGAGCGATGCTGGCTATGGATACTTTGCTTGGTTGCTTGCAAGTGGTTTGAATGCAATCCACGGTGGGTAAGGGGGTAATTGGGCCTACTTTTACTTTCAAAGTACGTTTTGTCACCAGTTTTCTGCTAGGCCTCGTTTTATGAGATTTGATTGGGGGTCTTCTACATTTTTGCGACTGGCTTTAGTAAGGGTCTGGGTGGGAGCACTGCTGGGAAGATCTAATTTTGTTCTAAAACACAGTTTACAGTACACCTAGCTTGAGGGGAAAGATCCGCTACATTAATTTGCCCATACTTATTTATCCTTCAAAAGGTGACTCAGACAGAGTACGCACTTTCAAAAATATTGTACTGTCTACTAGGAAAATCAAAGTGTGACTTTTTGCACTCCACAGCCTACATACCTTATATTTATGTATCAGTGGTGTTGTAATATTATATCACTTCCTGTTTTTCATTGAATAATTACAGGCCGGGTTTCAGTCTGTGCAATGGGGAAAAAAGGATGGAGTCAGGCTTCACATTAGCGAGCCACAATTCAGCATCAGGCAGGCAGTGGACAGGGTGTCTTCTGGTCCCCAACATTGATGGACGAAGCTTCAGCTGCAATGGAGGAGTGCCGCTAATGAGAGGAATTTTTTTCTGCATGCAACTTACTTACCAAATTCAACAGGACAACTACAACAACATACAGATACAGTATCCTTTGTGTTTTTCTCTGACTGTGACTGCATTTCTTGGATCTCTCTCTGCTTCTAAATTGATCCCTTAACACATCACTTAGTCCACTCCACTATCACATCTGCACCACACATAGTCATTTGTAAGTGCTCCTACGTAATTCGCAAGTCGCAGCACGCCCCAGCCCGTAGAGGACTGGGATGGCCCCAATGATGAAGCATGTCACTAAGGGGCACCCCTGGTGAGTGAGGTGACACCTAGAAAAAGAGCAATTTCTCCTTTTCTATCTACTATACCTTCCAGACCAACCCCATTGAGTGTTGTGAATGGATTTATAGTGACCATCAAGGCTCTCAGGTATCTGGCAACAGAGACCTTATGTTGAATATAGTTATCAATAATTCCACACACGCCCTGTACTGTCGCATTCTTTGTTCCACAGTTGTCGAAAGTACTACTTACTTTTCATTGACATGCATGCAGTAGTGCATGCACTTTCAAAGATTGATGGATAGGTTTGTACCCAAAGATTTTTTTATGTTCAATTGTTTGTCCATGCTGTGCTTTTTTTACAGGGTGTCTTCTGGTGACCAACATCGATGGACGAAGCGTCGGCTGCAATGGAGGAGTGCCGCTAATAAGATGATTTTTTTTCTGCAGGCAACTTACTTACCACTTTCAACAGGACAACTACAACAACATACAGATACAGTATCCATTGTGTTTTTCTCTGACTGTGACTGCATTTCTTGGATCTCTCTCTGCTTCTAAATTGATCCCTTAACACATCACTTAGTCCACTCCACAATCACATCTGCACCACACATAGTCATTTGTAAGTGCTCCTACGTAATTCGCAAGTCGCAGCATGCCCCAGCCCGTAGAGGACTGGGATGGCCCCAATGATGAAGCATGTCACCAAGGGGCAACCCTGGTGAGTGGGGGGACACCTAGAAAAAGAGCAATTTCTCCTTTTCTATCTACTATACCTTGCAGACCAACCCCATTGAGTGTTGTGAATGGATTTATAGTGACCAGCAAGGCTCTCAGGTATCTGGCAACAGAGACCTTATGTTGAATATAGTTATCAATAATTCCACACACGCCCTGTACTGTCGCATTCTTTCTTCGACAGTTGTCAAAAGTACTACTTACTTTTCACTGACATGCATGCAGTAGTGCATGCACTTTCAAAGATTGATGGATAGGTTTGTACTCAAAGATTTGTTTATGTTCACAATTGTTTGTCCATGCTGTGCTATTTTTTCTTGTCTCCCAAAACCTTTCCCAAAAACCCCCGTACCCATCCATTTTTCAAACCCTAACCCTCTTCCCCCGGGCTGTGTGGTTTTGATTGATGTGTGACTAAATTACAGCAATAAATCCACACACTTGCTGGGGAGGATAAGGTGATAGCAACAGGCTGGTGAAGAAATCCGAGGATATATTCTTACTCTGCTTGACAAAGACCCATGGCTAATGTCAAAGAACTTCAACCGAATTAGTTATACTTTACCATTTGTTAGGCTACAATGTGGCACTGCTCTAGTGTACTTCTGTCACCTGCTATATTCTCTATTGTACCGTTGTATTGCTCAGGAGGACAAACCAGATTTCATTTTCTTTTTTTTCATAGGCATGCAAATGCCACTGTGTCACACCACTAGTACCACCGCTATGAGGAAATTTTATCCGCCCAAGATTGCCAACCTTATTCGCTGTTTCCCGTGGAGCCAGCCCTGGGCCTTGCCCTACTTGCAAACAGAAATTACAGGTAAGATAGTTGTTTGGTTGGAGGTAGTATAATGGAGTATTAGGAGAGACGAGAGATTGGATTGACGGTAGTACTACTAAAGTCCTAGGACTATTCAGGAAAACAAACTTACTGTTAAACCCACACCCACCAGACTCAAAAGCAGTAAAAAATAGGTATGGTCAGATAAAGTTTCAAAAAGTATATTTTTATAGCCCTAACAAAATAATCTCCCGCAAGACCCTCCCTAACGCCAACGATTTTCCTTCAAAAGTCTAAAAAAAAAACAACTCCCAATTCCCACCCCCCAAAAGTCTCTAAAAAAGGGGCAAGGGACACTATGGCAGGGTGCTGTTGGATTTAGCAGCCAGGGCATCATGCTCCTTGCGGAGGGTGGCAAGTTCGAAGCGGAGGCCCTCCACCGAGTTCTTATAGTTATGGACCTCCTGCTCCAGGTAGGACAGTCTGAGGGATAAGCGGCGCCGGTGTGCCTTGCAAATCCTGTGAGGGGCAGCTGCTTTCTTTGCTGCTCGGCGGTGGCGTTTGGCTTTGATAGCCCGGCTCCGTACCGCTGGAGCACTGCGCTGGCTGGCAGCGCGCACGGAGGAGGATGCAGCTGTCCCAGTGGACGTTGTTGTTGTACCAGACTGCGTCTCCTCCTCCTCCAGGGCCACCAGCCGCCGATATTCAGCAACAGTGGCATCCAGCCTCCGTTGCCGGGCCATTCGAGCCAGCTCCTTCCTCCTTGATGGTGTCTTGGATTTGGAAGGAGCAACTACATGAAGAAAGAAAGACATAGTCTGTAACCAATGCTCCTTAAGATTAATACAAAATGATTGAGCAGAAAGTTGTCACAGTACAAGTAGCAAATTGAAAGCACAGTACATAACTATTGAGGACAGTATCTATGTAACCTCCGACTTCTTCATCCTTGCTCTAACATTAGTGGGAGTTTAAGGAACAAATTCTACGAGCACTATGGACTTCCATTACAGTCGGTTATGACAGTACACCACTCTTATTCTTCTTCTTCTCTCTTGTTTAGGAAAATTGGTACGTTATCTTATGCAAGCCGGCATAATGCCAGCGCAGTGAACTTGCACCCGAGAAAAACAGACGCACACCATGGTGAGTGAGACAGACTTGCGTTACTGTACTGGTCCAGTACATGCAGGTGGTGAAGCTCTTACTTTTCTATTACGGGTGGCACTGAGAATACTCTGTTAAAAGGGCTACTGCTTAATTAATTTAGCTTTCACCCTACAGTGCAAATGAGTATTAGAAAAGGAAAATGAAGAAGCTAAAGTATCTGATTATCTATCACTTCACATGGGATGTATTTGATGACATATGGGATGACTTTAGGTGCTTTGCTTATTATTGAGTGAACAGTGATACCCCCACACATGAATGACGTACTACCACTAAACTAAAGTTATTAAGAGAGGTAGGGAGTGTCCACCGTAATAACCAGATATATGCTGTGCTTGCAGTTGCAATACAAACTACTGCTACTATTCATGGTAGTATTTGGACAACGTTACAACTTCTTTTTCTTGCCTTTCCTACACTGGAACGGACGTGCGGGTGCGGTGTTACATGCTCTTCAAAGAAGCACTTAGTTCATCCAGTGACCGTCTACTCTCTCTAGATACACATATGCTATCTAAGAGTCAGATAGTACCATGAATGATCCAGGCATCCATCCATTCAAAGTATATGCACACATACAGTTTCTGTCTCACCCACCCAGGCTGTTCTCCTTCCACCCATCCTTGCTTCATCATTCACCCAGCCATGCACCATACCATATTCTTTCCTTCCCAGCTACCTCGGGGACCAAGCAAACACATATCATTCTTCTTTGCCAGTCATCATTACATTTCTCGTCCTTCCACACTTACTTACACCCTTCTTTCGCTTTTCGTTCATCCCATCCATCAAGTTCACCTCAGATCTGATTGGGATTCTTCTCGCCAAAAACTTCACAGCTAAGTCGAAGTAAATTTAGAGGAGGCTACTACCTGGTTTATTTATAATACACCCGTGTAGAAAGCACACTCTGCAGTCTTCAATCTCAATGACTAAGGAATGTATAGCTTACCTCTGCCCGCCACCACAGTGTAAACCCTCACAGGCATGTCCTTGTCCGGCACTTGCACCGCCTCCTCCCCAGAGTTGTCCTCCTCGTCCAATGCCACCACCACCTCCGCGCTGGCCCCGTCTCCAGATGTTCCACCTACAAAGTACATTTAATAATGTTAGAATACACCACTCACTACTATATAATATTTGGTCTAGGAGGAAGAAAGAAATGTGAAAAAACATTATACAATTTAATAATTCATGACTGTGTACTCTAAAGTAAAAATGTCCCTTTTTCCAGGGAAGGCTGTTGTCTTGCTGCACTTTTTGGCACAACTGATGAATGTTTGCTTTTTACTTTTTAACACGCACCACTTTTTCTCCTAACAGACAGAAGCTTGACTTCTAAGAACACGAGCAGGATCAAGTTCAAACCAGGTGAGAGCTCGGCTCGACCACAAGAAATGTGTCCAATTAATCGTCAGCACTAAGCACTTTTCCATTTTCAGTTACACGTTCACTTTTATGACAAACTTGATTTTAATAAATGTGTTTACTTTTAATAAAGCTTTTAAACTTAAATAGACTCTGTGGTTTTTGGTCCTCCAGACTAGAGTGGATGAGCTAAAGGTTTTGGAATTTTTGCAAGCATGAGTCCTTGCCTCTGCCATCGGTGACTATGGGAGCTAAATGACTCTGCCACCCTATCTAGTCAGCAAGGAGATTGGGGGGTTCAACTACAAAGTCTGTTATCACTGAGGTATGTGGAAAGTCTAACAGCACCTATTATAATTGATAAGCTAAGCAATGCATTATTTAGTGTCCATAGTTCTGTTTGTGCAGATTTGGCCCTGCAACAGTAGTAGAATGGATTGTCCTCCTATCCAAACCAAAAGTAAAGTAGTATCTTATTCTTTCTTGGTGGTCATTCACCTTTTTATTGTTGGCAATGGTCAAAGCATAAACATTTAGAATACTTGAAAAGACATTATGGACAATCCCAGAGGACTGCACTCAGTGCATAGAGCTATTGCTGACTAGAATGGGAGTCCAATGGAAATGCCAAATGTGCAATCTTAGTTAGCTACACAGACTAATAACAATAATCTAGTAATACCACACGGAGTCATATTCGAGGCAGGATAAGAATTTAGATCCTGTCTACAAGAAGATCAAAGACGATTTAGAAAAAATCGAATGAGGAACGCTAGGAAAAAATAAGTACTCTATATTAAAATTGAAACTTACTGGGGCCAGCAAAGGAGCCCTCGCCTGCCCGGTCCTGGCCTGCATCGCCAACAGCACCCTCCTCCTCCTCCTCCTGTGTCTTCCTCTTGCCCCTGGGGGAAGCTGATGTACAACATGAAAGAAAGAAAAACAGAAAACATGGATGATATTCCTCAACCAAATCAAACATTTCAAAAGAACTAACAAAATATTTTTGCGAAATAGCAAATAGGGAACGACTCCACAGGATATATTATTGACCAATCTCATGTGGTCGACTACGTTATTACTTTAGTATTGCTTGATTTGCGGACCGTCGAATTGGAAACTACCCTATGTAACTCACTAAACAAAGTACTAAAAAGGTTTGCCTAGGATTGGCAGGCAGCAGTCCGCAGCACGCAAAGTGACAGCCAAAGTCCATCGTGATTGAAGATCAGCGACAACACTAAAGTTTCCTACTACATTAACCAGTCATTAAAATACTCAAACTATTAATCCACCACCACTATTTCTTCTTATCGCCATGTGTACAAAGGAAGGACTGGACTTGAGTCTGTAGGGGCTGATTTAGAAGCCCCTTGCGGCTCTTTTGCTCCATTGTTGCGTGACTTTTGTGACGCAGCGACAGCACAAAAGAGGCGCAATGGTGCGGCGTATATTAACGACGTGACGCATATGGGAGATGCATCACGTCGTAAAGCCCTGCGCCAATAGGGGGCGTTCCGGCGCAAGTGAGGGCGTTCCTGCACAGGAACGCATCCTAAAAGTGGCTGAGGGAAATCTACAAGATTTCAATAAGTCACTTTGAGGACAATGATGCGTGACTCAATTCAAACCCTGCGCCTGCTTGAAGCAGACGTACGGCTTGACGCAGCATTGGGGAGATAGGGCACCCCAGAGCATTGATGGAGCTGCACCATCGTTGCGACGCAACTCCAGCAATGCGCCCCCTTTACGGCACAGATGCGTAACGCTTTGGTGACGTTTGGGCCCATGATGCGCCGCATTGTAAATACGGCGCACCATGGGTGATTGTGGCGTGACGCACAATTACTGGAGCATCCCTGCTACTTTGCAGGGATGCGCCGGTAATTAAAAATCTGAATCTTAGTGTGTAGCATTACGCAGATCTTTAAACTACACTCATACATAATTTCACAGGCCAATGAAATGAACACAAAATCTAAAACAAATAAGCATAGTAGCAACACTACTGAGAAGAAGGAGAGCAGTGTACCTGAAATGCACAGAAGATTTTGAAATATAATTTACCTACAATGTAATGAGCAGCATTATTGCTCTTGGTAAAAAATAAAAATTTGCAATATAATAACACAGCAGGAGAAAACATAGTAGTAAAGAAATAGCTACTACTACTCACCAAGCCCGGGGATCTCAAGGCCAAGGAGGTCGAGCAGATCTCGCTCACGGGTCAGGACATCCGTCCAGCGGTGGGTGGCCTGGTTGTAGGTGCGCCAGACCCGAGAGTGGTGGTAAATGGCCTGGCACACCTTCTCCCACCGTTTCCGGCGCTCCCGGGCCCCGTACCCGGCACTGATCTTGCCGCCTCCCATGATGGTCCTGGGGAGGCGGCGCTGAACATAAAAAATGAGTTGGCCCACCTCCTCCGGGGTAAAGATCTCCCTGGGTACGACCTCCTCCCCCCTCAAATGCCCGCACGGGAGCCGGACACGGGGTGCGGGACCCTTCCCCTTCTAGGGATGCTTCCCGGCTCCCTTCACCATGGTCTGGGCGGAAAGGAATAAAGAAAATAGAATAGGGAAGAGAAGAAAAGAAAAGAGTTTAAAAAAAGTAGTTTAAAATTAACCAAAAGTAGCAGTAAACACAAAAATATAGGGCTAGAAAAATAGAGGGATAGATAATAAGTAAAATAGATTAAAAAAAACTTCAAACAAGCAAAGGATTGCAGAGATTGACAGAGGATACAAAGACCATGCCCAGAACCATAGTAATGAATGAGAAACAAGATGGCGCGCCCGTTCACGACCGCGCGGGTAAGTTCGCGGGAGATTTTGTTTGCGAACACGCGCGAAACTGTACTGGCATTCCGCAGACTTTGCGAGATTACACTTCGCGCCCGGAAACGGAAATACGTCAGGCAAACAAGATGGCCGCGCCCTTGAACGACCACGAGGGTAACTTTGCGCCTTGCGCTACGAGCGGCTCGCAAAAACGCACAAAACCTTGCCAACTAACGCGCCGCAAAAAAACAAATTGCATATTCGCACGAATTTGTGGCTTCCGAATCCGATCTCGCGCGTGTTCTCGCCCCACGAATCCCGCGAAATTGCAGAAAAACGAGTTTTTAAAAACTGAAAGCACTCGGCAGGGGCAAGAGTTCAAACTCATCATTAGTAACAATTCCCTGTAGTGCTTCCTGACTGGGGCCGCTCCAGAATTCAGTTGCTAGTTGCAACAATTGTATGACCCTGCTCTGACCCTCACAGCAGGCTCATAGAATAGCTACAAGTAGGCCACAAAGGTCCTGGGGAAAAAAAATGCACTGCAACAGAAAGCAAATTACAGATAAGGAAGCAGGTGCCAGACTGGAATTTTAAAACAGTGACACATTAATAAACTAACCCCAAATTAATTCATGTCAGTTGAAGCAGGGCTGGTGTGCTTACTTTTCCCCCCCATAATCTACAGTGATGATGAACCAGAGGGTGGCATTGATGTAACAGAGGGTTGCAGTGGTGAAACAGAGGGTGCTGGGAACCTGTGATGATGAACCAGACGTAGAAACAACATAATCGCGACCGTTGCGTGCCGAAATGTAAGTTCGCAATTGCGAACTGGTACGAAACCTTCGCAAACTGGCAGAAACCCTTGCGAACACAAAAAAAAATCCGCAAATTCGCTAGAATTTGCAGATTTTGCGGATTGCGAGTTCGCAAATCCGCAAAATTCGCGAACGCGAGATTTGCAAAATTCACCCATACTTAGTACACACCCCTCTCCTATGTCTGGGCACTGCTGGGAGTCATATCCACCCACCTATGTCATGTCTGGGCACTGCTGGGAGTCCTGTACACACCCCTCTCCTATGTCTGGGCACTGCTGGGGGTCCTGTACACACCCCTCTCCTATGTCTGGGCACTGCTGGGGGTCCTGTGCACAGCCCTCTCCTATGTCTGAGCACTGCTGGGAGTCATATCCACCCACCCCTGTCATGTCTGGCCACTGCTGGGAGTCCGGTACACACCCCTCTCCTGTGTCTGGGCACTTGCGGGGAGTTGTACACACCCCTCTCCTATATCTGGGCTCTGCTTGGGGTCCTGTGCACACCCCTCTCCTATGTCATATCCATCCACCCCTGTCATGTCTGGCCACTGCTGGTAGTCCTGTACACACCTATCTCTCCTATGTCTGGGCACTGCTGGGGGTCCTGTACACACCCCTCTCCTATATCTGGGCACTGCTGTGAGTCATATCCACCCACCCCTGTAATGTCTGGGCACTGATGGGAGTCCTGTGCACACCCCTCCCCTATGTCTGAGCACTGCTCGGGGTCCTGTACACACCCCTCTCCTATGTCTGGGCACTGCTGGGGGTCCTGTGCACACCCTTCTCCTATGTTTGGGCACTGCTGGGGGTCATATCCACCCACCCCTGTCATGTCTGGCCACTGCTGGGAGTCCGGTACACACCCCTCTCCTAGGTCCGGGCACTGCTGGGGGTCCTGTACACATCCCTCTCCTATGTCTGGGCACTGCTGGGAGTCATATCCACCCACCCCTGTCATGTCTGGACACTGCTGGGAGTCCTGTAAACCCCCCTCTCCTCTGTCAGGGCACTGCTAGGGGTCCTGTACACACCCCTCCCCTATGTCTGAGCACTGCTGGGAGTCATATCCACCCACCCCTGTCATGTCTGGGCACTGCTGGGAGTCTTGTACACACCCCTCTCCTATGTCTGGGCACTGCTGGGGGTCCTGTACACACCGCTCTCCTATGTCTGGGCACTGCTGGGGGTCCTATGCACACCCCTCTCCTATGTCTGGGCACTGCTGGGAGTCATATCCACCCACCCCTCTCCTATTTCTGGGCCCTGCTGGGAGTCCTGTACACACCCCTCTCCTATGTCTGGGCACTGCTTGGGGTCTTTCCCACCCACCACTCAGATGTGACGCACCGTACCCGACATTTCAGACGTGTGTGCGGCATGTATCACTATTGCAATAGTGATATGCGCTAGCGTGTGGTGCACCGTACCCCACATGTTGATGGCTAATGTGCGGCACGTATCACAATTGCCATGGAGATATGCGCTAGCGTGTGGTGCACCGTACCCCACACGTTCATGGCGTATGTGCGGCACGTATCACTATTGCAATGGTGATATGCGCTAGCGTGTGGTGCACCGTACCCCAACGTTAATGGCGTATGTGCTGCACGTATCACTGTAGCAATGGTGATATGCGCTGGCGTGTGGTCGACCGTACAGGTATACTTCCGTTATTGTGGTACGTTGTACTCACCGTCTGCGCCGTCGTCAGTTTCCATGTACGAGATCGTAGGCATACAGCGCGGAATGACACGCTCGAGGGGGTTCATGTCGTGTATGTCGCATACCGGGGTGCCGTTCGGGCCGGACTCAGGTTTTACGGCTGTTTACAGCTCTTGTAGAAAAAGGGCTGAACGGAGTGTAGTACTTCCTGGTTCCGAAATGGCTTCCTATTTACGTACGGACGTAGCATACAGCGTCACCCGGAGACAATCCGTATGTAATTTCTAGTTGTATGGTGTTTGGTACGAGTCGTATGGAGTGGCGCATTGGGTTTGGATCATACTTGCTCGTTCGTACGGGGACGTTGAAGGTGTACGATTCGTACAGGAAAAAATCTCCGTACAGCTAATCAGAGTGATTTTTCCAGAATCGAAATCGACCCCTATGTGTCCAATACGCCACAGACAGCACCTTTGCTTTCCAAATGAAAAAACTAATTTCCCTAGCCTATGGTCCTGTGACAGACGTTGCTGAACACTATAACCTATTAATAGACAGCCCCTATTACAAGAGAAACGAAGAAAGACTAAGCCCTATGCTCGACTACTTCGAAGATACATGGGTAGGAAGGCTACACCGATCTGGTCATAGAAGACAACCTAAATATCAAATTGCCTGGTGGAACGTCTACCTTAGCACCCTAAATAAGGAAGCAAAAACAAACAATGCAGTTGAAGGATGGCATAATGCCTTCCAAGCAACCACAAACAGAGGGCCACCTACCCTTCACTAATGAATACAATCCCTACAAAAAGAGCAGAGTTACCAAGAGCTCTGAATGGAGCAATCAGTAACCCTGATTGGACCAAAATTAACTGAACAAACTAAAAAAATGTATAACACACTCCAAAGCCAAGTTACCCTCTATCCAACTACCAGAGGACTAGGATAGCTCTCAATGATAGCTAAAACGATTCTGTAAAATATATCATAACTATACATCCAACATTAGTCACTTCTAAATATAACTGTACCTACCTTTGTTATATCTAACAAATTGTAATTACATTATTAAATACATTTTAAACACATATATTAAATGTATTATGATAATTTATTTTCAAACTGTTACATATCACATAGCAATGTGAAAAATTAAAACAGCTTTCCCTCCCAAAAACATTTGTTTATATACTTACAGTTTCCGTCGCTGCTTTAAAAGTAATCCAATGATGAAAAATCCATACCAAAGCGTTAAAAATGTCCATACAATCCAAGGAAGCCCCCCCAAAAAAGAAAAAATACAAGCAAATCTATGGCGACTCCTCTCCAATGTAATCCACACGGTATACCCTTCAAAACCCGAAAATAGTTATTTAAAAAAAGAAACGCCCCTGGGAAACCCGAAAAACAAAGTATGTGTGTAAAAATAAGAGTATAGAATACTCGTCACACTACTTTAAAAAAAAAAAACTAACCTCCTCTAAAAACTGAAAGGGCGACGACAACCTTAATAATAGAAAAAACATGCCCACCCACACAAGTACACACAGACACATATAAAAACTATAAACATATCCATTTACTAACATTTAAACATATTAGCATACCTCACACACCTAGGACTGACACGCGGTAAAAACTAAATATCGTACACTCTAGCTAACACCTAAAACATAATCCAGGATCGATAATATAATCTACCTAAACCTAAATACACCACACATATACTTAAATGCACTTTATTAACTTATAAAATAAAATTAAAACAAACTTACCCTCTCCAACGCGATGCAGCATCCAACCGCGAGCTGTTCCAGTACCAAATGAGACAAAATAACATTACGCGGTTTAAAAATAGTCCCTCTATATGTGAAAATGCTATTTATTTTCTATTTTCCTACACTTAAAAATTAAATATATAGTCTTACATTATATGTTATTTTTCATTATTATTTTTTTAAATAAGTATAAAAAGATATTTGTTTACAAAAATTATTTACACTGTTATTTAACTAACTGTTGAAAAGAAAATATTATTTATATGTACACTTTTTAATTAATTTGAATGTAGAAAATATTTTAATAATTGACTTTGTGTTAAACATTATTTTTATAAATATGTTAATGTTATTATAAAAGTTACCTATGGGATTAAATTTCTTTTTGATTATTTACCTCCGTAAAAATGTATATTTTTAATATTTTCAATATTAATTTTATTATTTTCTAGATTAACCTATTACCATTTTGTAACCAAACATTTTTTTACTATTTTAAATTATTTATAAAAATGTAACTATCAATGGAATCTACTTTAAAATATGAAAAATTGTATGTACAACAAATATAACAATTATTTTTAACATGTTTATTATTTAAATATAAATCTATTTTGTATGTGATTTAAAGTAATTGTTATTAAATAAAATGTACACTATGTAATTATAATTATCAAAAAATTATATTTTGAATATATGTGAATAAACATAACAATTATTTAAGTGCAATTTATCAATTTTTTTAATATGCAAATATTTACTTGCTATGTTTTTTTTAATAAAGACTATTTACTTATTAAATTATACTGCAAATAAAAAATGTTCGTCCACTTCCCATTTGTTTTTCCATCTTGATAAACTGTTTCTAAATGTTTCCATTTAACCATGTGTGTGTCTACTTTTTTTAATAATGAAATAGCATATAATTTAAATATTATGTTTATTATTTATTGATTATTTTTAAATGTCATAAATATTGTGAATAATTTATCAATGTATTAGTAGTCTATCAATAATTATAATTACTACTATAGTTGTAATATTTTGATACAAATAATTATTGTAGTATTCTACCAACAACATTTTATTTCTCTACAAAGTTTTTGCTATTCCCACTCCACCAAATATAAATTCAGGGAAGGTGCTGGACACTAAACCCATATAAATTACTATTCCCACTCCACTAAGTATAAACTCAGGGAAGTTGCTGGACAGTAAACCCATATAAATTACTATTCCCACTCCACCAAGTATAAACTCAGGGAAGGTGCTGGACATTCAACCCATATAAATTACTATTCCCACTCCACCAAGAATAAACTCTGAGAAGGTGCTGGACATTCAACCCATATAAATTACTATTCCCACTCCACCAAGTATAAACTCATGGAAGGTGCTGGACATTCAACCCATAAAAATTACTATTCCCACTCCACCAAGTATAAACTCTGAGAAGGTGCTGGACACTAAACCCATATAAATTACTATTCCCACTCCACCAAATATAAAGTCAGGGAAGGTGCTGGACACTAAACCCATATAAATTACTATTCCCACTCCACCAAGTATAAACTCTGAGAAGGTGCTGGACACTAAACCCATATAAATTACTATTCCCACTCCACCAAATATAAAGTCAGGGAAGGTGCTGGACACTAAACCCATATAAATTACTATTCCAACACCACCAAGTATAAAGTCAGGGAAGGTGCTGGACATTCAACCCATATAAATTACTATTCGCACTCCACCAAGTATATTGTCAGGGAAGGTGCTGGACAGTAAACCCATAAACATTACTATTCCCACTCCACCAAGTATAAACTCAGGGAAGGTGCTGGACAGTAAACCCATAAACATTACTATTCCCACTCCACCAAGTATAAACTCTGAGAAGGTCCTGGACACTAAACCCATATAAATTACTATTCCAACTCCACCAAGTATAAAGTCAGGGAAGGTGTTGGACATTCAACCCATATAAATTACTATTCCCACTCCACCAAGTATAAACTCTGAGAAGGTGCTGGACACTAAACCCATATAAATTACTATTCCCATTCCACCAAGTATAAACTCAGGGGAGGTGCTGATCACTAAACCCTTATAAATTACTACTCCCACTCCACCAAGTATAAACTCAGGGAAGGTGATGGACATTCAACTCATATAAATCACTATTCCCACTCCACCAAGTATAAACTCTGAGAAGGTGCTGGACACTAAACCCATATAAATTACTATTCCCACTCCACCAAGTATAAACTCAGGGGAGGTGCTGAACACTAAACCCTTATAAATTACTACTCCCACTCCACCAAGTATAAACTCAGGGAAGGTGATGGACATTCAACCCATATAAATTACTATTCCCACTCCACCAAGTATAAACACAGGGAAGGTGCTGGACATTAAACCCATATACATTACTATTCCCACTCCACCAAGTATAAACTCAGGGAAGGTGCTGGACATTCAACCCATATACATTACTATTACCACTCCTACCAGTATACACTCTGAGAAGGTGCTGGACACTAAACCCATATACATTACTATTCCAACTCCACCAAGTATAAAGTAATGGAAGGTGCTAGACATTCAACTCATATAAATTACTATTCCAACTCCACTTACTATTTATTCAGGGTAGGTGCTGGACAGTAAACCCATAAAAATTACTATTCTCACTCCACAAAGTATAAACTCAGAGAAGGTGCTGGACAGTAAACACATATAATTTACTATTCCAACTGCACTAAATATTTATTCATGGAAGGTGCTGGACATTAAAACCATTATAAATATTTTTTTGATAAATATTATTCTTTTTCATATTATTTTTTAAAATTAATAATACCTAAATTACAAATTCTAAATTTCATTTAGAAATTACATTTTAATGTAATTTACCTAAAATTCTATTTCGAATTTTTTTTAGAAATTAATTTAGAATAATTTTTTAAAATATTAAAATTTCTAATTTTTATTTTTTATTTTTTTATTTCATTTTTAATAATTTAACATTTCTTAAAAACATGTATTTTTTAATTAATTATTATTAATGATTTTTTAATAATAATACACACCATACACCCCTAAAACAAGGAATGACACTTCTAATACAACCATTTAAACACTTTATGAATGAATGAATGATTACGTGCTAGTAAAGCGCATGGCTGACTATAGTTCTGCTAAGGCGGCACTGCAAGCTCTGCACTGGTTGCCGGTGCAGGAGAGGATCTGCTTCAAGGCCATGTGTATGGTTCACAAGTCAACCATCGACAATGGCCCGGCCCTTCTACGCCCCATATTTCTTCACCAATAGAACCCTCTATCTCTTAGATCGAGCCATAAAAACCTTCTGATAGTCCCTAGGGTCAAGCGGACGCATATGGGTGGCCGTCACGTCTCATTTCACACAGCCAAACTTTGGAATCAGCTCCCTGACTGCATTCGGCTGGAATCCAACCATCTGGCCTTTAGGAAACGGCTGAAGACCTTCCTCTTTCAGTGAGCGGTGTTTCGTGCTCGGTCTAAAAGCTCTGGGATTTAGGGAAGGTAAACTCAGAGAAGGTGCTGGACAGTAAAGCCATATAATTTACTATTACAACTGCACTAAATATTTATTCATGGAAGGTGCTGGGCATTAAAACCATTATAAATATTTTTTTGATAAATAATATTTTTTTTCATATTATTTTTTACAATTATTAATAACTAAATTACAAATTCTAAATTTAATTTAGAAATTACATTTTAATGTAATTTACCTAAATTTCTATTTCTAAATTATTTTAGAAATTAATTTAGAATAATTTTTAAAAAATATTAAAATTTATAATTTTTTACAAATATTTTATTATTTCATGTTTGATATTTTAACATTTCTGAATTTTTTTTATTTTTAAATTAATTATTATTAATGATTTTTTTCATAATAATACACACCATACACCCCTAAAACAAGGAATGACACTTCTAATACAACAACCATTTAAACACTTTATGAATGAATGAATGAATGAATGAATGATTACGTGCTTGTTATGAATAAATGAATGAATGATTATGTGTTTGTCTCGCGAGAAATGCGCATGTGCGGGCGGCCGCGCATGCGCATTAGTATCCGAGACGGCGGCGCGATTACAAGAGGGAGCCCCGGGGATGCAGCAGACAAGGTAAGTGGTTTTTATTGATTTTTAAAAGTTAATTTAAGTATTTAGGGAGGGCAGGAGGGAGGTGGGTGGCGGGCAACTTCGCTACGCCCACTCCGCCTGCTACGCCTACTTCGCAAAGGGCGAAGTAGGCAACACTACGCCCACTCTGTGGGCATAGCGAAGTACTTAGCCCAGGGTTATTCACAAGTCAACCATTGTCAATGGCCCAGCCCTTCTACGCACCATGTTTCTTCACCACCAGATCCCTCTATCTCTTAGATCGAACCATAAAAACCTTTAAACAGCTAGCCAGGCGCACCCGCATAGAGGGAATTGCGTAGTCCAAGTGTGAAAGAATCAGAGCACATGTGACAGGTTCTCTGGCTGCTTGCGGAAGGAGTGGAAACAAATTCCTCAGGGTCTTAAGGAGGCCGAAACAACAACCGGACAATTTCTTAGTATGTGTCATAAAAGAAAGACTCTCATCAAACCACACTCCAAGATTTTTAGCAGGCTGACCTGAAGAGAGGGGTAGAGGAGAGGCGGGAGGCCACAGCTGCTCACGAAAGTCAGCGTTAAAGGGACTGATATTTATCAGGCAGCAGTACGTCAAAAAAAGTGGCTTAGTGCTGCCTGATAAATATCACGAAGGCTTCTACGCCACGGAACTTCACAAAAAGTGAATTTCCGATGGCGCAAGGGGCCTCATAAATGAGGCCCTTAGACTGCAGCACCACCCAAGGGTTCAGAGGCGCTGGTTTGCCTCTTAGGTTCTTGGACTACAGCTTCCACAATGCACCTGGCCATCTTATGGAGCTTTTTGCAAAAGTTGCTCCAAACTTCTGTAACTTCTTCCAAAAGTTCTCCTTGAGGGTCAAGGGTTCCACACCACCAATCCATGGGTCTAGAATGTTTGAGATGGTTCTTGAAAAACTGGGACTACAATTCCAAAATTCACCAAACCCTTAAAAGTCTACTAGATGCACTCCAGGATGAGTACTTCTTGGTGGAGATGTTTCAGGTGGGCTGTGTTAACCTGTAGCTTGCAGGGAGTCCACTCCTTAATCCTTCTTAAAGCTAGGCAAAGCCCTTAGGGCTGTGGTCGCAGAATATGAATCAGGTGCATTCCTTCAGAATGCAGACCTTTGCGGTGCAGATCAGGTTTCAAGCACAACAGTTCTTCTTCTCCTTGTAGTCTCTGCCAGAATATACAACAAATACCTAAGGTGTTATACAGCTCTCCCATATCTATTCACAGTTTCTGTATGTTGAGCAGGGGGGGGGGGCATCCCTACCAATTGGATGCATGGTGCAAACCAGGTTCAAAGTGTGACATATTCTCATTCCAGAATGCACTACTCTCTAAAAATACAACATGAATACATTCACTCCTTTTGGGTTATATCTGTCTGAGCCAAACCACTGGTGTGGCTGTGTTTCACTAACACACCCCTTCCAACCCTCTGAGTTATTCTATTACAGAGGCTTCTACTTGGCTGGGGGTGTAGAACGTGGGGGTCAGCCTGTACTGGTGCCAGACTGGCATTCTCCCTTGAAGCACAGTTTGGCTCCCACACCTTTTAGCTTCTGCAGCTAAAATTATCAACCCACAGGAAATTAATTGTCTACTCTGACAGGACAGCGCACAGCACATCAAGCTGTTCTAGCTCGGACTTGGAGAGGCTGGCCAATCAGAAGAGGTTCATCTGGATAGCTGGATTTTGGCTCACAGAAAAGAAAGCTTAAAAACGTATTTCCAGTGTTAGGTGTAATACATCTAACAGTGGCAACTTGTTGGATGGCACATCATTATCATTTTACGTCCTTGAATGACAGATGTAGTTCTTTCCTACCAATATTCATCATTGAATACAATATTTCAAAGTTAGCCTATGGAGCTAATTATCTATAATGTCCCTGCTTATAGTTACAAGGCCAACTACCCCTGGTGCACCCAGGGGAGACCTTTGGGGTGACTTACATCTACATATAATGTTCATTATTACTTAGGAAGTACCTTTAATTCCACAATGACATTTGTATACAATTATAATTTAAAAGCAGCTCGCAAGGCAGGGCTGGAGTTTGAAATGGCAGGTACAAAAGGGGGTGGTAATGGACGGAGCATCTGAACCAATCAAACACTCACACCCAGTCAAAAGATCTTGGTTTAATCCATCACCGTTCTTTAGCCCACTCTGCCACCCCAGTTCAGACATGGCTATATGCAAATCAGTCTGACCCCGTGCCTCGTGTGAACAGTCCAGCCCGAACTGCCAAGCCATGCCGTCCCTGGACCGGAAACAAGCTTCCGAGGACCAGTTTCTGGCATTCCAGCCGTCTTCAGCCCGGCTTGCTTGAATCCAGTGGCAAAGGGAGCAAGGGACTAACGTCTGAGCATACCCTCCCACACTTATGGAGGCCAAAGCGGTACAAAAGGGGGTGGTAATGGACGGAGCATCTGAACCAATCAAACACTCACATCCAGTCAAAAGATATGGGTTTAATCCATCACCGTTCTTTAGCCCACTCTGCCACCCCAGTTCAGACATGGCTATATGCAAATCAGTCTGACCCTTTGCCTCATGGGAACAGTCCAGCCCGAACTGCCAAGCCATGCCTTCCCTGGACCGGAAACAAGCTTCCGAGGACCGGTTTCTGGCATTCCAGCCGTCTGCAGCCCGGCTTGCTTGAATCCAGTGGCAAAGTGAGCAAGGGACTCACGTCTGAGCAACCCTGCCACACTTATGGCGGCCAAAAGCGGTACAAAAGGGGGTGGTAATGGACGGAGCATCTGAACCAATCAAACACTCACACCCAGTCAAAAGATCTGGGTTTAATCCATCACCGTTCTTTAGCCCACTCTGCCACCCCAGTTCAGACATGGCTATATGCAAATCAGTCTGACCCTGTGCCTCATGGGAACAGTCCAGCCTGAACTGCCAAGCCATGCCTTCCCTGGACCGGAAACAAGCTTCCGAGGACCGGTTTCTGGCATGCCAGCCGTCTTCAGCCCGGCTTGCTTGAATCCAGTGGCAAAGTGAGCAAGGGACTCACGTCTGAGCATACCCTGGCGTTTGAAAGGTCAGCAGGCAACACAGTAGTGCACACTCTAGTGCTTGAAATCTACTGGGCCTGTAAAACTCCCTGCACTAATATATTGTGGGGAGCTATAGGTATCCTGGATCTCCCTGGCCTTATCATATACTGGGAACTTAAAAGGGTCTGTCATTGCTAAGTATATGTATCCCTAACCATATACTTTAAATCAGAGCACAGGCCCCAGACCTGGTTAGCAGAGCCCAGGGCAAAACCAGTGTCAGAAAACCAGCATCTAGCAGTTAGCATGGGGGCAAAAAGTGGGGGGATATTTCAAATAGGTCCTGGTTTCTCATAAACATTGAGCTTTAGTTTGTCCATTTTTGTACGTGCACCTTTTGCTTTTTTTTCAGAAACCTTGTATGCCTGATCCTCTTTTGCATATTATGGTGCTCTTTTATGTTCACATTTTGATATTCTTTACAAAATGTTCTCTAATGTTATCTTTAATGTTATTTAAAATAGGAAGGTAGTAAATATTACATGAGCATATTATCTAAGAGAAGCCTGATATGTGTTTTGACTCCCTCCTGCAGCCTTGTGAAAGAAATGTAACATAAATGCCATCAATTGTGCATATCACGTTTATATATATAATATTGAGATTAAAGCAAGCAAATCGTACTGTAATGTACATTACATGAATATATTTTGTGGGGTACAAAAGTAGGAACCAAATTGTAGAGTCATTCCTAAATGTATGCATAACACAAATCATTTCGTATATTGATTTTCTTTTGTGTTATAAACCTCAAAGTGATTGTATCATAAAAGTCCAAGTTCAGGGGCGTGGCTTAGGGGCCAACAAATGACTCTTCATCTGCAAAATGTTCCTCTACTCATAATTATCGTTCCAATGTGAAGGTATCTTCTAAACCACTTTCTGCATCTGCTTCCGCCTCAGGGAAACAAATTAAAACAAATCCCCCTTCACCTCCCACCATAACTTCTTCTATTTCTATCGAACTTTTATTGGAAGAAATTTGCTCGCTTAAACCCTACATGGAGGAGATTTGTTCCCTTAAACCTTACATGGCGGACACCAACACACGTCTCCATAAGCTGGAGGATAACTGGTCTCATACAGAACTGAAAGTTGACTGTCTTGAAAAATCTGTTACTTCAGTAAAAACACTGACTGACCAAGTTCCAAATATGCAAAAAGAAATTTGCATTCTTCAAGTCCAAGTGGAAAATTTGGGAAATCGTAACAGTCGTAATAATCTATGCATTTATGGCCTTGCAAAGGGGATTGAGGGGTCTACTGCTATCACTTTTTTCCAAACTTTCTTGCCTCAGCTTGTTGATCTCCCAGCCTCTCCAGTTCTGAACATTCAACGAGCTCATCGACTGGGTCCTCCTTCTCGTCTCTTGCATGCCTCCTCCTCTACAACAAAACCCAGGGGTGTCATCCTGTATTTTCTGGAGTACACAGATTTGCTCAAAGTTCTTCCGTCTGCTAAGCAGAAGGGGAAAATTACTTGGAAAGGATCAGACCTTTTCTTTGCACAGGACTATGCCAAGTCTACTGCAGATTGTCGCAAAAAGCTTTTGGATATGCATCCTGCTCTACGTTCTCTGAATGCTCGCTATGGTTTATTCCATCCTTGTTTATTCAGAGTGACATACAACAACAAGATGACGAAATACGAAGATCCGGCGGTGCTCCAGCAATTCTTAGACTCCTGTGCTGCAGATTCAATGGAGATTCCTCGTCCTTGACACAATTCTTGTATTTTCTTTTTTGCTGAGAAGCTTGTTTTGTCTTGATGTTCTTATTGTCCTCTTCCTCACATGCTCTATTCAGTATCTCTTTTGTGGGGATTTTCTCCTTTTTCTTCTTTGGTTATGTTTCTATTTTGTTAACAATATCTTTTTCTTGACTCCTTCCAGATGCGGTTTGTGACCCCTTGATTTGTACCCTCTTCCTGCCCGCTTGGAGGTCGTTTCCCCCTTCATACATCCCTGTCGTCTTCGCGGTTTGGTGTGTCCATTCCCACATGTGGCTCCACCACCCCCAAGCTCATTGTCTTTCTGTGGTATGTTTTTCCGTTATTTCCCTTCAATGTAATAATTTGATACTGCACTTGTCCTCTGTTCTTTCCTTCTTTCTATTTTTATTGTTCTTTTCTTTGTTCTCCCCTTCCCTCTTTTGCTCTGTCTTAATTTTTCCTCTTCCTCCTCTCCTCTATTTACCTTCATCTTTCTTCCTTATTACGTCTTCTCGCATATCCCTGAACCTAGCTTTTTGCTTCGCGTTCTTTCCTATCTCTGTTTTTGGTATTTATATCTTGCAATATAGCTCTCCTATTCCTTTTCTTCCTCTTACTTTCTCTCATAGGTGTTTTTCTAGGGTTTTTATAATATTTCCATTTATAACTTTTACTGTTATATTTTTAGTCATATTTAATCTGTTTTTTATAGATATGATCTTTACTATTGTTATTCGTTACCTGTGCATGTCTTCTTTAATAAATCACATTTAGAGTTTTAACCTGGAATGGTAAAGGGATTAATAATCCTATAAAACGACAACGAGTGTTAACTCACCTAGCTAGATTAAATGTCGATATTGCTTTTATTCAAGAAACCCATCTGTCAGATGATGAAGCAGTTAAATTAAAAAGAGGTTGGGTGTGTCATGTTTTCTCATCCCCTGCACTAGGAAGGAAAAATGGCTTATCTATCCTGTGCTATAAGAAACATTATCTCTCCATTCTTCATCAGGAGAATGATCTCGAAGGCCTTTGGGTAATTGTTAAAATACTCATTGACCAAATCCCCTTAGTATTATTTAATGTTTACTGTTGACAATGTGTTTTGGACTCAGATTTCGAAAAAGCTTGTTGCTTTTACTGATGAATATGTTATTTTTGGGAGTGACTGTAATCAAATTCGTGATCCTATCTTGGATAGACGGTCCTCTGTTAAGTTTTCTAACACTAAAATGCACTCCCAATTTACATCTACCACACGTCGCACGGCGTTAACTGTGTAACCCAGACTTACAGGAATATACTTTTTATTCTCGCCCCCATAACTCATAGTCAAGAATAGATTATCTTTTCTTTAGTAAACCCTTATCCCAACTCGTCTCCCAATCTAAGATTTTTTTCCATCCTAATTTCTGATCATGCTCCAGTCTCTGTAGATTTTGACCTAATCCCCTTTTCCCCTCGTACTCGTAGATGGCGTTTTAATAATTCATTATTGCCGGATCCTAATTTCACAGGCCAATTCACATCATTTGCTTCCGAATTCTTTTCTATTAACTCTACCCCAGACTCCCCTCCAGTAATGGTTTGGGACTCCTTTAAGGCTGCAGCTAGAGGTTTTATTATAAGCTTTGTCTCACAGAAAAAGAAAGCTTTCGAGATCAGGAATACCCAGTTATTGACTGACATTAAACATCTTGAACACTCATACTTTCGCACTAACTCTGAACTCTCCCTGAAGAAACTTATTGAGGCAAAGATTGATTTTAATAAGTCTTCTACAGAGGTTGCTTCGTTTTACCTCTTAAAAAGTAGCGCTCGGTATTACGGTGGGCAAAATAAAATGGGTAAACTGTTGGCCAATTACTTGAAGATTCGTCGAGAGCGAACACAAATTGATTCTCTGCGTACAAATTCTGGTACTTCTTCATTCAAAGATGATGATATTCTCAATGAGTTTGTCTCTTTTTATAGGACGCTTTACACACCGGAACTGCAACCTTCCCCTGCTTCACTCGCATGAGGTGGATTTTTTCTCTTTGGAATCGGACATCACCCTCTCTGAGATTAAAAACACTGTTTCAAAATTATGAAAAGGGAAAGCCCCTGGCCCTGATGGCTTTACTATTGAATTCTATACTCATTTTGCCTCTTTAATACTCCCACACCTCTTGTTACTTTATCAATCCTTTGTGACAGATGCTTCCGATTCAGGTTCTTTTCAAGAAGCTATAATTTGTTTAATCCCCAAAGATAATAAAGATCCCTCCCTTTGTAAGAACTGTCGCCCGATATCATTAGTTAATTTAGATTATAAGATTTTTGCAAAGATTCTTGCTCTACGTATTGATCCTATTCTCGCTAATATTATTGGTTCCGAACAATCTTGTTTTGTCAAGGGTGGCCTTTCCTCTGATAACTCTAGGGTTTTCTTCAATATTCTAAGTAAGGCCTCTTCCCTTAATTATCCCATTGCTGCTATAGTACTAGATGCTGAAAAAGCATTTGATAGGATCGGTTGGGAGTTTATGTTCAAAGCACTTCAATGGATTGGCTTTCCTCCTAAATTATTTGCTCTACTTTCATTATTATATTCTGGCACAAAAGCTTCTATTTTAGTTAATGGAAAATCCTTTGACTACTTCTCTCTCTTTAGAGAGGTTCGTCAAGGTTGCCCCTTGTCCCCCTTATTATTTATAATTGCTTTAGAACCTTTTTTAACGAAAATTCGATTAGATGATGATATCTAGGGTTTTAAACTTGGTTCCTCGCACGTTAAAATGTCTGTCTATGCCAATGACATTCTTCTTTACTGTTCTAACCCTTCTACTTCTCTTCCAGCTTTTCTTTCTTTAGTTGATACTTTTTCTCACTTGTCCGGTTATCGACTCAATTCGGATAAATGTGAAATTCTCCCTTTAAATATTCTTTGTTTAAAATAAGATTACATCTCTACTGGTTTCTCTTGCAAATCCTCTAAAATTGAATACTTAGGCTTATGGTTCTCTCCTACCATTCCAGACACGTTGAAAGGAAGTTTTGATAATCTCTCCAAAACACTATCTACTTCTATTGATCGTTGGCATCCCCTCTTTCTTTCTTTGTGGGGTCGCCTGGATTCTATTAAAATGATGCTTTCTCCACTAATTTTATATTTTTTATCTGTGATTCTGATTCATATCCCCAGTTTTTACTTTAAAAAAATTGATTCTATATTAAGCAAGTTTCTTTGGAAAAATAAGTCTCCACAAATTGCCCTCAATGCTCTGGTGGTCTCAAATTTCCCAAATTTAAATCTTATCATTTTGCCTTTTGTTTACGACAATCTTCCCATTGGCATTATCATGATCCTGTTCAGGATATCTACCCTCCCATTTAGCTAAATATTGAGAAATCTTTTATAGCCCCTTATCAATTCACTGAATCTCTAGCTTTTACTAATAATATTTATTCCTTTCGTCCTCAAGTGATCTCCCACACACGTAAACTGTTGAAACCTCTCCTCCCATCTTCTTACCCTGCTCTTTCCTCATTAGATCAACAACCTATTTGGCATAATCATCTACCCCGCATCAAAGGCCATACTCTTTTTTGGAATTATTGGAGATCCAGGGGTTTACTTTGGATTTCTCAATTAATCTCTAATAATCTTTCTCTTTCTTTTTCGGATCTCCAATCGAAATTTTCTTTGCCCTCCTCTTGTAAATCCCAATATAATTCTCGTATTCCTTCTCTTTTGCAATATTTATCTTCCTTATCACCTACTGTAGATGTTCCGGTCAAATGCTCTACGCTATATCCGCTATTATCCATTAATACCTCAGCCTCCTCTCTTTATAAACTTTTATTTTTTACTTTAGTTCGTCCTAAAAGCAAACCTGAATTGGCCTGGGAAAAGGATCTGATGGACTGTTGGTATGTCACTTTTTGGGATTTCAAGAGCAGCCAATATATCTCAAACTCTATTCTTTATCTACAAACGCCTTCTCTTCACTCCATTAAAACTAGCCTCTTTTTCCTCAAACCTCTCTTCAGCCTGTTGGTCTTGTCAAAGCCCTTCCGCTGATTTAAAACATATGCTCTTTGATTGCCCCTCTCTTTCCTGCTTTTGGTTTTTGGTTTGGTCTCAGATTAATAAAATCTTCAACATAAATGTCCCTTTTTCCATTTCCAATATCTTTTTAGGTTCCTTATCACCCTCCTGGCCAAGCCCTTCTCCCAATCCCTCATTAGTTGACTTATTATTGGAAATAGCTCTTAACCTAATTACTTCTAATTGGAAACCATCTGACAAGGTTACTTTTAGGGCGTGGTGGAATGCTGTTTGTTTTAATCATAGATTAGATACTTGTATTATCTCCCCAATTTCCCTATGCATTAAGAGAGATCTTCTCTGGCTCCCTTTATTTATTTATTTATTTATTTATTATTGAGATTTGTAAAGCGCGAACGAATGCCCATGGGTGTCTCGGCGCTGAAAACTCGACTCGTGCTCTGCTGATGTGATTCCTAGGGGTTACTGGCTGAACCAGGTCTTTAGACCTTTACGGAAGGAATAAAGAGAATGACTTAATCTGATTGGCAGTGGAAGTGAGTTTCAGAGTCTGGCTGCTGTAACTGGGAAGCGTCCGTCACCCGAGGAGACTGTTTTAGTGCGGGGAACAGTTAGTTGATGCAAGGTCACCGATCTCAATTGCCTTGAGGGATGAAATGGTATAAACTGGTTCCTAAGATACTGCGGGCCTAGATTATGCAATGCTTTGAATACCAAGCAAAGTGTTTTGAATTTTATTCGATTTTTAATCGGCAACCAGTGAAAATTCCGAATAGTTTGGGCAATAGGTTTGAATTTGTGGGTTCTGGAAAGCAATCTTGCCGCAGCGTTTTGTACTGATTGCATTTTATTAACAACCCGAACTTGAGAGTTGGCGAACAGGCCATTGCAGTAGTCGAGTGATGAGAGTACAAGTGTGCTGACCAAAGTTTTGCCAGCAACGTCAGGTAGAAACGGCATGATTTTTTTAATGAGTTTTAGCTTATGGAAAGCTGTGGCCGCTGTCTGATTAGCGTGCGCGGAAAAGTTAAGATGTTCATCAAAAACAATTCCCAAATTCCTAACCTTCGGAACAGGGTTGGGACAGGTTCCGAACGATGAAGGCCACCAAACAGATGACCAGCGTGGGGAAAGTTTCCCAAAGATGACAACCTGGGTCTTCTCGGAGTTAAGTTTAGGCAACTGGAGGATATCCAGTCTCCAATTGCCTGCGTACCTTCCTGGAAACGCTCCGCCACCTCTTCTTCGTCATTGTTAATGGCGAGGACTAGCTGGGTGTCGTCCGCATAGGAGGTAAGGCCCATCCCATATTGTTTGATGACTCTTGCTAGGTCCGACACATAGATGTTAAAAATTGTCGGACTAAGGGATGAGCCTTGGGGTATACCACATGGTAGAGACAGCTCGGCTGATTGAAATGGCCCTAGTGTAACTGCCTGGGTCCTGCCGGACAGGAAAGAAGCCAGTACGTTCTTAGCTCCCAGTTTGATGCCCATCCTCTCGACACGGTCGATCAAGATGGAGTGATTGACCGTGTCGAAGGCCGCCGAGAGGTCCAACAGTACATGTACTGCAGTTCCCCCTTGATCTCTGATGACTCTGATGTCATTGGCGGCTATAATGAGGGCAGTTTCCGTGCCGGAAAATTTACAGAACCCAAACTGGGTGTTGTCCAGCAGGTGATGTTCCTCAATGTACTCAGACAACTGCTGGTTCATAGCTTTCTCTACCACCTTGGCCAGAAAAGGAAGACTAGCTATTGGTCTAAAGTTTTTTGGATTGTCTTTGGCCAGATGCTGTTTTTTTAGAAGTGGCTTTAAAAGGGTGTTTTTTAAAACATTGGGGTAGATCCCTGACTTAAACATAACATTACACAGTTGCATGATTACCGGAGTTAATAGGTCCAGGACAGGAGGAAACTTTTTTGGTGGACATGGATCTAGAGCTGATCCTGTTTTTATAGTTTTAATGATGTCCATGTAGGGTGGGTGTGTGATAGAATTATCTTTGGAAGAAAAGGCTAAATAAATATCATTAACTTTAGTATAAAAGAAATTGGCCAACACATCGCAAAATGTTTGAGAAAGGGGAGGGGTCAGGTCGGGAGTATTTCCCACTAGTTTCTTCACTACCTCGTAAAGTTGTTTGTTTGAATTCTTTGCGTTGTCTATTTGGTCGCTAAAGTACTTTCTTTTTGCCTCGATTATCATTTTTTTTTATTCTGAAAGTGTTTCCTTGTAGCGGGATTTGCTTTCTGCATCGTACGATCTGCGCCATATCCTCTCAAGGTTCCTGCATATTTGTTTTTGTGTTCTAAGCTCTTCCGAGAACCATGGGGCGGTGAGAGCTGTCCTATTTCTAGATATGGTTTTAAGTGGTACCAGTGTTTTTATGGCATTACCTAACGACTCTGAGTATTGAATCATGGCTTTGTTTGGGTCCTCTGCAATTGTAGGGCAGGTGCTATCCAATAGTTCTCTAAAGTCTGCATTGTTTAGGTCATTCCAGGCTTTAAAGGGGATAGGACAAGGATTGGTCGGTCTACCTAATGGGGCATCGTTGATGGAGATGTCACAGAGAACGGCATGATGGTCGGACCAGGGGAGCAGTAGGATGTCTTGTAAATGAATCCCCTTAAAGTTTGAAAAAATGCCATCCAGAGTGTGACCAGCCTCATGCGTAGATGAGGTAACCAGTTGGGACAGTCCTAAGATTTCCATATCAGACAATAATATGTGTGTTTCATTGTTGTCATGTTTTTCTAGGTGGAAATTAAAATCACCTAAGACCGTAAAGCAGTCCTCTGTTGCTAATGATTCGAGCATTAGGTTCAAATTGGAGAGAAATTGGGTACGAGCTCCTGGAGGTCTATACGGGAGAACTCCTTTGAAGTAATGCAAAGGTGTCAGCATAATGGAAAAATGAATTGCTTCACAAGATGTTGAAAGTAAAGGGGACACCGTCACCATGAAAGTGTTACGGGCAATAATTCCCAGTCCACCTCCCTTCTTTCTTTGTCTATCATATCGCTAGATTTTATATTCAGGTGGAACAGCAACCACTAGATCAGGGTCTGAAGCGTTGTCCATCCAAGTTTCTGTGATGAATAGTATGTCTAATTTCCTATCCGTAATAAGGTCTAATATGTCCTGTCTGTGTCTGCCTAACGATCGAGCATTAATGAGTGCTGTAGAGATCTTAAGGTTTGTTTTGACACTCTGTTTACTAATGGTTGTGGAGTTCGTGAGAAAGGGTAGCAAAGTTTTACAGTGAGGACAACTGCTTTTGTTTATTAAAGGGATGGACTCCGGATCGTGCACAGAGCAGTTATTGACTGGATATGGTCGATATTGCAGTAACCTGGCTTTGGAATAAGGGATCCGCATCGGCGTTTGACCAGGGGGTATGGCCCTGGGCCTGGTTCCGGGGCGGATGGGCGCAGACGGGCTTGCCTTTGGCGCGCCGCCGGCGCGGACGGGAGGTCATATCCCTATATCCGGTCGTGAGGAGGGTGGGAGGCGGCCAACAGCTGCAATGCGACCCTTTCCTCCGCTCAAGATGGCGGCTACAACCCTTTCTTCCCGAGCGTCACTACCTAATCGTATGCGCCAGGAATCGGGGTTCGAATGAGGCTCAATGATGTGCAGGTATTTTTAAAAACAAACAATATTCAGTGCGCAAATGAGAAATAATAATTTAACTTTTAAAACCAGTGATGGCAGACTAAGCCCCCGGCTTCCACCTCAGGGGAGAGACACGAGTAGAGTCAGCGCGCTGCGCTGTAAGGCTGTTGAAATATTCTGGGAGGGCGGGAGGTGGCCAACAGCTGCACCGCGACCATTTCCTCCGCTCAAGATGGCGGCTACAACCCTTTCTCCCCAAGCGTCACTACCTAATCGTGTGCGCCAGGAATCAGGGTTCGAATGAGGCTCAATAATGTGCAGGTATTTTTAAAAACAAACAATGTTCAGTGCGCAAATGAGAAATAATAATTTAACTTTTAAAACCAGTGATGGCAGACTAAGCCCCCGGTTTCCGCCTCAGGGGAGAAACACGAGTAGAGTCAGCACGCTGCACTGTAAGGCTGTTTAAATATTCTAGGAGGGCGGGAGGCGGCCAACAGCTGCACCGCGACCCTTTCCTCCGCTCAAGATGGCGGCTACAACCCTTTTTCCCCGAGCGTCACTACCTAATTGTGTGCGGCGGGAATCGGGGTTCGAATGAGGCTCAATAATGTGCAGGTATTTTTAAAAACAAACAATATTCAGTGCGCAAATGAGAAATAATAATTTAACTTTTAAAACCAGTGATGGCAGACTAAGCCCCCGGCTTCTGCCTCAGGGGAGAGACATGAGTAGAGTCAGCGCTCTGCGCTGTAAGGCTGTTTAAATATTCTGGGAGGGCGGGAGGCGGCCAACAGCTTCACCGCGACCCTTTCCTCCGCTCAAGATGGTGGCTACAACCCTTTCTCCCCGAGCGTCACTACCTAATCGTGTGCGCCGGGAATCGGGGTTCGAATGAGGCTCAATAATGTGCAGGTATTTTTAAAAACAAACAATATTCAGTGCGCAAATGAGAAATAATAATTTAACTTTTAAACCAGTGATGGCAGACTAAACCCCCGGCTTCCGCCTCAGGGGAGAGACACGAGAAGAGTCTTTAACCTCATATCTTACTGATTTGGCCTCTTCTAACTCTCCTGTAGTTAACCCTCCAGATGAAGTTATTAAACCCCCTTGAACTTTCAGTTGTCTCCTGTTATTTTATTCCAGATGACTATTTGTTCATATACTCCTTTATTCCTATATGGTTTTATGTAGTCTAATACTCCATGTTTTGTATTATTCTTACACTTGCTTATATTATTGATTTACTCCTATGGTTCAGGTATTAATTTTTATTGTATTTTATTGATTTTTATTGATCTCCCCCCCCCTTTTTCCTCTTTCCTCTCCATCTCTTCTTTTCTTTCCCATTTCTTTCCAATTTATTATAACTATTTTTTGCATTGTAATTCTCCTATTTCTGTTATTCTTACCTATGAATGCTACTTGTTATTGTTCAATAAACTTTAAACTTAAAAAAATAAAATTTCAAGTTCACATCTAAGGTAAAATTAAAAAAAAAACAGTAAACTACTGGAGCTTATGTAATGACAAACAGAACAAACTGATTTTCTTTTGGTTATGTCACATTTATCATTTTGCAGAAGATAATGCTATATTCACTACAGTAGCTTTTTCTCTGCAGCTAAGGCAACAGAATAAAACCTGCCATGTTTAGTCATTTCCCCCACATTAGCTGAATGAGAGATTGGAAGATACTATTAACAGAGAAAATCCAAGCTGGAACTTCTTCAAATTAATGTGAGCAGTGCACACATATCAGTGGAGTTGGATTAATTGTCAATGGACAGCCATAACACCCAACCATTGTTGTGGAGTCTTCGTAAGAGGTGCGATGGCGGCTGAAATGGCCATTTTTGGTGCCTAGAGAAGCCATGCCATTCCATTGTATCAATGGCTTCAGACTTTTGGTATGCAATGGCTCCATTCAATCAATCATTCAATCAATTTGTAAAGCGCGCTACTCACCCGTGAGGGTCTCAAGGCGCTGAAGGGAGGGGGGGGGGTGCTTCTACTGCTCGAATATCCAGGTCTTGAGGTGTTTCCTGAAGGTGAGATGGTCCTGGGTCAGTCGTAGGTGTGTGGGGAGGGAGTTCCATGTCTTGGCTGCCAGGTAGGAGAACGATCTTCCTCCGGTGGTGGTTCTGTGAATCCGAGGGACGGTGGCAAGGGCGAGGCTGATGAAGCGGAGCTGGCGGGTGGGAGTGTAGAACGACAGGCGGTTGCTGAGGTATTCGGGGCCCGCGTCGTGGAGCGCTAAGTGTGCGTGGGTCAGCAGCCTGAACGTGATCCTCTTGCTGACGGGGAGCCAGTGCAGGTTTCTCAGGTGTAAATTCAGAGTAAATCTATTGTTCTACCAATGAGTTAAAGACTTTACTATGTAAAAATGAGCAGATTTGCGAGCAAATTTCCGTCTGAACCATTAATATGGTTTTTGCAAGGATTTTGTTTAAAGGCCATATCTTTCCCTTTTACATGTGAATATTGTTCTAAATTAATTGAGTGAGGAGATAGTGCTAAAAAAAAATTAAGAGGTCAGTATCCATTACTAAATGTATCATTGCCAAATAAATAATTGATAGGGTTTATTGTTTTACATACCTCAACAAGAATTATCTATGTGTGCTAGTTCACAATGGCTCTCTCTCACTGTGATTTGCTCATCAGGAGTGTTCGGAACACCACAATATCTTCAATCTCTCAAAGTTTATGTCTCCATAGTTTAAGCCTTTACACGCTCAACCTTGCGTACAAACATCTATTGATTTCACTCCTGCTAATACCACCAAACCAGCACTGAAAAAAATTCTTGGTATATTATACTCAAAAATGTGTTTCCCAAAAAACATATATTTGAAATCTGAGAGTGCCCCAAATCTTCTCAACAAATAGATCACTCCTTTTCTATCCTAGTTTTTAATATTAACACTTAAATCTATAAACTAATTAATACATATTGACACATCTAATTAGTCTTTGTTCTCTTCTCTCCATACTACGTTGCTCACTGATTCCTGCAACCCTACTCCTTCGGTGCCCTAAGGTACTCAAACAGCCCCAGAGCTGATAATAATCTAGCAAAAACATTAGCAACAATGTCAAATACATTACATAGAGATTGGGATAAATATATCAGAAATATAATAGGACAAATAGTTTGAATAATGATTTTAAGATTTAATGTTAATTTGACTAGCCGCTAATAATAACATTATACTGCATTCTTTATTTTTCTCTGAGCATTTCAAACTCTGCATTTTCAAACTGTTACACAGTGGAGTAATAACTGCATATGACAAAGATAATATCTTGTTGTCTTTAATTGAATATGTGGATGTCAGCCGCATGTACTTAGAACAGAGATATTAATAGAATAAAATAACGACAGTGAGGTGGAAGGCACATGTGGAGAAATATGTGTCTTTCCCACTCTTAGAGATTGGATTTTCAGAATTCACACTGTGATTTTACTATAAGATATAAGGATTAAAATACATGTTATAATGACTAATACAGCTCCATTAATGCAAATATATGTCTCATTGCTGAACGTGTCACTGCAGGAAATCTTTAACAGGGCAGTCAAGTCACAAAAAAAGTGGTTAATTATGTGGGAATTGCAGAACAAGAACTTGGACACAAGCACAATATGTAGAATTTCATCTTCCTTCACTCAACCACATGCACACAGCCTTGTTCATGATGGTTGTGTAATGGAGAGGATTGCAGATTGCCACGTACCAATCATAAGCCATGACTCAGAGGAGAAGGAACTTAACTGTTACAATGATCATGGAAAACAGCTGTAGCAGGCATTCTATGAGAGATACCTGTATGCCCTCCAGAAAGAAGTAGGCCAGCAGCTTCGGAAAAAAGACTCAGATATACCAGATATCGATAAAGGATGCATTTTCAAAAAAGAAATACATTTGAGAAAGCAGATGTGTTTGAGTAAATTGTTAGTAAGATCACAAGATTTCCTACAGGAGTTACCAGGTAAACCATTAAAAATGCAAAAAATAAAAAGAGGAATTTGCAACTGCGGAACATCCAAAAACTCAACAATTAAAAATATTTAGCACAGCTTAGATTGACTTTATTCATTTATTCAAAAATGCAGCAATGCATTTTAGAAGGTAACTGATTAATACATGACATTAACACAAAATAAAACTAATGCATTAAACACTGTGAGATGAGAAGCACTATTGTAACCTGTTTATTATTATTTCTTCTCCTGTTATCTAACATTCAATACCACTTTTCTTGATGTACCAGGCTTTTCTCCTAGACCTGGATCACTGCCCTTAAAACTGGGTAAGGCAAGAATCATTCTTCAAGCAGAGTAAAACCAGAAAATCCAGTAATAAACGTAACGCACATGTGTGACATTTCACTATTGATTACTATAATAGTGTAAATGTTTCCCTCAAGAAATCTAGATAACCAGTAACTTAAGCAGTGCCCCCTCACATGTTTGATAACAAAATAATCTCTATTTTCTATGTCCTGTTTCAATACAGTTCCTAAAATGTATTGCTACAGATAGATGTAAATGTAAATGTATTGTGATTTATATAGCGCACGTATCACCCGCAGGCATCAAGGCGCTTGCCTTGGGAACCCGTCCTGGTATTCCCCTGTAAGATAGCCCCAGCAGGGTATCCACAAGGTGAAAGCCAGGCATCCCGCTGCAGTGGAGATTAAGCAAGCTATTGCCCAGAGTCGCAGAGTGTGACCCGTGAGTCGAGAAGGCACCGGAACAAGAATTATCAAGTCCGTGGAATATTTGAGCCCAAGACCCGCCAAGACGGGGAATTGAACCCTGGTCCATGACTGATCTCAGCTTCCGGGTCTGCTGCCTCTAACCCCTGAGCCACACTTCTCCACTAGCTTAACCAGAATTTAATATCATCCTCTATGCTGATGTCACTGACAGATGTCTCTCAGAAGCCCAAAATTGAGTGCTAGGTCTGTCCAATAAAACAAAAAGATTGAATAAAGTTTGATGTAGCAGAAGCTCCTGCTGATCACACTGCCAGCTACATAATCTTCAAAGGATGACAATAAACTGGTGGGGCTTTTGCAAACTCTTACCTTGAACAATCATTGTTAGCAGACAATTTGCAAACGGCTACCAACAAAGATGTGCCGGGAGCTCTTCAAGGCCGCGGACCTGTCCAGGGGCAATCCACAGTACAATAAGAATACTTCTCATTGTTTAGGCAACTCTAGGTTTTTTTTTCACAGAAAACACACTTGCATTGTGCATGAAAAATAGTGGTCACACCAGATTGGGACATAGTTACGAGTTCAGGCCGACAGTGATGCAGCACCGGCCAGCTACAGAAACCCAATACGTCCTTCCAAACCAAATTAATCAAATCCTTGTTGTGTGGATCCATGTCAAAGGTGTGTTGTGCTTTAAAGGCAATGCATCAGTTCTGATATGTGGCAAGGCTGCAGTGTGAGTTCATGTTACATCATTGCCGAGGATCCTGTTGATAGAGCTTGTGATGCAAAGTATGGTGGTGAGGATGCAAAGCGATGTATTAATTCTGATAAGCGGTAAAGCCATGATGTGGAATTTTTGCGCCTTCATCGAGGCAGGCGTCAATGATGGATGCAAGGAGCTTGTGCTAGGAATACCATCATGCAGGGGCAGTTCTGAAGGCGATACTTCGGTCCCAAGATGCCAGAGGTGGCTGCGATGCAAGTCTTTTGTGGCAGGTCAAATCCACCCAGCAGCGGGGATGCATCGGTTCTGCTCAGGAATGCAGCACTTGGCTAAGTACATGTGTTGGATCTGATTGGGGATTTGTCACCCAGCAGAGAAGATGCATCAGTTCTGCAGGCAAGTACTTTAAGCCCACTTTGTAGGGCCAAGGACTGGGTTGACACCACTTGGCAGGGTAGACTCACAGATGACAGGTCCAGGGGTTGAAAGCCTGTTATATCCCCGATGCTTCCGGTGTGGAGGTCAGTCAGCTAGCCCTTGGAGTCACTTTGGGTTCTGGGATCAAGAAGAGATGAAGGTTCAGTACTTCATTCACAGACAGGAGGGCAAAAGGCAGCAGATCAGCACAGCAAAACAGGAGTCCAGAAGAGTGCAATACAACAGAGTGGCAGTCCTTCAGCACCATAGCAGTCCTTCTCCCTGGCGGAGTACCCACAGGTCCAGAGGTGAACTAAAGTGCTAGTGTCTGAGGCTCATAACTAGTGGTGCTTTTGAAGTGGGGGAGACTTCAAAGACATGACTTTGAAGTGTTGTGCTTTAATGCCCTGGCTCCAGTATCATTACAGGGGGTATGCAGCTCTTTATGTGTGGACAGGACACAGCCTATTTAGATGTAGGTAAGGCTGTGCCCAGCTCCTCCCTCACATCCTGCCAAGGATGGCCCCTTGAGACACATCTACTCTCTCATTGTGTGTGGCTGTCTAGGATGAATACAAAAAAGCCCAACTGCCAACTGCATCCAGTCATGTGATCAGACACAGGCTACAAACACCAAATGGCTAAAGTAAACAGAATTCCATTTGAGTTTTTTTCATAACCAGGACATGTAAAACTTAAAAGTACATGTCCTGCCTTTTAAATACATTGCACCCCACCCTCTGGGTTGTCCAGGGCATGCCTTAGCGGTGACTTATAGGTATAAAAAAGGAAGGTTTGGGAAGGAATGGCAGGCATGAGACATGCTCAAAAGACTAGTTTTTCCATCCATTCTACTTCTTGATAACCCGTGTGGAGCAGCTCTACCATGTTGTCTTTGAACAATCAAACTACCAAAGATTGGCCGACGAGTAGGAGCCTCCATTGGAGCTCCCAGTTTGAGGATTACCTTTTGGTAGATATCCTTGTTTAAACTGGCTTATGGCCTTTCCAACTGCTGCTCCGATGCTTGAACGCACTCTGCTTCTGATTATTACGAAATAAGTCAATATCGTACTCACCTATCGCAGGATGGAGCAATAGCAGCAGCGACTCAGTACTATGCTTTCCTTGCATGGTACACTACCTGGGTTCTCAGCACCACAATGTGCCCTCCTCTCCTGGAATCATTCTGCGGCTGTTGGGTTTTTGGATGCTGCACTCTTATGAGCCTAGAGGAACCGTCACTGCCGGCTCTCACTCATGCAGTTTGCTTCTGCTTTGGCCTGATCATCTTTTCTTGCCTGCGGACCCCCCTGGTTGGAGTCGATTTCACTGAGCGAGCTCCGTGCCCTTCGCTGATGGAACCATCCAGCTGTGGTTTGGATATTGGACTCTGCATTCGGGTGAGCTGTTAGGTTCTTGGATCCTGTACTCTTATGAGCCTAGAGGAACTGTCGTTACCGGCCCGCACTCGTGCAGTTTGCTTCTGCTTTGGCCTTTTCATCTTTTCTTGCCTGCGGCGCCCCTGGGTGACGCCGATTTCGCTGAGCGAGCTCCGTGCCCTTCGCTGATGGAACCATCCTTCCGCGGTTTGGATATTGGATTCTGCATTCCGGTGAGCTATGTTGATCCATCTCTGCCTGCCCGGCACTTGTGTAGTTTGCCTCTGTTATTCTGTGATTGCCTGGTTTGACCTTTAACCAGGCTGGCGTCAGCTCTATGAGTGAGTTTCGGCTCCCGCCCGGTCCCCTGTTTTCGTGGAGGTTGAGAGTCAGTATCTTTTGTGCTACGAGGCAACTTGCTCTCCGATCGTCCCATCTGCTCTCACAGTTCAACCTCCTGTTCGTTGGGACTACACGATCTGGCATATATTGGCTGTCTTGAGTGAATTGCTCACAAGTTCTGACTCCAGTGCCCACGGTCCATTGCTGAGTGGTCTGTGTATGGTTTGTCTGCAGTTACAGTCCGGCTGTTTTCTATCATCTAGTCACTGCCTGTTATGAAATCAATGTCAAATGGCAGCCCGGGAACAAAATGGTTGGATTCAAGTAACTGGAGCGCTTTCTCTAGAGGACTACAAGACTTTCAGCAACTTCCTTTGAAGGTATTTCTCTCTCCCCTTTGTCCCAATTTCAGCCAATTGGTGCTTTAGGTCTACTTATTAGTTGTGGTTTCAATGCTTTGCCTGAACCTAAAATGGTGGCAAAGTGTAGACAATGTGATTCGCCTGCAGTGCCTCACTTTAAAATGGCGGCATATATATTTTATCGTAACTTTTTTTTTCGTCCCTTTCTACCTTGTTAACAGTGTGGCTTTTACTGTGACATCGTCATTTTATTTTAATTGATTCCTCTCATGCCCATCCCATTTGCTGACCCCCTGGAACTCATTCAGATTCTTGGACTTTACATTTTTTTTTTAATTCTTTTTTTTTTTATTGTTCCTTTGGTTGGCTTTCAGCAAGTTCTTATTCAACTAACGTGTGATATTTTACGCTCCTTCACCTATTCCATTGAGAGCTCGAGGATTGTCGCTGCATTCTTCCTCTCTCTTACTTATTTGAGCTCCCTCCTCAGAGTCCTCACAAGGTGCCCTGCTTAAAATGGAGATAAGTCCTGATCCTAACGGTAACAACGCCTTCATCATCAACTACCCAGGCAACATCTCCAAGAACGCTGCAAAAAAATGTCAAACATCGAATCCTCAAGGCTAGCCCTGAAGCTCTAGTTTCCAACCCCTATTTTGTACTAACAAGGGTAACCAGGTGAACAACCCTATATTCTGTACTAGGAAAAGGGCCTGCTGGCAAACATTGCTCTACTAAACGCTGCGAATATCAGGATCTAAAAAAACTCCCCAAGGTCTCAAGCTTACAACATCTCCCTCGCCCTTCCTCAAGGCCACCATCACTATCATCCTCTACAATAATGGGATAATTCTAATTCCAGCCTCCAATGACTACCTTGCTAAGTTGGCCATGATCTACCCCACCCTTGAGAAACTGGTATACGGCAACTCCACTGACCTTTACACAGCCACCACCTCTCCGTTAGGATTGGCTAGTTCCCCCCATTAGCAAATGCGAGTCCCTCTCCCTCCATAAATCCCTCCCCGTCTGGCAACTTTAGAACCGTCTCACCCTCGGTTGGCCGGCTACAACCTCCCAGACCACCACCTCAGCTATCTGACGGTCATGTGGTCTCATTCGCCCCGTTGATTGTCAGCCCAACTCTGGGAGACCCTCATGATGGGTTGATTCCTCAATCCATTTTATCATAGCGTTTTACTGTTGATACCCTTTTCTCCTTCCCTATAACATTGCCCCCAGCCTGGCCTGTTCCTGGACAACCTTCCCTTCTGGTTTCTTTTCAAGCCAACCCTCTGATCAATGACCTCCCCCCATCTGCAATGGTTCATATCTCACCTCCGAATTGTTCTCTAGTACTCTCCGACCAAACACCTAGCCATGAATCTCCCTCCACCATAGTGAACCCCACAGTTCTTCTCCATGGCTCGCCGACACCCTCAGTCCCTCCTGCACTCCCTTCCAACCCCAACCTTTATTTAGTTATGGCAGCTTGCCTTGATGATATATCTCTACAACTGTTGAATCTCTCGGCTGAGCTACATAACGTGAAGGCCCTCTCGAAAGACGACCCGACAGACCTACGACGCCACCGCCCTCAACGCACTCAATGCCGGCAGGAACCCCGCCTGCTGCCGGGCCACCCCGAAACGTATTCACGGACCCTTCACCTGCAGAACCTGCAAGATCACCTGCCTCCGAACCTGCACTGCACCCGCCAAGCCAAACACCAGCAGCAACCTCAAATGCATCCTGCTCAACATCCGCTCTGTCCACAGACACGCTGTGGAACTCTGGAACCTGCTCGACACAACATCACCAGACGTCGCCTTCCTCACGGAGACCTGGATGAACGCCTCCTCGGCCCCCAACATCGCCATCGCCATCCTGGACGGGTACAAGATCATCAGGAGGGACCGCGTCAACCAGACCGGAGGAGGCATCGCCATCGTCCACAAGAACACCATCCGCATCACGACCGACCCCAACGACACCTTCGCCGCCACCGAGCACCTCCACTTCCAGATTCACACCGACCCAAAGACGACCCTCAGAGGCACCCTCATCTACAGACCCCCGGGACCATGCGCACAATTCAGCGAAGACATCACAGACTTCATCAGCCCACACGCCCTCCCCTCCGCCGACTACATCCTCCTAGGGGACCTCAACTTCCACCTGGAGAACAACAAGGACCGCAACACTGCCGCCCTGCTGGACAACCTCGCCAACCTCAGACTCAAGCAACTGGTCAACACCCCCACCCACTACGCCGGCCACACGCTTGATCCCGTCTTATCATCCAGCAAGCACATCACCTTCAGCCACTCCACCGGACTCCACTGGACCGACCACAGCTGCGTCCACTTCAGCTTCAGAAGAACCACAACCCACCACCACCCGCAACAGGTTCCTCACAGAAGCTGGAGCAAGATCACCGCCGACCAGCTAACCACCTCCCTCAGCCAGAACCCACCCACCAGCACAACGGACCCCAACAAAGCAGCCCTCAACTTCACCCAGTGGCTGACCGCCGGCGCCGACGAACTCGCACCACTGAAGAACCCTCCCAGCAGACCCAGAAGCAAGAAGGCCTACTGGTTCACCGACGAACTCAAGGACTCCAAGAAGACCTGCCGCACCCTCGAGAAAGCCTGGCTCCTCGACCAGACCACTGACAACATGACCGCCCTCAAACACGCCACCCGCAAGCACCACCAGCTCATCCGCACCACCAAGAAGAAATCACTGAAGGAACGACAGGACAACAACGCCCACGACAGCAAGGAACTCTTCACCATCGTCAAGGATTTCTCCAACCCCTGCACCGGCAACAACGACATCACTCCCTCACAAGATCTCTGCGACTCTCTCGCCTTGTTCTTCCACAGCAAGATTGCAGACATCCACAACAGTTTCGGCGCACCACCCACGCACCTAACCGTCGAACCAACGCCCCCCCACTGCCACCCTCCTCACCTGGACCACGGTGACCACCGAAGACACAGCCCGCACGATGAACACCATCCACTCCAGATCTCCGACTGACCCCTGCCCCCACCACGTCTTCAACAAGGCCAACTCCACCATCGCACCCCAACTCCGAGACGCCATCAACACCTCCTTCGACACCGCCACCTTCCCGGAGAGCTGGAAGCATGCCGAGCTCAGCGCCCTACTGAAGAAACCAACAGCGGACCCCACCGACCTCAAAAACTTCGGCCCCATCTCGCTCCTTCCTTTTCCCGCCAAAGTTATCGAGAAGATCGTCAACAGACAGCTTGCCGCATTCCTCAAGACAAACGGATCCCTCAACCCCTCGCAGTCCGGTTTCAGAGCCAACCACAGCAACGATACCACCGTCATCGCAGCAACCAACGACATCCGAGCCCTGCTCGACAACGGGGAAACAGCGGCACTCATCCTCCTGGACCTCTCCGCAGTGATCGACACTGTCTGCCACCGCAACCTAAAACAGCGCCTCAGCAACATCGGCATCCAAGAGAAGACACCGGAGTGGATCGTCTCGTTCCTCGCCGGAAGAACACAGAGAGTCCGCCTCCCCCGTTTCGATCCGAGGCCACCAAAGTCATCTGCGGCGTTCCGCAAGGATCATCACTCTGCACCACCCTCTTCAATGTCTACATGAGACCTCTTGCCACCATCGCACGCCAAGACAACCTCAACATCATCTCCTACGCCGACGATACCCAGCTGATCCTCTCCCTCACCAGAGGCCCCGACACCGCCAGAACCAGCCTACACGAAGGGATGAAAGACGTCGCCGAATGGATGAAGAACAGCCGCCTGAAACTGAACTCAGACAAGACCATCACCCTCCAACTGGGACGACTCCTGGTGGCCCCCAGCCCTGAGCACCGCTCCCAAGCCAACAGACCAAGCACGCAACCTGGGCTTCATCCTGGACTCCTCCCTCTCGATGACCAGACAAGTCAATGCCGTCTCCTCATCATGCTTTCACACCCTACGCATGCTTCGCAAGATCTTCCGATGGATCCCAACCGAAACCAGGAAGACGGTCACCCAGGCCCTCGTCACCAGTCGATTGGACTACGGAAACACCCTCTACGCCGAAACCACAGCCAAGCTACAGAAAAGACTCCAACGCATACAGAACGCCTCCGCCCGACTCATCCTGGACGTCCCCCGAAGCAGCCACATCTCCGGCCACCTGAGGGACCTGCACTGGCTCCCCGTCAACAAGAGGATCACGTTCAGGCTCCTCACCCACGCGCACAAGTCTCTCCACGACCTGGGCCCCAAGTACCTCAACGACCGCCTGACCTTCTACACACCCACCCGCCAGCTACGGTCTACTAGCCTCGCCCTCACCGCCGTACCACGCATCCGAAGAGCAACCGCCAGAGGCAGATCCTTCTCCTACCTGGCGGCCAAGACATGGAACTCCCTCCCCATCCACCTTCGGCTGACCCAGGACCACCTCGCCTTCAGGAGACAACTCAAGACCTGGCTGTTCGAGCAATACCGGACCCCCTCCCCCAAGCGCCTTGAGACCCCTCCGGGTGAGTAGCGCGCTATACAAATGTTATGATTGATTGATTGATTGAAAGATCTTCTCACCATGCTCAGTAGTAATAATTGGCCCAGAGTCTCTACAGGTCTTAGTGATCACATTGAACAGTTTCTAGCTCCCACCATCTCAAAATCTATTCCCTCCCCAAACTCGCCACCCTCCCCAGAAGCCTTAAGCCTGGCCTAGTGGCTACTGTTCCTCAAGACCATCTCTCTTCCTGCTCCCCTCAGTCCAATGCTAACCTGACCCCTCCGAGGCAAATACACTCCGTCATTCCTAACCCGAACAGAGACCCTTCCCGCAACCTGAGATGCAGCATTTTTGACAACCTCACTAGGGTGAACATCAATCAGACCCCACAAATCAGCATAGTCTCAATTGTGTACTATTAACAGTAAACACGCCTATGATATCTTTGACCTCATCCTACAATACTCCCACGTATCTGGTGGAAAAACTTGAATTATCCTGTGGGGGAGGGCATCTAGAACCACCTCTACTCGCCTCCTGAAAACTATCATCCTCAGCAAAAAGAGAACTTGTCACTGAGCCTTCTCTGGTGCTGCCCCTCAAATATGGAACTCTCTTCCTCCGGATGTACGCATACTCTCCTCGACGACGGCTTTCAAACTGGAAGTCAAAAGATTCTTAATGAGAAAATTCTTGCCTTAAGGGGTTGAGGCACTTAAAAGGCAGCTGTCTTTTTGTTCCTAGCTCCATGCCACAACTAACAGTCATGGACTGTATCCTCTGCATTATATTATAATACCTTATATGTATGGTTTGTCTGCAGTTACAGTCCGGCTGTTTTCTATCATCTAGTCACTGCCTGTTATGAAATCAATGTCAAATGGCAGCCCGGGAACAAAATGGTTGGATTCAAGTAACTGGAGCGCTTTCTCTAGAGGACTACAAGACTTTCAGCAACTTCCTTTGAAGGTATTTCTCTCTCCCCTTTGTCCCAATTTCAGCCAATTGGTGCTTTAGGTCTACTTATTAGTTGTGGTTTCAATGCTTTGCCTGAACCTAAAATGGTGGCAAAGTGTAGACAATGTGATTCGCCTGCAGTGCCTCACTTTAAAATGGCGGCATATATATTTTATCGTAACTTTTTTTTTCGTCCCTTTCTACCTTGTTAACAGTGTGGCTTTTACTGTGACATCGTCATTTTATTTTAATTGATTCCTCTCATGCCCATCCCATTTGCTGACCCCCTGGAACTCATTCAGATTCTTGGACTTTACATTTTTTTTTTAATTCTTTTTTTTTTTATTGTTCCTTTGGTTGGCTTTCAGCAAGTTCTTATTCAACTAACGTGTGATATTTTACGCTCCTTCACCTATTCCATTGAGAGCTCGAGGATTGTCGCTGCATTCTTCCTCTCTCTTACTTATTTGAGCTCCCTCCTCAGAGTCCTCACAAGGTGCCCTGCTTAAAATGGAGATAAGTCCTGATCCTAACGGTAACAACGCCTTCATCATCAACTACCCAGGCAACATCTCCAAGAACGCTGCAAAAAAATGTCAAACATCGAATCCTCAAGGCTAGCCCTGAAGCTCTAGTTTCCAACCCCTATTTTTTTACTAACAAGGGTAACCAGGTGAACAACCCTATATTCTGTACTAGGAAAAGGGCCTGCTGGCAAACATTGCTCTACTAAACGCTGCGAATATCAGGATCTAAAAAAACTCCCCAAGGTCTCAAGCTTACAACATCTCCCTCGCCCTTCCTCAAGGCCACCATCACTATCATCCTCTACAATAATGGGATAATTCTAATTCCAGCCTCCAATGACTACCTTGCTAAGTTGGCCATGATCTACCCCACCCTTGAGAAACTGGTATACGGCAACTCCACTGACCTTTACACAGCCACCACCTCTCCGTTAGGATTGGCTAGTTCCCCCCATTAGCAATTGCGAGTCCCTCTCCCTCCATAAATCCCTCCCCGTCTGGCAACTTTAGAACCGTCTCACCCTCGGTTGGCCGGCTACAACCTCCCAGACCACCACCTCAGCTATCTGACGGTCATGTGGTCTCATTCGCCCCATTGATTGTCAGCCCAACTCTGGGAGACCCTCATGATGGGTTGATTCCTCAATCCATTTTATCATAGCGTTTTACTGTTGATACCCTTTTCTCCTTCTCTATAACATTGCCCCCAGCCTGGCCTGTTCCTGGACAACCTTCCCTTTTGGTTTCTTTTCAAGCCAACCCTCTGATCAATGACCTCCCCCCATCTGCAATGGTTCATATCTCACCTCCGAATTGTTCTCTAGTACTCTCCGACCAAACACCTAGCCATGAATCTCCCTCCACCATAGTGAACCCCACAGTTCTTCTCCATGGCTCGCCGACACCCTCAGTCCCTCCTGCACTCCCTTCCAACCCCAACCTTTATTTAGTTATGGCAGCTTGCCTTGATGATATATCTCTACAACTGTTGAATCTCTCGGCTGAGCTACATAACATGAAGGCCCTCTCGAAAGACGACCCGACAGACCTACGACGCCGCCGCCCTCAACGCACTCAATGCCGGCAGGAACCCCGCCTGCTGCCGGGCCGCCCCGAAACGTATTCACGGACCCTTCACCTGCAGAACCTGCAAGATCACCTGCCTCCGAACCTGCACTGCACCCGCCAAGCCAAACACCAGCAGCAACCTCAAATGCATCCTGCTCAACACCCGCTCTGTCCACAGACACGCTGTGGAACTCTGGAACCTGCTCGACACAACATCACCAGACGTCGCCTTCCTCACGGAGACCTGGATGAACGCCTCCTCGGCCCCCAACATCGCCATCGCCATCCTGGACGGGTACAAGATCATCAGGAGGGACCGCGTCAACCAGACCGGAGGAGGCATCGCCATCGTCCACAAGAACACCATCCGCATCACGACCGACCCCAACGACACCTTCGCCGCCGCCGAGCACCTCCACTTCCAGATTCACACCGACCCAAAGACGACCCTCAGAGGCACCCTCATCTACAGACCCCCGGGACCATGCGCACAATTCAGCGAAGACATCACAGACTTCATCAGCCCACACGCCCTCCCCTCCGCCGACTACATCCTCCTAGGGGACCTCAACTTCCACCTGGAGAACAACAAGGACCGCAACACTGCCGCCCTGCTGGACAACCTCGCCAACCTCAGACTCAAGCAACTGGTCAACACCCCCACCCACTACGCCGGCCACACGCTTGATCCCGTCTTATCATCCAGCAAGCACATCACCTTCAGCCACTCCACCGGACTCCACTGGACCGACCACAGCTGCGTCCACTTCAGCTTCAGAAGAACCACAACCCACCACCACCCGCAACAGGTTCCTCACAGAAGCTGGAGCAAGATCACCGCCGACCAGCTAACCACCTCCCTCAGCCAGAACCCACCCACCAGCACAACGGACCCCAACGAAGCAGCCCTCAACTTCACCCAGTGGCTGACCGCCGGCGCCGACGAACTCGCACCACTGAAGAACCCTCCCAGCAGACCCAGAAGCAAGAAGGCCTACTGGTTCACCGACGAACTCAAGGACTCCAAGAAGACCTGCCGCACCCTCGAGAAAGCCTGGCTCCTCGACCAGACCACTGACAACATGACCGCCCTCAAACACGCCACCCGCAAGCACCACCAGCTCATCCGCACCACCAAGAAGAAATCACTGAAGGAACGACAGGACAACAACGCCCACGACAGCAAGGAACTCTTCACCATCGTCAAGGATTTCTCCAACCCCTGCACCGGCAACAACGACATCACTCCCTCACAAGATCTCTGCGACTCTCTCGCCTTGTTCTTCCACAGCAAGATTGCAGACATCCACAACAGTTTCGGCGCACCACCCACGCACCTAACCGTCGAACCAACGCCCCCCCACTGCCACCCTCCGCACCTGGACCACGGTGACCACCGAAGACACAGCCCGCACGATGAACACCATCCACTCCAGATCTCAGACTGACCCCTGCCCCCACCACGTCTTCAACAAGGCCAACTCCACCATCGCACCCCAACTCCGAGACGCCATCAACACCTCCTTCGACACCGCCACCTTCCCGGAGAGCTGGAAGCATGCCGAGCTCAGCGCCCTACTGAAGAAACCAACAGCGGACCCCACCGACCTCAAAAACTTCGGCCCCATCTCGCTCCTTCCTTTTCCCGCCAAAGTTATCGAGAAGATCGTCAACAGACAGCTTGCCGCATTCCTCAAGATAAACGGATCCCTCAACCCCTCGCAGTCCGGTTTCAGAGCCAACCACAGCAACGAGACCACCGTCATCGCAGCAACCAACGACATCCGAGCCCTGCTCGACAACGGGGAAACAGCGGCACTCATCCTCCTGGACCTCTCCGCAGTGATCGACACTGTCTGCCACCGCAACCTAAAACAGCGCCTCAGCAACATCGGCATCCAAGAGAAGACACCGGAGTGGATCGTCTCGTTCCTCGCCGGAAGAACACAGAGAGTCCGCCTCCCCCGTTTCGATCCGAGGCCACCAAAGTCATCTGCGGCGTTCCGCAAGGATCATCACTCTGCACCACCCTCTTCAATGTCTACATGAGACCTCTTGCCACCATCGCACGCCAAGACAACCTCAACATCATCTCCTACGCCGACGATACCCAGCTGATCCTCTCCCTCACCAGAGGCCCCGACACCGCCAGAACCAGCCTACACGAAGGGATGAAAGACGTCGCCGAATGGATGAAGAACAGCCGCCTGAAACTGAACTCAGACAAGACCATCACCCTCCAACTGGGACGACTCCTGGTGGCCCCCAGCCCTGAGCACCGCTCCCAAGCCAACAGACCAAGCACGCAACCTGGGCTTCATCCTGGACTCCTCCCTCTCGATGACCAGACAAGTCAATGCCGTCTCCTCATCATGCTTTCACACCCTACGCATGCTTCGCAAGATCTTCCGATGGATCCCAACCGAAACCAGGAAGACGGTCACCCAGGCCCTCGTCACCAGTCGATTGGACTACGGAAACACCCTCTACGCCGAAACCACAGCCAAGCTACAGAAAAGACTCCAACGCATACAGAACGCCTCCGCCCGACTCATCCTGGACGTCCCCCGAAGCAGCCACATCTCCGGCCACCTGAGGGACCTGCACTGGCTCCCCGTCAACAAGAGGATCACGTTCAGGCTCCTCACCCACGCACACAAGTCTCTCCACGACCTGGGCCCCAAGTACCTCAACGACCGCCTGACCTTCTACACACCCACCCGCCAGCTACGGTCTACTAGCCTCGCCCTCGCCGCCGTACCACGCATCCGAAGAGCAACCGCCAAAGGCAGATCCTTCTCCTACCTGGCGGCCAAGACATGGAACTCCCTCCCCATCCACCTTCGGCTGACCCAGGACCACCTCGCCTTCAGGAGACAACTCAAGACCTGGCTGTTCGAGCAATACCGGACCCCCTCCCCCAAGCGCCTTGAGACCCCTCCGGGTGAGTAGCGCGCTATACAAATGTTATGATTGATTGATTGATTGAAAGATCTTCTCACCATGCTCAGTAGTAATAATTGGCCCAGAGTCTCTACAGGTCTTAGTGATCACATTGAACAGTTTCTAGCTCCCACCATCTCAAAATCTATTCCCTCCCCAAACTCGCCACCCTCCCCAGAAGCCTTAAGCCTGGCCTAGTGGCTACTGTTCCTCAAGACCATCTCTCTTCCTGCTCCCCTCAGTCCAATGCTAACCTGACCCCTCCGAGGCAAATACACTCCGTCATTCCTAACCCGAACAGAGACCCTTCCCGCAACCTGAGATGCAGCATTTTTGACAACCTCACTAGGGTGAACATCAATCAGACCCCACAAATCAGCATAGTCTCAATTGTGTACTATTAACAGTAAACACGCCTATGATATCTTTGACCTCATCCAGCACAACGATTTAGATATTATCATCCTCACTGAAACTTGGCTAAATCCTGCTTCTACTCCTATTTTAGACCTCCTAGTACCTCCCACTCATGATATAGTCAGGCTTGACAGAATTCTGGAACTGGGTGGTGGTCTAGCCTGCATTGATAGGAATACTCTCTCAATCTCTCAGGTAGAGTCCTCTCCCCCACCCTCCTGCAAATATCTCTGTCTCAACATCTCAAGTAAGAACCTACCAATCTGTAAACTTCACAGCTGCTACCACCCACCGGGAGATAATCTCCCTTTCATTGAGCATTTAATGGATATCATCTCTAGCAATATTGACTCTGCAGTATCACAAATCTTCCTAGGGGACTTCAACCTGCATTGGTCCAAACATAATGACCCAGCGGTATCGTGCCTCAAATCATTTCTACATGATCACGATTTATCACTGCACTGTGTCCAACCAACCCACACGAAAGGGAACATCCTTGGCCTTATCATCTCCAAGGATCAGACCCTCTCCTTAGAATCCATAACTCCTGGTTTTTGGTCGGACCATCACAGCATCCTTTTCTATATGAACAGGGAGGCGATATTGAGGAAGGCTCAAGTGTGTAAATCAAATATTCTGAAACGAAATCTCAGATCAATTAACCATGACAAACTAGCTGCTCATTGTAAATCTGTCCTTTCCTCCCAAGCTGATCTGGTTGAGGTTCAAACTCTTACAGACCACTACAATTCGAGCATCGCCAAGATCATGGACGCCATTGCTCCACTCAAGCTTAAAAATACCTCATCAAAAATTTCCAAACCATGTTACAACGAAAACTTAAACTCTGAACGTCGCAATCTTAGAGCAGCTGAAAGATCCTGGTATTCCAATCCTTCCTCGGATCAGCTAAAACTTCTGAGAGATGTCAGAGCATTTACAACAAACAGATCAAGAAAGCTAAGGTTGACTTCTTCAGATTACAACTAGACCAAGCAGTAAATCCCCCCAAGAAACACTTTGAACTGGTCAAACAGCAATCTGTTACCGCTCCTAGCCTCTGTGATTCGAATAGCAGCCCACCCTCTTGCGATGAATTTGACGCCTTCTTCACGGAGAAATCACGACTTATCTCCATTGACCTCGCCTCTAAGAAGGCCCTATTGCCCCCATCATTAGCTGCTTCACCCTTCGACTTCCTTGAAAAGCGTTTCCAGACCATCGCTGATGCTAAGATTAATGCCTCTTGGGGCTCCTTTTCCCCTTTTAGTGAAAAAGACAGTGGAACAATTCTCCAGACTATCAACCCGTCTAACCACCTCGGGGACCCGCTTCCTCTAGCCATCTTCAAGGAATTCAGGAGCGCTCTCATCCCAACCTGGACCAGGATTGTAAACGCCTCCTTATCTCAAGGCATGATCCCCGACTGCCAAAAAGCAGCCCAGGTCTCACCTATTCTAAAAAGAGTCAACGCTGACAAATCAGATCTCATTAACTTCTGACACCCTTGTGAAAACTCTTGAAAAATGTGTCCAATCCCAGCTCTGTGCTCACATTGAGAATTACCAACTCTTATACAATCAACAATCAGATTTCCGGATTTCCTGCCACAAAAGGATTTCAAAAAAAGCAAAAAACACAGTTGATGGACAGAATGTAGAACAATGTCATACATTCACCCCAGTACAAGGATCTGGGCCTAAATCCATGTGTTACCTCGAAACCGGTCCGGTCCTCGGATGCTTGATTCCGGTCTGGGAAAGATATGGCTGTTGTAGTTCGGACTGGACTGTTCCCATGGGGCACAGGGTCAGAGCTGATTTGCATAAAGCCATTATCTGACCCAGGGTGGTGTGGAGTGCAAAAAACGATGGATTTAGGCCCAGATCCTTGTACTGGGGTGAATGTAAGACATTGATCTACATTCTGTCCATCAAATTGTTTTTTGTAATTTTCTCCCTGAGTGTACTGGGGTAGCTCAGACGTGGGTCCCAGAGCCTCCACACCACTGGAGTCAAGCTAGCCGGGCTGATGAGAGGTGTTACCTCAAAACCGGTCCGGTCCTTGGATGCTTGATTCCGGTCTGGGAAAGATATGGCTGTTGTAGTTCGGACTGGACTGTTCCCATGGGGCACAGGGTCAGAGCTGATTTGCATAAAGCCATTATCTGACCCAGGGTGGTGTGGAGTGCAAAAAACGATGGATTTAGGCCCAGATCCTTGTACTGGGGTGAATGTAAGACATTGATCTACATTCTGTCCATCAAATTGTTTTTTGTAATTTTCTACAAAAGGATTTCAAGCAGGTGGTACAAGCTCTTGTCTTACCAAGGTTACACTATGACAGTGCAACTCTCTGTGGCCTTCCTAAATTCTCCCTGGCTCCACTTAGGGCCTCGCTGAACTCTGCAGCAAGACTGACTACAGGCTCCAAACGAAATGAGCACATATCCCAGTCCTTAAATCTCTCAACTGGCTCCCCTTTGAAGCACAAATCCAGCTAAAGATTGCAATCCTGACGCGCAAGGCCCTCCACTACAATACTCCCACGTATCTGGTGGAAAAACTTGAATTATCCTGTGGGGGAGGGCATCTAGAAGCACCTCTACTCGCCTCCTGAAAACTATCATCCTCAGCAAAAAGAGAACTTGTCACTGAGCCTTCTCTGGTGCTGCCCCTCAAATATGGAACTCTCTTCCTCCGGATGTACGCATACTCTCCTCGACGACGGATTTCAAACTGGAAGTCAAAAGATTCTTAATGAGAAAATTCTTGCCTTAAGGGGTTGAGGCACTTAAAAGGCAGCTGTCTTTTTGTTCCTAGCTCCATGCCACAACTAACAGTCATGGACTGTATCCTCTGCATTATATTATGATACCTTATATGTGTACCATTGTTTACTGTTTAGCATTGTTTTTTTTTTGTTTTTTTTTTCCTTTCCTCAAATACTATGTTTATTTAATTTTGTCCTCTCTACCAATTTATTGTAAAGCACTCTAATATCCTTCTGGATCTTTTTCGCGCTATGTAAAACTTTAGAAATAAATACAATAAATAAATCATGAGAATTCCCCCGGAAAAGTGTCATCCAGTGGCGCCTAAATATAGGGAAGATTCTTTATACCTTGAGCCACCTCCTTTTTGGTCATCTCACAAGTAAGACTCACTTGTTCTCATTGTTGAGGCTGCAGAAGTGTAAATGGTCTAGAAAACTCACTGTCTGCTCATGAAATATTGAAGCTCCAAGCTATACAGACGTGTGCAGGAGGCACTAAAGGTGTCGGTGATGCCCTAAAGATCACAGACAATGTGACTAGAACACTCTGCGATGACTGATATGGCAGAACCGGGGCTCTCTGCCTGAGTTTCATTGCCAGAAGCCGCCCTGCCTTCTCCCCGAGTCGGTAATTTCTGGCTCACAGTTTATATAGAACATATTTCACTGTAGCTGTGTAAAAAGATTTAAGCTCCATTTTGGTCTTTTCCAAGGGACATCTGGCAGCTGTTTGGAGGTTCGATGTGCATTCCCTGGTATGAGTTCCTATGTCTCATTACAGGAAACATAGTGCTGGAATAGCTGCTTATTGACCAATGCCACATACCCCATTAATTAGCCTCAAAGATTGGCCTTGGCCACGTTCCACAGAGTCTGTAAGTAGGTGACGGACTCCTGGTTGTCAGTCAGATATGAGGCTATATGGGCTTGCAGCCACTTTTTCTACTGGGGAGAACGCCACTGGGCTGCATTGAAGTGCCAGGGCTTGCAAACTGTAATATGAAACGTGTATTCCAGGCTCAACAGTAACATGGCTTGGTCAAAGAGAAAGCCCTTTATGACCATGCAGCCCCGCAAAACTAGTAGGGTCCTATGGGAATCGAGAAAGTAGTCCAAGTGCGATTGCATACCATCGGCCAATGGGAGGTAGGAGTAGTCCCAATCCACTGTGTCCATCAAAGGTCTGAGAGACTGTGGTCATGATAGAGGGAAGATAGTGGGACCTCCTCTGCCTCATTCACTCTATCTACAGGCCTTGTCTGATTTAAAATTGAGTCAGGGACTACGTTCCAATCCCCTTCCAACATAAAGTGTAGGGTGGCCATCTTAATCTGCATTCTGTGGAGGCTGGAGAGAAAGATGGATTTAGGGTCTGTGGGGGATTGGATGGAACCAGTCCCAATCTTCTTGGAACCATGTTTGCAGCACTGTACACTGAAGAGATTTATGGATAAGTATAGTCACTTTGCTATTCTTGGGCATTCGAGGCAATCAGAAAACTGGTGAAGCAGTGGTGCTTAAGGGCACGCAAGAAGGGATGATCCTTCCCACCCAATCTCTCTCACTGTGTCAGACTGCTTAGGGGAAAAGTGTATTTCCTTCATGAGTTCAATGTCCACCATAGTGAGGCTAAATAAGACAGCTACATTTTGCATTTCACATAACTTGTCAGGCAATTCACATTGAGGGAGATATCTGTAAGTGTCGGGGAGCCATCGTGGTAGGTGCTGTGGAGAGGGGAGGCAAAGCTAGTGGCAATAAGGTTCAAAGGATCCAAGAATGTGTCCACTAACTCCTGGATGATAGGAGGTTAAGCAAGTGTCCAGGGTACGAGGTAGCTAGGGTAATGGGACGGGGGTCAGGGAAGGAGTGATTAGGGAAGGAAGAGCAGTGGGGGAAACATACCAGGGGGACAACAAAAGGAAGGGAGATAGTCAGTGATGTAGTTGATAACTGAAATGGGGTGCGCAGTACGAATACTGTGGGAAGGTTTAAATTCAAACCAGCGTCCTAATCTGTCAGCAGCGAGTCGAGCCAAGCAAGAAGACAATTGCTGCCTCTGGGAGTCAACACCAAGTACCAATAGGAAAGACTAGTGGCATTAAAAGAAACAAATGGCTGTTGCAAACATACAGGTATGGGGGAGGTAAGCAGAGTGTTGGCGTGGTGTAGAGCAACAAGAAGACAGGGGAGCTGAGTACATGCGATTGGGTCACAATGTTGATATTGAGAAATTCAATGTCAGTATGAATAATGATACATTTATAAACAGAAACAAAATGATATCTCTATTGATCAATTTGCTTGTTGTGAACTCAACATCAACCTCATTTCAGAAATACGTAGTTAGGCCGGCTCTGAACCCAGGCCTGAGGTCACTGATTAAATAGCCAACAGACAAATGCGTGAACAGGAAATCCCAGATCAATTCCAGAGATAGGCACAGTAACACCACAATGCTCCTGGGAAACTGGTCCTAATAAAGCACATATAGCCAGAGGTGTGCGCATGTTCACAAACCACCATAAAGTCAGATGTCACAAAGAGTTAGGAACATTCAGCTAATCAGGTCACAGCTCGCACAGTACATGCAGTGATCATGTGCTCCACATGCTGATCATCTAGACACATTTTCTACTGCTGTATTTTCGAGTTAGGTCCATGTAGCAGAGTAGATTATTCCTTATGCTGTCCTAGAAAATAACATTTCTGCGGTGACCATTTGCACAGATTTGCATGTACGACAATGTGAATAATTTGCAAACAAATATTAGCCAAGGTATCTCCAAAGCACGGTACATATGATTTACATCCCACAAGCAATCTCTATATTAACATAATTCCGGAGTAGTACAGATGCAGATCCAAAACAATAGCGGCCTTAAATGCACCAGATCAGGTACTCTTTTCATCTCTTTGCCAAAATAAAATGGAGCCAGAGGGGAACTTACGGGGACCGAGAGCAGTCTTTAAACAAATGTGTTTTTCATCACTGTGAGCCTCATCAAATCACTGTAGCACAGACTTCTGTGCCATATAATGCAGCGCTTTGAGCTTTCGCTCGAGAGGCTTTCAAGTCCATGGGGATGGAACACGTGTATGTGTTTTTTTCGGAAAGCGTAGAATGGCCTTAGACGTATGAGGTGTCATAAGAGCTCCTTTATTAAACTTGTTAGCCCACCGAAATTTGGCCAACTGGGTCAGCCCCAGATAGCCAAATCAAAAGTCTCTTTTCAAATAGTCATTCCCAGTCTTTACTGAACAGCTCTTCTTAACACATTTACCAAAAAACATACATTTAGTTTTTGCAGTTCCAACCCCCTGCGATCGCAGAAGTCTAAAAATGTATTTAGCAGATTCTGTAACCCCCATCGGGGATTTGGACATTAGTAATGAATCGTCCGTAAACAGAAGTTTTGGTGTTTTTCCCCATTGAGAGTAGGAGAGTCGTTAACACACTTTGTCAGTTTTTGAACACAATATTTATATATAAAGTGAACAAGATGAGGACCAGAAAGCACTCCTGTTGAACCCCTCCTGCGACTTGGATGTGCTTTGTCAACCTACCTTTACTGCCCCACCTGACCTATGTGTATTTATTTGTCTGTAACCTAGCTAGTAGTTCAAATAGCCTCCCTGGATTCTCCCTGGGTATCAAGTATCCTGCAACATTAGTTTTTGGTTACTTAGCAAGACATGTTTCCAATAGTGGAAGGTAAATTTGAAAACCTTATCTAAAGTACTTTCTTTGGCATCAAATCCTGCCTGAAAGGGAGTCATAATCATCCTATGATAGGCCTATATTTAGATGGACAATTGGCATCTCCTTTTTTTAATATCTGGGCTGTTTCCACCCTCCTCCACGTATCCAGGATCCCCCAACCCCTTGCTATTGCATTAGAGAGAATATTCACCAACCTTCCCCCTGCCCAGGTTCTGATTAGTAAAGGTCACCAGGGATGCAATCGAAGCAGGATGCCTTTAGCGCCTTATGACTGGTTTTGGAAGATAGGTTGTCTTCTAGACCGAATAATATATCAGTGTACAATTTCCCTGATTACCTGCATCCCCCGAGGACACTCATCAACAACATTATAGGGTTGTTTTGTAAATACGACCTCAGCATTTAGCTTTGCACCATGTTCCTACCATCTTTCTGACAGGATGTTGTTCCTCCTAGGATTAAAACTTTTAATTGACCCATTTGCGCTGCTCCCAGCCTCCTAGAACCGGTATCTTTACCACTAAGATCCGACCTCGCACTCTGCCTGAGCCTGCACAATCCAACATTCTTCTAGCTAGAGCGTAGCACTACATTGCCCCGCCCGCCGCGGATTATTGTTTAATTTTGCCGAGGCCATTTCAATTGTTACGCTTGATAACCAAAGTGTGCTTGTGCGACTGCAATTCCTGTACTTTACTGCCTGAAATTGTATTAGTGCCTGTTATAGTATACAGTATTTGCCTGAACGCCATTCACATCACGCTCGCCTACATTGTGCCCCAGTGTTGTTTTCAGACTGACTGCTTGCTGCCATTTTGTTTGTTGTTGTCCTGCCTCCTTCCCCTGATCTCCAACCCGCCTCCCTGCTGACCCTCCCTCCCACTGATACTGACCTCGCAGCCCCTCCACGATCGCGCTTTGACCGTCCTGCTCTCAGCAGAAGTGGCCGCTCCACATGCCTCCTAGAACCGGTATCGTTACCACTAAGATCCGACCTCGCACTCTGCCTGAGCCTGCACAATCCAACATTCTTCTAGCTAGAGCGTAGCGCTACATTGCCCCGCCCGCCGTGCATTATTGTTTAATTTTGCCGAGGCCATTTAAATTGTTACGCTTGATGACCAAAGTGCGCTTGTGCGACTGCAATTCCTGTACTTTACTGCCTGAAATTGTGTTAGTGCCTGTTATAGTATACTGTATTTGCCTGAACGCCATTCACATCGCGCTCGCCTACATTGTGCCCCAGTGTTGTTTTCAGACTGACTGCTTGCTGCCATTTTGTTTGAGGTTGTCATGCCTCCTTCCCCTGATCTCCACCCCGCCTCCCTGCTGCCCCTCCCTCGCCCCTCTCCTTCCACTATCCGCATATGACAGATGCTTTTTCACGTAGCGTTCACGCGCAGCAGTCGCGCCCCTTGCGCGCCAAAGGTGCGCCAAAGGCAAGCCCGTCTACGCCCGTCCGCGCCCGGACCGCGCCCAGCACCAGACCCCCTGGTCCCCGCCGTACCCAGCCCACTAGATTCACATATGATGCCGCAACTCTCCTCGCCCTCAACCCCGGATGCACACCACAATGCTGCGAAGCCACCCCAGGACGTACCCACGGTCCATTCGCCTGCCACACCTGCAAGTTCACCTGCTTCAGGACCCACACCAAATCCACTTCCTCCAAACACAGCTCTGACTCTAACCATCTGAAGTGCATCGTGCTGAACACCCGCTCGGTCCACAGACACGCAACTGAACTCTGGGACCTACTCGACACTGCGTCACCGGACATCGCCTTCCTTACAGAAACTTGGATGAACACATCATCAGCACCCGACACCGCCCTAGCCATACCGGACACTTACAAGATCATCCGGAAAGACTGCACCAATCAAACAGGAGGAGGCATCGCCATCATCCATAGGAACACCATCAAAATCACGACCAGCTCCGACGATAATCTTGCAACCGCCGAACATCTCCACTTCCAGATCCACACCAACCCTAGGACCACACTTAGAGGCACCCTCATCTACAGGCCTCCAGGAACCCGTTCTCAATTCAGCGATGACATCACTGAATTCATCAGCTCACATGCCCTTGCCTCCGAGAACTACATTCTGTTAAGAGACCTCAACTTCCACCTTGAAAACAAACACGACAGTAACACCACCTCCCTTCTGGACAACCTGGCCAATCTCGGACTCAAACAACTTGTTGACACCACCACCCATGTAACCGGACACACACTAGACCCTATCTTCACCTCCAGCAAGCACATTTCCTTTGATCGCATTACAGCTCTCCATTGGACGGACCACAGCTGTGTTCACTTCAGCTACAAAACCACCTTGACCCACAACCGCCCACAACCTATTCCTCGAAGAAACTGGAACAAAATCACCTCCGACCAACTCCTCACATCACTCAACCAAAACCCTCCCACCCTCTCATTGGACCCAAACCAAGCAACCACCAAACTCAAGCAATGGATCACCCACAGCGCTGACGAATTAGCACCCCTGAAAAAGCACCAGTTCAAATCAAGCAGCAATAAGGCTCCCTGGTTCAATGATGACCTTAAAAAATCAAAGAAGCTATGCCGCACCCTAGAGAAAACATGGAGAAAAAAACCAACCACCGACAACATGGCCACCCTCAAGGCAGCCACCCGCAAACACCACCAACTGATTCGATCCACCAAGAAATCAGCATTCAAAGATCGTCTTGACAACAACGCCCACAACAGCAAGGAACTTTTCAACATCGTCAAGGAATTCACCAACCCCACCGCAGCATCTAACGACATCACTCCCTCCCAAGACCTCTGCGATGCGTTATCCTCCTTCTTCTAAGACAAAATTGCCGACATTCACAACAGCTTCGAGAACACTTCCTGCAAACAACCTTCCCCACCACCCTCAGATCCTACACCACCAACTAACAACCTCAATGCCTGGAACCCAATCACCACTGAAGACACTATCCGCCTGATGAACTCAATCCACTCTGGCTCGCCAACCGACCCCTGCCCCCACCACATCTTCAACAAAGCTGACTCCATCATCGCACCCCATCTCCGTGATGTCATCAACTGTTCCTTCAACTCCGCTACCTTCCCAGAAAGCTGGAAACATGCCGAACTCAGCGCCCTTCTGAAGAAACCCACAGCAGACCCCTCTGAACTTAAAAACTACCGACCCATATCCCTCCTCCCTTTCCCCGCCAAAGTCATTGAGAAAGCCATCAACAGCCAGCTCGCCGCCTTCCTTGAATCCAACAACTCCCTCGATCCCTCTCAGTCCGGATTTCGAGCCAAACACAGCACCGAAACCGCCCTCATTGCAGCGACAGACGACATCAGGACACTACTGGAGAACGGAAAAAGAGCGGCCCTCATTCTTCTCGACCACTCTGCCGCTTTCGACACAGTTTGCCACAGCACCCTTATACAACGCCTCACAAACATCGGCATACAAGGAAAAGCCTTGGACTGGATCATCTCATTCCTCGCCGGGAGAACTCAAAGAGTCCGACTTCCCCCATTCAACTCAGAGGCCACTGAAGTCATCTGTGGCGTACCACAAGGATTATCACTCAGTCCCACCCTCTTCAACGTTTACATGAGCCCACTCGCATCCATCGCACGCCAACACAACCTTAACATCATCTCTTATGCCGACGACACCCAGTTAATCCTTTCCCTCACCAAAGACCCTAACACCGCCAAAACCAATCTTCACGAAGGCATGAAAGAAGTAGCCGAATGGATGAAACAAAGCCGCCTAAAACTCAACTCAGACAAAACGGAGGTGCTCATCCTAGGATCTTCCCCCTCTGCCTGGGACGACTCTTGGTGGCCTTCCGCTCGGGGCACAGCACCCATACCCACAGACCACGCACGTAACCTTGGCTTCAACCTTGACTCCTCTCTCTCGATGTCCAGACAAGTCAATGCAGTCTCATCCTCCTGCTTCAACGTACTTCGTATTCTCAAACAGATGTTCCGCTGGATCCCCCTCGAGACAAGAAAGACTGTCACCCACGCACTGGTCACGAGTCGACTGGACTATGGTAACACACTATACGCCGGAATCACAGCAAAATTACAGAAAAAACTCCAATGCATCCAAAACGCATCAGCGAGACTCATATTGGACATCCCTTGCCAAGATCACATCACCGGACACCTAAAAGACCTCCACTGGCTTCCCGTCAACAAGAGAATTACATTCCGTCTTCTCACCCATGCACACAAGGCCCTCTACAAACTAGGACCCGAATGCCTCAACACTCGACTGTCCTTCTACACACCCACCCGCCAACTAAGATCGTCCAATCAAGCCCTCGCCGCAGTCCCGCGCATCCGAAAATCCACCATGGGTGGCAGATCCTTCTCCTTCCTGGCGGCCAAGACCTGGAACTCACTTCCCACTCACCTCCGCCTTACTCATAACCACATCTCCTTCAGAAAAGAACTTATAACCTGGCTATTCAACAAAAAATGAACCCCCCTTCCCCAAGCCCCTTGAGACCCTCTGGGTGAGTAGTGCGCTATATAAATCCCTGAACTTGAACTTGAACTAGTTTAAGGGCTAGCAGCATGTCCTGCCAATTATCATCCTCACACTTCCTTTTTGCATGATCAATAGCACACGTGTAGTCCCATTGGGCTGTGCTGAGTCAATTCTGGTCCCTAATAGCACTTCTCAGTACTTCCTTGGCTTTTTCACAGTTGGGCAAATACCATTTTGGGGCTTTTATGGGGCTACCATATTAACACTAGATTTTTTTATTTAATAAAAAATGTTGTAATTCATTGAAAAGGCTTCCTCAGGGGAATCTCCTAATTAGATACACTGACATTTCCAAGCAAAAATGCCCTCATTTGCCATAGCCCTAGACCATGAAACTCTTCTGTAGTTGTTGGCCACAACAGGTTCAGGAACCACTGTGCTCTCCGTAGATAGTGATCTCAATAAGTTATTCCCTACACCTTTAACAATCAGGGCATTATGGATGCTATCAGTACAAGCAGAAGCTCCTCTCTTGAATGTAGCAGCTCTCATTTGGTCATAGTCAGTCCCATTACATGCTATCACACCGTGCCTCACCGTCATTGATGCAATTTGTAGGGCAACACTGGAGAGGCACTGATGAGGTTGGTCCTCAAGGCCAGGGATAGCCCACTGTTCATCTTCTTTTTCTAATATCATACAAAGAGAAAGAGAGGTTTCAAATGAAGAATTAAAGTCACCAGCTACAATTACTTTAGCATTTGCTGGAACTAAATAATCAAATCATATAAAGGAGATATAATCAGTGATTTGCTAGTTAAGGACATCAACCTAACATATGTATTGAATAACACCAATGTCATATCCATTGGGAATGCTAACATAACCCCCATTAAATCAGGTGAATCTCCTTTCAGCTATTCATTGGTACATAAAATGTCAGTCTTTACCAATATGAGTAGGCCCCCCCACTGTCCGCCCAGAATTTCTTGGTGGTAGGGCGTTGACGCTGTATGAAACAAATACATTGATAATGATTTTGTCAAGTGCCCAGGTCTTTGTAATAAAGAAGTACTACTCAGATTCAGATTCAAGATTCAAAAATACTTTATTCGGTTAAAAAAGAAGAATAACCATAAAAGTAGCATGAAAGGTACAATTTACAAGGGGTCAAGTAAACATTTTTTAAAATCACAAAGAAAAAACACCAAAATTAAGTACATGTGTACAACATAGAAAATTAATCCATTTGAATTGATTTACGACACTTAAAAACTGATTTTAAAAATTCGGCAAGTGAGGCTACCATATATACAGTTTCCATTTTCTGGCACTCTAAAAACGCTAGGCGACATCTATATACATTTAAATCTTTAAGAATAGGGATAATGAGTTTCCTTCGGAAAAAAGTATAAAATTTACAAAAAAAAAAAAAAAGTACTACTCATGCCAACGATTTCCGATATGATTCCAGCCAGATTCTAAGCGAAGGATCTTCCCTGCAAACAACATTCTGGTGGGCCATGCCATCCGATCATTTCACCCCAATCATGGTAGCATAGACTGAAATGCTGGGAGGCACGATAGAAGTAATTATAGGGTGTGAAGTAAGAAATTAGTCTGACTCCTGCAGATCTCCCTGTGGTACTTCTCCAAGTCAATATATGAGGCTGGGGGAGGAAACAGGGCCATTGTTGCCTATAGTCTAGAATATTTAACCTGTACATTGGACTTGTCTGGTAGATTAGGTCTATCATCTAGGTTAACTATGCCATCTTGTATGACAGAGTGACATCCCTGAGCAGGACAAATCTAACTGATCGCCTTGTTTTTTAAACTATCTTCTGTCTCTACTATTACTATAAAGAATGATGGGACCTAGGGGGTATTTATCATTGTAATAAAACCATGTACTGGATGATTCCTGATTCCCCATACTTCATGGTAGATTGGTCTTTGCATAACTACCCTACATGTTCCTTGAAACATGAGCCCTGTTATTAATAGAGATATTTGCTTAGTGTGACTAGCTTAATGAGGAGCAGAAGCTGAAACTAGATCATACATGTGGTTGGGACATCCCTCCTAGATCTACAGGACTGTACTTCAGAGGGGAGTATAAATCTATGTATATTGTAAATGTAAATGTAAGGTGTTTTGTAGCGCGCTCAATTACTACCGGAGTATCCTGGCGCGAATGACCGCTGGGGAACCCGTCCTGGCTTTCCCTGTGAGATGGTCCCATGCTGGGTATCTCCAAGGTGAAGCCAGGCATCCCCGGCGTCTGTGGGGGGCCGTTGTAGCGATGAGGCAAGCTTAATGCCCAGAGTTACCGAGTGTGATCACTGCCCAAAGTGGGCACCGAGGCGAGAATTATCAGTCCGCTGACCCTGGTCCTCGACCCTGCCGCGTCGGGAATCGAACCCTGGTCCCGGGCCGTTCTCAGCCTCCGGGTCTGCCGCCTCTAACCAGTGAGCACACCTCGCTACTGCTATTGTGATTTTCCTTATTGGTTAATGGGTAATGTACAGGGTTTTGCACAGAACATAGGAATCACGAGGGAAGAAAGGGAGATGAGGAACATGAGGAAGAGCTCAGGCATGGATTAAGAGTTGATGTGGAGTTATTAGATGTGAGTTACATATTGACTGTCCATGTTCCAAATTGAAGTGAGCATACAGTGAGTGTAAAGAATGTGTGGCAGACATATAAATGCAAAAAAAACAATAGCCTCAAAACCCCTGAAATTCCCCTGACGGTCGTCTCGCCAAGTTAATCTGGCTATTAGCAATAACAATAGCAATAACATCCAAGGCAACCCCCCCCATAACTCCTGAGGAGCCGGTGATGTGATTGATATCAGAGCTCAAGGTTGCGGGATAACTCAGTCAGAGTACAGGGTAAGGTCCAGGCAGGGTCCAATAAAATCCAAATAAACAATGTTATGCATAAGAGGCTAGAATAGGAGCAGAAAACAGTACCAATCCACGGCACAGTGCACAGCAACCAGCAGCAATGCCAACTTACCTCTCCCTGGTCTTGCAGCCGCCGCTTCCACCCACAAAACTACCCGGTGATCAGTATCTATTATCCATAGAAGGTATTGAAGAACAGGCTGTAGAGGCTGTAGAAGGCTGTAGAGGTGGCTGTAGTGAAGTCTAGAAAATGGGCTGAGAGCCACAGAGAGGCTGCAGCTGCAATAACCAGCAGATGCTTGCAACGGGCTCAGCCTAATGACTACAGACCTGGTTTATTGTTGTCAGTTAATAACCATTTGCCAATTGGCCAAACTGCACAGGTATCACCAGCTAGCCTGTCAGTCAAGTCAGCCCCCAACTCTAGGGCCACTTGCAGTTTCTTAACTGGCTCTCAACTCAAAGAAACAAAGATAAGGACACTGCACGACGGGCCACTCAAGGGGTAAGGCTATGTAAATGTAAATGTAAATGTATTTGAGCTTGTATAGCGCACAGCTACCCGCAGTGGGTTTCCCGGCGCTTGCTTAGGGAACCCGTCCTGGTATTCCCCTGTGAGATAACCCCCGCAGGGTATCCACAAGGTGAAAGCCAGGCATCCCGCTGCGAGAGGCCATTGTGGAGATTAAGCAAGCTATTGTCCAGAGTCGCAGAGTGTGAACCCGTGAGTCGAGAAGGCACCGGAGCGAGAATTATCGAGTCCATGGAATTTTTGAGCCCAAGACCCGCCGAGGCGGGGAATTGAACCCTGGTCCAGGGCCGATCTCAGCTTCCGGGTCTGCCGCCTCTAACCCCTGAGCCACACTTCTCCCCTGGCCCAGGTCCAGGGGGAGACCTGTTGAAGAGTCGGGTTGCCTGTCACCAGTCACGAGGGATACACATGCGTAAAGATCCCAAACACCTGCAAAAAGCATGGCTCGCACGGGCTGTCCTGCCTCACGACCGGACTCCGTCACTTCACATAGGGGGAGCACAAGGACCAGGCACAACTGCATGATGTGAGTACAGCAATAGCTGATGCCAGCAAATGGCAGACGAACATCACCGAAAGAGTTTTCCCAGGATAGCCTAGCTTCTACAGCAGAGGTTTGTGACCGCATCACTTCCCTGCTGCCTTGCTCCCTGCTCCCAAAGTGTGATGTGTGCTAAACGCGTGTATGGGCAGGTACAATGCAGCGTTAGGGAGAGAACCACACCACCATCAAATCCCCAGCCAGCCTTCCTACCTTCATATTTAGTGGTAGTGGTAGTGTGGTTGAGCAGCCTTAGGCATAACAAAGAGGAATGTAAGACATGTATTGCACAAATGGGATAAATAATGGTCACATGACTCAAAAAGGAGAGCCAGACCAGCTTTAGCAAAGTATACTTTGTTTGTAATTCATTTTAAGACCAAGATCTTTTTTCATAAGGTAAGTATGTTTTTAGTTAAAAACACTTTTTACTTTGAAAGGTCGACACTTAGAAACATTTCAGGACAGTTTAATGTTATCCTATGTGGAAAACAGTTTTTTTGGTTAAGCAAGTAAGTATGCAAAGTACAGTTCCAGTCTTTGGGACCAATGGTCCACAGTGGGCATGGGTCAGATAAGTACCAATGCTGCATTGCCATCGGCAGAGGGTCTGCCAGTTGCAGAGGTCACAATTGGAGTTCTACCTAATGTGTTTCAATAGAGACTGGGTGTCCTTGGAGCCACACTGCTTACAGGTAAGTGGAATGGTTGCAGGGTCCAAGATTCAGTGTTAAGACCAGCCCAGGAGGGGGAAACAAAGCAGCATCAAACATACAGCACCAGCAGAACAGGGAAGGCCAGGTGCAGGGTGCAAACACAGCACTTGGTGCCCAATGCAGTCCTATGAAATTTCTTCTTTTTTAAAATAGGCTGCAGGTGTCAACCCAGACAATCTAAGCAGTACAACAGCAACAGCACAGGCACGTTGAGGTTTTGGGGGTCAGACTGGCACCACTGGTAGAGCTCACCAGAGCCCAGAAGCTGCAGGGGTGCCTACAGACATTTGACATCTTTTTACCGGGCCGGTCCCAATCGGAGGGACTCTTCAGATTCTGTTATGGTGTTCAGGAGAGGTCAGCCAGCACTATATTCAGAGTTTTGGTCACTGAGGAGACTTCACTCAGCATTTAGGCTGACTAGGTCTGGGGTGTCATGTGTAGAGTAGGCACAAGTTGGGGATCTGCCTGTCCCCCGGAGATTGGCATTTTTTTGGCAGCAGTCCTCCCGGGTTTTCAGAGGTCGCTGCTGTAAGACAGGTTGCAGGTTTGTTAAATATGGAGACGGGCTGGTAGGACTGAGGCCAAGGCAGCCATCACCTTTAGTCTTCTCCGCAGGGTCATCATTTCCCTTCATGGGTCGTCACAGATCTGGTCACTAAACTTAGGAGGGATTTAAGGAAAGTAGCAGGTAGAGCTAATGGACACTATACCTGGGATGACTACGCCTCTTATTATATCACCCTACTGTGGGAGGGGACATAGACCTAGTCCTGATTGGAAGAGTACCCCCATCTGCAAGATGTGAGGGATTGAACATTGTGCTTTATCTTGCCTCTCCTACCTTAGAGGTGGAGTTGGCAAATGTGGGCACACCTCCTATTCTTTCAAGGTTTTTCCACTAGTTTTCCTGCACAAACTGGGTAGTGTAAACCAGGGACTGCAATCTGCTGCTATAAGCAGAGGCTGGGGCTCACATTACAAAGGCAACAAGCCTTTGAAGCTTTCCTGGGGGGCGGGGGGGGTGGACACCTCTGCCCAGGATATGAATTGTTTCTGGTCCCAGACAGCAGGGGCTATCTATCCGTGAGTCCAGAAAAATATCTGGTGGTGGCTGTCTGACTACAACTAGTCAGAGACCACACCAAGATTGGTGGGCATATTTTGTAAGGAGTAGTTTAGTACCAAACACTCCTGTTTTCAGTGGAGCCATCAGGGTGCTCTGGAACTCGAGTTGTCCATTTTCCAGCACATGTACTCTCTATGGCTTCACTGTCAACTACATTGTTAAGGAAATAATCCCAACATTGTATGGGCATATATTGTCATGCAGATATGTCCACACTTGTGGTATAGTGCACCTGCCTTAAGGCTGTGAGGTGTGGTAGTGGAGTGAATTACCTGTGCCTTCAGGCAGTACCAGCTGGCTTGGCACCCAGTCAGGGCTCCATGTTGACTTTGCTGTTTCCTTCCTCACAGGGGCAGGCAAACTGCAGGGGTAGTGGCATGATCTCAGTGAGGGGGTTCCAGGCACCCTCTTCCACTTCAAGGACCTAGGTACCCAGTGTGCCATTTACCGGGGACTTACAGGGATATAGAAGTACTAATTGGGGATTTGTTTCTAGGAAAGAAGCACTGGCACACTAGACCTAGTTGGCAGGGACCCTGTGCAGTACATTTGAAAATAAATCAAAATTCGACAAAAAGTGGGGGGGCTAACCATGCAAAAGAGGCACTTTCTCACATGCCACCACAATTGAAACTAACCTTCCCCTGGAAATCCTTCGTCTTCTTAGTAGGAGAATGTGGAAAGACTATTCACATTGGTATGGGCAGTCCCAGGTCTTTGCTTCCCTGTAAAATCCATACCATGTAGGGATGTCCCTGCTAGCAGGTTAGGCCGCCCCCCTCACCGCACAGCTCCACCTGTGTGTGCCTGCCTTTGAGACAGATGATACCACCTTGTGAGTTTGCCGCTCCCCCCTTCTGCTGGTAAACTCTACTGTGCCGTTGTTTCTTGTTCTGTTGTTTTACTTTGTTGACTGTAAACTGTAAAGTGCCACTTTATTTCTCCTATCATTGTTAACTGGTTCTGTTGTTCTGCGCTGCTGACTGAATTGAGCCCCTGCTTCTGTTACCTTTGCCTTCTGTACCTCTATATCCCTTCCTGTCGCTGCCTCCCTGCGGCCTCACCCCTGCTCTGCCCCTCGCCGCCCCGCAATATATCTATGAAGCATGAATAATGGACTACATTACTGTGAACAGTCCTCTCTTCTTATGTGAGTAGTTAGGTAGGAACAGAAAACAAAGGGAAAAAGCAAAGAACAATAGAGCAAGCCAAAGTCAACATAAATAAATCTTGGCAAACATTTTTTTTAAAACAGGACTTCGAGTAGAATATATGGTAGAAGTCAGACATCCATGAGAAGGAGAAGGTGAATGAACACTGGAAGAATCCCATTGGTGTAGGCCATGATTAGGAAGAAGTAGGTGGCAAAGCTTGGCCGCTGTCATGGAGGGAGAAAGCCAATGGTAACAAGTGTTGAGGTGGGATCATACTTGCCTCCATGTCTTTAATAAAATTAAAAAAGATAAAATTAAGTCTTTCCCCCATAAATTAAAAAATCTACATTTTATGTCAAGAACGGAGGATCCTATTATGCTTGTTTAACCCCTTCGGTGCTCATGACGAACTCAGCTCGTCATGAGGCACGGTTGAGCTGTGCTCATGACGTGTTGCATGCTTATCTAGGATCCTGATCGATACTGTGACCTTATGCCCCTATTCGGCTATAAATCCATTTATTCCCTATATTGGCATAACCGTTCGAGTGCAATATTCAGTAACTCATCTCTGGCCTCACACGAACAGAGCCACATTCCATAATAGCTTTCTCTGCCACTTCCTTTGCAACCAATTAGTGCAATGACAGAGCAGAAGTCACTATCTGAGATTCCTAGATTAACACTCTGAGTTCTTCAACAAGATAAAAACTCAGCAAACCTGGAAATCCCCGCTTGCTGTGTTTTGATTAGTAATAGAACTCTAATGATCACTGATAGATGATCACTTCCTAGTGACATCTTATTGACGTCTTATGTCCAGCAAACTTACGTCAAACAAGGCACCTTTCAGGTATAAATATTACCAACGTTGCCTTAAGCAAACGCTAGCTGCCTCAATGCCATCGCTGCTATCTTCGCTGCTGCTGAAGAAGCTGTCATGCTGATGATACCATAGCTGCTATCGCTATTGCTATCGCTGCTAACTAGTGAACGATGGTGTGGTGAACTTAGGAGCTGAACAGCCGTCCCCCTGCAAAGAGCCCAGCAGATGCAAGCTGCCCGCGGAAGCTGTCCCCCTTCTTTCTCCTCCTCGACGCGCTGAAGAAGAGACGCTGCCTTTCTCCTGCAGAGAAATCCAGCTCCGGCGTTTCTGGTCTACCCTTGCAGGTGACTGGGATATCGAGCCCCGAGGGAGATACCAGACCTCCATCATTCTATTCCAGAGGTATGGTGTTGACTAAACCCTTGAGAGAGAATTCTTGAAGCAAACCTTGGCAAAACCAACTTAACTTAAAGCTACTTACTTACTCCCCTCCCAAGTATTAGGCTTAGGTCAGGTACACTGGGGTAGGCGTAGTTAGAAGCACCAGTTGAGTATTTTAGCCTAATGTATATATGAATGTATATATGTTTTATTAATTTTAAACCATTGTATGGCTAAGAAACCATATCAATGCTTTTACAGTATTATTTCGCAATACTTATCTTACTGTACGTACTTTTTATAATAACAAGTCTTGCAATTGTGGCAATTCATTTCTCTTGTACGAGAAGAAAGACTGTTGAATAAATGTTAACCCTTTATTGACAAACGCCCGTCTCTCTGTTCTCTACATATTGTGAAAGTATACTGCACCAACCTGACTGAGTAAAATAACTGTCTATTGTTTCACACGACCCTAGAGATTGACTCTTGATCTGAGGAGCAAAGTTGTCATGTTGCACGGTTGTTGGAAAACTGAATCCCTTCTTGTCTGTGCCAGGGAAGCTGATCACTTCCTATTTCAGTCAAGAAAGTTTCCAGTGACCTCTGAGCTAGTTGGTAACAAACCCAATTAAGTTTAGCATAGTCAGTAGAGGCCTGGAAGATCCGCACTTCTACGTAGATACTACTGTTTATGTTATTCCAATGCGCAGGGCCTATTGGGAAAATAGGAACTACGCTACAGACGAGCTGAGCTCGTCATGAACAATGGGATTCATGAATTATCAGCACAGGAGGAAAATATCTCTAGCAGCCAAGGTGTTAAGGCAGGTTCACATCTAAAGAAGTCGCAGTGAGAATGGGTTTACAGTAAAAAACATTTGAAACACTTTATCATTGGACCAGTCAGCTGATCTTAGAATGTCCTCCAACCTGGAACCCGCCCAAAAATCTTTAGAAGCCATTGCACCCATTAGCAGAATGAGCCCCAAAAACAGAATCATCAATGCTGGCAAGGGACATGACCCATCTGGCCAAGGGGCTAAAGTTGCATAAAAAACAGGCTTGAGAAATTTGCGAAAGGAAATGAGGAGCTGTGACTGAGAAGATGTAATGAGATCGAAGATCCGTTGTTCATAGTTTTTAAGGCACTGGCCCAAACAAAGTTTGGGATGAGTGGAAAAATAAGGGTACAACTCAAACTTTAAATTTGTTTTTGTGTGCCTATTAATATAAAACATCATACGAGAAGTGGCATATTGTCGAGAAGACACATCCAACACTTTGACATCAAATACTCATTCAGTGGAAATCAAACACACGAGCATAGTAAACTTGGAAGACTGCATTTTGAAAGAAAGAACTAGTTTATCGGGCCAAGAAAGAAACAGATTCAAAACTAGATTTGCATCCCATAATTGTATATAATTTGTTAAAGGAGGTTTAGAAATTGTGACTCCCTTCAAAAGACAATATACAAGCAGATGCTCTACGACTGATTTGCCAGATGCTCTACGATTGATTGTCCTGTAGGACTTACCTGCCCTGGCTTCCCCTGCCAGGAAATTGATGACATAATGTACATCTGTGAAAAGGGATTGAGATGTTTTCCCAGGCACCAGCTTGACCATAAAGCCCAAGAGGTGTATGCTTTTGATGTTCTTGGAGCCCATGTTTTGTGAATGAAGTCGGAAGCCTCTTGTGAAATACCAAGGCTAGGTTAGCCAGACCCAATATTTTACAAGCTGAAAGGAGTTTTGTGTAAATCCAGATTGAGAGGATGGCCCAGAACATATGAAAGAAGATTGTTGAAAGTTGGAAGAAGGACCGGGAAGTCCATGGTCAGTTTAAGCAGAGACCGTACCCATACTTGTGATTGCAGAATGGAACCACGATAACTAGAGAGGCTTATTGGCGCCTGACCTGGTCCAGAACAATGTTGATCATGAGAAATGGAGGGAAAGCATAATTGAGGTGATGAGACCTATCCTGAAGGAAAGCATCTGTCACTAAAGCTAACTGATCCAGACAGCACCTGCAGAAGAGATGAAGTTTGGTATTGAGACGAGAGGCAAAGAGGATGACCTACATAGGAGAGAGACTGAAAAACTGAAGGATGTAGCTTACAGTCACTGAAATCTCAGACAGATTTCTCGGAAGCTTTCACCAATGCTGCAACAGGCTTAAGCTTGGTTCCACATAGATTATTTACATAGCAGACCGCAGACACATTGTCCATGTGAAGTAGAATAGAACAACAAATGATGTCCTTTGCTAGGCTTTTAAGTGCAGAGGAGCCTGCAAGCATCTCTAAACAGTTTATGTACAAGTATGGCTCCTCAGGATATCGTGCACCTCCAGCCGTGTTTGTGCCACAGAGGGCGCCTCATCCCGCCCGGCTTGCATCTGATTCTAATTCAACATCAGAGACTGATGTGAAGATAGTTCTACCCTTCCATGTGTCTAAGTGGTCAATCTACCACTGAAGCTCTAACCGAGACTCTGGATTGATGAGAACTAGTTCTGACTAAGCTAGACTGTGATATAGATGGTGTATTTTGAGGCGGACCTGGTAAGGTTGCCTGAATCGAAAAGGACAGCAGACCTACTGTCCTTGCTAGGGATATGAGTGATAATTGAGCACTGTGAAAAGTATGAGAAATATCAGATTTGATTGCCATGACTTTTGACAGGGCCGGTGTAGAGTCGCAGTTGAAGTTCGGGAGAGAAAATTTACTTTTTGGTGTTTAGTAGGAACCCGAGATCTGACAGAATGGAGCAAGTGAGATGTAGATGAGATAAAAAGGTCTGACTGTCCTAACTAATGATCAAGAATTCGACCAAGAATATGACTGCAAGAGATCTGAGGTAAGTCACTACTGGTTTCAATATCTTTGTAAAGCACAAAGGTGCTGAAGGCAGACCGAAAGAAAGAGAGGAAAACTAGTAAGTTAAACCAAGCCACTGGAACTGAAGAAACTTTCTGTGATGGAGCGGAGTTCACTAGCTCGAGTTTCACAACACACACACTTGGGTCCATTCACATTCACACAAATTTGAGCTAGAAAAACTCTGCTGCGATCAAATTGATTATATACATTTCCCGTGTGAACTATTTTCACAAGTTCTTACCAAACTCTGTCACATATAGGATAATTTTCGCTGGTCGATAGATCTATATGTAGATAGTATAGGGAAATTAAATATTAAACTTTTCAATTTTTACTTTAAGAACCACAGACTCGGAAGAAGTTTTAAAAGTTAATCCAGTCATTGTGAGTCAATAAAATACTTTGGAATTAGAACACCAGTTTTCATTGTGGAAGGAAAAGTTTCAGTTAATGCAAATTAATCACAGTAATAATATTCTTGCGATGACAGCACCTGGAAAGGAGAGGGGAGAAATGGAAAGCTGCACAGGGACATGCTACACAGCATTATATTTACATAATGGTGCGAGGACCAGGACAGCAAGTCAAAGTATTCAGGACGGCATCAGAGCAGGACAGGTACCCTTTCTAGTGCAACACCAGCATCACACCCCTCTCTGGTACTGGTCTCTCTGCCTCAGGAGCATCCGGCGCCTTCCCTAGATGTGCCTCCTTGGATGTTTCCACAAGGTTTCCCTAGTGTTGGCATCAGCTCTCAGGCAGTATGTCAGCATAGCATCTGCCAGCATCTTGGCATGGCATTTTGTGTCATAGCGTGTGTCTAACTAACTTACCTGCATCTATTTATACTCATTTTAATGTATGATCCACCCCCAGAACTTGCAATTCTATTTGTTCCCCTCTCTATAATTGGTTCGGGCAGTGGGGAGAGATCATCACACCATTCGTAATTTACTTGATTTCTTAGGTCCCATTGTCTAATATCCCTCCCCTTATGTCACTTTCACAAACTTATTTTTCCCATATTGAATTTTATAAAATTTAGTAACATTCGATATGTTAGGTGTTCTCGTAGGGTCGATAGTTCATATTCCCAGGCCCAGGCATCTCAGATGGCCTTGGCCTTGGTCCAATGGTGTCCTCACGGTTATGTGCGCAACTGCATCATGGATGAGTGTCATTCAAGCAGGATGGGGTTTAGGCTGCCCTCCAAGGCCCAAATACAAACTAACAATAAAGTCAAAGAAAAACATGTTAGAATACTAATATAATTGAGTTCACTGTATAATACTTTTCCCTACTCTAATCCCATTTACCCATAAAATCTTTAGCATTCGCAGTTGCATAGAACTTACAAGGTTTAGGTTGCAGCGTAGCATGTGCAGGATTATGCTATTTTCAAGTGGTCATTTTACAGGTTAGAGCGCACCTGCAAAGATTTTCACCAAGCACAGAACCGCCATGCCACGTAGATGTAGCAGACGCATGCGCAAAGACTTTCCTGCGTTTTCGGCGGCCATTTTAATGACACTTGGATTACTCGTTAGTAAAGTACATATGCAAGCGTCTCTAAGATGTAATGTAATGCAATTTTAATACACATAAACATGTTGGTTAGACTTTTCATAGTTATTTAAGAGAATTGCATACAAGCAAGTTTCTTTTATATGAAACCTTGCTCCATCATCTGTGAGAGTGATGAATGGAAATCATGAGGTATGCGTCTTGAATGTTTAGTCTGACCATCCAGTCATGTTGTCGTAAATAATGGCTGAGATGGATAATAGTTTCCATCTTGAAATGCAGGTATACCACAAACTGGTTGAAAAGTCTTAGATTTATCACTGGACGCATCTGTAAAAAGAAGATGGGACTGATGAATCCAGATGGATCTGGTTGAGAGACATGGATTGCTTGTTTTTGGAGAATGGATGGAATCTCTAGGGAGATGAGCTTGGTGACCTCACAGGAGAAGGGTGGAGGAGGACGAAAGACCACTTGGAAAGGTGGAGCATAGAATTCTATAAGTTAACCTTGGACCATATTGAAAACTCAGGTATCTGCAGTTAAAATGTACCATTTTGCAAGAAACAACTTTAGACAGCCCCCTATAGAAGGATGGCCAGAAGAGGGACTTACCTTGCTGGTTGTTATTTCTGTAGATCTTTTGACCATGTCCTCTGTAGCCTCTGCCTCTTTGAGGGTAGAACTATGGTTTGTAGTCCTGTTAGTTGTACTTTGAGCCGTAGGACCCTCTGGAGCCTGGATTTCAGTAGGAACGGCCAGTAAAGTGGGCCTTCCTCTACTGGCCCGTGCAAAAACCTCATGTGGAAATACTTTTTTTAATAATAGCTCAGTTTTGTCGATAGAACCAAATGTAGGAACATAATTGCTCAAATCATTTATAAAAAGAATTGCCAAAAAGAATGCCATCAGCCTTAATGCTTGGATCGAGGGAATCTAAGTTAGCTAATTTGGGATGGGATCCAATCTCAAGAGTAGCCCTTTACGGCGTTCATAGGTTATTGCTGAATAGGCCTTGCGAAGAAATCAAAAAGCTCTTTTGAACCATAATGGAAGGTCTTAATATATACCCATGTTCTCCAACCTGGCGGACTCCAACACATTCAGTAGCTTCTGCTGGACGGACCCCAGTACTTTTGGCGTCCGTGATTGACTGTGTTCCGGGCCGTGACTATTGTATTATGAGCCTGGTGGTTATGCCTGATGGGGCATTCTTCTCTACGGATAAGTTAGATCAAGGATGTTATTATCTTTAGACTCATTATACGGGGTCCCTTCGAGATTCCGGTGACATTATCAATGGACCTACCTACCAGGTTACTTTGCACTTGCCCTTTGATTTTCGCTTTGTAAACATTGGGATCTATAATACCCCAGACCCCATGTGAAGCAACACTTTAGCAATTATTCTCAAAGGTCCTATCTGCCTATGTGTTCTATTCAGTACATATCCTCCATTTGAGAACACTGGACTTTCTCTTCACATATTTATATTGAGGACTCCAAATCGAGTTATAGCTAGCCCTGGCTGCAGTCTCTACCATCTGTAGACATGATGTACCACTTATAAATCGCCCTGAAGAAGTCCCAAGTTGGGACGAAACGCTTCGGCTGTACTGTTTTTTCTACTACACAACGGAATAGTAGTAGTATTTGAAGCAAAGGAAAGTTGTGGACATTCTTATTTCAATTTGTTTAAGGTGGATTTATCAAGGGGAATGCAAATTCTGGAAGAGATATACTCTCCACATAGATAGCAGGAAACTACTAAATGGAGTTAGGACTGGGAATCATGGAAGGGTGGAAAATTGGAGAACCTCCAGCATTCATAGCTGGTTTCGATGCAAAAGAGTCTATTTTTGTTTTTTTGGGGAGGAGGAGGAGAGGAAGCGTCATTAGCTCCAAATGTATCCGAAAAATTATCCGTTTAACCCATGTCGTCTTTAGTGTCTCAGATGTTGGTGATTATAATCTGTTTAGAAACCTCAGAAATATTTTTAGCTTTTGATTTACTCTTCAACAATGTTTTAATGATCCCCCTCTTAGAAGGAGACCTGGGAGGAACCTCGTCCTCAACCTTGCATAAAGAAAACTTACTGATTGTTTGGGTAGTATCCAAATTGGGGACATGATTTTTTAAATTGGCAAGAAGCACAGATTTATGTTTTCTGCTTTCGCACACAGAATGAGCCAATACGGGATTCAACATCATGTTTAGTAAGGAATTTTCCATAGTTTAAAAAAAAGTTTTCATGGAGGCCACAACTGCCTGCTCCATAGAAGAATGTATATAAACATATACAGGGGACGCTGTTTGCCGCTTTTTCTGGTTCCAGTAGACTTTGCCTCCATCTGTTCCTGCTGCCACCTAGAATCCCCTGGGAATAAAAGGCCCAATTTTTTCACCAAGGCACCCACGTGCTTTTCTCGGGGACCGCGTACTGCCGGAGAACTACATCCCCCAGAAGGCAGTGCGGTCTCACGGGAAGAGGCGCGAGAGGACCCGCGTCAACATCATTCAAATCTGCCTAGGAAACCCCGCGGCGCGCGACGTGCGCGGGCGCGCCCGGGCAAAGCCCGGGCCAAGGGCGGGCCCGTCTGCGACTGTCCGAGCCCAGAGGAGGCAGGGCTGGGCCACATCTCTAATCCCCACGGCAGATTCCTTTAAGATTGTAAGACTGTTTATAATATTGGGACCTCCAGTGTTATTTGTTGTGTATGGTATACTGTTTAAGTTGACCCTTGATGATACTCCCTTTACACTAGGCCATGAGCAAAAGGAAGGTAGGGGATAGGGTGGTGGGCACACTTGATGCTTTTTTGAACCGAGCAGAATCAGTTCTGATTCATGAGATCCAGGCAACTGAACGCAGGCTCTCTCTTGAGCCAGCTTTATCTATGGGAGGATCGTTGCCTTGTGCTCAGCTACCTGTTCTCCAAACGAGCATTGAAGTGAATCGCTCGGGTGATCGTATTTTACCTGACTTACTGGGCGAGCCTTCCAAGACCCCGACTCCTGATGCTTCATTGTTTCAATGCAGCAATCAGAGCCGGGCTATGGTCAAAACTAGGGAGAGAAAAGTATTAGAGGGGGTAGGGGCTGCACCGCCCAGTAAAAAAAGGAAATGTTGTGGCCCACATAAGCAAACTGCAACTCTGGCCATAACTGGTACTAAAGGGGTATATGTCTTTGGGAACTCAGACTTTAATGCCCCCACGTGCAAACCATCTGTGAGCACCAATGTGCTGCCTAACATAGAAAATCTGTGCTTATTACTTATGAACCAGCTAGCTGCCCTTATCGAACCTATTCCTAAAAGGCTCGATTTGGTTGATGAGAGGCTCAAACAAATCGAAAAATGCTTATCCTGTAGCAAGCAAAGTTCTTCTTCTACATCTAGACTACAGGATTGTAGGGGCCTTTCACGTAACCTTACAGAGGTGAATGTTAATGTGCAACCAGATGATGCCTCGCATGCACATGTAGGTATTGCCGGGGCCACTCAGGTGCCAGACGCCGTAAAGCCAGTTAGGACGAACCCAATTAAAGACAACAGGGCCCAACCACAGCAGTGGAAGAAGGTAGTGGGTAATGGGCAAAGGGTAGATGAAGGGTTAGTAGGGAGTTTGGACCTGCTACCGAGTCTCCACTTCACCCCCGAAGCTACCCCGTATGCTATCATTCTAGCGAATGTACCCCCACTCCCAGAAAGTACTCGTGAACATTGGTCTAATCTTAAAAATAAAGCTCTTCACTGTCTAAGGGAAAGGTTTGGCAATAGTGAGGCTTTGTTTAATGAATTCAAAATGGTGAGGCGCATCAACTGGATTGCTCATTCACATAAGACCCTGGCGGGTGACTGTGCAGTATTGAGTTTCAGGTCACCGTCTTTTGTAAAACACATCTTAGAGTTGGCTGCTCACCATCCCCCCGTTGATGAGATAAAGATTTTACCCCTGGGTTATTTCTATAAGCCTGGTAGGACCCCGAGATTTAAGGAGACCTGGGTCCCTCATAGGGCTTTTAGCTTGGTTGATCACCCCATTCAGACCAGTAATCGTTTTGAGTTATTATCCACTCTAGAGGATAATGACTGACTCAGAGGTGGTGTTATCTTCCCACTGGCTGGTGAACATGGGGTTTTAAAGATGACGGGTGGGTATGAGGTTGATGGTGGTAAATCTACACAGGTTTTTGCCACTGGTATTGCAGTTATTACCTGTCGGAACCCGGATCTGCGAGTGATTCCTGCGGACCACGAAGCAAGCCCAGTAGCAATAGCCCGTTCTACAAGCTCTTCTGTAACCCTATCCTCCTGGAAAATTGCTGGCCTGGAATCCAAGTTACTCTTACCAGATTGAGAAACTTTTATAGAGAAAAAGGATATATGGGCTTTTTAAGAAACTTGGGCAGTTCAAGTTCAAGTTCGTGAATTTGTATAGCGCACTGCTCACCCAGAGGGTCTCAAGGCGCTTGGGGAAGGGGTTCATTATTTGTCGAATAGCCAGGTTTTAAGATCTTTTCTGAAGGAGATGTGATTTTGAGTAAGGCGGAGGGGAGTGGGAAGTGAGTTCCAGGTCTTGGCGGCAAGGAAGGAGAAGGATCTACCACCCATGGTGGATTTTCGGATGCGCGGGACCGCGGCAAGGGCTTGATTGGACGATCTTAGTTGGCGGGTGGGTTTGTAGAAGGACATGCGAGTGTTGAGGCATTCGGGTCCTAGATTGTAGAGGGCCTTGTGTGCGTGGGTGAGAAGGCGGAATGTAATTCTTTTGTTGACGGGAAGCCAGTGGAGGTGTTTTAGGTTTCCGGTGATGTGATCTTGGCGAGGGATGTCTAATATGAGTCTCGCTGATGCGTTTTGGATGCGTTGGAGTTTTTTCTGTAATTTTGTTGTGATTCCGGCGTATAGTGTGTTGCCGTAATCCAGTCGACTCGTGACCAGTGCGTGGGTGACAGTCTTTCTTGTCTCTAGGGGATCCAACGGAAGATCTTTAGATCTTTTTGAGAGTGCGAAGTACGTTGAAACATGAGGATGAGACTGCGTTGACTTGTCTGGATATCGAGAGAGAGGAGTCTAGGATGAAGCCAAGGTTACGTGCATGGTCTGTGGGTGTGGGTGCTGTGCCCAGAGCGGAAGGCCACCAAGAGTCGTCCCAAGCAGAGGGGGAAGATCCTAGGATGAGCACCTCTATTTTGTCTGAGTTGAGTTTGAGGCGGCTATGTTTCATCCATTCGGCTACTTCTTTCATGCCTTCGTGAAGATTAGTTTTGGCGGTGTTAGGGTCTTTGGTGAGGGAAAGGATTAACTGGGTGTTGTCGGCGTAAGAGATGATGTTAAGGTTGTGTTGACGCGCGATGGAGGCAAGTGAACTCATGTAAACGTTGAAGAGGGTGGGACTGAGTGAACATCCTTGTGGTACACCACAGATGACTTCGGTGGCCTCAGAGTTGAATGGGGGAAGTCGGACTCTTTGAGTTCTTCCAGCGAGGAATGAGGTGATCCAGTCCAAGGCTTTTCCTTGTATTCCAATGTTGCTGAGGCGTTGTATAAGGGTACTGTGGCAGACTGTGTCGAAAGCGGCAGAGAGGTCGAGTAGAATGAGGGCCACTGTTTCACCGTTGTCCAGTAGTGTTCGGATGTCGTCAGTAGCTGCAATGAGGGCAGTTTCGGTGCTGTGTTTGGCTCGAAATCCGGATTGAAATGGATCAAGGAAGTTGTTGGATTCAAGGAAGGCGGCGAGCTGGCTGTTGACGGCTTTCTCGATGACTTTGGCCGGGAATGGGAGGAGGGATATGGGCCGGTAGTTTAAAAGTCCAGAGGGGTCTGCTGTGGTTTTTTCAGGAGGGCGCTGAGTTTGGCGTGTTTCCAGCTTTCTGGAAAGGTGGCAGAGCTGAACGAGCAGTTGATGACATCACGGAGATGGGGTGCGATGATGGAGTCCGCTTTGTTGAAGATGTGGTGGGGGCAGGGGTCAGTTGGCGAGCCAGAGTGGATTGAGTTCATTAGGCGGATGGTGTCTTCAGTGGTGATTGGGTTCCAGGCGCTAAGGTTGTTAGTTGGCGGAGTTGGATCTGAGGGGGGTGGGAAGGGTTGAACGCTGGGAGTGTTCTCGAAGCTGTTGTGGATGTCGGCAATTTTGTTGTAGAAGAAGGAGGATAACGCATCGCAGAGGTCTTGGAATGGAGTGATGTCGTTAGATGCTGCGGTGGGGTTGGTGAATTCTTTGACGATGTTGAAAAGTTCCTTGCTGTTGTGAGTGTTTTTGTCGAGACGATCCTTGAATGCTGATTTTTTGGCGGATCGAATCAGTTGGTGCTGTTTGCGGGTGGCTGCCTTGAGGGTGGACATGTTGTCTGTGGTCGGGTTTTTTCTCCATGTTTTCTCCAGGGTGCGGCATAGCTTCTTGGATTTTTTAAGGTCATCATTGAACCAGGGAGCCTTTTTGTTGGCTGATTTGATCTGGTGTTTTTTCAGGGGTGCTAATTCGTCAGCACTGTGGGTGATCCATTGCTTGAGATTGGTGGCCGCTTGGTTTGGGTCCAATGAGAGGGTGGGAGGGTTTTGGTTGAGTGATGTGAGGAGTTGGTCGGAAGTGATTTTGTTCCAGTTTCTCTGAGGAATAGGTTGTGGGCGGTTGTGGGTCAGGGTGGTTTTGTAGCTGAAGTGAACACAGCTGTGGTCCGTCCAGTGGAGGGCTGTGGTGCGATCGAAGGAGATGTGCTTGCTGGAGGTGAAGATGGGGTCGAGCGTGTGTCCGGTGGGGTGTCAACGAGTTGTTTGAGTCCGAGATTGGCCAGGTTGTCCAGAAGGGGGGTGGTGTTGCTGTTGTGTTTGTTTTCAAGGTGGTAGTTGAAGTCTCCTAAAAGAATGTAGTTCTCGGAGGCGAGGGCATGTGGGCTGACGAAGTCTGTGATGTCATCGCTGAATTGAGTGCGGGTGCCTAGAGGCCTGTAGATGAGGGTGCCTCTAAGTGTGGTCCTAGGGTCGGTGTGGATCTGAAAGTGGAGATGTTCGGCGGTTGCAAGAATATAATCGGAGCTGGTCGTAATTTTGATGGTGTTCTTATGAATGATGGCGATGCCGCCTCCTGTTTGGTTGGTGCGGTCTTTACGGGTAAATTTGTAGCCGTCCGGTATGGCTATGGCGATGTCGGGTGCTGATGATGTGTTCATCCATGTTTCGGTAAGGAAGGCGATGTCCGGTGACGCAGTGTCGAGTAGGTCTCAGAGTTCCGTTGCGTGTCTGTGGACCGAGCGGGTGTTGAGCAGGATGCACTGGAGTCGAGGCTGTGTGTGGAGGAAGTGGGTTTGGTGAGGGTCCTGGAACAGTTGAACTTGCAGGAGAGGTAGGCGAATGGACCGTGGGTACGTCCTGAGGTGGCTTCGCAGCATTGCTGAGCGCGTCCGGGGTTGAGGGCGAGGAGAGTTGCGGCATCATATGTGACTCTAGTGGGCTGGGTACGGTGGGGACCAGGGGGTCAGGCGCTGGGCGCGGTCCAGGCGCGGACGGGCGCAGACGGGCTTACCTTTGGCGCACCTTCGGCGCAGCCGCAGCGCGTGGACGCTGCGCGTTGGGACATCTGTCATTAAATGGATAGTCGAGGGGGCGGAGCGTGGGAGGGGCAGCTGGGAGGCGGGAGCGAGGTCGAAGGAGGGCTCGGGTCAACAAACAAAATGGCAGCAACAACAACAACAAACGCTGCAAGGCAGGGCGAGAAGGGGCACAGGCAGTGGGGGCCAAGGGGCGCTATGAGGGCCAGATATAGTGAAGGGTACTGCCGCAGTGGAAGCGGATTCAAGCGCGGAGTGAAAGCGCTATGCTGATGGTCAAAACAACACGAGGTAATGTACAGCCAAATGCACGCAGTCAAAGGGCTATGAAAATTTAAACACAGTCTATGGAAATATAAACACAATAAAGCACAGAGTAAATGCCCAGAGGTGCACGCAGTCAAAGCGCTATGAAAATTTAAACACAGTCTATGGAAATTTAAACACAGTCTATGGAAATTTAAACACAATAATGCGCAGAAATAATGCCTAGAGGTGCATGCAGTCAAAGCGCCATGAAAATGCTAAGCACAATAATGCACAGGGATGATGTCCAGAGGTGCGCGCAAGCGGTTCGAATTGCGAGCGTGAAGTGTGGATAAGGTTCCCATCAATAGCCTGACATTATGGCTATCAGGGTTAAATCTTCGAAGGGCCATTAACAAGCTTATATATACCGTCTATGCGAGGAGACTTCCGGGTGGTAGGAGCTCCCAAATTGATTCAATCCTGGAAGGTCATCTTAACCTGGAGGAGGAAGTTAGTTGCCAGATCATTCCAGGTGACTTTAATACATGCTTTGAGCCCCTGGACCTGGATGATGGTAAGCTTACCGAAGCTGAGGATGCAGTGTGGGGTATTCCACAGCTGGACTTAAAGCCCATAAGGAAATGGTCCTTGGCTGCTCTGCTAATTGAAGGGTTTGTGTCTGGATAAGGGTATGAGGACGGTCAATGGCACGGCACAGTCCGATTGGCTGGGAGAGCTAACATTTAACAACGGTAGATCTGGTAGCCATATTGATTACATCATAGTTAATGTGGAGATGTGGCCGGACATTTTAGATATGGTGGTAGTGAGTAGGCCGGAAAGCGACCACAACTCTTTGATTCTGTCAGCCAACGATAGTAGCTTTAGTAGTTCCCCTATACGTGAAGCTGTAACAGCCCAGGAGAGGGCAACTATTACCAATGATCAAAGAAGGGTTTGGAGGCCCAAGATAGCCACTAATGAAAGGATCCAGTCAGGTATTTGGGACATGGTCTCAAGCTCCATGTGTAAACTTAATAGCTGCGAATCACAAGAGGTTCTCAACGATAAAATGTTGAGCATCCACAGTGATCTTTTTTTGGGTCTCAAAAAGTATTTTATTAAAAATCTTCCATGTAACAAAGATAAAGTGATGAGGCCTAGTACATGGTTTAATAACAACTGTAGGCAGGCCCAACAAGCCCTGGTGGCAGCTATGAAATCTAGATAACCTGATACTATTAAGAGTTGGAGGGCTATTTATAAAGTAGCGCAGTTTTACGCCAAGAAATCGTGGGATGAAGACCGCTGGAGGGAGTTGCTTCAGGCATGTGATGGTCGTAACATGACCCACTTTTGGCACTTACCTAAGTGGGGGAAGTGCCCGCAACTACTGAAACCCACCAACCATGTTGAGCCTCAGCATTGGGTAACATTTTGAAAACCCATTTAAGATCCTCGATGGGAACGCTAAGGTTGTTATGCCCCCCAGATGTGACGCTCCATTGGTATTTGTACATAGTGAGGTGGAGTTTGTGCTGAAAATGATTCCGAGTGGAAAAGACCCCAGGCCTGACTGTATCCCTGCAGACCTATTTAAGTACGAGCATGCAATATGGGTCCCATATATCACTGTACTAGCAAATGCCCTAGCTAGTGGTGCATAGGTACCAGATTCTTGGCAGAGATCCTACCGATCATTAAGAAAGGCGATCACTCTGCTCAGGCAAATTATCGACCAATAAGTTTAATCGATGCAGTGCAGAAAATAATTGCACGCCTAGTACTCAGGAGAATACAGTGTTGGATGACCAAAGTTGATATCATAACTCCTCTTCAGGCGGGCTTTCGGTAGGTACCCTGGATCAGGCATTTAGATTTGTGCTAATATATTGGAAAGAGGTATTTCTAGGAGGGGGTATGCTTTTCGCGGCCTTTGTTGATCTAAGATCCGCTTTTGATCTTGTGCCAAGGGCTATATTATGGGAAGTACTTTTGGAGCATGGGATGCCTAAGGAGTTGGTAGCAATCTTGGTTAAACTCCGAACGCACCTATGCTCAGGTCTGCTGGGGTAAACCAGGGGAGGTAACTGGCAGGTTTGAGGTGTGTAAAGGAGTCAGACAGGGGTTTGTGCTGGCTCCCACCCTGTTTTCTTTATTTATTAACGAGGTGGTCCAGTACTTTGTTAACTACCCGACTGACGCACCAACACTTGCTGGCATGAAAGTCCCACTGCTCATGTTCGCGGACGACACCCTGCTCATATCCAATACGAAATGTAAAAACAAGGGAAACCCTACTCACAGCGGAACCAGGGCAGTACGTTTATATAGAAAAACAATGGTTCCTATGGCATACGATTTTGTATAACTTAATATTTATAACAGGCTCAATGGCAATGAAAACATTGGAAGGAGGGTGGCAAAAGAAAGAGAGACGCACACTTGTACCATGAAGGATATTTCCTTATATTTAAGAATTGATAATGAAAAATACATGTAAATAACTTGCGACATACAAATATTATACAAAGTGCAGTGTATCCCAAGTGAATATTAAACAAACCAAGAAAGTGTATAACAAAGTGAACTATACAGGTTTCAGCTGTGAATATTTACAAAAAACAGGAAACTAGACTCTAAACCAATTATATCAACAAATGATTAGCCAGCTGCTATAAAATTATAGAAACTGTGTTGGTCTGATTTGTTTCCTAGGGCGTCGACGGCGTTTCGACCATTAGAATAAAGGTCTCATCAGGACTGGGCAGTGAGGACATCTATCAAAATACAAAAATAAAAATAATTTGTAACTATTGGCAGTCACCATGAATAGATAATATTCATGAATATAGTCAGGGAGGTTTTATACCTTGCACCAGGGTGTAAATAGCCCAAGCGTGTGAAAGTAAACTGAATTTACTTACAGTGAACCCGGCCGGGCACTGTCAGAAACAGGGAGAAACCAAGCGTCAATGCAATATATCTGAAAATGACTGAGTCATCAAAAGCGGGGGTGCTTAATTATAAATGCAACTTACCACTGTAGGCACAGTTGGTAGCGTGTCTTTATATGCTTTATATACAGGCATTAGCTAATATGTGCTAATGCCTGTACATAGTTCGAGATTCATTATGGTTTCATGAGGGTGGGTGCCCATGAAATTGTAGAGCTCCATTGTAATTGACTGGTTATATAATGCAATTGGTCTTTATTTTTATTTGTTGTTTGCAAAATGCTCATTATTTGAATTGGTAGCTATGAGAGAACTAGATATAACACGTAGATATCGGCACAGTGGCCATCTGTAAGAGTAAACACTATAAGGACGCGCAAGTCCTCTTTCTATGCTGATACACGCCGTCCATCATGTCATAATGGCGATCACGCCACCTTCCGTGACACTCCCCTTACTAGAGGTTTGATCGGAGCCAGCCATCGAGCAGCACGATTTGAAAGCGCCAAGGTATGTGAAAGCCTTGCAAAAGCCTGCAAACAACTAGGAAATATAGCGGAATTATTTCGCTCTACAAGAGCGTTTGATACAGTTTCACATTTTATTTTTAGCACACCTGTGAAACTTGGCGGTGGAACGGCATTGACCGCGAATATCTAAAACCAAACAAAATAAAGACACGCTACCAACTGTGCCTACAGTGGTAAGTTGCATTTATAATTAAGCACCCCCGCTTTTGATGACTCAGTCATTTTCAGATATATTGCATTGACGCTTGGTTTCTCCCTGTTTCTGACAGTGCCCGGCTTGGTTCACTGTAAGTAAATTCAGTTTACTTTCACACGCTTGGGCTATTTACACCCTGGTGCAAGGTATAAAACCTCCCTGACTATATTCATGAATATTATCTATTCATGGCGACTGCCAATAGTTACAAATTATTTTTATTTTTGTATTTTGATAGATGTCCCTCACTGCCCAGTCCTGATGAGACCTTTATTCTAATGGTCGAAACGCCGTCGACGCCCTAGGAAACAAATCAGACCAACACAGTTTCTATAATTTTATAGCAGCTGGCTAATCATTTGTTGATATAATTGGTTTAGAGTCTAGTTTCCTGTTTTTTGTAAATATTCACAGCTGAAACCTGTATAGTTCACTTTGTTATACACTTTCTTGGTTTGTTTAATATTCATTTGGGATACACTGCACTTTGTATAATATTTGTATGTCGCAAGTTATTTACACGTATTTTTCATTATCAATTCTTAAATATAAGGAAATATCCTTCATGGTACAAGTGTGCGTCTCTCTTTCTTTTGCCACCCTCCTTCCAATGTTTTCATTGCCATTGAGCCTGTTATAAATATTATGTTATACAAAATCGTATGCCATAGGAACCATTGTTTTTCTACATATCCAATACGAGACAGGGATTACAACTAGCACTGTCTCGTTTTGAGGTGTTTTGCCGCAAACATGAGCTGGAGGTCAACGTGGGGAAAACCAAGTTCATGGTGCTCCATGGGTCAAGGCCGTTTAGAGCAAGGGTCTATATGGGAAGTGACCCTCTGAAGTAGACCCTAGTTTTTACGTATTTGGGAGTCACCTATAGCAATGAAATGAGTTGTAAGCCCCAAATTGACATGCTAGCTCTAAAACACACCCAACTAGGTGGCGTTTTGATTAAAGAGCTTAGGCAGTCTTTTACCAAGCCAATTGCCCCACTCCTTAAAAATCTATGGCTCTAAGATTTTGCCCGCAATTTTGTATGGTGTCGAATTGTGGGGCTTTAGCAATCTGTCCCCTCTTATTGTTGCTCAGAATACATTTTTGAGGTTCGCCGTAGGCTTACCCCATTCTTCCCCGTGTATTCCCCTGGATCTTGGTTGCCAGGCTGTTGAGGATGTGGCACGCTACAGACCTCTGGCGTTTTGGAGACGTCTATGGACCACACTGGAACTTTCTCTTTATGCCAAAGCCATGATGGAAGTTAAAGGGCTGGGTGGTTCTCATAAGATTTCGTGGCTGGCTGAAATCCAATCATTATTGACAGATAAGGGGATGGGGGAACTTTGGGCTAATCCGGATACAGCTGTGTTCCCATCCAAAAAGATCTATAGTGCTGTGTATCGGGATATGATTAGAACTAAGATGTACTCTTCCCAGGTAGGTAGTTCCTTGACAGCAACCTTTCTTGATATTAAGGACGACTCCTGCCTGGAAGAGTACTGGGATATTATTATGAAGCCAGTAGATCGCAAATTATATCATCAGCTCAGAGTAGGCACATTACCACTACGATGGTTATCCAGTAGATGGAATCCTGCTGGCAGTGATAAATGTGCATTTTGAAACCATCGATCATTTTTTATGTGTTTGCCCTGCTTACCAACAACCTAATCGCGTATGGTTAAAACCTGTTTGTATGCTATGGGAACAAGATCAGCACAGGTTGCAAGCAGAATTCGGCAAAATGATACCACTACTCTAGTTGTCATCAGCGTAGCAAACTTTTTGAGCTGGGCATGGGTCCTTCGGACTAAAAAGGGTGAGGCTTAGTTTGTAGGATTGATCGACGTTTTGGCTACCCGAAGAAGGAACCATAGTTGGGCACAACTACAGGATCTGCAGCCCTTATCGAGATATTTTAGCTATATCCAAGTCTATTGCCTACTGTACATTTAATTCCATTTTAGCATTTTTTAAAATACTTAAGTACCTGTGTATTACTAGTTTTTAGAAAGATTTTGTATACGATGAATTTTATCTTGCATGGATTTTGTTTTACTGTTTTAGATTGTCTTTTATGATGAAGAATCGCAATGAAGACTTATTGACTTGTATATAAACATACACATCATTTTCAAATGCCTCACCTTCCTCATTATCCACTTTTGAAAGAGGTGACCTATCTATTTCTATGATGTACAGGGAAATAAAGCAACAAGCAGACACAGTGGTAAAAGTCAAATGGAGTAGACTGAAGTGCAGAAACCCCTACATCTGGGTGTGTGTCTGACAGGAAAAAAAGGCACCGGAGGAGGAAAAGAGGAAAAAAACCCTCCCCGGAAGAGAGAAGGCTGTCTGATAGGGACGTCAGAATAGCAGCAAGATGAAGCATGATGAAACGGAAAGCAAACACCACTTTTAGAAAAGTTGGAACAAATCTGTCCACTGAGAAGTGCTGAAAGAAGCTCCTGTAATGGCAGACTCTTGCAACATGCTGGGAGGAAGCAGTGCAGTAAGCACTTGTGCAACACATAATTATACAGGTGAGTACAATCGCAAAGTTGAGGCTGTGAATACTGACATAAAAGACAAAAATGTATAAAAACTCAGCGCCGAGAAATAAAACATATGGAGGACAAATCAAATGTACTTATCTTGACTGAGAGCAGCACAAAAAGAGGGCTGTTCACTGTCAAGTAGGGCGTTCTTCATGGTTTATCGTTATTATTGGTTACTGTCTCGAGACTCTATGTATTCCCTGTTGCTTAGCCTCTTGGGATTTGTAGTTGTTTCTTATTCTTGACTGCTGCTAATAAAAATTAAGAAAGTTAAGAAAGCATACTAGGAGCCTGCGGTCTTAACATGCAATTAAGTTACATCCCCTCAACTACGGATGTATGACGTTATAACGCATACCATTACAACTACCTACCATTACAACGCGACCATTACAATGCATACCATTACAACGCATAGCGCTTAGAGGTGCTGGATAGTGGTAAGTATAATTTACTATTCAAACTCCAGTCCCCGTGGACACTAGGGAAGGTGTTGGATAGTAAATTATACTTATTCCCTATCCTAGAGCGCCCCCCAGCGCAATGCGTTGTAATGGTATGCGTTGTAAAAGTTGCGTTGTAATGGTAGGTAGTTGTAAAAGTTGCGTTGTAACAGGTGTATACCCTCAACTACTAGTAAGTCCACACATGTAACAATCATGTTATAGGAACCCGTGACCAACCTAGTATCATGGCACCTATGATATCATGTTATCGCCATCAATTGCAGCGAGGCAATGTGTACATGTGTAGACTGTGCCCACTGTAATGAGAATCATTTCCATAATTCACACTTGTATGCTACACATCCAGTACCAATGCAAAAGAGTCCAAAGTGAGTTTTTCACCATTTCAGTCTATATTACATTGATCCCCACACTGACAAATCGCCTCTGTTTTCTGACGCATTGCTTTAGTTGCATCTGTACTAAGGTCTACTTCAACAATGCATCGCTTTTTGAGCTGATGCATTACTGCATCATTCCCACAGATGCAATAGTTCAATATAATTTCTGACACATCCTTGGGACCTTACATAACGGTGCCTCTTATTGTAAAGATGACGCATCCATGGAGTCATTGACTGTCTTACCACAGCTCCAGTTATTTTAACTCAACGCTGTCTTACAACGGCGATGCATCATTCCTTGTAAATGAGGCCTTATGTCTCCTCATCAAAAAAAATAATAAGCATATTAGTAATTGATGTATTTATTTCAAAGCACACATTATAGGTTTTACATTTAAACTAATCAATTCTTACAGTTTTTAGAATTTTTAATTATTCCTTTCCCACAGGTGATGTACATCATTATGGATATTATATCCACTTCACAATGTCGACAACAAACACTTCATCAAGATAGGAATATTTGGAGTTAGAATAGTATGTTTATATTGTCCCTGGGTGGACAGAGATGCTTTAAGGGCAGTCCTGGAGGCAAAAGAATGTCCAGCTATACTCCCCAAAAAACAATAGCAAAGTCACTGCACTAAGGCATTGCATCCCAGAAAGTTAGAACTGGTGGTACCTATGCATGTTTTTAAATATTATGTTCCTTGTATTGCTGGTAACAGGGATCAATATCCTATTTTCTTATTTGTGATTGTTCAACATACTAGATACAGTACTTCCATAGAATGTCAATGACAATATTGACATAAAATGTTCAATTTAAAGTTCAGAACTACAAAATAAATGGACAAAATGTGGTCAAATAAAATGTAAACACAAAGACAACTGGCTGTTTCAGAGATAGTGACTGACATTGCAGCCACTGAACACAGGTAGGATGGCTTTGAATAGCTGGGTGTGAATACGTGGCAACCCACCATTCTGGAATACCATGACAAAACACTATGATGTAACATAGAATCACATACCTGTACCTATGGTTACAATGATGCAAGGATGCCACATCTTCTTTCTTTAATATGGCTTCTAAAAATAAGTTAATGTAATAAATAAATAACTAATCTTAACTGTAAATGTAAGAATACAAATTGTGTACAGCAGCAATAATATTGGTACAAGTAAGAATCTTGTTTAACACTAGAAAATATAAAAGTATACAGAATGAATATATATATTAAATGCCATAACACCCTAATCCCCACTTAAACAATTATAACTACATTACATAACTCCTGTATTTAACTGGTACTTTTGTAACTCTCCCAGCTCGAGTTGTTTTAGAAGAAGAATGTGGTTCAGAAGAATCCAAACCACTGGAGGATGACACACAAACTGTACTAGATGGTTTACTCATATTAGCGATACAATTAAAATCAGTATTAGAATCCATAACATCATCCCTCATCCAAGAAAATGAAGTTGGGGAAGCCACACCTTTTCCAGTTAGATTAGAATTCTTATACAAACTCATCCTGTTATAATGCCAAATATTTCCATCACTAGGGGGCCTATTAGGATGGCGTCCGTCCGCCACCCCAGAGGAGGAGGGACCGTCCGCAGGGGCAGCAGCAGTCCCTCAGTGCTAATTAGGATGTGACCGCCACCCTGGTGGTCACATCCTGTATTTTTAACATTGCGGCTGGTGCTGCTTGAAGCAGCACACGCCGCAATGTTAAAAAAATGCATGTTTACCTTTGCATCCACGAAGCTGCAGGCACCGCGTGGTGCCTGCTGCTTCGTGCACACAAAGGCAGGGGGTACCATAGGTACACCCCATGTGCACCCCCCAGCCCCCCTTCATCCCTGGGGGCCAGCAACGGCCCCCCGAAGACAACACCGTATGCCTTTCCACAGCGGAAATGCTGCAGTGGAAAGGCATATGACCGCAGCTATCCTAATATGGCTGGCGGTATCTGAAAGACACCGCCAGCCATGTTAGAGCTGTTAGAGCTTATTAGAGCTTTTCGTATGGAAAATAGATCCCCCAGCCATCCTAATCTGGCGGGGGTCTTTTTCCAGTCCGCAGCGGATAATCCGCATCCACCGAGCCGGCGGTGGCTTCTGCCGGCCCGGAGGATGCAGATTATCCGCAATCAGAATCGGCCCCTATGTTTGGCTGATTTGGAATAAGGCAACACAACCTGTAAAGGTAAAGAATATTTGCTTTGACCATTTCTAACTTTGTTTGGTAACTTCACTTTAACTCAATCACCAGTTTCCAATTTAAAATCCTAGGCATTGTGCATTTTATCAAATTGATTTTTCCCTGAATCATGCATTTTTCTCAAATTAGATCTTACAAGTGCTGGTGACCATTTGCTATGAATCTTTTTTTCATTCCATGCCACATTATCTTTGCTGAAAGGTTCTCTCCCTCTTAAAATTATAAAAGGGCTATAGCCAGTTCCTGTCGGGGTGATTCTATAGGCCCATAATGTTGATAAAAGTTATTTTTCCCAATCTTTGCCAACGTTTATTGCTGCTTGGACACTGCCCATTATAACTCTGTTTAACCTTTCTACACAACCATTTCTAGCTGGATTATATATGGGAGTGCATTTTTTACAGATTCCATTCCTTTCTAGAAATTTCTCATAATTCTCAGATGTAAATTGAGGAACATTGTCACTCAAAATAATTTCTTTTGGAATTCCTTCTTTGATAAATAGGCTTTGTTAAAAATGATAACATGTTTAGAATCAAAATTTTGGGTAATATCCACTTCAGGCCATTTTGAAAAGACATCCATCACCACTAAAATATGTTTACTGTTCCAATCTCTGTCTTCGATAGGACCTAGCCAATCGATGCATAAATGTTCCCATGGATTATCTGGAAGGGACCATAATCCAAGAGTCGGTCTCAAAGTTTTCAATGACTTGTCAGAATCACTGCAAGTAGAACATTCCTTAACAACATTTTCTGTGTCCTTATCTAGTCCTGGCCACCAATATAACACGTTAATTCTTGATTTCAGTTTAGATATACCCAAATGGCCTTCATGATTGATCTTCAATATTCTCATCCTCAAAACAGAAGGCACAACAACTCTCTCACACCTACAGATGTAACCATTATCGTCAATAGATATTTCTTCTTGTATTTCCCACATAGCTTTCAAATCACAATGACAATCTTTTTTGCTGGGCCACCCTATAATGATAAACCTTTTCACTCTAGACAACTCAATATCATGCAAAAATTCATCGGCACAAGCTTTTTTTGATATTGCATCTGTCTCATCAAAAACAACAGCAACACTGAAATTTTCTGTTTCCTCAGTTGGGTTGTATTCCTGATGAACAGGTGATCTGCTTAAATAATCAGCTACTTGGTTATTCTTTCCAGGAAGGTACTCAACCTCATAGATAAAGTCAAATAGCTTCAAACTCATGTTTGATATACGTGGCGTGGCTTTGAGAATTCCATCAGAGGTTAGAACCTTGAGTAAGGGCTTATGATCGATTCGTAGGATGAATTTTGTTCCCCAAACAAATTGCCTAAATGTAGTCATTGCCCATACAGTGGCAAGCATTTCTTTCTCTATGACAGAGTATTTGATTTCCGATGGAGATAATGATTGTGAAGCAAAAGCTATTGTTATCTCTTTACCATCTTCATTAATTTGTGCAAGTACAGCCCCTAAACCTCTGTCACTTGCGTCAGTAGTGATGATGCTTGGAGCCAAATTGTCAAAAGCTTGAAGAGGAAATGCATTTGCTAGATCAGTTTCAATTTTTTTTAAATCATGTTCCAATGCGTCGTTCCACACAAACTCATTCTTGACTTTTAAGAGTTGTCTCAAGTTATATGTTTTAATAGCAAAATTCTTAATAAATTTTGAATAAACTTCAGTCAATCCCAGGAAGGATCTAACATCATCTTTTGATGTAGGTGCAGGTGCTTTCTCAATTGCCTCCATCAAATTCTTTTTAGGTGAAATACCATTACTGCTGACTTGATATCCTAGATAAGTTACAGAATTCAATCTAAATTTACATATTTTTAATTTTGCGGTTAAACCACTCTCCATCAACTTCCCCAGAACAATTCTCAATCTCTCATCATGCTCCTTTAAGTCACGTCCCTTTAACAATATATCATCCTGAAAGTATGTGATACCATCGATTCCCTTAAATAACTTATGCATCAACCGTTGAAACTCAGCATCAGCAGAAGCAAGACCGAATGGCATTCTTATAAATCTATAACACCCAAAATGTGTAATAAATGCTGTCAAACTTCTGCTGCTCTCGTGTAATTCCACCTGATGATAAGCTGAAGTCAGGTCTATTGTTGAGAACCATTACACACCTTTGGTTAGAGAAAGAAGTTCATCAATTTTGGGGAGGGGAAATTTGTCTATTATTATATTTTTATTGAGATCCCTCAAATTAATGCACAAACGGAGACGATTGTCAGGTTTACGTGCGATAAATACTGGGGCCAACCATTCTGCGCTCTCTACAGGTTCAATGATCCCTTTCTTTTCAAGTAAATCTAACTCCTTCAATACATCATCTCTGATACTCATGGGAATGTCCCTGGCTTTATGACAAATAGGTTTGTTCCTGTTAAGATGGCTACCTACCCATACGTTTGAAGAGAGTAATGCTATGGCTGCCACATGGTTGTGGGTGGGGGCGTGTTTCATCCTGCTGAGCTGTGGGACAAGGAGGCCTGGTGGGATTTGGAGTGCTGGCTTCCCACCCACAAACACCCCTCACTGTTAATATGGCTACCTCCCTGTGAAGTGGAGCAGAGGAATTGAATATGTTACACATGGCTCTTGGGTGAGGGGAGTGTTCCATCCTACTCGGGTGAGACGAGAGAGCATGAAAAGGCTGACTATCCATAAGTTTGATATGAATAATAAAATAGATGCCACATGCATCTGGGTGTGGGGAGGTCTGCATCTTGCTGAACTGTGGAACAAGGGTGCCTGGTGGGAGTTGTAGTGCTGGCTGCCTGTACACATGCCCCCATGGAAATATTCCTAGCTACCTTTCGGGTGATTTAGAGGAAGGAAATGCTGGATCTGTGAAACATGTGTTGGGAAGAGTGTGTTATACGTAAGTGAATGTGGGTCTAGGAAGTGTAGCTTTGTAGTTGTGCAAGACAGTACATAGCAGTGTAATAGTAGGCATTTGTTGGTACTTACCAGCCTCCACTCCCCGGATATTCCTGTGAGGCTCTCTGGATGCAGTGTAGCAAACACATTCTCCTCCCTTTTAGTGATTGTTAGTTGTGGAATGGGAGAGCCACCGCTAGTCCTCTGAGCCAGCTCATGGCTCTTACTGGCACACTCTTTCACCCTGGTCTTGCGGTCATGCCACCTCCTCCTGCTTTCCTTCAGTGTACGCGGAGTTGTCCCTACTGCATTGACTTTGTTGACTATCCTTGCCCACATTTGATTTTTTGTGGCTGCTGGACGATGCTTCTACACAAATGTGGTTCTACTCTGATTACCTCATCTGCCATCACTGAGAACTCATTGTCAGTGAATGTTGGCATCTTCTTTTGTGACAGGGTGTGTGATGTGCAAATATGGAACAGTGCAGGTGTGAAAATGGTGGTGGGGACGTGGGAGGTGTGTATGTGGTTGTGATTTTGTGATGTGTGCTGATTTGCCTCCCCTTTGTGCTGTGGGGTTGGGCCCTTCAGTGTGGAGTTGTACAAAGGATTCTGGATAGGAAAGGGGCTGGTTTTATACTCAGCAATGTGGGTTGGTCAAAATGGAGTATTCTTGTCAGGTGTGTTGCGTGGGTTGACCTGGGATTTGTACTTTTTACTTGCCATGGGGATGTGTCATTGGGGTGTGCTAGGTGTTTTTTGAGGCTGAGCCAGATTTGTAGCCAAACTTGGTAGCCTTGTTGTGTGGTTGCTTTTGACCGCAAATACTCTTCCGAAGCGACAGCAGCAGTCAGAATACAACACCCCTTCCACCGGCTCTCCCATTCATCAATTGTTGCAATCGCAGCAGTCAAAAATAAAGTATCATTCCAAAAGCACTGCAATTTCATGTGCGGTCAATCCACTGGTCGAACGCTGGTTTTGGTTTTTTCCGCGACAAATCCGACTGCCACGGATGGATTTTCACCTGCTCCGGATGGTCCTGGTAGAGTTTTGTGGAATCCGTCCACCGCGGTCGGATTTTTATGGCGTGTTTATCCTAATCTGACTGCCAGTTTTCCTGCGTTACAAGCGGACGATTAATTATGCCATCATGGCAGATGGAATGGTTTTCAGACCACCATTCTAATCGACCCCTATGTTCTACTGACAGTCAATTGAAATGTAACGGTTCTCCAGGCAGCACTGTTTAATTAAAAAAACTGTTAATGTTTTGCCAGATGGTTTGGGTAAACCCGGAGTCAACGATACAGGCGCAAATGCATAGTACGTTACCTATACTGAGAAACGCAACAAAGATGGTAAGACAGGACAAAATCAATACATCCAAGAAATAGAAACATAAGCGGCAGTAGACAGCCGCGCAGAACAAAAAAGCAGCATAGCCATACATGGGGACATGGCAAGAGAAGGGGACAAACCATGGGCTGTGGTGAGGGAGGCCCCTTAAGTAGTCATCCTGTAGTTGGCAGGGGAGGGGCAATAGGGAGGAAGAGGGGGTATAAATATTGAAAGGGGGCCAGGGAAGGGGGAAAAGAAAGGATAAATGAGTGCCAATGACAGATACCCAGTGGGGGGGCGAAGGAATGGCTAGAGAAGGAGTAAAGAGGAATGGTGTGTGAGCAATGAAATGGAGGGCAGAAGAAGGACAGACAGGTGAGGTCATGGGGGAAATGATACACTGACTAAATATTGAGATCCAAAAATGGCTCAGTGAACTAATGCGTCCATTGTAGGGGCCTCTGTTTGACCTCATGGTCACAAGTTCATATTCCGGTGGTTCCACTCAGCCTTTCACCCACTTGAGTTTGATAAAATGACTACCATTCAGTTGGGTAACAATGAACATATGTTATTCAGCGCCAAGAGACCTCTGGGTGAACATGCGCTTTTCAAATGCACACGTTAAGTTATGTCACAGATATCTACAGTTTGAGCTTATAATAGTGAGTACACAAATATCAAGAAAAAACATATTTATGTCATAAATATAGTTGTACAAAATATTGGTTTTATATACATATATACATATTACCTACTGGCGGTCGCCAGTAGGTAGTTATAGTTAGGCTTTGGCGCCAGTTGACGAATCTTCGCGAAATTTTCAAAACTAATGGGCACTTCGGTCTGCTCCTATCTTAAAAGTCTTGGGGTGATTCGTGAAGCGGGGGCTGAGAAAAAAGGGGGTCCCAAAACGTGTTTTCCCAATGCAATTGTCTATTGGAACCGTTCATCGCGGCTACAGCCCGAACTGCTAAACAGAATTACACCAAATTTGGCAAAGAGGTAGTCCATGGTTCAGACTCATACCTTTTGCTTAAATGGTGTAAATCTGTTCAGTAGTTTCTGAGAAAATCACAATTAAAAGTATATATTTATATATCTATGGCCGCGGTGGATCCGCGCATCCTGAGCGCACCCTAGGTGCACCGTCCCGATCACGCTCTGAATGCCAATTGGCTGTCGAGTGGTTGTCAACATTCAAAACCAGGAAGTGTTGGCAGCAATTTTGTGCCTCGGTAGAAGCGAGGCTGAAGAAGTCAGTGGAATAAGTGTGCAAAACGTGTAAAGGGGGCAGGGTAGAAATACTGTGACCCTCTAGACCTGCTTAGGGGGTCCCACAAGGACTCCCAGTGCCTCAAAAAAAAATTTTTTTTCTAAAAACGGCAAAGTGCGCTCAGGGTGTGCGGATAATGCCATAAAAAAAGCTATATAACTGAGTTTCTTTAATAATTTGCACCCGGGGCAAAATTATAAAATTTGATGGGGGGACCCTCTAGCCTCAGGAACTACAAATCCCCCAGCAATATATTTGGGTTGGTGGCTCAATGGCCCCAGCAATCCCGGGGGTCCACCATCCCCGGGGCTTTGTGTATTGTAGGAGAGGGGCTGCGTGGCCACCCTCCTGGAGCCATTGAGGGCTGTGGGGACCGCCACCCTCCAGGGCCGGCCCCTGCTGTGTCTCTGGGTGTTCACCCCCGGGACACTGTTGTTTGCTCTGAGAAGGCAGGAGTTTCGCAACTCCTGACCTCCCACAGCAAACTTGAAAGAAAGAGCTGGGAAACTTGCTTTCTCTTTCAAAATCCAAACCACGTTGCTTTTCCACACGGGGAGCTGCATGTTAGCAGCTCCCCATGTGGAAAAACAATGCCGGCTGCCGAAGTTCACGAGGAGCCGGCTGGGACAGTGAGGGCATTGGGGCTCCCCCCACGGTCCCCAACGTTTCATATAAGCTCGGTGGGTGAGTTCCCAGGGGATAATAGAAATTAGTGATTGGAGCTATTTTTTGGGGGGTAAAATTAGGAGTTGCTCAAACAGCTTGGCGCTCAGTGCGGCCCTCTGGTGGATGCACGATTCATAATGTGTAGAGTGCGCGACTCCAACGCGTTTGGTTCATGACTTCTACGCGCTGGGTGCATGATTCTGACGAGTTGGGTGCGTGACTCCAAGCAAAAAAATATAATATTTTTGAGATATACATCAAGCTTCTGTGTTTAGATCGTGGGTGGCTCTAAAAAGACCCCTTGTGTTTATTGAGAGATTTTGGTACCTCCAAGTAAGTACTGATGCAGAGTTTAAAGTGGATGAGGAAAACTCTGTTACCCTCATCAGTAAAATGTACACCATCTCTAATATAAATGTCATCCATATCGAAACGCAGCCCATCCTATAATCTCAGAGAAAAGCAGAAACAGATGTATTGACATGGTTCCTAGCTTTCTCAATCTGTGAACAAAATCAATTGGACCAGTTCCATTTCTGCCTTTGGCATATGTTAGAATAGACAAAGGCAGTTTGGGGGAAAGGTGACATCAAATCTGTAAATGTGTCCTTCATAAGCATTTCCAGACCTACCCCAGTCAAATTGCCTAGGTCATTGCCACCACAGTGCACAATTATGAGGTCAGAGTGTTGGAGGTGCAAAAAGGATTTAACCAATGGCATCAATTGGTGCCACTTTAGCCCTCTCTGTCCAATCCACTTAATGTCTACATTTGGCAAAGCTAGGTCTTTGTCAATGCCTCTATTTTCGGCACACTTTTGGCTCCAGAAAATATAGCTGTGTCCCAAAATCCACATTCTAATCATCTTGAAGGAAAGTCTGGATGCACTCAGAAGGTGTCTGAATTTGAAATGGCAGTTTGAGAAGTGAGATTTTTCTAAAATAGTGGATAAGATTCAGTTTTGAAAAAAGAAAATACATGATTGGCTGTTTGAGAGCAGTGTAGTCTGAAAAGTAGGTTGCATGTTTCTTTTTATTAAAAACATGTTTCTAAGAAAAACTTTTTGAATGGAACATTACATAAGACAAGTGGAAAAGTCAAGCACACTTGCTGTTTGGATTAGCAACATTGTGTGCTGAACTTGTGACCTGTGTGCTCAGTTGAGTGTTCCATGAACTGTTACCATGGTAACAGGCAGTTAGCAGATTGGAGGAAGGGTTCAAACTTATGTCAATTAGAAAGCGTTGGAATGTGTAACCAATAAAAATTCGTGTTAGCTTTTGAATTATTGTGGGAAGCAATATGATTTGATATTTACATGTATATGTGTGCAGAATGAGAGGGAAAGTTTGCCATTTTTTGGTTTTTCTAAGAGCAGTACAGTACAGAGATTCTGCATAAGAACATCTGGTGTGTGACTGACATATTTCTTAATCTACAAATCAATTTGAAAGGTAAGTGATTAATTTGTGAGGGGTTGTATGTGGTGTTTTTGTTTTTAATAAGATTAATGTTTTTCTCCTAGTAAAGTCAAGGGAGTAGTCTTGCTTGTCTAGAATCACACTGTGAGACTGTGTTCTTTTGGGAACCATTGTGAGAGAAGTATTTGGTAACTGCAGGTGTTTGTTGACAGCTAACTGCTTTAAAACATGTAATGATATAACGTTTTAGTAGCATTAGGAGCCAGTCATTGTTTATGTATTTGTAAAATGAGTAAGGCTTCCACAGTAAAGTGCACTTCTAAAATATGTGGAATGTGTGCAGTCATCACACCTGTTCCAGACTAGTAAATGTGTTTTGGTAAAGTGCAAGGGATACTGTTATTTGTCTAGAATCACACTGTGAGTCAGTGTGCATTTCGAAAAATTGTGAGAGAAGCATGTGGGTGTTTCATGCGTTTGCAGACATATAAGTGCTTAAATGCCTTTATTGTTATCATGTTTTCAAGTATCAATCCACCTTGCATATTAAACATGCTTTAGTCTACTTCAGAGTACATGTTAGGATCCTGCATAAACTGCAATTAGCAAGAGTTTTGCTATCGCTCCTCAAGTCTAGGGCCACCTTGTAAATACAACGTTATTGTTGTACTCCCCTCTTCCATGTTCTATTGTCATAGGAAAACCTACCTTGCCTCTGGGAACGCCTACATTACAACTCATTGGAGATGCGAGGCGAGCCGTTAGCAAACCGGCTGCTAACATGCGTTAATGCATCTTAGCGTTTTCACCACATTTTTGGCTTTTTTTTAAAAATGTGGCAAAAAGGCCCTTGTTAATATGCCCTCAAGTTTGCTATGAGAGACCGGGAACCTCGACTCCCACCCTGCCATAGCAAACAGCAGTGTCCTGTGGGTAGGCATCCAGAGACACAGCAGGAGATGGCCCTGGGAAGTGGTGTTTCCGAAGAGACCTTGACTGCTCCTGAATGGGGGCCACGTCCCCCCTCCCACAATATAAAGAGCCCCGAAGGGTGGTGATCCCCGGGACATAGAGGGACCTTTGAGCCCCCCCCCCATTTTTTTGAAGCCTTTGAAGAGTAGCAGTCCCTGGGGCTGGAGGGGGCCTTTTAGCCATCCCTACCCAAGTATTTTACTGAGGGAGTACCTTTGAGCCCCCCCACCCATTTATTTTGTAGCACAGAGGGATGGCATTTCCCAGGCAACGGGCCCCTCGGACCCCCACCAAATTTAATATTTTAGACCCCAGGATTTGGCCTCCCCCGGTAGCTAATTTTTAAACAAGGACACGCTTCATTTTTATTTGTTTTTTGGCAGATCCATGCAACCTGCCCACATTTAATAATTTTTTCAAAGATATATCTAACCTGCGCCTTTATACAATTTGAACACTTGTTCGACTGATTTCTTGACCCTTGTTTCTACCGAGGCACTCAATGGATGCCAACACTTCCTGACAGACAGTTGACAACCAATAAGAATGTAGCTTGTGATCGCAAGGGTGCGCTCAGGATGTTTCAGGCCTACAATTTCCTAATCAGTATCCATACATTCCAGCAAAAACCCTGTCACTGCTCTTGCAATCCTATGGTGACCCTTTCAGCACTATGTACTAATCCATTCACTAAAGTAAAACTCAACCAATTATAAATTCACCTAGTGTCTTTCCTTGTACTACTCAAATTATTCAGTCAGTATCCATCTACTCATGCAGTGAGCCAGGCCTTAGGACATGGACTGCTTTAAACTCCTAAGCACTATGCATGTAGTGGTCTAACTACTATTTCACTTGTGTTTAAGGCCTACAATTCCCCATTCAGGATCCATACACTCCAGCAAACACCCTGTCACTTCTCTTGCAATCCCATGGTAATTCTTTCAGAAGCATCTACTTATCCATTAATTGAAGAAAAACACAACCAATTAAAACATTCATCCAGTGTCTCTCCTTGTACTACTATAATCATTCAGTTAGTATCCATGTAATCATGAAGTGAGTCAGGCCTTAGGACATGGTCTGTGTAAATCTCCTATTCAATATGGATGTAGTGGTCTAACCACATTTTCACTTGTGTTTCAGGTCTACAATTCCCCAGTCAGTATCCATACACTCCAGCAAACACCCTGTGACTGCTCTTGCAATCTCATAGTGATTCTTTCAGTACCATGTACTTTTCCATTCACTAAAGTAAAACTCAACCAATTATACATTCACCCAGTGAATTTCCTTGTAGTATTCTAATCATTCAGTCAGTATCTACGTACTTATGCAGCGAGCCAGGCCTTAGGACATGGACTGCTTTAAACTCCTATGCACTATGCATGTAGTGGTCTAACCACCTTTTCACTTGCGTTTCAGGCCTACAATTTCTTAGTCAGTATCCATACACGCCCTGAAACACTCTATCACTGCTCTTGCAATCACATAGTAACCCTTTCAGTATCATGTGCTAATCCATTCACTGAAGAAAAACACGGCAAATTATAAATTCATCCAGTGCCTGCCCTTGTACTACTCTAATCTATGCATGTAGTGAGTAGTCTAACCACCTTTTCACTTGTGTTTCAGGCCTACAATTCTCCAGTCAGTATCCATACACTCCAGCAAACACCCTGTGACTGCTCTTGCAATCCCATAGTGATTCTTTCAGTACCATATACTAATCCATTCACTAAAGTAAAACTCAACCAATTATACATTCACCCAGTGTATTTCCAGGTGAAGAATGTGTTTGTATAGTAATAGAAAAGTATACTTTATAAAGTTATTCATATACATGTATTTATGTTTATTTTTTACAGATATTGTTTATCATCATTAAAATTAAGTTATCATGCCTGAAAAATCAAGAAAGAAAAAAAGAGAGCTAAAGGACAGTTACTTGAAGAAAACTCAACAACAAGTATTGGATGATCAAAATCATGCGGCTAAAAAGAAAAAATCTTCCAGTAAGACAACTAAGGAATTCATTTAAAAACTTTGTAGGCCCAGAAACAATGTACACTGATCTTGCAATCCCAAGGTAATCCTTTCAGTATCATGTACTAATACATTCACTGAAGAGAAACACAACAAATTATAAATTCATCCGGTGTCTGTCCTTGTACTACTCTAATCATTCAGTCAGTATCCATGTACTCATGCAGTGAGCAGGTTTTAGGGCATGGACTGTTTTAAACTCCTATGCACTATGCATGTAGTGCTCTAACTACCTTCACACTTGTATTTAAGGTCTACAATTCCTCAGTCAGTATCTATATAGAATGTGTTTGTATAGTAATAGAAAAGTATAATTTATAAAGTTATTAATATGCATTTATTTATGTTTATTTTTTACAGATATTGTTTATCATCATTAAAATGAAGTTATAATGCCTGAAAAATCAAGAAAGAGAAAAAGAGAGCTAAAGGACAGTTACTTGAAGAAAACTCAACAACAAGTATTGGATGATCAACATCATGTGGCTAAAAATAAAAAATCTTCCGGTAAGACAACGAAGGAATTCATTGAAAAACTTTGTAGGCCCAGAACAATGTACACAATGTTGAAACCACTGTCAACGCTTCAACCAGAAAAATAATTAAAATAATAGGAAAGGAAAAAAAGCAAATGTTCAGTCAAAATATACGACGTATGGTAAAAGAAGACAAAATCAGTATAAAGAAATACGCAACATTTTTTTTATAATAGAGTAGTACATAATTTGCTGAAAGATATGAAGAAATATAAAAAGAGAGCACTATTTTATAAAAAGAAGAAGAATATTGAATCCATTGTTGAAAAGTCTTTTGAAGTAAAAATGAAACTATTCATTTTTGTTTTAAACACAATTTGATCACTAGATAAACCAATGCATTTAATGAAGGCCAAAAGTAAGAGAAAAAGATTAATTAACAGAACAAATTTTTGTGATTTTTTTGGGGGGAATGGAAACACAGTTCAAGTTCAGAGTCTTTCTTTAATGAAGAGAGTTATTTTGAGAACAATGATTTATTGCATGCAGTTGACACCAGTGGTCGAGCTTATGAGGTTAGAAATGGTTGTCCAATTGACATAGAAAAAATGGTTCCCAGAAATGCAGAAGAAGTGATAGCTAAGGAAGGTTTAGGCAGACGTCCTAAAGCCCCAGTGTACACTTGGGATTGCAGTAGTATTTGTAGTATACGACAAGACTCTATTGATCTTTTACGTAATTTCTTACAAGAATATAGTGAAAAGAGTGTTAAAGAAAAGATTAAGATGTTGCAAGGACTAGACTCTTGCAGAGTGAGAAAAAATACTGGTTTGCAAGGTCCTTCTCTGGATTGTCTTTCTAGAAAAATATGTCAAAGTGTTTTTTACCATTTCAGGATGTTAGCAGTACATCATACTCAAATGAGGAAGTTAGTTAGAAGATTGTATTATGCAAAAAGTCCAGCACTAATGTTAAATGAGTTGAACAATGCTCTTTTGCGAGGATCAGTATCAAATGTGAAGAAATTTTGTTACTTTTGTCCTCAACATGAGAGTGCAGAAACTAATACATTAATAGAAGAAAATGTTGAAGAGAATGTGGAATATATTTTTAAAAAAAATGTTGATGATCAAATTACAAAGTTACAAAGTTTAAGGTGATTTCAGGTGAAAGGCCAAATTATACTTGTATTTGTTGCCGGCGAACTCACTATAAAAATCAGACTAGGACTGTTGATCTGTATTTAAAAAAGTGAAGGTATTGATAAGTGGAAGGAATTTGCAACGGATTTGTTGGTAGAGAATTGTTTTGATTTGGGTTCTGACCAGCGTATTTGCAAATATTTTTATAACAAATTAGATGAGAATACAATTCCTGCTAGAGCTGTTCATAATAATCTAGAGTTGGTTGTTATTCCTCCAGAACAGATAGTCTATTTTCATTAAATGTGTGCACTCGTTTCAGGCTATTGTTCGTATGGAGCCTAAAACAGGTAAATTGCCTCCTACAGATTCACAGAGAGGATTAAAAGGAAGAGTTGTATATTTACCTCTAGATTAAAAGAAAAATATTGAAACTATTGGTGTAGAGAATGTAGAAAATGAACCACTAGTTATTCTAGTTAAAAGCGTCCTACTAAGAGTAAGAAAATCTGGCAAGAGTTAGTGGATGTTTCGAAAGTGGAAAAGGCAACATTAAATCTGATAAAAAACAATGAGTTCTATAGAAATGTGTATGCGGAAGAAGAAGAAATACTTTTAGCAGAAGATACTGAAACATCAAGAGGACAAATTGAAAAAGTGGACTTGTCCAGAAGCGAAGAAATCTATGAACATTACATTGTACATCTACTTAATTCAAAAGAAGTAATGGGAAATACTATTGAGTTATTCCAAATGAAAAAAGCAAAGAGAAGTCCTGTGAGTGTATGGAAAGAAAGCTTGGAAGCTTGTTGTTTTCCGCAGTTGTTTCCAACAGGAAAAGGAGGACGCTATGATAAATGACCTATGCAGATTCCTGCATCTGAATAGCAGACAACAAGATTATATGTAGAAGAGCCAAGATTTCGGCAATCTATCCCTTATATATTTTATCTTTTGTTTGAAAGTGACTTGTCTGGACTTTCATATGCAGTTAATCACATATTGAAATCAGGAGCACATCTGCAAAATGTTTCTGCAAAGGATTTTATGGATAAAGTGCACCAGATGGTTGATCATTTAGAATCTCAGCTGATTAACCCCTTCCATGCTGATGACGAACCCCAGCCGTCATGCACTACGGTGCTCGTGTGCTGATGACGGCTGGGGTTCATCACGGCCCGCCCCTGTTCGTGTTGTTTTCAGCACACCAGGGGAATCGCGGCCGCATGGGAGGGGTTAATCTAATGACATGTCAGTGTGGTACTAATATTGATACCATTGTCATGGAGAACTTAAATGTATGCTACGAAATTTAGGAACTCCTACATGGTTCCTTACCCTAAGCTGTGCTGAGCACGCTTGGGATGATTTACTTGAATTTCTTTGAGAGGCAAATTCCAATATAAAAAATATTGAATGACAGACAGCTGGAGAATTTTGCTTTTTGGATCCTGTTAATGTATGCTGGTACTTTAATCATAGATTTGAAGCTATGATGTCTTTTATCTGCAATAAAAAAAATCCTCCTCTTGGAGAAGTTGTGGATTTCTTTTGTAGAAAGGAGTATCAAGCAAGAGGTGCTTGTCAAATACATATGCTATTATGGATCAAGGCTGCTCCCAAATTTGAAACATTTTCAGATGATACTGTTTTGTCTTTTATTGAAGAATATGCCATATGTGCTGTACCGAAAAGCACAGAAGAAAACAACTTAAGACAACAAGTCTTACCATTTCAAAGCCATTGTTGTGGAAAATACTGTTGAAAAAAGTATAAGTCTAAGGAAAAGTTTTATACCAAATGTCGTTTTGGTTTTCTACGTCCTGTAATATCCAAAGGAAGAGTGAAAGTTTTTATTTCAGCTATGCGACATACCATCAAAAGAAAGTCCCCAGAAAACACGTACAATTTAAGAAGAAGGGAAGAGTCGAAATACATAAATGACTACAATCCGGTTATTCTGTCCATGTAGAATGCTAACATGGATATTCAGTAGATTGCGGACAATTCCATTGCTTTTTCTCGATAACTAACGTCCTACATTATAAAATCAGAAAAGACGGAATTGAAAGAAATGTTGGAAGAGAATTCTCACGAGAAGAGTCTAAGTAAGAAATTATATACTTTCAGTTTGAAGATGTTATTCCATCGAGAAATCAGAGCATATGAATGCTCAGATCAGTTATCATCGGCAAGTCTATATAACAAATCAGTCTAGGTCTTGCTGCAATGTGAAATCAAGTACTTAAATCTGTTCAGGAAATTTAATATTTAGCAGAAAAAGATCTGGAAAGTACAGATATTTTGAAAACAAATATGTTGGACACATATTACCCGAACAGAAGTCATCATCTTGACAACATGGTTCTCTATGAAGTGTTGCAAAACTACACTTTTAAACAGAACACTACAGAGAACATCAATGATAAAAATATGGAGTTATTGGGTCTGAAGGATGTTTGGTGAAACAAACAAAAGGAAATTCGATTAAGGGAATTTTACTATTCAGCCCTTTTGCAACTGTTCAAACCATGGCATTCAGAATTGGAATTACTTAGAGAATTTCGGAGCTAGGAAGATTCCTTCAATGCTTGTAAAGATACATAACAATGCACTGTTTTTGCAAATTATGTGAAAATGTTGACCAATGAAATTGATCAAGAAGCTACTATTGCAGCTGAGATTGCTAGAGACAGTTCTCAAGACAGTCAAAGTTCTGCTCCACCGAGTCAAGATCCACTAGGGCAACCAATTGTTGAAAATGAGCAGCAATCGCCATGAACGAGGTGGAAACAGCAATGCATCAAGCTCAAGAAGAAGTAATGGACTTAGCAAGCTTGGAAAAACAACTAAATATTGAACGGAACGAAATATATCGGCAAGTGACGCAACAGATTGACAATGGATTTCTTCATGAAAAGAAAAAATACACATGCACATCATTTCAACCTATCCGCATGTATGTGAGTGGACAAGCTGGAACGGGAAAACGTTTCTTAATTAAAGTAATCACAATTTATCTACAGAAAACAACTGAGTCACATTTGTCTTGTGTTGTAACTGCTCCAACTGGGTTGGCAGCACACAGCATTAAAGGAATTACATAACATTGTTTACTGATGCTACCTGTGGAGCATGGAAATACATTGGAATATCACCAGCTATCTGGAGAAGCTTGTTATGAAGTTTCAAGAGTGCTGAAGAAAATGAAACTTTTGATAAAAATACACATGCACATCATTTCAACCTATCCGCATGCATGTGAGTGGACAAGCTGGAACGGGAAAACGTTTCTTAATTAAAGTAATCACAATTTATCTACAGAAAACAACTGAGTCACATTTGTCTTGTGATGTAACTGCTCCAACTGGGTTGGCAGCACACAGCATTAAAGGAATTACATAACATTGTTTACTGATGCTACCTGTGGAGCATGGAAATACATTGGAATATCACAAGCTATCTGGAGAAGCTTGTTGTGAAGTTTCAAGAGTGCTGAAGAAAATGAAACTTTTAATTATTGATGAGGTAAGCATGGTCTAAAACTTAATGCTTGCTTTTGAGCATGTGAGAAGGCATCACATTCTTAAAACAGAGTACGATGTCTTGTTTGGAGCAAAATATGTCATAGTTTTTAGAGATCTACTGCAACTTATTCCTGTAATAGGACAACCAGTATTTAAAACACTTGCGCATGAAGACACCAGAAAGTATCTGGGTAGTGTTGGAAATGTTAACATTTGGTCATATTTTAAATACAAAGAACTCATTACAAATATGCAACAGGCAAATGATGTTGATTATGTAACTATTCTACAAGATATAAGAATTGGAGTACTGACATGGTAAACAAGCTTTGCAGAGTCGGTTACTTTCCAATTTGTTTCCAAATGAAAATATAGTTCCTGAGAAAATTGCAGAAAACAAATCTGTAATCTGCTTAGTGCCAACACTGAGTGAGTCTTCTATATTCATTGAACAACTTTTGAAGCTGGAAAATGAAGAAATAATAAAAATGGAAGCGCTTGATAAAATAGAGCATGAAGGAATCACTATTATTTGACAGAAAAGTTGAAAACAAAATTGAATTCTTTAGAAAAATCAATATGTAAAACTGCTGGTTTAGAAAAGAATCTATATGCATGTAGAAACTGTTGGGTAATTTTAAGGCATAATTTGGATATAGAAAAAGGTTTAGTTAATGGAGCAATGGGCAAAGTTGTGGATTTTGTTAATTATACGAATAAAGATGGTAATGAATTTGAAAAAATTTAATTTGATCAGATTGAAAAAGTGAAACAAATTGGTTGTTCAGTTTGTTTTTTGCTTGTTAAAGATTTATATGTCCGTAGAAAACAGTTTCCAGTTTCTCTGGCATATGCATTGACTATTCATAAATCTCATGGTTTAAGTGTTGACAGTGCTTTGGTGAACATTGGAAGTAGCGTGTTTAAAGACGGTATGGCATATGTTGCTTTGTCGCGAGTCAGAAATTTGTCTGTTTTTTTTTGATTGATTTTGATGACACAAAGGTTACTGCAGATGCAAACTGTGTAAAAGAGTATAATAGGCGAAGAAGAGTGTATGCTCCTAGTTTAGGTCAATATCCTGTATTTGAACACAGTATCATAATTTGAAAAAGAAGGTATGAGAATGTCTGTGGTGAAGATATACAGAAGGAAAAAAAACAATATAATGTCATTGCAAGCAAAAAGAAAGAGGACACTGTTGAAGACATTGTTGGTTATCAGTTTGAAAATAGTTCAGGTGTCAACTACTATGCTAAATAGTGGTAAATTTTGTTTTTTTTCTAGAAGGTTTGCAACAGCAAATTATGGAGAATCAGGAAAAAAGATTTTGTTCCTTGTTGCATTGTGTATATGAAAAATTGAGAACTGATAATGGTAAAATACAAAGCATTTGGGATATTTGTAATCCTTTGAAAGTATGGTCTTGTTCTAAACAATTTACGCAGAATATCCAACAAGATGATCAGGAATTTCTAATGTATATGCTTACCATGTTGGAAAATGAAGGCATAGAAATTGAAAATCTGTTTGGCCTTTGTTATAAATGGGAACATCATTGTGAAAATTGTATTTTTACATGTAGCACGAACATAGACACTGAAAAATTTATATATTTGACATTACCAGACTGTAAATCAGTGTTTTTCAAGCAGCAAATCAAAACATGGAGTGTAGCCAATGCAAGTCAGAAATGTTATCAACACTATTTATACAAAGATATGGATAATATATCATTTTACTGATGCAACATTGTACAGCTGATGGGAGAAAATTGGACACTTTAATAAAACATTTTGTAGCAAGTCAACTATCAATATCAGGTAGGACTTTTGTAGCAGTAGCAATCATTTTCCATGATGGTCCTTCCACAACATCTGGATATTACACTAACTATTTAAATGTGATAAAGGCTGGTCATATTGTAATGATGCTCAGTTAGTTTTTAAACAACGTTTGCCAATCGAATTACCAAATTCCTACCTAACATTTTTAAAGCAAAAGTTTTGGGAACATAATTCGGCTTCTGAGGAATTTATCAATATGATTTAAAACAATTACTATTGGACAATTTAAATAAAAAGGATTTCAATAATACCATTTGGCCTCAAGGAAAGGTATATCTTTGAATTACAGACTTTTTCTTGCACATTTTCTCAGCGTATATTTAAACAACAACATTTACAGTGTATATACATTTAAGTTAGAAAATGTTCTTAGGAGTAAGCATTTTACATGTGTGTAGTTTGCGTTATATGATATGTCATTGAGGATGGATTCTTGTTTTTTTTTAAACAATCTTATTAATTTTTGCCCACTGTTATGTGATGAGTATGATTAAAATCACTGTTTCTAGTAAAATTCAATATATTCTGAGAACAGCAAAAAAGGCAAAAAATGTTAAAATGATGTTTTTTTGTAAAAAATATAATATTATATACTATAACTGTATTTTTTCTTCTCTTTAACATATCCTTATTCTAAAATATCACATTTTCACAAATTTCTATTAGAAAAAACAACTGAAAAAAATGTGTAGCACTTCTTTATTTCTATTACTGTGAAGGTAAGTTTAACTAAGTAATAAAATGCACGTTGGCCAGTGTTTGCATACAGGTGAAGAAAGTGGAGATTAACGGAGTAGATATGTGTGGAAAGATGCTCTGTGAGCGTTTTAAGTTACAGGATAAAGTTAACATGAAGACTGAGTGTCACTGGGGGCCAACTAACCCACCAGATATGTGTGAAAAGCATTTTGTGCCAACAATATGTCACTTTTTGTAATATAGTGATAATGCAAGAAACTCTTTCATATTTACAAGGAGAGGAAAAGGCACTCAAGGAGAATTATTTTCTTTTCTCCTCATTTTTTCTCTTTAAATATATGCTGCAATGCAAAGCATACATTGAAAGAGAAAAATGTGTTCACTTATTGTTTTGGTGCAGGAAGGTGTGTCTTTTTGCATAAAAACAAACTCCACATGACATAGATATTCTTGCACCATGTTGCAAGGGTGCCTGTGTCACCACATGTCTGCAGTTTAAGAAGCAGTGCTGAAGGAAGCATAGACTTGCAACATATTCATGTACATATGTTGCATCCCTGTGCTTCAGAAGTACCTCAGCACGCTGTAGCTAAAGAGCTGACAGTGTCATGCTACAGCACTTCCTTATAGCTCTGCACTTATATATTCACCATACTCCACAAATGCATTCTTTAAGTCAATTATACAGTAAGCATACATTTATCTAAACTTTTACACACTAGCATACAAATTTAGCTATTTTTTAACCTGAGTAGTTAGTTTTGAAAATAACATTTTTTTCTTTTTGTAGTTATATAAGAAAAAATTGAATTTGTCAACGATTATTTTTTTTTAAAAAAAGGAACAAAATGTCAATGGGATGAACAAAACCATGAACTTTGGGTGAAAAAAAAAACTATCATTGATGGTTATCAATAGCTCTGCAAACTAAGTCTACCGATTGCTCCCCATAGCAGATCAACCGATTACACTTCACACAGTTCATTTTAACATTTCCAAATAGGGGACATATATCCGGGTGTGAAGTTGAAAGTAATGTCCCGGAGGTACTAGGAATTGCCAGTGGTGGAGGTGCATTTTGGTGGAGTATCCTGCATTCTTTATGAGCATAATTCACTGGATGCCGGGATTGTAGGTGCTTCTGCATACTTGCAGTGCCACAGGAGTATTTTTTATTAGGATCTCCTCTGGATAGCACAGCAGTGAAAATCTTACAAGTCACCTTGGTGGCATAAACTTTTTTTTGTCCCTCCGGAAAAGTTAAAAATGTCCATATGATGGATGTGTACTTTTCGGGATGAGGAGGTTCTGGTAGAAATCTCTCTGCATTCGAATAGTCAGAGTCCGATGACTCTTGCAGTGTTGTAGCCATTTTTGACTGCAGAAAGGAATTTCAGGTCTCCAATAAAGAAAAATGATATTCTTCTCAGCACAAGTCTTCTCACAAGGAAGGTCTAAGAAGAGTTATTGAAATGGGTGGGGTCCTACAATAGTTAGAAAAGTAAGTGTTATGGACAAATCAAATCTCATTTTTTCTGGTCAAATGGGGTCCGCATAGGGTGCGCATAGGCAGCACTTACCAAGTGACTTCGCGAAATTGCATTTAAAAGTAATATAAGTTTATTAAAACTAAAAGAATATTATTTTTATGATTAGCTTAGATAATGCCTTGCCTTTATATTTATATTAAATACATATATATAGCTTTTTAGACATTAAACAATTTTGCGGAAGTCGCGCACCCACTGCTTCGAAGACTTGGATGACATCACGTGGAAAAACGCGAGCGTCGTGTAATGTAATACGTACATGTCACATACGCACTTGAAGTCTCGTACGGGCCGCATAGCGATCGCGCATGAAACTATGCACCCATCACACATCCTACACAGAATCCTGAAATGACAGCTATGTACCCTGTAGTAATCCAGGGGGGTGCGCTTTGGGTGCTCGACTATATGGAATTTAAATATTTTTGAAATTTATTTTTTTCAATATATGTAAAAAGTATTTAATGTTATTTAAAAAAAACTATCTAAAAATAAATAGTTTAAAAAAATGTAGAACATCAGTATTAAAAAACATAAATATGACAATAAGTACATTTAAAAATTGTCATTAAAATAACTTTGAAATTCACAAAAAAAACAGAGGTTTCAGACATGTTATAGTTAGGAAATAGCATTTAAAAAACCTTTGAAATTTACTGAAAAAACATAGGTTTCAGACATGATATAGCTAAGAATTAGCATTTAAAAAACCTTAGAAATTCATTGAAAAAACTATAGGTCTTATGGGTGTTATATTTAGCTGGACATTTCAGTTGTACAAAACCATTTAAATTCCTCCGTTATAGTTAGTTCTACTAACTATAACTCGCGCGCCTGCAATCCACTACTGATGATGTCACATATTACATCATTCATGACATGGTCAGTGACATCAGTGATGACCTCAGTGATGACATTTCAAATAACATCACTGATGACATCACTGATGACATCATCCATGTGACAATCTGATACACCTCATCATACACTAGTATAACCTTTCGTCACTCACTATAAAATATAGAGTACCATTTTTAAACCAATGACTCACCAAAACAAGTTTCTAAAAACCCACTCAGTGATTTGTAGATCTACACACACACACATCTTAACACTTATCTATAGATTTACTCATACATGCTGAAAAAGATCAATAGAACACTATTAAATATACTTATACACCTATATTGACATTACACACCAGCACACATCCATGTCACTTATGTAGTCGTCCTACGCACTTATGAATACAATGGATTATACTTACATTTACTCAGCTACACACTTATACAAACACCACTTTATTTATTCATATAGGTAGTAACTCATACTTAGGGGCACATTAGGATTGCGAACAGACTTTGTCCGCCCGCCGTCCTATCGTGAAATGGGACTGCCTGCCATTAGGGCGGGGGTCTTGTGGGGGCCATTAGGATACGCCCGCCACAGTAGCGGGTGCATCCTGCATTCCTGACATTGTGGCAGGAGGTGCACTCAGCACCGCACGCCACAATGCCAGGCAGGCATGTTGTGCACTTCCAAGCACAACATGCCAAGCACTGTGCGGTGCCTACCATGTTGTGCATGGAACTATGGTACCCCCCATGTGCACCCCCCACACCCCAGAATCCCTGGGGGACAGCTACAGGCCCCCAATGTCAAAAACTGTCTGCCTTTCGAAAGGCATGTCCCCGCCTGCATACAAATGGTATAGCGGACACCGCCACCATATAAACTGCATTTCCGCCCGGTAGGCAATCGGGCGGATTGCCTACCGGTGGAAAATCTGTGGACGGTCTTCCCGTCCGCCAGGGTCCCCCGCCATGGTAATGTGGTGGGGGGAAATGAGAAGCCCCTGTTATCCTAATCTGCCCCTTAGTGTCTTATAAAATCACTATTACATGTATACAGTTTTCCATCCAGTCACGCAGACAATCACTGAGTCTTATGTATACTTATTTATATACAACTGTCACATACACTGCCTTATATATTTCTACTTTATTGGACATGTATCATTGATAAATATATTTACTCATCAACACACCCATAAAGACAAACACTCACCCAAACAACTGTTTTCAGATGCAGTCTTAACCTTATGTACCTACTAAATCAACTATTTTTACATCTTTGGACAGTCACACACCTCCCACTCAACTACACATATTCACTCTCTCATATAAATACTCATTTAACTAATTAAAAACTAATATAGAGTTTCACATATTTACTAACCAACTTAAGCAGTAGTTTACACAACAAGAGACAAAGTGATATAGATATTCACACATCAGCAGTGGATTGTGGGCATGCAATTTATAGTTAGTAGAACTAACTATAACAGAGGAATTTCAATGGTTTTGTACGAGTGAAATGTCCAGCTAACTATAACACCCCTAAAGGATTTTCTAAGGTTTTTTTAAATTCTAATTCGTAACAATAACATGTCTGAAACCTATGTTTTTTTCAGTGAATATATTCATATATATATATATATATATATATATATATATATATATATATTCACTGAAAAAACCATAGGTTTTAGGCCATATATAGTTAGGGATTAGCATTTACAAAACCTTAATTTACTCGCACAAAACCATTGAAATTTGCATTTATAGTTAGTTGCAATAACTATATATCGCGCACCCGCAATCCACTGCTGATGATGTCACATATTACATCATTCATGACATGGTCAGTGACATCACTGATGACATCACTGATGACATCACTGATGACATCTCATTTGACATTACTTATCACATCACTGATGACATCATTCATGTGATAATACGATGAACCTCTTCAGACTCTAATATAACCTTAGATACACTCAGTGTAAACAGACACTCACAGACTGTCACTCATCCATGGAGTTACTCACACACCTAGTCAGTCATGCAAAGAATCAATCACACCTCCATTTCCTCAACTATACAGTTATACACACCTTACTTATTCAAACATATACTCACACATATTTACTCTCTTATACAATCCCTGATACAAGTTCACAATGATCCATACAGCCACTCACACATTCACTGGCTCTAATGCACAGTTATTTATATATGTCAACTCTCACATGTACTGTGTTTTACATATGTACTTACTTTGACATGTAGCACTGAGATATCCATTCACTCACCAATACACTCATGCACACAGTCAACCGCCCATACAGCTGTTTCCACATGCACTTTTGAACCCATACATCTAGTGAATCAACTGCTCACACATCTATGCACAGAGTAACACAGCTCCCAGCCACCCACTCACACACTCAGTCTCCCATACAAATACTTGGGCAACCAATCAATAACCCATATAGTTACTCATATAGCTACTGATCAACACATGCAGCAGTTTACAGAACAGATATAATGATGCACAAATTAAGTCAGTTTAGTCACTAACCCATGCACTCAGTGAGACTCATTTAATCACTCTCTCATACAGTCAGTCATGCACCTACTAAATGCTTCATCCAGACACTTATACATCCACTCATTCTTTAATATGTAAGACATATTTTAACTTTACAGAAACATACAGTCACTGGATAATGTTATCAGTGATGTCATCAGTGATGTCACTGACCATGTCATGAATGATGTAATATGTGACATCATCAGCAGTGGATTGCGGGTGCGCGATATATAGTTATTGCAACTAACTATATATGCGAATTTCAATGGTTTTGTGCGAGTAAATTAAGGTTTTGTAAATGCTAATCCCTAACTATATATGGCCTAAAACCTATGGTTTTTTCAGTGAATTTCAATGGTTTTTTAATAGCAAATATCTATAGCTGTAACATATATTCTTATTCTAATTCACAAATATATTTTATATATTTTTTTTTTAAGCAAAGGACCCAGATGCATTTACAGTTTATCACTAACAATGTTCCAGGCTAATGTATTTTCACGGGAAATTAACAACTGTCCTGCAAGTAAAATATTCCTATTTCGTGAAAAAGGGCGTTTCTCCGTCCCATGAGGGAGCCGTTGAGCAAAAGAGACTCGACCTGCTGTCTTAGTCGCTGATAGGCCTGATTATCGGATTTTTATCGATCACTTTATGTTGCAACAGTGGAAAACAAAACAGCCCTTGCCCATTTATTTTTACAGCATTCCTGCGTATTATACCCTACCCCCAAACAGTATTTTTGCCTGTTACCATAGTAGTAGTTTATGGAACACTTACGTCAGCACATAGGTTAAAAATGTCACCACAATATGTTGCTAATGAGTGAGCTTCAGCATTATACTTCAAATTATAAATATAATTTCTATTGATGACTGCTACCCCCACAAAAAAACAGACGTATGTACTTTTTTAATTAACTTTTATTAAAACAATAACTGGAACTATAACTAAAATATAACACTACAATAAATAACTAGAACTATAAGTAATAAAATAATATAATAAACAACATATAATATGGAGTCCAAAATAAGTATTGTAGTTAATCTGCAAAACAAAAAGAAAATTAGTGTTTAAATTTAGATTGAAGTGACTAAATGAGATCAAACATCACAAGTCAAAGTAAAACTTGACAATATTTATATTTTTTTAAATCTTCGCAGTGTGCCTGAAACGCTTCCACTGGCATTGTACATGCAGACTTTGGTCCACCCTCTTTATCAATTTTTGCAGTTTGAGATATAACGTCCTACATGTGTTATTCATCTCCTACTTTCTCCTTTCAAATTCTCTTGTAAAGACCTTAACAACAAATAAAGGGAACATTTTCTGCATATTTTTAATAAAGCATATGACACAATGCATAGGAACACCGTATTTATTGAATGTTTTGAAATTAATTTTCACAAGTCTTAAAAAAGGTGAATGCAAGAAAAGTTACTTGCCGCATATGCAAGACTGCTTTCAAGAGGAGACCCCAATAAAAAGGACTTGTGTGGAACTGCAAGTATGCTGAAGCAGTTGCAGACTAAGAATTCGGTCAACTTTGCAAGGGAAGAGTTAAGGAGATTGAGAGCGGCTCCTTCTGCTTCATGAGAAGGCCCGAGTACCAGTGGAGCAACACCGTCAACCTCTAGAGCACAGCCTAATATTTGTCCCCAATTTGAAACTCTTTAAGAGAAAAAGTAAGAAGGTTGGGAGCTTTGTATGCCATCCTAATATCTAATTATCCATAGTTATACGGAGATCCGCCCTGTATCAGACTCATATGTACAAGTGTATATTGTAGATTATCTGCCACCAAAAACCTCTCAAGTACCTATATCCGTTACTTTTTAACTTCGTTGAGTAGTCATATTGTGAGTATTTACCTTAAAGTTGTTAATTTTTTATTGATTATTACTCTTTGAGATATTCCCTGTCTACAAACAGAGAAGAATAGGAATATTCTGTCTCCCTTTGCAGATAGTGAAGGATAGGTAATGCGGACTTTTGTCCCCCATTGTAATCCGTCATACCTGTTTTTGTCCCCACTGATTGATTGATTGGCTGGACATTTATTGTTCGAGGAATAGTTCTCTCGAGGTATTCTTTGTTTGTAAATAACGTGGAATAGAAATATTCTGTCTAGTCTTTGCAAGTAGTGAAGGGTGGGTAATGCGGACCTTTGTCCCCCGTTGTAATCTGTCATACCCATCTACTCCCCACTGATTGAGAAACTAGTTCCACCCGGACCATTTATTAGAGGTACATCATCTGGCTCAACCGGAGAGTACCCCTATTAAAGAAGACATATGTAAAAAATGAAGTAATCACTATATCCTGTTAAACAGAAACTTTAGCATGAAATACACTTGAAAAGAAAGGGAAAGAAATCAAACAAAATCAGTAGGCCACTGATGAGTTTTTGACTTCGCTAGAAATAAGAAAACATGGAAGTGGTGAAAAAAGCCAAGCTTGACGTTACGGCAGCCACAAGGTAGCTAGGCTCCGCCACCCCCCCACTGCTCTAAGCATGTCTGTCCCACCGCCCGCCACGCCCATTAACGGTAACATGAAATAGATACAAATCAGCAGATACCTACCCCCATTCCGTAAACTCCCGAAGTGCAACAGGGCCACGGTTACGCCCATCCGGAAGATGAGGCCTCGACACGTGCAGGGCGGGGCCCAGCTAACCGCCATCAGCCGTGGTGTGGATGGGCCGAAATGTACTGGTCTCCCGATTCCCTTCTTCTTCCGCCTTGCAGGCCACGGGGGGGATGTCTTGCCTCTGCCTCCGACCCCCCCCCTTCTTATCGCCTGGTCCGGACATCACGGATATCAACGCCAGGTGTCGGCATGGGGTGCGCTGGGAGGGAGAGGCGGCGCGAACGAGCCTCTCCCACCCCCCGAAGTGGGGGCCCCTCAGCTGTACCCCCAACGCTCCACTCACCCATCAAAAGGGTCGTCGCGTAAGGTGCACCAGGAGAGGAGCCGAGGCCGACGGGAACTATAGCTGCGACAACACTGGAGAGGAATGTCTTGCACATGCCACCGACCCTCCCCTCGTATCTCCTGGTCTGGCCCCGGGCTCCCTGTTTGGTCCTGAAGCGGCGCCCTGTAGGCCACGGGGGGGGATGTCTTGCCTCTGCCTCCGACTCCCCCCCTCTTATCGCCTAGTCCGGACATCACGGATATCAGTGCCAGGTGTCGGCGTGGGGTGCGCTGGGAGGGAGAGGCAGCGCGAAAGAGCTGCACCCCCAACGCTCCACTCACCCAACAAAAGGGTTCCTCCACTCTTGCAATGCAGCGGCGCTGCACTCACCCGACAAAAGGTCTCGTCCACTATTGCAAGGCAATGATGCTCCGCTCACCCAGCGGGGGTCTCGTCCACTGTTGCGGTGCAACCACGCTTCTAGTTTCCTGCGTCCAGAAACGTTCTCCTCAACTTTGAAGATTCTATAAGAGCCACGGGAGCCCCCGACCCCCGATGGGGAATGACTGCCATGATCACCCACGGAACGACCACGACGTAGCCGCGGGACGTCTTGAAATCACCAAAATCCTGCAAGACTACCAACTTGATCAGTTCCGTTGGGACACCAGTATGACCTGGTAGGAGAGATTGTTGCCTCCCACCCCACTTTGACTGATGGTTCATGTCGGCAGTCCCCTCTGCTACCCTTCAACGAAAACTTTTGGACTGCCGAAAGAGGTCCCGGTCCAACCACGAGTTGGTGGAGACATTTTGACTATACTTGGACCTTCCTGACCTCACCCAAAATGGCGCCGGTACAAATGAAACTCTCAACTCCTTGTTGTGCCCCGATTGCTCAGCCTTGATATCATGAGATATGTATGCAGTTTTTAGCACATGAATTGATATGGGATAAGACTGATTACACGTTCGAACAATGAATTGATATTAGGTTCTAATGCATCATTGATTACTGTATTTATTATTGAAGGTTGGAATTGTCGACACTAACAGTACTTGCTCACAATGAATTATCGATATGATTTTGTTGCACTTGTCGCACTTTTTACTATGAAATCAACGACCACTGACTCGGTTATGTTTTCCACAAATAAATACCACCCCCCCCATTTACAGTTCCAGCCTGCTCCGTGGCCGGCCCACGGGGTTGTAGGCCCGTATTTGGGCACCAACATTTTTATTAAAGGTTTTTGAAAAAGCAAACGTAGTTGTAACGCGTAGATTGGTAAATTTCGAAGAAATAGCCACTGTTTCCGATTTATTTTTTTATTTTTTTTTAAAAGCAGGTGAAATCAAGCAGCTCAATTAGTTAAGGGTTAAAAAGTATAGTACGCAGAAAGATTGAAAATATGAATGGTCCAGGTTTGTTGTATGTGTTTTTCATTTTTGTACAGCATAAAGCAATCGATAAAGATCCTGGTATTTACCCTCTACTTTATATGCTACCTGTATCAGGGAAGTTGTTTTAAATGCCCCTAAGCCACCCCGAAGGAATGTCACCTGGCCCCCCTAGTTCGAACGAAAACGACCCCGTACCACTAAAGGTTATCTCTCTTCCTCAAAAATGACAAAAATTACTTTCTAGGACGTTTTGGACATTGATGATTTTCATATGATCTATTTATTAAAGTAATACTCATCTCTCCACATGAAATTAATTTTCAACATGCTACACAAGTCAATCTCATCTGCCCAAAGTTCTTTTGCAGATTTGGGACCGTTTCCCTTGCCTCTGACTCAATTATTGCTAAGTCATTGATGGATGTTTTTGCCGAAAGGGGATTATCCACCAAATCTCGAAGTTGTGCTTTAGAATAATTAAGAGGGTGCCACCTCTCCATGTGCCGATGCATGGTATGATTACCATAGATATATTTTTTTGCGGTCCCTCTCGAGAGTTTTTTTTTTTGCAGATGAGGCAGGTAACGAACCTGGCATTAACTTTCTTTTCATGAGAAGGAAAAGAAAAAAATTGCCAGATAAAATTCACTTTCACATGGGACGTTCTTGGCATTTCTTTCAGAAACTTTTACATCACTGTGTCATTTCTTTGTCTATCCTGGTTAAAGCAATGTCATATAAATAGTTGTTTAAAAAGTTTTTTTTTAACGTGTTTACTTTGTTGGAGCATTGTATATATTAATAAGTTATTAAAGTGTTATAATCCTACTACTTTGTTGGAGTGCTATATATTTTTAATGTGACACATAATTGTGAAGACTTTGATGTACAAAAAGGCATCCCTGGAATCTTCCGCTTCAGGCTTGGTCCCACACACCCTTACAGTGAATATCCCCTCCCCAATCACAATACAGGATCGTTATCAGATAGTAGAAACGCGTGTGGTGTGACGGATCTCATGAGGTGGCGACCTTGATCTACTGTAACTCCTTTGAACAGGGGTGATTCTTTACAGTTGGGGCCATAAACTACATCTGCAGGGCTAGGTGATAGCCTGGGACCGGCCTGGACAATTGGACACAGAGGATGAGGAGTGTCAGAGGGTGCGGTAGTGAATAGGGTGAAAGGGAGGTGTCGGGCGGGCACAGGGTGTGAGACTCAGGGAAGAGCAGCGCAGATGGGGGGGAGTTTATGGCCCATGCATGAGAGAGAGAGCAGGGGTGACCAGTGCGTGGAGGAGATGCTTGCGAGGGTGGGGAGCCATGCTGAGGATCTGCGGCGTACAGAGAGTGGGTCTGGTCAAGGCATCTAAAATGGCTGCCATGCACGACAAAAGTGTGGCATTGGAAAAAAAGCAAGATGGCGCACACAATGTTTATCAATACGGATTAATTTATAACAATTATTTTTAACAATATATTTACTCGCAGTGTCAAAATGGCGATCAACACTTCCTAATTTCCTTCGAATCGAACGTTAACAGAAGTCAAGCGGCAAAAAAAAAAAAAAAAACGCTCACGCGCAACCGCTGGAAGACAAGTATCAACATATATGAGCCTCCTCAACCACCCTCAGAAAACATAGGGGGTCAGGATACGTCTCCCATACCCCCTTATACTCAATACTCACATTGCTTTTCCTGCATCTAGAAATTTATTTAAATCGAAACACAAAATGGCGAATTCACGTTTCGCTACCAGTTTGCGACCCGGTTCGCGAACCGAGAAGCTCTTCTACCGCGAAAAATCAAATTTTTTTTATTTGCCCCACGGGACCGTTTAATAAACCCAACATCATTCCTAGGGGGTCAAGAGGGGTCTACCTTGCCCCCTTTCATTAAATTCCCCCTTCGTTTTTCTCCTCCTCTTGTCTCTCGATCCTACCGAGAGACAAGATGGCGGCCGCACCGGACAGTTTAGAATGTTGACAGACACCGGAGAGCCAATCAGCTTCGCTTTGCAAAGCTCCGTTACGCGAAAAGTACGCGATCTGGAGCGCTATCTGGGACGCTGTCACAGATATATCTGTTTTTTTAAACGTTAATTTCTCTAAATCCACTGGAGCACATATATTGAGACCCAGCAAAGGCACATTGGGCTAACAGTCCCTACAATTTTGCCAAGTTTCGTGTAAATCCATTCAGCCGTTCGAGCTAAAAGTGAGGCCAAAGGCCCTATGGAAAAATGAATGGGAAAAATGCGTTTTGGGACCCCCCTTTTTTCTCAGCCCCCCCTTGACGGAACCCCCCAAATTTTCAGGGGCTGCTCAGAAACAAAATGTGCCATTTTCCTGAAAATTTCAGCCGATTCCGTCCACAAACGCCAAAGTTATTAGACATAGAATTTTCAAAAGTTCCATAGAGAAAAAATCCTAACTATATATACCTACTGGCGACCGCCAGTAGGTAATATATATATATATATATATATATATATTACCTACTGGCGGTCGCCAGTAGGTAGTTATAGTTAGGATTGTTTTCCATAGGAAATCCTCAACATTCTATTTGGAATAACTTTGGCCCCGGTTGAAGAATCTTAGTGAAATTCTCAAAGAAGATGGCTCGGTCCGCTGCGCTCCTTCCCCGAAAGTTTGGGGGGGATTGGTCAAGTGGGGGCTGAGATATAAGGGGGGTCCCAAAACGTGTTTTCTCTATGTTATTTTCCATAGGACCTTTAGACTCGGCTACAGGTCGAACGGCTGAATGGATTTATAAGAAATTTGGCAAAACTGTAGAGTCCGGTTCGCAGATTACGCTTTTTTTGGAATGGTGTAAATCCGTTCAGTAGTTGTTGAGAAAATTTAAGTTAAAGTCAATTATATATCTATAGGCGCGCACGCGTGCGCGCACTCAAGCGGCTGCGCGTGAGCGGAATTTTTTTTTTGCTGCGTGACGTCTGTTAACGTTCGATTCGAAGGAAATCAGGAAGTTCGCCATTTTGTCACTGTGAGTAAATATATTGTTCATTTCAAAGCGTTGAAACATGGAAAGGGGAGAAGGTAGAGATTGTTTTGCTGCGTAGCTTTTCTCGGGGTGTGCAGTAAGGCCCTTAAACGCAAAAAGATATAATTTTTTCCCGAAAAAAAATACGGGGTGCGCGCACACCTATTTACAAGAGTGTGAAAATGGAGATAAATCAGAAGTTTGAGTGCTTAGATATAAGGTGGCTCTGAAAAGAGCCATTGTGTTAATTGAGTGTTTTCTGCATTTATAAGTAAGTACCGATGCAGAGCCTGATGTTGCAGAGGAAGATTCTGTTTCCCTCATTCGTGAAATGAACACCGTCTCTCCTATAGACGTCTTGCATGTGGTATCGCAAGTTGTTGTGGTAAATAGAACCCATGCTATAATCTCTGAGGAACGCAGAAACAGATTTATTTACATGTCTCCTTGCTTTCTCAAATTGTGCACAATGTTGATTGGACCAATTCCATTTCTGTCTTTGGCATATATTGGAATATACCAATGCAGATCGAGGAAAAAGTGTCATCAATTGTCGAAAGGTGTCTTTTAGAAGCATTTCCAGACCTACCCCAGTGATTGTGCCTAGATCATTCCCACCACAGTGCACAATTATAAGGTCTGGTTCTGGGAGATGCATAAAAGTTTTCACCAATGGAATCAATTGGTGACATTTCAATCCGCTTTTGGCAATCCATGTTATGTGTACATTTGGTAAGCCGAGGTTGCAAATTCGTCTGCTTACTGCATATTTTTCACTCCAGTGAATATAACTGTGTCCTATAAGCCAGACCTTCATTTTCAAGGGATTTGTAGTCGTCCTCCGATCGGTTCTGGAAGTGGAATGGTAGTTAGAAGTTGAAATTCTAAATAAGGAAAAAGGAAGAGGCTGGGTGTGGTTAAAAAAATAAAAATGATTGGTTGATTGTAATAAGTGGAGATTGAACAGTACGTTGCATGTTAATGTTTATGTTAAACGAGAAGTACTATTGGGTGTGAAAAAACAAGACATGTAACAGAGCTGTGGATTGGCAGGTGTTTCTGGAGGGAAAATAGTCTTCTTAATTTGTTGTAGAACGTTGAGACATGAACTTTTGACCTGTGCCTTCAGCAAGGTGCAGAATGAGGTGTAACCATGGAAACAGCCGGAGATGGCAGTTGGTGATGGGTTCACTCTTTGGTGCCTCTGTATCTGACTCTGTTCTGTGGTGGCAGGCGGACAACTGTTTGTTATTGTGGAGATGAAAGGGTGATAAGGAGAGAAATACGACATAACGTTTGGCCTGTAGAAGCGTGGGAGCAGTGATTAAGTCTGAGTGAAGCGGAACTGTGACGGTGCTTGGTAACAGTAAAAAAAATTTTTTAACAGTGGTATAACTGTCTGTACGGTGCGCGACCTACTAAGAAAGAGTTCACGGGCCGTAATTGGCTTGCAGGTTCTAGTATCAGTAAGTGAGGTCGAGAAAAGAAAACATTCAGGACTTCATTTATGAAGGCCTTGCGCCACCGGTGCGTCACTGTTTCCCATTTTAAAAAATGAGGCACCGGCGGCGGAAGGTCTTCATAAATAAGGTCCTCAGTGACTACAGTTAAGGTTATGTGGAACCCATGAATAGTTTTTCAATATGAAATCATTTCAGTTGAGATTATGGATTAAAAGAGAAACCGTGAATATTTGAAATGTTTATTTAGAAATGTACTGTTTTAAAGGCAAATCATTATGTAATATGAGTACAGAAATTGCAAAAAACACAGTAATTGGTATTGTCAGTAGTACATGGAATACAAACGCTATAGTTGAAGAAAAATGAATATAGTTGGAAAAAAACATTGTACACTCTTATAAGGAAGTATATTATATTTTAATAAATGGAAGAAGGTCTCTGGCCTTTCAGTTTAGGAACGATATATGAAAATGCAAGTGGTTATACATCATTACTTTATCAATCAGCTGTCTACATGCGAAGCACTATCGAGTTTGTGTTATGTTACTGTGTACGGGAAAAAAAAGGCGGCAAAAGCGACAAAATGGCGAGAGGTGCATGTATGTAATCTGTTGGATGCTGCGCAAATCACTATTGAGGAGAACTACTGTATTGAGATATCTTTTGAAGGTTGCAGTATTGCATTTGAAATACAGTACAAGTAACAATGGAAATATTGTTGAAAGAACATATTTTTCTGTAAAGTATTTTAAATTAATAATTTTATAGAAAATTAAAGGAGCAGAGGCGTGTGAGGCGGAAATAAGCAGTTGAGATGCGAAATGGCGTTTACAGTTATAAAAAACTCGTTTAAAATTGACACATTAATTACGGTACATGTAGCATATATTAGCGAGTTTTGCATCGAGTACGTTTGAAATTACCTTAGATAAGATATGCAATAGAATTGTTGAGATTAGACTGTAAAAAAATAAAGTGGAAAATCGAGTAGCTGAAGAAACAAATGTAGTCCACATAAAAGACCAAAATTTAAACAACACAAAATCATAATGTCCACTGTTAGTAAAGCCAATAGGTCTGTTCTTCAAAAGAAAATATGGAAAAGAACGTGAAGAATATAGGTAAGCAAAAGGAAATGAGGACGTCAATGGCTTGTATAAGAGTTATTGAAGCATTGTTTAGGCAAAATAGGTAGCTTCTGCTTGTAACAGGAAATCACTTTTATCATTTGAAAGTATGTCAGCTATCCAATGGAAAAGAGTGAAGCAGTACTCATGATCTGTTAAAATCGGAGCCTCTTTTATTATCAGAGGGCAGCTCGGTGGGTTTTCGATGTAGTTCTCTGTTAGGAAAGAGTTAACCGTCCACTGTGTAGGCAAAGTATGCAGCAAGTGCTTCTAACAGGAAATCACTGTTATCATCTGAAAACATGTCAGCCATCCAATTGAGAAGATGAAAGGAGCATTCATGATCTGTCATTATTAGAGCGTCTTTTACCATCATAGGGCAGCTCGGTGGGTTTTCGATGTAGCTCTCTGTTAGGAAATCTTGCGCCGCTGCGAATATATTCCAATGACCCAGAACTCCTTGTATTGCTGCAAAGGCCATAAACCTTCCGTTGTAACAAAGCTGTTCATGATCAAGTAACGGTTTTATGAGGTGATTGTAATTCGCTTCAGGAGGTACCAAATTGCAGAGACATAAATCCAGGGCCCACGTGAAATCACAGCTCAGGCAATGAAATACAGGCTGCACACAGGTGAAATACGAATATCGAAATGATAATCGATATGAAGTATTCAAAGTTGAGAGTGGTAGGGTGCCGTAGTACAGAAGCATTCTCTGTCGAAATAGTTCTAAGTGGTCCGGCTCGTTTGCGAAGGCAGGAGGGACATCCATTTTGAATTTCCCAAGATGGTAAAGGAAACGGCGCAGCACTGCCGGTTGTATAGCAACTCCACAGAATTAGGTCGCCGGCTATGCAGTGGAGAGGAGCAGAATGACTTGATAAATTTTCTAGGAGTCTAGTCACTTATATATTGCTTAGTAGTTATCAAAAAAGTAGCTTTTCTTGAAGCGGAGGATGCGTTAAAAAATCAGGGAGTCATTTGAGCAAGTTGTAAAGCAAGGTCAATTTTTTTTTACATTAATGCTGTTTTCTGTGAATGTTAGCTAAGTGAAAGATATGTGTGTGAGCAGATGCAACGTTCAGTTTTAAATGTGACAATGGAGCTCTTGTTCATGTCTTCCGATTCAAGGTCGGTATTCGCTGCCAAATACAAAGATCAAGAAACGCATGCGTGGGGTAGATAGTCTGCATTCTTAAAGGAAAGGAAATGAAGGGTTATTTTTACCGCGTTAGCATTGTCGTTTAAAAAGTTACAGTGATTTTCATTATATGTTAAGAAAGTGTCACTGATGAAGACTGAAAATAAATCCTTATAAATAACAGGGACTGGTGTATTTTAGAAAAGGTGTGTAACATTACATGAATTGTAAAAAAAAAAATAATGTAATTGAAAGTGTATGGTTTGAAAATGAAAAGTAGAGGTTTACAGTTCACATTTTGAAAGCGGTTCTAGAGGGTCAGATGCATGATAGATTTATAAAAAATAGAACATGTTTTTCAATAGTATTATGGAAAAAATATGTGCCTTTATGTACTATTTAGATTATCTGCCTGTTGCCTATTCTTTGAGTTTTAGTAATCCTGTGTCTTATAAGTTTTCCAGGGGCGGTTTGAGGTTCATGGTGGGCTTGGGCAGGGAGGGTAGGTTGGGGGTTTGTAATAGGGGGTCCGGGTGGGGTGGAGTGTGGAGTTTAGTGAAGAGTGAGGGGGGCGGGGGGTTAGGGTGTTTGGTAATGAAGCAGAGTCAGAGGACGCCAAATTTCTTTTATGGGGTGCCACGGAAATATGTATTTATTCTCAGAGGTTTATTATATTAAGGATATATATTAACATGGTGGCTCTTGTCGTTTTGTGGTTCTGTGCATGTGTATAATGCTGGCCCTGTAGTTTTTGTTTATGGCCCTTATTACGACACACAAGGGAGCCACGTTGCACAGTTGGAGATCAGAGACTTAGGAAATAAAACTTTATAATTATAAGGGCTCTAAGCGATAAAAATCGCCCGTTCTCGGTGTAAAAAATATCACCGCTATTGGTGGTATTTTCTACGGTGTTAGTGCTCGAAGGAGAATAGTAACATATATGTGAAATAAAATTATGTAACAGGCTCAGCATTTCACATTATCGCGTGAAAACAAAAGTTGGTCTCACATAGCAATAAGTCTCTTATAATTAAGGGACGGAGTGAATATAGTGCTATTTACTACTCTGCTATGTGAACGATGTCGAATATTTCATAAGAGGAGGCTTTAAAAGTTTTTCGATAAACTGGTTTTCCAGGGAAGTGGGTGGAGTGTTCCGTGTAAATTGCAGAATAGAAACTAGTAAGAACCAATTGGAAGTGTTGTTTTAAAGTCACATGACTGCACATGCGTGTCTCGACGCCTGTACGCGATAGGTGGGTGCGCGCACCCGGTCGCGCACTAAATGTAAGCGGTGAAAAAACATCTTATAAATATGCTCTTGGAGCACGTTTTGGTAGAAAGAGTTAGTTCTGAAAAGAACTTTTTTTTTTTTTTTTTTTTGGGAAACAAGTGTTATGATGCTTTTGATTTCTTAAATTTTTCAGTATATCATACTATCCAAATAAAGTGAAGAAATTTAACTTTTCTTGGAGCATTTATGACTCTCAATTTTGTGTTTAATTAGAGTAAAGCTTTGCTCTCCGTATACAAGAAGTTTTCCACAGTTCGTGCATTTCATGTGCACGTTCGCCAGATATGGTTTCAAGTCCATTTCAGCACTCAATGGAGATACAGGTCGTCCACCAGAAGATGTGCTGATTACTACTGATGGTAATAGCGTGGCCTCCGTTTTTCTTGTCAAAGGTGGTCGCTCATTTCCTTCAGATTCGGAAGATGAATGCGGAACGGTAGCCATTGCAGCGAAGTCTTCGGGAAGATGTTCGACGTTGTTCTCTCTTGAGAGTAGAAAAGAAAGTGATGGAAGTGGGTGGAGTGCTGCGTGTAAATTCCAGAATAGAAACTACCAAGAACCAATTAGAAGTGTTGTTTTGAAGTCACATGACTTCACATGCAAGTGTCAGGTCCTGTACGCGATAGGAGGGTGCGCGCACCCGGTCTCGCACTAAAATAAAGCAGCGAAAACACATTTCATAATATGCTCTTGGAGCACGTTTTGGTGGAAATAGTTAGTTCTGAAAAGAACTTTTTTTTTTTTTTTTTTTTTTTTTGGAAACAAGTGTTATGATGCTTTCTTAAAGTTGCTACTACATTTTTCAGTATGTAATACTATGAAAATGAAGTAAAGAAATTTATCTTTTCTTGGGGCATTTATGACTTTCAATTTTGAGTTGGATAAGAACGAGGCTCTGCTCTCCATACAAAAGAATTTTTCCACACTCGTTGCATTTCATGTGCACCTTCGCAAGATATGGTCTCAAGTCCATCTCAGCACTCGATGGAGATACAGGTCGTCCACCAGAAGATGTGCTGGCCACCTCTGATGGTAATAGCGTGGCCAGGGCTCTTGTCGATGCTTTTGCATAATGCTCAGGGTGCCTTTGTTTAACATGCCGCAGCATGGTGTGTATAGAAAAGGAATATTTTCTATTTGGATTTCCCCTTGAGAGCTCCGAATTGCATATCGCGCAGGTTACTTTTGGCGCATTCACTTTCTTTTGATCTTCAGGATAAGTAAAAAATTGCCAAATGAAAGATATCTTTTTCCTTCTTAACGGTGGTCGCTCATTTCCTTCAGATTCGGAAGATGAATGCGAAAGGGCAGCCATTTCAGCAAAGTTTTCCAGAAGATGCTCGACGTTGTTGTCTCTTGAGAGTAGAAAAGATTGTGAGGAAAGTGGGTGGAGTGCTTCGTGTAAATTCCAGAACAGAAACTACTAAGAACCAATTGGAAGTCTTGTTTTCAAGTCACATGACTTTACATGCGCTTCTCAGGACGTGTAGGCGGTGACACTATCTAGTTACGAACGTGATTTCATACTTAGGAACTAGCATTCAAAAAACCTATGAAATTCACTGAAAAAACCATAGGTTTTACACACGTTATAGTTAGGAAATAGCATTTGAAAAACCTATGAAATTCACTGAAAAAACCATAGGTTTGACACCAGTTATAGTTAGCTGGAAATTTTACTGACATAAAACCAATGAAATTCCACGTTATAGTTAGTTGGACTCACTATAACTTGCGCGTGTAATGCACTGCTGATGACATTACATATTACATCACTCATGACATGGTCAGTGACATCACTCATGATGCCATTAAATTTTGCAAACGAACTCTGTGTGTCCTGGTCTACTTCAGAATCTTGAAGGTATTTGGTGTACATATATATATATATATTCACTGAAAAAACCATAGGTTATAGACCATATATAGTTAGGGATTAGCATTTAAAAAACCTTATTTTATTTGCACAAAACCATTGAAATTCCATATATAGTTAGTTGCACTAACTATATATCGCGGACCCGCAATCCACTGCTAATGATGTCACATATTACATCATTCATGACATGGTCAGTGACATCACTGATGACATCACTGATGACATCTCAAATGACATCACTGATGACATCACTGATGACATCTCATTTGACATTACTGATCACATCACTGATGATATCATTCATGTGATAATACGATGAACCTCTTCAGGCTCTAATATAACCTTAGATACAATCAGTGTAAACAGACACTCACAGACTGTCACACATCCATGGAGTTACTCACACACCTAGTCAGTTATGCCAAAAATCAATCACATCTCCATTTCCTTAACTATACAGTTATACACACCTTACTTATTCAAACATATACTAACACATATTTACTCTCTTATACAATCCTTGATACAACTTCACAATGATTCATACAGCCACTCTCACATTCACTGACTCTTATGTTCAGTTATTTATATATGTCAACTCTCACATGGAGTGTGTTTTACATATGTACTTACTTTGACATGTAGAACTGAGATATCCATTCACTCACCAATATACTCATGCACACAGTCAACTGTCCATACAGCTGTTTCTACATGCACTTTTGAACCCATACACCTAGGGAATCAACCGCTCACACATCTATGCACAGAGTTATACACCTCCCAGCCACCCACACACACACTCAGTCTCCCATACAAATACTTGGGCAACCATTCAATAACCCATATAGTTACTGATATAGCTACTGATTTAAACATGCAGCAGTTTACAGAAGAACATAAATATTGATTGCCAAATTAAGACACTTTAATCACTAACCCATGCACTCAGTGAGACACATTTAATCATTCTCTCATACAGTCAGTCATGCACCTACTAAATCCTTCATCCAGACACTTATACATCCACTCATTCTTCAATATGTAAGACATATTTTAACTTTACAGAAACATACAGTCACTGGGTGTTGTCATCAGTGATGTCATCAGTGATGTCATTTGAGATGTCATCAGTGATGTCATCAGTGATGTCACTGACCATGTCATGAATGATGTAATATGTGACATCATTAGCAGTGGATTGCGGGTCCGCGATATATAGTTAGTGCAACTAACTATATATGGAATTTCAATGGTTTTGTGCAAATAAAATAAGGTTTTTTAAATGCTAATCCCTAACTATATATGGTCTATAACCTATGGTTTTTTCAGTGAATTTTCAAGGTTTTGTAAATGCTAATTCCTAACTATATATGGTCTATAACCTATGGTTTTTTCTGTGAATTTCATTGGTTTTTTAAAAGCTAATATCTATAGCTGTAAAATATATTCTTTATTAAGTGACGTATCACGTAGCCCGTGAGACGCCTCATGATGCATCGCATAACCGTGACGTATCGTCTCTGCAGCGCAAACCAAACCCAAAACGTAAGCGCGCCAGAACACGCTTAAAGATATATATATATTTTTTTAACCTTAATTAGACAAAATCCACACGTGCACATATCACAAACGTTCAAAAAACACAATATGTCGGACTACCGTTACGCTGCCGGTTAGCTGCCCGGTTAACGTACCAGGAAGCACCTTTACCGCGAAAATCGCAAATTTTTTTTTTCACCCCCCAGGGAACTTTAATAGCCCCCTCATCAATCCTAGGGGTTCAGGAGGGGTCTGCCTTACCCCTTTCATTCATTTACACCTTTTTTTTTTCCACCTCTTGTCTCTCGATCCCACAGAGAGACAAGATGGCGGCCGCTCCAGACTGTTTACAATGATAACAGCCAATCAGCTTCTCCTCAGACTCCCGTTACACTGCCGATTAGCTTCCCGGTAGCTGCCCGGTTAGCTGCCCAGTTTGCGTACCAAGACGCGTCTCTACGGCGTTTGTTTTTTTTTGGCCCCACGTGGCTTTATAATATCCCTCTCATAAATCCTAGGGGGTCAGAAGGGGTCTACCTTGCCCTGTTTCCTTCATTTCCCCCTTTGTTTTGGCCTCCTCTTGTCTCTCGATCCTACCGAGAGACAAGATGGCGGCCGCTCCGGACTGTTTACAATATTGACAGCCAATCAGCTACTCCTCAGACTCCCGTTACACTGCCGGTTAGCTTCCCGGTTAGCTGCCCGGTTAGCTGCCCGGTTCGCGTACCAAGACGCGTCTCTACGGCGAAAAAATCTGATTTTTTTTTTTTTTTGGTTACACTGCCGGTTAGCTTCCCGGTTAGCTGCCCGGTTAGCTGCCCGGTTCGCGAACCAAGACGCGTCTCTACGGCGAAAAAATCGGATTTTTTTTTTTTTTTTTTTGGGCCCGGCGTGGCTCTATAATATCCCCCTCATCAATCCTAGGGGGTCAGGAGGGGTCTACCTTGCCCCCTTTCCTTCATTTCCCCCTTTGTTTTGGCCTCCTCTTGTCTCTCGATCCTACCGAGAGACAAGATGGCGGCCGCACCGGACTGTTTAGAATGTTGACAGACACCGGAGAGCCAATCAGCTTCGCTTTGCAAAGTTCCGATACGCGAAAAGTTCGCGAACCGGTTAGCTGCCCGGAGCGCTGTTACAGATATATATCTTGATTTAAACGTTAATTTCTCAAAATCCACTGAAGCACATATATTGAGACCTAGCAAAGGCACATCGGGGTACCAGTCCCTACAATTTTGCCAAGTTTCGTGGAAATCCATTCAGCCGTTCGGGCTAAAAGTGAGTCCAACCGCCCTATGGAAATTAACATGGGAAAAACGCGTTTTGGGACCCCCCTTTTTTCTCGGCCCCCCCTTGACGAACCCCCCCCAAATTTTCAGGAGCTGCTCAGAAACAAAATGTGCCATTTTCCTGAAAATTTCAGCCGATTCCGTCCACAAACGCCAAAGTTATTAGACATAGAATTTTCAAAAGTCCCATAGGAAAAAAATCCTAACTATATATACCTACTGGCTATCGCCAGTAGGTAATATATATATATATATATATATATATACACACTTACCTTGGCGCCGGGTCCTGCGTTTCTGCTCCTGCTCTCTTTGTGGCGTAAGACTTGAGGAAGAGGAAGCCAGCAAGAACAGCCAGGCTCCCCAGACCAATTGCAATGCTGCAATGCAGCGTTGTGATTGGTAAGCACCCAAGCTCCCCTGGCCATTTACAATGCTGCAATGCAGCGTTGTGATTGGTTTTGAGTGTCCTGGTGCGTTGCTAAACCAAGGAATGGGGGCCTGTGCATGTTCTCCACGTAGGCTGTAATACAGCCTGCATGGAGAACAAGGAAAGTGCACATAGCTTTTTTACGCGGTCCGAGAGAATGATTCACAGCAGGGTAGTTCCACCCTGTGGCACCCACAACAGAGACACAAGGAGGAGTGCACTTTCTGCACCTGGCTGACATCATCAAGACTGAAATATTGGGCCTCACTTAAGGGGTCCAATTCACCTGCAGAGCATAGTTTGCTGTCCAGTCCTTCATCCCTACCATCCACCAAATGGCAGTGCTTCAGGAAGACTAGCCAGCAGGAGCAAACAGTCATGGCCACTTAGGAGTGGGCAGACCACTCCTCCCCTGGTTTGCTCCGAGAGCAGAGCTGCCCTGCTCACCTGCCTGCAAAGGAAACATAAAATGATTATAACTCAAAATGATCCTTATTTTATATTTCCTTTACTCTGCATTGCTCAAAAGCAGTGGGGTGACGCTCCTCCGCCATAGCAGATGAGCCGCCACTGTGTTAGCTATTCCTCCGAAATATCTCTGAAGCCCTATTTTAAGAAGAGACAGCATTTTTTTTTCTGGAGGCCGTGGTTTCCCTTGCTCTCGTTTTTTTCTTATAGTGCGCCCGAGGAGAACTCTTTCACTTCTTTCTGGAAACCTAAATATTATTAATTGAAGCAGATTTCTGCCTTTTTTTTTCTTCATCTCACTGGTGCTAAATCTGCTCGTTAGTTTTTGGGCTGATGACCTATTTTAGTCGCCTCATTATGTTGTTACTTTTCTACTTCTTCAATAACAGTGTTGCTAAAATAACTGTTTTCGTTTCGCCTTAATAGCATGTTCTCAAAATTGCCTTTGCCGCCTAGAGCAGGATTTTATTTTATTTGCGCTGTAATTGCATTAGCTTCTACCCACACAGACTCTGTTCGCAGACTGTGGTTCTCTGAACCGATGGCCACGCACGATAAAAGCGAATATACATAAGCACATTCATAGCAATAACCCGTATTCAGCTGTGTTGGACATTTTGCATGTTGAAAATGAATATATCCAGGCAGACTAGACCTCAGTAATCCTCTATGGATTTCGTTTCGGATAATCCAGCCATTGGTACATACAGATTAGAATTTTGTGCTGCAGCTAGGGTTAGCATCTGGATGAACGGATCAGCTTCCCGGTAGCTGCCCGGTTAGCTGCCCAGTTTGCGTACCAAGACGCGTCTCTACGGCGTTTGTTTTTTTTTGGCCCCACGTGGCTTTATAATATCCCTCTCATAAATCCTAGGGGGTCAGAAGGGGTCTACCTTGCCCTGTTTCCTTCATTTCCCCCTTTGTTTTGGCCTCCTCTTGTCTCTCGATCCTACCGAGAGACAAGATGGCGGCCGCTCCGGACTGTTTACAATATTGACAGCCAATCAGCTACTCCTCAGACTCCCGTTACACTGCCGGTTAGCTTCCCGGTTAGCTGCCCGGTTAGCTGCCCGGTTCGCGTACCAAGACGCGTCTCTACGGCGAAAAAATCTGATTTTTTTTTTTTTTTGGTTACACTGCCGGTTAGCTTCCCGGTTAGCTGCCCGGTTAGCTGCCCGGTTCGCGAACCAAGACGCGTCTCTACGGCGAAAAAATCGGATTTTTTTTTTTTTTTTTTTGGGCCCGGCGTGGCTCTATAATATCCCCCTCATCAATCCTAGGGGGTCAGGAGGGGTCTACCTTGCCCCCTTTCCTTCATTTCCCCCTTTGTTTTGGCCTCCTCTTGTCTCTCGATCCTACCGAGAGACAAGATGGCGGCCGCACCGGACTGTTTAGAATGTTGACAGACACCGGAGAGCCAATCAGCTTCGCTTTGCAAAGTTCCGATACGCGAAAAGTTCGCGAACCGGTTAGCTGCCCGGAGCGCTGTTACAGATATATATCTTGATTTAAACGTTAATTTCTCAAAATCCACTGAAGCACATATATTGAGACCTAGCAAAGGCACATCGGGGTACCAGTCCCTACAATTTTGCCAAGTTTCGTGGAAATCCATTCAGCCGTTCGGGCTAAAAGTGAGTCCAACCGCCCTATGGAAATTAACATGGGAAAAACGCGTTTTGGGACCCCCCTTTTTTCTCGGCCCCCCCTTGACGAACCCCCCCCAAATTTTCAGGAGCTGCTCAGAAACAAAATGTGCCATTTTCCTGAAAATTTCAGCCGATTCCGTCCACAAACGCCAAAGTTATTAGACATAGAATTTTCAAAAGTCCCATAGGAAAAAAATCCTAACTATATATACCTACTGGCTATCGCCAGTAGGTAATATATATATATATATATATATATATATATATATATATATATATATATATATATGTCAGCAGGTGGCCGTCAAAGCCGGTCTGATGTTTTGGGGCTGCATTCTCCACCAAATGCACACTTTGGGACTGTCCAAACAAGTAAAAAATATCAAAGGATATTTCACCTGTAAGATGGATTTTGCTGTCTACGTCCTTCAGTTCCCTTGTGGCCTGAGCTACGTGGGCAGCACAATCCATCCAGTCCACAAGAGAGTGTTACAGCACCTTAGGGCGATTCGCAATGGGGATAGATCCTATCCCATGCGCGTCATTTCGAGTCACATCATAACAAAGATACACAAGGCCTTGTGTATTTTGTGATAAATTGTGTCACATCAACTATGCTAGGTTGTAACAGGGAAAAAAAGTTGCAAAAACTGGAGTCCTGTTATATCCTGGAATTAAATACATGATTCCCTTCGGAACTGACTATTGAAGAAGATTTAATAACACATTTAAGAATATTTCCAGTGTAGATGAGCCTTAAGTATAAATGGGCTATGGCGTAGGCGACTTTCCAGCATCGTTTTCAAATTTTGTATGCATATTGTTTTCACAGGGTTATATGGGTGGGTGTTAAAAGAACAGAAGTAGGCATCTCTGGTTATAAACCCACTTGGGCTGAATTAGTGTGCATGTCAACGATTGAGAAACAAATATTATTTTTTAAAGAAACACGTTAACCCACTTGGGTTTAATTCAACCTATTAATGTGTATTTTAATATGCATTCTCCAGGCACAGTACATATCTCTGAATGTGATGGCCATTAGATTAATCTTGTGCATCACGCAATTCGAGGGCCTATGATGTCGGGTGCATATTGTTTGTTGGGGCTATGAGCTTACAAGAAACATCTCTTTTTTATCATGAAAGTTGTTTTATCATAGCCAGTGAATAATGTACCTTTTTTAACTTAGTTGACATGTTTTCCATGTAATTTTCAAAGCGTAAATTAATTTGCGCTACTCAGAGGTGAACAACTACGAGTCTTTTTTCTAATGTACTGTTTGTGTGGTTCAGTCATGTGACATGACGTGAATTCTGTATTTAAAATGGTTAATTGAAACCGGCAAGCCGTTGGTGAACAAGCCTGCTGGACAGGCGGAACGCGTCCTACCAGTCGACTTCAATAAAGTTTTGTTGACCAGAACACGGCGGCGTCACCCTTGTTTTATGAGGAGCTTGATATGTATAGGCCAACAAGAACCCACAAGGTCATTTGAGATGTCATCAGTGATGTCATCAGTGATGTCACTACCATGCCATGAATGATGTAATATGTGACATCATCAGCAGTGCATTGCGGGTTCACAAGTTCTAGTTAGCTGAACTAACTATAACGGGGGAATTTCTATGGTTTTGTATGAGTGAAATGTCCAATTAACTATAACGTCCCTGACACCTATGTTTTTTTCAGTGAATTTCAATGGCTTTTTAAATGCTAATTTCTAAATATAACCTGCCTGAAACCTATGTTTGTTTCAGTGAATTTGAATGGTTTTTAAAATGCTAATTTCTAACTATGCCTACAAAGTTAGGACATGTGGCGAAAGAGGAAGAAAAGCGCAGCAAGAAGCAAGACAAATGCAGAAAGAGGCAACAGAAGTCCATAAAGATAAAGAAAAGTGCAGGAAGAAGCAAGAGAGGTGCCGAAAGAACCAACAGAGGAGCAGAAAGTCCTCCTGTGCCCCCAACTTTTTAGTGATGGGTACTGGTGGTAACTTACTCTGACTAACCAGGACCAGAGCCAATGCTATCCTAAAAGACACTTAAAATACAGTGAAAACACCTACATACACTACCAAACACTATGTGTTGTGGAACCCCTGTATTGAGCATGACCTCCTCTGTATGTGCCTTGAGTTTGTGCCTGGGTCATTGCATGAGTACATTGTAGGAGAGTAGGATCGGCTTACTATGGTTACCCCAACTGTTTGCAGGTGTTTCACTGTTTTTCGACTTTAGTCTGGTTGGGGCCTGGCTATCCAGTACCCCAGCCTAGCTGCTTCCTCTCTAAAATGATTGCATGTACTTTAGGTTACTGGGGTACTCTTGTGAGTCTCTAGTACCACAGAGGCCTACCAGGGGCTGAAGCATGTATTATGCCACCCCTTGGAAACCTTCCAAAATTACACCACAGGACTGCTACTGCAGCCTGGGTAAGGTGGTACATGCACCCCTTACTAAGATATAGGTTACCTATCTACCTTTAATCACTGACACATATAAGCCTATTAGTCACTCCTATGGTAGGCCTTATCAATCATGAAGGCAGAGTGATTGGTTTAGTGTGAGAGGGTGCCCATGCATGAGATGGCCCCTCTGCAGCTTTCGGATTCTATTCTCTGAGGCTGTACTGTGATGCGGACAGACTGTATACTCTTAAGTGCATTATAACCTGGCGCTAAATGCCGACTTTGAATGGCTGCATGGAAACATGTTGTGTTTGGTGTCCTGGCGGTTGGGGTAGAATTCTGCCCTTCTAGAGGGAGAGACATGTACACACTGGTCTAACCGGTAATAGTTTCAAAGAGCCCAGGCATCACAAAATGGATGCTGCAGCCACAGACACGAGTCTGGCCTCCTGCTGCTGACCGAAACTCTGGCAGGAGAGGCCTGGACAATAGGTTTCCTGTCACAGGGAGGTGTAACCACCTCCCAGATAGGCTTTAGCAAACTTGGCTGGGTGGATGCACTCCATGAGTACTTTGAAAGTCTGCACTGGGGGCACACTTGGTGTCCCTGTGCATAGCCCAGTTGAAACAGCTACCAGCCCCTGCTCTGGTTGCGAAACTGGACAAAGGAAATTGTTGTAACCATCCCTCTTTATAGACCCTCCCATAGGTGAGTCCCGAGAGTATGTCCAACCCCTTTTCTTAGTATAAGTACGGGATCCCTGGCAACAGGAATTTAGGTTACACCTAGACAAAAGTGTGAAACTGAATCCTGGAACTTCGACGCTCCACTATAGACTAGAGGATGGAAGAATCTCCCTTGGGGTCAAGGAGTGACTCCCCTGCTCAAGCAGGTACCAACAAAGCATCTTGCTAGTCTGCATTTCCGGAGCTCACAACGGACTCTGAAGTATTTTCAACACAGGAAGAGGATTTTCAGATTTTTCTGAGGCCCACACCAATCCCCAGCAAAGCTGAAACCTGCAGCCCTCACAAGTGACTCGGAACCGGAACCCCTGGACACCGTGCACATTGTCTAAGTGCATTAACTTCCTGATCTTTTTTGAAATTGTGCATTGGTTTTCATGTAGCCCAATCCCCGAGCATCATCTGCACCAAAGATTGTGGGCATACACTCCACGAGTATTCAGTGAGCTCAGTTCTTGCTTTTCCACTTGAGGCTCCTTTGCGATCCCTGGTCCGTCGACTGGTGAGTCCCCTCGAAAGTAACTCTACTTTTCCTTGGGCTTCCCTAGTTGCTCTAGATGTGTCCTGACTCTCCACCATGTGGTGAGTTCCCCTGACCTTGTTGGTCTGCACCAAAGCATTTCATTGATTTCACGGTGGGCTGCTGTTGCCAAGGCTTGTTGGGTCCAATACAGTAACCAACACCACAGCACTCGACATTCTTTGTAATACAGCTCGATTCCTGAACCTGGTTGTCGTCGACGCCTCCTGGTCCTCGTGGCCAAAGAGTTAAGCTTCACCTGAATTCACCGGACATCGGTGGGCATTTGACTATTGTGCCCCTGGTCACTGGAAAGTGACCCAGACTCTGTCCCCTCTGCTTTTAAGTTCTTCTCATCTTTAATCCAGGCTTGGATCACACCGGACACTTTCCACTTGGACACCAGCAGCACTTTGCAGCAGATCGCCTTTGAAAATGATGACGAAACCTGACACCAAAAGACACCTATGCACCGAGCTTCTCTGGGTAAGGTAACTCTAGTACTCTGGTGCTCCCGTGGGTGTTGGCTCTAGAACCCCCTAGTTTTAAAGGGGTTTGCTCCAAGTCCGCTTCTAAATGCCCTTTATCTTTAAAATTCCAACAGCGACTTTCCCCATAGAAGTTAATGGTGATTTGCGGCTGTGTTCACACACTGCACGCATCCCCTGTTGATCCCCTCTGTCCCTACCTTGGGTGGTTCCTGGTGGTCCCAGTGGTTCTAAAGGCTCTTGGCCTTGTGTCTATGCAAGTCATGGTTCTTATACCACGTTCTTAATATATGGTTTGGTACACCCCTAGGGCTCAACGTTTATTGTGCTAATTTAGTATGATATTAAGTTTAACAAATGTACTTTTGCCTCTAGCCTCATAATGGGACTAGAGGTATGTGTTTAGAATATATATATATATATACGTCTGAGCAGCACTGAAGCTCAATGCAATCTAGCTCAGCAAGCCAGTAGGTCTAGATTTTTGGCAAGGGGGTACAAGGCTGCAGTGGTTGATAGGGCGATAACTAAAGCTAATGCCCTGTCTCGTAATCAAGCCTTGCAACTCAAAGTCACAAATACGCCTACCACCTCCCAGGATCAAAAAGTAAGATTGATCTGGGCCTACAATAGACAGCATGGGGCACTTGGTAAAATTATCTCTAAGCACTGGGGTTTGGTGAAATGTGATCCTGTCATAGGTGACAAAATTCCAACCACCCCTTCTATCACATATAGGAGAGCATATTCTATGCAAAATGCCTTAGTCAAATCCAGCCCAGAAGTCCCTACACGAAAGAATTGGTTAGAGAAGAGTAAGGGCTTCAGGAAGTGTTCTTCCTGTAAGGCATGTCAGCATGGGCTGAACAAAACAGAATACGTAATCCCTTTCACCCCCAATGCGCGCAAGATCAAAAAACAACTGACTTGCAAGAGTGAATATGTGGTGTATGTGCTGGAGTGTCCGTGTGCCCTGCGGTATGTGGGTAGTACCAAGCTGCAGGTGCACAAAAGGATACTCCAGCACATAAGGGCCATCAACACAAGTGATCCGGCATATCCGGTGGCCCGCCACTTCAAAGAGCACCACAACAATGATAGTTCCCTGCTGCGATACTATGCTGTAGATTGTGTGGGCCCTCTCAAAAGAGGAGGTGATAGAGATGGAGCTCTAAGAAAATTGGAGACCAGGTACATACTGGAAATGGATAGTCGAGCCCCGGGGGGATTGAATTCTACAGAAGATTTTTACACGTGTCTCTGAAATACCAACATAAGTGTAAACATGTGGGCCTTCCCTACCCCATAGATTATTGCCCTCCTAGTTGTTCTGAGAATACATCTGACTGTTTATGAGTAAAACTTATTTCTTCACCAACCAGCACATGTCTAGTTCTGTGGATGGTCTCAGGGTGCAGTGCAGCCTAGGCTTAGGCTGCACAAGGATGTATTAAGAGCTTAACACCATGACCAAATAAAAAATGAGAGAACTGATAGAAAAAAAGAAAAAAACTTTATATACATGAAAAAACTTTCACAAAAAATATGCACATGGTAACGTCCTTTTCACTACTCACTTAGGTATATCATTGGTATGGTGAGATTCAACCCAGGGTCACTAGTGTCGGCGTGGAGTTAGGGGAGGAGAGGCTGCGATGTTCTCCTAACCTAGCGGTGGGTTAACATCTCCTCTCCTCTCAACCCTCCAGCCTTACATAGACATATGAGTAATTTGTGTGTGCAATACAAATAGGGTGCTGCGACCTCGGTGGCAAGGCTTTATAGGCATTCATGCAGTTATATTCTAATTGTCCACTTGAGGTCTCATCCTGTGTAAATAGTGTTTGTTGGGTGTATATATATTTATTGGCAAGATGCTTGTACATTCATGTTTTTATACCTATATTTATATATTTATAACTCATGATCCATATATATTTTTTTACATCTGATTTTAAACATGACACTGTACATTAAGTATATTGCGTATATTTATAGCAATGACAAACTGTTTACATGACACTATTTGCACTTTATCTAACATATTGCACTGTTGCCTATTTTTGCACTGCTAATCTACTGGATTTCCCAGTGATTCATGTTGTGCATTGTTCACAATGGTTAGACAGCATTTGCACTTTAAATACTATTATTTGCATTTTTGTAACATAGGCTGATTTCAAGGATTATCCTGCGATGCGTTGTGCATATAACTGTTATCTATGTCGATGATACTAATCATGCTACATGTGACCTTGACCCACCAATGATATTGCACTTAATTGAGCACTAGCACTTTAAAAATTGCCTCCTCCCTAGCATGCGTCATGTGATCAAGGCCTCTGTGAAGGCCGAAACGTCATGCTGAGGTGTGCCGTCTCCTCGATGGAATAAAAATACACTGCTCACCTGCACCTGAGGTCTCCTCTCTTCTTCCTGCGCTGCGGTATCCAGGACTGGGCTCCGGGCGAGAGGTAGCGGGGATTGCTACATATATATATATTCACTGAAAAAACCATAGGTTATAGACCATATATAGTTAGGAATTAGCATTTACAAAACCTTAATTTACTCGCACAAAACCATAGAAATTCGCATATATAGTTAGTTGCACTAACTATATATCGCGCACCCGCAGTCCACTGCTGATGATGTCACATATTACATCATTCATGACATGGTCAGTGACATCACTGATGACATCATCCAGTGCCTGTATGTTTCTGTAAAGTTAAAATATGTCTTACATATTGAAGAATGAGTGGATGTATAAGTGTCTGGATGAAGGATTTAGTAGGTGCACGACTGACTGTATGAGTGAGTGATTAAATGTGACTCACTGAGTGCATGGGTTAGTGACTAAACTGTCTTAATTTGTGCATCATTATGTCTGTTGTTCTGTAAACTGCTGCATGTGTTGATCAGTAGCTATATGAGTAACTATATGGGTTATTGATTGGTTGCCCAAGTATTTGTATGGGAGACTGAGTGTGTGTGTGGGTGGCTGTGCATAGATGTGTGAGCAGTTGATTCACTAGATGCATGGGTTCAAAAGTGCATGTGGAAACAGCTGTATGGGCGGTTGACTGTGTGCATGAGTGTATTGGTGAGTGAATGCATATCTCAGGGCTACATGTCAAAGTAAGTACATATGTAAAACACAGTACATGTGAGAGTTGCCAAATATACATTACTGTGCATAAGAGCCAGTGAATGTGTGAGTGGCTGTATGGATCATTGTAAACTTGTATCAGGGATTGTATAAGAGAGTAAATATGTGTTAGAATATGTTTGAATAAGTAAGGTGTGTATAACTGTATAGTTGAGGAAATGGAGGTGTGATTGATTTTCTGCATGAGTGACTAGGTGTGTGAGTAACTCCATGGATGAGTGACAGTCTGTGAGTGTCTGTTTACACTGAGTGTATGTAAGGTTATATTAGAGTCTGAAGAGGTTCAACGTATTATCACATGAATGATATCATCAGTGATGTAATCAGTAATGTCAAATGAGATGTCATCAGTGATGTCATCAGTGATGTCATTTGAGATGTCATCAGTGATGTCATCAGTGATGTCACTGACCATGTCATGAATGATGTAATATGTGACATCATCAGCAGTGGATTGCGGGTGCGCGATATATAGTTAGTGCAACTAACTATATATGCGAATTTCTATGGTTTTGTGCGAGTAAATTAAGGTTTTGTAAATGCTAATTCCTAACTATATATGGTCTATAACCTATGGTTTTTTCAGTGAATATATATATATATATATATATATATATATATATATATATATATATATATATATATATATATATATATATATATATATATATATATATATATATATATATATATATATATATATATATATACCGGGCACACCACTCCAAAATAACCCCTCCACACCCGTTAATCCGCACCTCAGAGAGGTGAGGGGGCGGGGAGTGACACCCGGGCCCCACCCTGGGGCAGAGGACGGGGGGCCTGGCATCACACGGCTCATCCTGGGCGCAGCTGTCCCTAAGACATCAGCGGGCTCCATAGGTGGCTCCGCCCCTTCACACCCCTGCCAATGGCAGGCGACGCACTTTACCACCACCAGGGGGCGACAGGGAGCATGACTTGTCTTGACGAGGCTAGGCGTAGGACGAGTTAATGCAAATTAAAATACTGTTGGAAAATCATGCATATGGGAATTTCAAAAAAATGCAAACATAATGAGATAAAGTACGTGCATATCATTAAAGGTAAACGTGCTCGAAAGTTATTTGTTTGTGGGGAAGGTACATGAGAGTCTCAATGCGCCTTGAAGGCTACTAAGGTGCCTTGTTTCAAGCACGATGGAGACATTAATGTATTCATGTCATTATATTATGACAGCTTGGGCGACAGCTTATTATTAACTAGTGGCTAGAAGCACTAGACACATGGCAAAAGGAACTAGGCGCAGGGGAGGGGGCATGTAAGGCCTGCCCAGGGGCAGGGGGGCTGCAGGTGAGACCGGATCTGCCCCGGTGGCTTAGGGTACCTCATGGATAGCCACTTCCGCGAGAAAGATCAGACGAGGAACCGCGGTTCCGGAGGAACCCGGGACAGACACTAACTTCCCGCCACCAAAAACAAACACAACATGTTTTCATTGACATAACAAGCATTGGAAATGCAATAGGTCTCGCATTAGGAAAGTTTGAGCGATTGTTATTGTAAATGATTTTTTTTTATTTATGTGTTGGTTTTGAAAATAGCAAAATTAATAGCTTTGTCAGTTACAATGTCAATAGTTTTAACTTTCGCAAATATGACACCTATAGCATTTGTAATGCAATGTGTGTTGTATTTACGTGACTTAGATGTATTGATATTACAAATAACAATGGCTTTTATTTTTGTAAATAATTAATACTTAAATAAAAGTTATTGTAATTTATAATGGCAATACCTTAAACGTTTGTAAATAACTTTTGTGAAGATTATGTTCAGTGTATTTTATTGTGACGAAAATCCAAGCACATTGCATTTGCACCTACACACACACAGAGCCACACTCACACACACACACACACACACACACACACACACACACACACACATATAGATGTGGTGGTGGTGGATCTGGGGGATATGGTGGTGGTGGATGTGTTGATGGATGTGGTGGTGGATGCGGTGGTGGATGTGGTGGTGGTCATGGATGTGGTGTTGGTGGATGCAGTGGTGGTGGATGCGGTGTTGGATGTGGTGGTGGTGGATGCGGTGGTGGATGCGGTGGTGGATGTGGTGGTGGATGCGGTGGTGGTGGAAGTGTTAGTGGAAGTGTTGGTGGATGTGTTGGTGGATGTGTTGGTGGATGTGTGGTGGATGTGGTGGATGTGGTGGTGGTGGGTGTGGTGAAAGTGGTGGTGGATGTGGTGAAAGTGGTGGTGGATGTGGTGGTGTATGTGGTGGTGTTGGATGCGGTGGTGGATGTGGTGGTGGTGGTAGATGTGGTGTTGGTGGATGCGGTGGCGGTGGTGAATGGGGTGGTTGATGCGGTGGTGGATGTGGTGGTGGATGTGGTGGGTGTGGTGGTGGATGTGGTGGTGGATGTGGATGTGGTGGTGGTGGATGCGGTGGATGTGGATGTGGTGGATGTGGTGGTGGTGCATGCGGTGGATGTGGTGGTGGATGTGGCGGTGGATGTGGCGGTGGATGTGGTGGTGGATGTGGTGGTGGATGTGGTGGTGGATGTGTTGGTGGATGTGGTGGTGGATGTGGTGGTGGATGCGGTGGTGGTGGATGCGGTGGTGGTGGATGGGGTGGTGGATGTAGTGGTGGTGGGTGTGGTGGATCTGGTGGCGGTGGATGTGGCGGTGGATGTAGCGGTGGATGTGGCAGTGGATGTGGTGGTGCATGTGGAGGTGGATTTGGAGTTGATGGTGGATGTTGTGGTGGTGGATGTGGTGATGGTGGATGCGGTGGTGGTGGTGGATGCGGGGGTGGTGGTGGATGGGGTGGTGGTGGATGGGGTGGTGGATGTAGTGGTGGTGGGTGTGGTGGGTGTGGTGGATGTGGTGGTGGTGGGTGTGGTGGATGTGGCGGTGGATGTGGCTGTGGATGTGGCGGTGAATGTGGCAGTGAATGTGATGGTGGATGTGGTGGTGGATGTGGTGGTGCATGTGGAGGTGGATTTGGAGTTGATGGTGGATGTGGTGGTGGTGGATGTGGTGGTGGATGTGGTGATGGTGGATGCGGTGGTGGTGGTGGATGGGGTGGTGGTGGATGGGGTGGTGGATGTAGTGGTGTTGGGTGTGGTGGTGGGTTTGCTGGATGTGGTGGTGGCTGTGGATGTGGCGGTGGATGTGGATGTGGTGGTGGATGTGGCTGTGGATGTGGCGGTGGATGTGGATGTGATGGTGGATGTGATGGTGGATGTGATGGTGGATGTGATGGTGGATGTGATGGTGGATGTGGTGGTGGATGTGGTGGTGGATGTGGTGGTGGATGTGGTGGTGGATGTGGTGGTGGATGTGGTGGTGGATGTGGTGGATGTGGTGGTGATGGTGGATGTGGTGGTGGATGTGGTGGTGGATGCTGTGGATGTGGTGGTAGATGTGGTGGTGGATGTGGTGGTGATGGTGGATGTGGTGGTGGATGCGGTGGATGTGGTGGTGGATGCGGTGGATGTGGTGGTGGTGGATGCGGTGGTGGTGGATGCAGTGGTGGTGGTGGATGCAGTGGTGGTGGTGGTGGATGGGGTGGTGGATGTAGTGGTGGTGGGTGTGGTGGATGTGGATGTGGCAGTGGATGTGGCGGTGGATGTGGCGGTGGATGTGGCGGTGGATGTGGCGGTGGATTTGGTGGTGGATGTGGAGGTGGATTTGGAGGTGATGGTGGATGGATGCACACATGGATGGATGCAAATGTGAATGGGTGGGTGAATGGATGCATGGATACGTTTATAGTTGAAGACTAAGCCATGGCTGTGTCACTGAAAACTATCGAAGCCGAATTGTGACGAGCCCATCAGAAGCTATCAGATCATATCAACACCCGCCGCTCCCCACCTCCAACTGGGCAATGAGGGCGTGTTTGGTGATGCAAGCAGGAGGAAAAGGTTCAGCTACCTGCGGAACTGTAAACAACCCCCATTTGAACAACAGACTAGACAGAGCCGAACACGAATCAAATAAAGCCCACGAAGTCCATATATTACAGTAAAAACACAGTTGAAGGCAAGCAGACATGGGCTGCAGTCTCCAAGGTTGCTTACCCGTAGAATAAACACAGCTGTACAGGTGGTTAAATTAGACAGACATTCAGAATAACAAGCTTTAAACAAGGGGCGGAGCGAGGGGGAGGTGTGCTGGGAGAGAGAGTGGGGAGGGGAAGAGCTGCTGGCGGAGTTCCAAGCGCTATATGTCAAAAATATTATTGTTAGTAATTTGATGGGCAATTAATTTGCAGTGGAGGAAATATGCTAATAACAGAACATTCAGTATATAGACCTAGACAGAGGGAGGGAAGACAAGAACGCTAGTTGCCGTAATGAAAGAATCAAAGTTTGGGATGAGGATTAACCAGCTGCTTTAATAGTGAAGGACCTCTTGGCAGCAGTCATAATGAAATCTTCCTGAAAAAGGCAATGAGCAGAATAGTCCACGGATCCTGGACTCAATTCTTCCTGCTGAATTCCGTGCTGTATGCTGGAGGGGGAGGTGTGCTGGGAGAGAGAGTGGGGAGGGGGCGGAGTGGGAGGAGCGTCGTGAGGGGAGAGAGAGTGGGGAGAGGGCGGAGCAGAAGAGCTGCTCTCGGCAGGCTGGGGAACAGATGCTGCTGTTCGTGTGCCAGCAGGAGAGGTCCGCAGTTGTGCGTCTCCTCCCTCATCATCTGGCTCCTGGAGGAGGGTTAGCGGCTCTCGTGATGTCCTCGGGCAAAGGGAGGAGGGTGGGAAGAAGCCGGGGGGAGGGAAGGAAGGGGGAGGAGAGGCGGGATGTCTTTTCAAGGTTTAAACAAGGGGTGGATCGAGGGGGAGGTGTGCTGGGAGAGAGAGTGGGGAGGGGAAGAGCTGCTGGCGGAGCCTGAATTCCGTGCTGGGAAGGAAGGGGGAGGAGAGGCGGGATGTCTTTTCAAGGTTTAAACAAGGGGCGGATCGAGGGGGCGGTGTGCTGGGAGAGAGAGTGGGGAGGGGAAGAGCTGCTGGCGGAGCCTGAATTCCGTGCTGTATGCTGGAGGGGGAGGTGTGCTGGGAGAGAGAGTGGGGAGGGGGCGGAGCGGGAGGAGCGTCGTGAGGGGAGAGAGAGTGGGGAGAGGGCGGAGCAGGAAGAGCTGCTCTCGGCAGGCTGGGGAACAGATGCTGCTGGGGAAGTGATGAGGGGAGGTGCCCTGAAGAAATGCGACACGGCAGGCAGGGGAGGGGGTGGAGCGGGGGTTTGGGAGGAGTGCGCCTGAGGGGAAAGACATGCAAGGCAGGCGGCTGGGGGCATGTGCACGCGCTTTTAATGTCAATGCGCATGCGCATTGAGCTTGAATTTCACGGGCACTGCAAGGAATCGCCACGATTCCTTGCAAGTTGGTTAAAGTCTGTTTAAGCCCCCATAGTCTCGCAAGCTCAATGCGCATGCGCATTGACAGGCGAGACCTAAAAAGAGCAGAGGCGCCCAGAGGATGTTTACCATCCTGATGCGTGCCAGGCACCCGACACTGCGGCTGTGGCATCTGAGTGGCAGGCACTGCCCTCCTTAGCACCCCTGGCCTGGTGCCTAGGGCTTACGTGTCAGATAACTCCTCTATAGATACCACATAGCTCGAATCTACAACTGGGGGTGTGTTATTCCGTATATTACATGCTGCAATTCTTTATAGATACATTCACGTACGATGAATTGGGCATACATGCCTTGTGACTTCTATGGTAACATACAATATCCTTATTATATACAGCTGGGGGTGTTTTATTCTGTATATTACATGCTCCTATTCTTTATAAATTATTCACGTACGATGAAATAGGCATATGCCTTGAGACTTCTATGCTGACATTTAATATCCTTATAATATACATTTGGGGTATGTTATTCCGTATATTACCTTTTTAGCACCCCTGGCCTGGTGCGGTGCCTAGGGCTTACGTGTCAGATAACTCCTCTATAGATACCACATAGCTCGAATCTACAACTGGGGGTGTGTTATTCCGTATATTACGTGCTGCAATTCTTTATAGATACATTCACGTACGATGAATTGGGCATACATGCCTTGTGACTTCTATGGTAACATACAATATCCTTATTATATACAGCTGGGGGTGTTTTATTCTGTATATTACATGCTGCTATTCTTTATAAATTATTCACGTACGATGAAATAGGCATATGCCTTGAGACTTGTATGCTGACATTTAATATCCTTATAATATACATTTGGGGTATGTTATTCCGTATATTACATGCTGCTATTCTTTATAGATATATTCACGTACGATGAACTAGGCATGTCTTGTGACTTCCATGGTGACATAATACCCTTATAATATACCGTTGGGGTGTGTTATTCTGTACGTTATACAGTGCTATTCCTTCATTATATCTAAATGCATGTTTAATTAACTGTGCCTTGTGGCTTCTATGTGACTTCTAACATCCTTATAATGTACGGTTGGGGTATGTTATCCTGTATATAATGCACTATGCTAGTTATTAAGTGTCAACAATATATCTAAACCACCATCGTGTTTGTCCTCTCTTCCACCGATTGTAAAGCGCTCTGATATCCTTCGGGATCTTGTTCGCGCTATATAAAACTTTATAAACAAACATGCTGCTATTCTTTATAGATATGTTCACGTACGATGAACTAGGCATGTCTTGTGACTTCCATGGTGACATAATACCCTTATAATATACCGTTGGGGTGTGTTATTCTGTACGTTATACAGCGCTATTACTTCATTATATCTAAATGCATGTTTAATTAACTGTGCCTTGTGGCTTCTATGTGACTTCTAACATCCTTATAATGTACGGTTGGGGTATGTTATCCTGTATATAATGCACTATGCTAGTTATTAAGTGTCAACAATATATCTAAACCACCATCGTGTTTGTCCTCTCTTCCAATTGATTGTAAAGCGCTCTGATATCCTTCGGGATCTTGTTCGCGCTATATAAAACTTTATAAACAAATAAACAAATATACATATATATACATACATACACTTCCAAATCGCCGCTTGTGACTGCCTCTCCTGGGCAAGAAGACGAAAAGTGGACCCAGGTATCCGTGCCAATCAAATATGCTTTATTTCTCGACCAGCCAGTTCGCCATGACGCGTTTCGAGCCCCAATCGGGTCTTGATCACATGACGCGTTGTCACAGGAAGGGGAGGCATTTAAAGTGTGTAAACAGGAAATGGCCATTGCACAGTGCAAAATTCATCATAGAAAGCAAAGAGTTACTTTTAGCAGCATAATACAATGGAGCTGTGCAAACAATACATGTCTCAGTGCAAGATTCATAAATAAAGCAACAAGTTGCTCCTAGCAGCATAATAATGTAAAAAAATATCAAGCATGGAACCAAGAAAAATGACCTTTTAAATAGATAGATAAATATATAAATAAATATATAAATATTTAAAAACACTTGTTCTAATGCTTTTAAAAATATGTTTTTGTCATTTTGATTGCCTGTCACAGTAATACATATAATTCAAAACCTTCCTAGTGTCATGGAGGCAAACCTTGAAATATATGTATCTGCGATGGTTGTCCTATGAAAGTTGGTAACCTGGTCCATGTATACAAGAAAATGTATTACCAGGACAACCATGTATACATGTTGCATTGTAGATATTCATGTTGATATTGCCACAGATGCCTTATATACCATTATAATATAGCCCAAGTGGGCAATATCTATTCTCGCAAGGACCTGAGATAATTATATAAATCCATCCTGTATTTACCAACACTTTATGCGAAAATTCAAAAAAATAGATATATGTGCAAAATAGTGCAAAATTACATAGCTACTACCCTTGTGCATCAGAGCACCTATTACAGGTGCTGCTCTATAATAATCCTAAACCTCAAAGAGAAAGAGTTAAATCCAAAAAATCAAACCTAAATTCATTCATATTATATAAAACCAGAACCTGATTGTAAAGGTTGTCATCTTCATTTTCAATATGAGCCCACATTGAAATTTATAAATACCAGAGAACAATTTACAAAAGATATGCACTGGGAAACCGAGATTACAAACAAGTATAAAAATCTTCACTGGAATTAAGTCCTGCAGGATACTTTGTATCGAGTTCAATTATGTACCTAGTCTTGAGGAGACGTAACTTTGCCTCCCGGTTACCACCTCGCTTCATAGGGAAGACCGTGTCAATTACATAGTACTGCAAGAAATTGGGATTGCTGTTATGGGCCGGCTCGAAGTGTCTGGCTACTGGATTGGCTTGATCCTTTCCCGTAATAGCTCTTTTGTGCTGGAGTATCTGTTTGTGGGCCGGCAGTTTTGTGCTGCCAATGTAACTCAGCCCACAGGGATACTCCAGCACATAAATAGCATATTCAGTCTTACATGTCAATCTTTTACCAATCATAATAGGCTCTGGTTGAAAGGGACTGACATACTGGGTTTTGTTGCAACCAAATCTACAGGCCTTGCAACTAGGGCATTTTTTGAAACCCTTAATCTGTGCCATCCATGTTCCCTGAGTGGCTCCTTCAGGGCTGCTCCTCACCAGACTTTTGCCCATCGAATAGGATTTCCTAAATGTAAGTGCCGGTTTCTTTGACACTAAACCTCTCATCACAGGGTCCCCCTGCACCAAATTCCAGTTACGATTGTAGATCCTACGCAGCTCTTGATGTTGTCTATTGTAAGTGAGAATGATCCTAGTTTGGGTACCTGATTTCCTGTCAACTTGTCCCACTTTTTGTGTCTTAGGTATCAATACTTCTCTTCTAGATATGGACTTCGTCTTTTGGATAGCTGCGTCGATTACACTGGCAGCATAGCCTCCGGCCAAAAAGCGTTTCTTGCTGGCTAACTGGGCAATCTGACACTCCACGTCCAATCTGCATATGCGTCTGATACGCAGCATCTCACCATAAGGGATGCTGCGTATCAGATGCTGCGGATGGTGACTCGACGCGTGCAGTACAGTATTGCCCGCTGTAGGCTTCCTATACAGTCTAGTTGCCAAAGAGTTGTTATCTGTGTACACCGCCACATCTAAAAAGCAGACAGCTTGTGTATCAATTGTTGACGTAAAATGTAAGTTAAGGCAGTTGATATTAAGCATTTCCACAAATATGATGGCACTCTGCTCTGTGCCTCTCCAGATGAAAAACAGGTCATCAATATACCTGAGATAAACCAAAACCCTGATCATCCATAATTTTCATGTGCGCAATATATAGTTAGTGCAACTAACTATATATGGAATTTCAATGGTTTTGTGTGAGTAAAATAAGGTTTTGTAAATGCGAATTCCTAACTATATATGGTCTATAACCTATGGTTTTTTCAGTGAATTTTCAAGGTTTTGTAAATGCTAATTCCTAACTATATATGGTCTATAACCTATGGTTTTTTCAGTGAATTTTCAAGGTTTTGTAAATGCTAATTCCTAACTATATATGGTCTATAGCCTATGGTTTTTTCAGTGAATATATATATATACATACATATATAAACATATATCATCTGTATATCTATATAAATACAAACATAAATGCATGCATACATATACTTATATGCATACAGATGCATGTTATTTACATGAAAGTTGAAAAAAACACTAATAAAAGCAAAGCTAAAAAGCCACCTCATTACAAACAGAATGGCTTTAACTTAAACGAGGGCGAGATCTATTGCATTTTCAATGCTTGTTTACTTTGGTTCCATCAAGAAGGCATTCAGATGTGTCACACATTTGCCATAAATTCTGAATGTTAGCACTCTAGTTGCACATTAGATCACTGTAGTAAAGCTACTGCTCACCAGGGACGTCTGCTGCTGGTATTCAAAGTGCATGTTTCAGTCTGCATGTCAGAATTTTTTTAATGAAATAGAAGAGGATTTGAGAAGTCACTCAAAATGATCCCTAATTTTTCTTTCTGAAGCACTAATCATACTTTCTATGGCAAAATTAACCCCCTCATGTTGTTCCTTTTTAAATTGAGTGTTTTCAGACTTACCACTTCATTCCAATCAAGATGGCTTCTGGTGTGCCATACTTTTGTCATAAGTAAGACTGTTAGTGCTCTAGTTGTTCTTTAGAACACTCTGGGACATTCTGTCATTGGGCTATACTTGGGGTACATCTGGGTGATATTTGGGCTACATTTAGGCTCTTTTGTCTCTGGTGGCCATCTTGGGAGACTGTATGTCAGAATTTTTTAATGAAATTGAAGAGGGTTTGAGAAGTCACTCAAAATGTGCCCTAATTTTTCTTTCTGCAGCACTAATCATAATTCATATGGCAAAATATACCCCCTCATTTTGTTCCTTTTTAAATTAAATGTTTTAAGAGTTACCACTTTATTCCAATCAAGATGGCTTCAGGTGTGCCATACCTTTGTAATAAGTAGGACTGTTAGCGCTCTAGTTGTTCTTTAGAACACTCTGGGACATTCTGTCATTGGGCTATACTTGGGCTACATCTGGGTGATATTTGGGCTACATTTGGGCTCTTTTGTCTCTGGTGGCCATTTTGGGAGACTGCATGTCAGAATTTTTTAATGAAATAGAAGAGGATTTGAAAAGTCACTCAAAATGTGCCCTAATTTTTCTTTCTGCAGCACTAATAATACCTTCTATTGCATAATATACCCCCTCATTTTGTTCCTTTTTAAATTAAATGTTTTAAGAGTTACCACTTTATTCCCATCACGATAGCTCCAGGTGTGCTATACCTTTGTAATAAGTAGGACTGTTAGCGCTCTAGTTGTTCTTTAGAACACTCTGGGACATTCTGTCATTGGGCTATACTTGGGCTACAACTGGGTGATATTTGGGCTACATTTGGGCTCTTTTGTCTCTGGTGGCCATTTTGGGAGACTGCATGTCAGAATGTTTTAATGAAATAGAAAAGGATTTGAGAAGTCACTCAAAATGTGCCCTAATTTTTCATTCTGCAGCACTAATCATACTTTCTATGGCAAAATATACCCCCTCATGTTGTTTCTTTTTAAATTAAATGTTTTAAGAGTTACCACTTTATTCCAATCAAGATGGCTTCAGGTGTGCCATACCTTTGTAATAAGTAGGACTGTTAGCGCTCTAGTTGTTCTTTAGAACACTCTGGGACATTCTGTCATTGGGCTATACTTGGGCTACATCTGGGTGATATTTGGGCTACATTTGGGCTCTTTTGTCTCTGGTGGCCATTTTGGGAGACTGCATGTCAGAATGTTTTAATGAAATAGAAAAGGATTTGAGAAGTCACTCAAAATGTGCCCTAATTTTTCATTCTGCAGCACTAATCATACTTTCTATGGCAAAATATACCCCCTCATGTTGTTTCTTTTTAAATTAAATGTTTTAAGAGTTACCACTTTATTCCAATCAAAATGGCTTCAGGTGTGCCATACCTTTGTAATAAGTAGGACTGTTAGTGCTCTAGTTGTTCTTTAGAACACTCTAGGAGGCTGCAGTAGAACACAAAGGAATCAACTGACAGTCTCTGTCCTTGTTGGATGTACATGTTTTACTGAGAATGTCAGACTTCATTTTCACATGACTGAGAAAGATAATGTGAATTTACAGAAAATATGCTTTCAGTTTAGCTTATAGATCCCCTTCCAAACCACTGTGGGAAAATCATGAGATATTAGTTTTCTTTCAAACAATATTCATGATATCACAGCAGAAGGTTTTTTCACATGGTAAAATCACCTTAGAACCCACCACAATTCCTAAAACGAGTATGGTACCATCAACAAATGATTTATAATGTAACTAAAGTCCTAAAACCCTCTATTAACTACAATGCTTTTTAATGAGGTGCTATCATGTATATTGGTCCCAAGATGGCTGCCAACACTTCTTGGATGAAGTGCTGACAGCCAATCAGATCAGATGTGTGGTTAGGCTCCGCCCAGATATATATCTTTTTTTGAACCTAAATTACTCAAAATCCACTGGAGCACATATATTGAGACCTAGCAAAGGCACATCGGGCTAACAGTCCCTACAATTTTGCCAAGTTTCGTGCAAATCCATTCAGCCGTTCGAGCTAAAAGTGATGCCAACCGCCCTATGGAAATTAACATGGGAAAAACGTGTTTTGGGACCCCCCTTTTTTCTCGGCCCCCCTTGATGAAACCCCCCCAAATTGCCAGGGGCTGCTCAGAAACAAAATGTTCCATTTTCCTGAAAATTTCAGCCAATTCCGTCCACAAACGCCAAAGTTATTAGACATAGAATTTTCAAAAATCCCATAGACAAACGACGCCGGGAACTACAAGAGGGAGAACGAGCTCAACCAGGTGCACCCGCCTGATTTTCGTGTCTAAGCGTAACAGCTTTATCCAATTCTCCTCCCGGTTATGGCCCCCCTATGAACCTAATAAGGTATAAACTAAACCACGCGCCCAAAGCGCTATCTCCATACTCTCGCCTTTCTGGGCGTTTGGCCACAACACTTGAATCCCGTCTTTTTTTGCAAAAGGCCCTGAAGATTCGCAGTCTGTTTCCCTGCGATGAAACACGTGTTGGCCACAACAAGAGGAACAATAAAGTGTTTGCACTAAGAAGAATTCTACTTCATTTGAAATTTCTTTCTGGGCACATCGTATTGACTCTATAACATGGTTTATGTGCTTTAGTCACTACTGATACACCAAACAGAAACCATTGTGTGCTGATTACTTTTATCCTAGAGCAGGGGCTTCTGTTGTTTTTGTGCATTTTGTGTGGATTTCTGATCCACCTTTGAGCGGTCACGAGGGATTACCGCCCGCCCCATTGCCTGGAAAATAATACCCTACTTCACCACAATACCATACGGTTACTCGGCTGTGCGCCTTCTTTAATCTGGAATACCTTAAACCCTCTTAGCAGATCTGCTGCTCAGAAACAAAATGTTCCATTTTCCTGAAAATTTCAGCCAATTCCGTCCACAAACGCCAAAGTTATTAGACATAGAATTTTCAAAAATCCCATAGAGAAAAAATCCTAACTATATATACCTACTGGCGACCGCCAGTAGGTAATATATATATACGTAGGTTTTCTTTTTTAGAGGAACTAGAACTTTTGTACCATCAGCAACAAACGCCCCAATACATTCCAAGTGGTCGCGGACGAGGATCCCAGCGACAAAGAGCAAGAGGAAGGGGTACTTACTTCTCAGGAAGACAAAACACAAAACCCGAAGAAGCCAAAAACACAGGAAACAGATACAACCTGAGATCGCGGCAAGCGAGAAGCTGAGTCGGAAAATCAAACAAACACCGAACTTAGTAATCAATCTGTCAAGATATAATCTCTCAAAAGAAGAAATAAACCTACTAAACAAGGGCCTATCATTTTGCCCAGAAACCCACCATGATGAAGTGGACACTAAAATCGACATATATAAATATGTGAGGAAACTGAAACTAAAGAAATTTTTCAGTAAAACATCAAAAACAAAAGACAGAACATCTGACCAATCCGGAGAAACAAATGTAAACTTTGAACAGACAATAACCAGCAATGAATATAACATTGAGGATGTTCCCCATCTTCGAATTGCATACGAACTGGCAAATGAAGAAAGTGGATCCCAAATAACCTCTACACAAATACTAAACGAGATGGAAATAGAGACAGACAAGCATAAAAAAACTCCTTTCAAACCAAGATCGAAATTCTATCCAGTTCTCCATCCAGGCAACAAAATCGACCTGTTTCATGACCTTGTAATAGGAGACATAGAGAAAATGACAAACAACCACCCTCGGAAAAAAGAAAATCTGTCCAAAAAAGAAAGAGCAGCAATACAAACCTTGAAAAACAATGCCAATATCGAAATAAAACCAGCCGATAAGGGGGGAAACATCATCATAATGGACAAACAACATTATATAGAAGAAGCCCTCAGACAATTGACTGTAAAAGAGAACTATGAACTGCTAAATACCAATCCAATCCCCAAACTCATAACAGAATTGGAGAACAAGCTCAACACATGGAAAAAGAATGGCCTTCTAACAGATGATGAAAAGAAATATTTAATGGTGGAAAATCCAATCATACCCACGATATATTTCTTACCGAAAGTTCATAAGACACTCAATAAACCCCCGGGAAGACCGATAATATCTAGCTGTGGCAGTTTGTATGAGAATGTGGCAAATTATGTGGATTATTTTATTGCTCCACTAGTTCCCACCCTGACATCTTATATAAAAGACTCTGGAGATTTCTTAAAAGTGCTTATGAACACAGACTGGCATCCAACCTATTCATTGATAACGATAGATGTGGTGTCGCTTTACACCTCCATCAGCCACGAAATTGGGATCAAAGCCATAGAGTTTTTTCTGAAACAAAGGCCTATAACAGAAAGACAACATTCGAAAATGCTAACTGAGATGATCAGGATGTGCCTATACAATAATGTCTTTTTATTCAACCACAAAATGTACCAGCAAAAGTGTGGAACAGCCATGGGAGTTTCCTTCTCTCCAAGCTATGCGAACCTCATGATGGGGTGGTGGGAGAGGAGCGTAGCTTGGAGAGAAGAAAACGACCAATACATGGCCAAAGTAGCACTTTGGGTGAGGTTCATAGATGACCTGTTTCTCTTGTGGAAGGGAAGCACATCTGAGTTTAAAACCTTCTTTGATGTCCTCAATGCAAATGATGTTGGCTTAAAGTTCACGTACAACATAAGTCAGAAAGAAATTGAGTTCTTGGACATCAAAGTCTTTGTATATAACAACAAAATTGAGACAACCACCCACAGAAAGAAAACGGCAACAAACAGCATCCTGCACGGTTTGAGTTTCCATCCCCAAAAACTGGTGAAAAGCATACCATACGGTGAGTTTCTCCGTATGAGAAGAAATTGCTCAACAGAAGAGGAATTGGAAGAAAAATTTGATGACACGAGAAATAGATTTCTTGAAAGGGGTTATAAACACAGAGATATAACCATTGGGGAAGACAAAGCTAAATGTAAAACAAGATTGGAAACATTAAACTTGGAAAGACCTAGTGAATCAGAAGAAATTGAACAACCCGAAGAAAACAAACAAACAACGGAGCATGAAGAAAAACCGAGAATGATTGCAACATATAACAAAGAAAGTTATAAAATTCAAAAAATCCTGGCAAAATACTGGCATATCTTAATGAAAGATCCGGACATTGGAAATGACATTGGAACTGGCCCTTTAGTGACATATCGGAGAGCGCCAAATCTCTCGGACCATTTGGTAAACAGCCACTTCTCATTGACAAAACAGAAAGACTGGCTACAGAAAAGAAACATTGGATTCACCAAATGCAAAACATGCAAAGCATGCAGAATAGGTCAAAACGCAACATCTATTGCAGACCCTTCAGGCAAAGACTTCATAATCAAAACTAAAATAACGTGCGAGTCCTCCTTTGTTGTTTACATGCTCATGTGTCAATGTGGAAAAGAATACATTGGGAGTACCAAATGTCCTCTCAAGAAGAGAATTTTAGAACACATTCGGGCAATACAAAACAATGACAACACCTATGCCATGGCGAAACATCTAAGAACACATACTGGCAAAACCTGGGAAGATATAAGATATTTGGGACTAGCATCTATCCCTACCCAGGAAAGAGGGGGAGACAGACTTCTGAAATTGAGACGTTTGGAGTCTAAACTTATAATTAAGTTCAAAACAAGACAGCCAAGAGGGTTGAACGCAGACGAGGAGATGCATGTACACCTCTGAAAATCACTGATCATTGACTTTATGCAAAATCCTGTGTGAAGGAACATTACAAAGGCCGCAACGTTTAATCAGGGGAAAAGTGTGGGACTTAGGGCACTCAGCCCGTCTAACGAATTATAACGCAAATCGTTATAAGAAAGGTCCTTAATGTAAAGTGCTTACTGTGAAAGCACAAAATGGACTTTAATCTCGAATTTAATTTAATCATTAGCATGTAATTTTATTGTTATAAAATTTATGTTAGAACATTTCTTATAAGAAATGTCACCCACACGTAAAGCCCCACAGAAATGATTTGTTTTGACATTGAAAAACATACTTTTAATGTACAAACTACAAGGCCCATAATTCCTCATTTTGTTCAACTGAGTGAATAGTATAAATGGTGGAAATCGAAAAGGGACTCTTGTAGAACACTGCCGTGACCAAGAACGTTAGTTCGAAACGCGTAGGAGTTTTTGCTAAGAGACCTTTAATAAACTATCGTGTTCAAGAGGAGTGCCGCGTCTTTGCCTTTTGTTCATAAAATTACCTAGGAGACACGCTCCCGGTCTCCAAACGCGAGCACCAACCGATGGAGTTCCCTCTGCTACGGGGACATTTGTGAGGAATATATATATATATATATATATATATATATCCAAAACTAGAGTTGCCCTCTTTAAGGAAGCCACAGCAAGAGGTAAGTTTTCACCGCTTTATTGGAGAAAGGTTGCAGCAAGTAAACAGGACACCTCCAACAGTCTTCAAAGCCCGACGCGTTTCGTGCAACCTTTCTCCAATAAAGCGGTGAAAACTTACCTCTTGCTGTGGCTTCCTTAAAGAGGGCAACTCTAGTTTTGGATGTAAAACGGCCAGCTCGGTCGTGAGGAAGCTCAGCCACAATGTTGGTCTCGTGGCAGCATCTGGGGGTGCTGTGCTGTGAAGAGGCTCGAGGGAGCGCTGAGAATGTGTTACAGTGCAGCGTGAATATTCAAGACTCTTTCCTCACCCACTGTGGATTTACAAGTCATTATTGGTGGCAGCGCCTTGCAGCTCACTCGAGAAGGATTCAGCAGCACTACAGAGGCCAGCAGGCATTGCGCCTGTGAACTCCCACTGGGGCGGGTCTCATTAAGGACACCAGGTGCTGTTTAAATTACGAGGCGTTGCCTAAAGACTGTCATGCCCATGATTAAGTGCAGGGTGCACGAAACGCGTCGGGCTTTGAAGACTGTTGGAGGTGTCCTGTTTACTTGCTGCAACCTTTCTCCAATAAAGCGGTGAAAACTTACCTCTTGCTGTGGCTTCCTTAAAGAGGGCAACTCTAGTTTTGGATGTAAAACGGCCAGCTCGGTCGTGAGGAAGCTCAGCCACAATGTTGGTCTCGTGGCAGCATCTGGGGGTGCTGTGCAGTGAAGAGGCTCGAGGGAGCGCTGAGAATGTGTTACAGTGCAGCGTGAATATTCAAGACTCTTTCCTCACCCACTGTGGATTTACAAGTCATTATTGGTGGCAGCGCCTTGCAGCACACTCGAGAAGGATTCAGCAGCACTACAGAGGCCAGCAGGCATTGTGCCTGTGAACTCCCACTGGAGCGGGTCTCATTAAGGACACCAGGTGCTGTTTAAATTACGAGGCGTTGCCTAAAGACTGTCATGCCCATGATTAAGTGCAGGGTGCACGAAACGCGTCGGGCTTTGAAGACTGTTGGAGGTGTCCTGTTTACTTGCTGCAACCTTTCTCCAATAAAGCGGTGAAAACTTACCTCTTGCTGTGGCTTCCTTAAAGAGGGCAACTCTAGTTTTGGATGTAAAACGGCCAGCTCGGTCGTGAGGAAGCTCAGCCACAATGTTGGTCTCGTGGCAGCATCTGGGGGTGCTGTGCAGTGAAGAGGCTCGAGGGAGCGCTGAGAATGTGTTACAGTGCAGAGTGAATATTCAAGACTCTTTCCTCACCCACTGTGGATTTACAAGTCATTATTGGTGGCAGCGCCTTGCAGCTCACTCGAGAAGGATTCAGCAGCACTACAGAGGCCAGCAGGCATTGCGCCTGTGAACTCCCACTGGGGCGGGTCTCATTAAGGACACCAGGTGCTGTTTAAATTACGAGGCGTTGCCTAAAGACTGTCATGCCCATGATTAAGTGCAGGGTGCACGAAACGCGTCGGGCTTTGAAGACTGTTGGAGGTATCCTGTTTACTTGCTGCAACCTTTCTCCAATAAAGCGGTGAAAACTTACCTCTTGCTGTGGCTTCCTTAAAGAGGGCAACTCTAGTTTTGGATGTAAAACGGCCAGCTCGGTCGTGAGGAAGCTCAGCCACAATGTTGGTCTCGTGGCAGCATCTGGGGGTGGTGTGCAGTGAAGAGGCTCGAGGGAGCGCTGAGAATGTGTTACAGTGCAGCGTGAATATTCAAGACTCTTTCCTCACCCACTGTGGATTTACAAGTCATTATTGGTGGCAGCGCCTTGCAGCTCACTCGAGAAGGATTCAGCAGCACTACAGAGGCCAGCAGGCATTGCGCCTGTGAACTCCCACTGGGGCGGGTCTCATTAAGGACACCAGGTGCTGTTTAAATTACGAGGCGTTGCCTAAAGACTGTCATGCCCATGATTAAGTGCAGGGTGCACGAAACGCGTCGGGCTTTGAAGACTGTTGGAGGTGTCCTGTTTACTTGCTGCAACCTTTCTCCAATAAAGCGGTGAAAACTTACCTCTTGCTGTGGCTTCCTTGAAGAGGGCAACTCTAGTTTTGGATGTAAAACGGCCAGCTCGGTCGTGAGGAAGCTCAGCCACAATGTTGGTCTCGTGGCAGCATCTGGGGGTGCTGTGCAGTGAAGAGGCTCGAGGGAGCACTGAGAATGTGTTACAGTGCAGCGTGAATATTCAAGACTCTTTCCTCACCCACTGTGGATTTACAAGTCATTATTGGTGGCAGCGCCTTGCAGCTCACTCGAGAAGGATTCAGCAGCACTACAGAGGCCAGCAGGCATTGCGCCTGTGAACTCCCACTGGGGCGGGTCTCATTGAGGACACCAGGTGCTGTTTAAATTACGAGGCGTTGCCTAAAGACTGTCATGCCCATGATTAAGTGCAGGGTGCACGAAACGCGTCGGGCTTTGAAGACTGTTGGAGGTGTCCTGTTTACTTGCTGCAACCTTTCTCCAATAAAGCGGTGAAAACTTACCTCTTGCTGTGGCTTCCTTAAAGAGGGCAACTCTAGTTTTGGATGTAAAACGGCCAGCTCGGTCGTGAGGAAGCTCAGCCACAATGTTGGTCTCGTGGCAGCATCTGGGGGTGCTGTGCAGTGAAGAGGCTCGAGGGAGCGCTGAGAATGTGTTACAGTGCAGCGTGAATATTCAAGACTCTTTCCTCACCCACTGTGGATTTACAAGTCATTATTGGTGGCAGCGCCTTGCAGCTCACTCGAGAAGGATTCAGCAGCACTACAGAGGCCAGCAGGCATTGCGCCTGTGAACTCCCACTGGGGTGGGTCTCATTAAGGACACCAGGTGCTGTTTAAATTACGAGGCGTTGCCTAAAGACTGTCATGCCCATGATTAAGTGCAGGGTGCACGAAACGCGTCGGGCTTTGAAGACTGTTGGAGGTGTCCTGTTTACTTGCTGCAACCTTTCTCCAATAAAGCGGTGAAAACTTACCTCTTGCTGTGGCTTCCTTAAAGAGGGCAACTCTAGTTTTGGATGTAAAACGGCCAGCTCGGTCGTGAGGAAGCTCAGCCACAATGTTGGTCTCGTGGCAGCATCTGGGGGTGCTGTGCAGTGAAGAGGCTCGAGGGAGCGCTGAGAATGTGTTACAGTGCAGCGTGAATATTCAAGACTCTTTCCTCACCCACTGTGGATTTACAAGTCATTATTGGTGGCAGCGCCTTGCAGCTCACTCGAGAAGGATTCAGCAGCACTACAGAGGCCAGCAGGCATTGCGCCTGTGAACTCCCACTGGGGCGGGTCTCATTAAGGACACCAGGTGCTGTTTAAATTACGAGGCGTTGCCTAAAGACTGTCATGCCCATGATTAAGTGCAGGGTGCACGAAACGCGTCGGGCTTTGAAGACTGTTGGAGGTGTCCTGTTTACTTGCTGCAACCTTTCTCCAATAAAGCGGTGAAAACTTACCTCTTGCTGTGGCTTCCTTAAAGAGGGCAACTCTAGTTTTGGATGTAAAACGGCCAGCTCGGTCGTGAGGAAGCTCAGCCACAATGTTGGTCTCGTGGCAGCATCTGGGGGTGCTGTGCAGTGAAGAGGCTCGAGGGAGCGCTGAGAATGTGTTACAGTGCAGCGTGAATATTCAAGACTCTTTCCTCACCCACTGTGGATTTACAAGTCATTATTGGTGGCAGCGCCTTGCAGCTCACTCGAGAAGGATTCAGCAGCACTACAGAGGCCAGCAGGCATTGCGCCTGTGAACTCCCACTGGGGCGGGTCTCATTAAGGACACCAGGTGCTGTTTAAATTACGAGGCGTTGCCTAAAGACTGTCATGCCCATGATTAAGTGCAGGGTGCACGAAACGCGTCGGGCTTTGAAGACTGTTGGAGGTGTCCTGTTTACTTGCTGCAACCTTTCTCCAATAAAGCGGTGAAAACTTACCTCTTGCTGTGGCTTCCTTAAAGAGGGCAACTCTAGTTTTGGATGTAAAACGGCCAGCTCGGTCGTGAGGAAGCTCAGCCACAATGTTGGTCTCGTGGCAGCATCTGGGGGTGCTGTGCAGTGAAGAGGCTCGAGGGAGCGCTGAGAATGTGTTACAGTGCAGCGTGAATATTCAAGACTCTTTCCTCACCCACTGTGGATTTACAAGTCATTATTGGTGGCAGCGCCTTGCAGCTCACTCGAGAAGGATTCAGCAGCACTACAGAGGCCAGCAGGCATTGCGCCTGTGAACTCCCACTGGGGCGGGTCTCATTAAGGACACCAGGTGCTGTTTAAATTACGAGGCGTTGCCTAAAGACTGTCATGCCCATGATTAAGTGCAGGGTGCACGAAACGCGTCGGGCTTTGAAGACTGTTGGAGGTGTCCTGTTTACTTGCTGCAACCTTTCTCCAATAAAGCGGTGAAAACTTACCTCTTGCTGTGGCTTCCTTAAAGAGGGCAACTCTAGTTGTGGATGTAAAACGGCCAGCTCGGTCGTGAGGAAGCTCAGCCACAATGTTGGTCTTGTGGCAGCATCTGGGGGTGCTGTGCAGTGAAGAGGCTCGAGGGAGCGCTGAGAATGTGTTACAGTGCAGCGTGAATATTCAAGACTCTTTCCTCACCCACTGTGGATTTACAAGTCATTATTGGTGGCAGCGCCTTGCAGCTCACTCAAGAAGGATTCAGCAGCACTACAGAGGCCAGCAGGCATTGCGCCTGTGAACTCCCACTGGGGCGGGTCTCATTAAGGACACCAGGTGCTGTTTAAATTACGAGGCATTGCCTAAAGACTGTCATGCCCATGATTAAGTGCAGGGTGCACGAAACGCGTCGGGCTTTGAAGACTGTTGGAGGTGTCCTGTTTACTTGCTGCAACCTTTCTCCAATAAAGCGGTGAAAACTTACCTCTTGCTGTGGCTTCCTTAAAGAGGGCAACTCTAGTTTTGGATGTAAAACGGCCAGCTCGGTCGTGAGGAAGCTCAGCCACAATGTTGGTCTCGTGGCAGCATCTGGGGGTGCTGTGCAGTGAAGAGGCTCGAGGGAGCGCTGAGAATGTGTTACAGTGCAGCGTGAATATTCAAGACTCTTTCCTCACCCACTGTGGATTTACAAGTCATTATTGGTGGCAGCGCCTTGCAGCTCACTCGAGAAGGATTCAGCAGCACTACAGAGGCCAGCAGGCATTGCGCCTGTGAACTCCCACTGGGGCGGGTCTCATTACGGACACCAGGTGCTGTTTAAATTACGAGGCGTTGCCTAAAGACTGTCATGCCCATGATTAAGTGCAGGGTGCACGAAACGCGTCGGGCTTTGAAGACTGTTGGAGGTGTCCTGTTTACTTGCTGCAACCTTTCTCCAATAAAGCGGTGAAAACTTACCTCTTGCTGTGGCTTCCTTAAAGAGGGCAACTCTAGTTTTGGATGTAAAACGGCCAGCTCGGTTGTGAGGAAGCTCAGCCACAATGTTGGTCTCGTGGCAGCATATGGGGGTGCTGTGCAGTGAAGAGGCTCGAGGGAGCGCTGAGAATGTGTTACAGTGCAGCGTGAATATTCAAGACTCTTTCCTCACCCACTGTGGATTTACAAGTCATTATTGGTGGCAGCGCCTTGCAGCTCACTCGAGAAGGATTCAGCAGCACTACAGAGGCCAGCAGGCATTGCGCCTGTGAACTCCCACTGGGGCGGGTCTCATTAAGGACACCAGGTGCTGTTTAAATTACGAGGCGTTGCCTAAAGACTGTCATGCCCATGATTAAGTGCAGGGTGCACGAAACGCGTCGGGCTTTGAAGACTGTTGGAGGTGTCCTGTTTACTTGCTGCAACCTTTCTCCAATAAAGCGGTGAAAACTTACCTCTTGCTGTGGCTTCCTTAAAGAGGGCAACTCTAGTTTTGGATATATATATATATATATATATATATATATATACCTGGCGTGGTTCTCCTTTCATTTGGTCATTCACGAGATTATAGATTGGTAATACAAGCTGCTTTGCATTCTTCCAAGACTTAGCTTGAAGGCTGCTCTCCACAGCTACCACTGGGATAGCTTTCTATTAAGGTTGTCTTTAACCTACCATCAATAAGGGTTGTTTGGACTGGTGCAAGGTGCCCACTAGAATAGTGGACAGCATATGCCAGGCCAACTTCTCACATTGGTGTGCAGCGTGTGGGATTCCAGCTTGCCATTGTTTTACCAGATAATCTCAAGTGTTTTATTAATTGAAAACCACTAAAGGTACCTGAGGTACATAAATTACAAGCATAATTACAGTAGGTTCTACTGAACTTAGAGTTGTGTGTTAAGGGCTTAGCACACCCTTTCTACAACTCAAGAGAGTTTAGTAGGTAACAACTAGAGTAGGTATGTGCATACACCCCACCTCACTAGTAATGTCTTCAAGGCCAGGAACCAGTGGGTCCCTACGAGATGTCAGCATGTTACAGGCATCCAAGTATGACAAATTCCCTTTCTTAGAATTAAGGGGTCTGTGTACTATGAGGAAATTGAAGACAGGCAAAAGTGCCAATACCCAACGCCTCAGAGAGGTACTACTGTAAATGACCTTCAGACAGCTTCAGCGTCTGAGGGGTTAGGCAGTGGGGATGGGGCAGCAGAAGAGGAAGAGACTGGAGGTACAAACCACCAGAACTCAGACTCTGATGCTGACCAGGATGGTGACAATCACCTTGACCTGGACCATGCAGCTCCTACTGGAGATGAGGAGGAAGGTCAAGGTGGCCCTATCTTTGTCCCCCCAGGAAGAGCTGGAGGTATACCTATAAGGCCCAGATCTCCTTCAGTGGATTCTGACCATTCTGGTGTATCTAATGGGACCTATGTCTCTTCTCATAAGGAGGGAATCCTCCCAGGAGAAGAGAGAAAGGCAAATGAAGTATCACGAAGCCCAGCTGAGAATTAAAAGACAGCAGGTATCCCTCAAAAGGGAGTCCCTAGAGCTTCAAAAAGCTAGGGAATTGATGATTATACAGTCCTAACAGGTGCTCTGATCGAAGGGTTTGGCCTAACCTCTGAACAATACAGGATAAAGTTTGGAGATACCCAAAAGACTCAGACTCAGGACTGGGTTGACTTGTAGATTGTGCTACTAAGGCTCTGGAGGGCTGGTTACTTGGCAGTAAGGTGTGTGATTATACAGGATTGTACAACTTGGTTATGATGGAGCAGATCTTTAATAATTGTCAGCATCAACTGTTGCATCAGCACCTGGTAGACTCTGATCTGACCTCTCCCCAAGAATTGGCAAAGAAGGAAGCAAATGGGTCAGAACCAGGGTGAAGCAGAAAGTTCAGTACCAAGGTGGTGACCAGGAGAAGTAAGATCCTATTAAGGGTGGGGAGAAGGGTAAAGACCTGAAGTCTTCACAAGGTTCCAAAAATCTTCTAATGGCGGGGGATTCCCAATCTTCCAAGAAGAAAGACCAAAAGAATCCCTGGTGTAAAGTTTGTAAAAACAAAAGCCATTGGACTAGTGGCTTTAATAGATCCAAAGACTAAACTCCAGCCGCTATTGCCACTAAGGCAACTGTTCCCCCTAGTTTATCTCCAAGTGGGGGTACTCATAATGAGGGTGTAGTAGGGTTAACCCTGGGTTCTGAGATGGACTCTGGCCTACTCAGAGTTCAAACTCATGCTGTACTGGTCTGTGATGGAGGCATGGATATGTCCTCATTTGTGAGTCCAGGTAACTTGGCCACATACAGGCAGAAACCTTTAATTAATGGAAAACAGGCATTAGCCTACAGGGATACAAGGGGCAAGTGTCACAAGGGTGACACAAGACCTTGTGGACCCTGGCCAGATCATACTTGGTGAACTTTACCAAGTGACCAATGCTAGCAATGTCAGGACAAACCATGTCCTGGCAGTTGTTAATTCCTCCTGGGAGGGGTAACTGGCCTCAAGAAAGTTGTGGTAAGTACAGACCTCCCTGTAGAATGCTTGCTTGGCAATGATTTGGAAACTTCAGCCTGGGCTGAAGTGGAGCTCAGGACCCATGCAGAAATGTTAGGTATCTCTGCACATGTGGTTGCTGTGACTAGGTCACATGCCAAAATGTCTAACACTGAACAGTCACTGGATTCTGGAATAATGAACCAGGTGCTTTCCAAGAAAAGGATTATGGTTAAGAAAGTGCCTTCCCCCTGGCTCTGAATGCAGATCAGTCTCTTGAGTGAGATGATTGTAGTCCTGAAGAAGGAACAGTCCCAGATGAGCTTGAGCCTGAAAAGGTTGAGTTCCTGGGGACAGGGGGCCCTTCCAGGGTGAATCTGAGTCAGGAGCAGCTGAGCTACCTTCCCTTGAACCCCTCAGTTAGCAGGCTGCTGCTGAGGCTGCTGGGAATTCTAGTGGTACCCATAAGAGATATTGGAATGGTGCAGCCAGGAGGTTGGTTATACCTCTGAAGTGCATGGGCGTCCTATTAACACTAGCCCATGATGTTCCTCTAGCAGGCCATCTGGGCCAAAACAAGACTTGGGACAAGCTTGTCCCTCACTTTCATTGGTCCCACTTGTCTGAAGACACAAAGGGGTTTTGTCGCTCCTGTGTCACCTGTCAAGCCAGAGGCAAATCAGGTGGTACAAAAAAGTCACCCCTGATACCACTACCTGTAGTGGGGGTTCCCTTTGAGAGGGTAGGGATTGTTGGTCCCATGGATCCTCAGACAGCATCTGGGAACAGATTTATCCTAGTGGTGGTGGACCATGCCACTAGGTACTCAGAGGTAATTCCCCTTAGGACCACTACAGCACCTGTGGTGGCAAGAGCCCTCTTGGGAGTGTTCTCAAGAGTGGGGTTCCCTAAGGAGGTAGTTTCTGACAATGGTGCAAACTTCATGTCCAGTTACTTGACTGCAATGTGGAAGGAGTGTGGAGTGAATTACAAATTCACCACACCCTGCTATCACCCACAATGCAATGGTTTAGTTGAAAGGTTCAACAAAACCCTAAAGGGTATGATCAAGGGTCTCCCAGAAAAGCTTAGGCGCAAAAGGGACATCCTACTACCCTGCCTTTTATTTGAATAGTGGGAGGTTCCAAGAAGGGGGTTGGTTACAGCCCTTTTGAACTTCTGTTTGGGCATCCTGTAAGAGGCCCCTTGTATCTGTTGGAGGAGGGCTGGGAGTTACCTCTCAAACCTCCTAAACAGGACATAGTGGACTATGCACTTGGGCTCCGCTCCAGGATGGCTGAATACATGAAAAAGGCAACCAAAAACCTTGAGGCTAGCCAGGAATTGCAAAAGGCCTGGCATGACTAAAAGGCCGTGCTGACTGTTTACCAGACAGGACAGAAAATGTGGGTGTTGGAGCCTGTGGCCACAGCAGCCCTCCAAGACAAGTGGAGTGTTCCCCATACAATTGTTGAACAGAAGGGAGAGGTTACCTATTTGATAGACATTGGAACTCCCAGGAGCCCCCATAGGTAGCTTCATGTCAACAGAATGAAACCTTATGTTGACAGGGCAGACATGGGCTTGCTCATGGCTACTGATGAGGGACAGGTACAATACAGTGATCCACTCTGCTGGCAAGAACTGGGGATAACTTACCTGTCACCTCGAACCTGCTAACCTGTGCAGCGCTTTGTCTGTGAGTTGGTTTCCCTCCCGCCGCCGCTGTAGTTTACCTCGCGGCCGCCGAGCGGAGGGAAACTACACCTCCCAGCCTGCCCTTGACCCGGAAGACATCACTGGGGTCACCGCGCCCGGAGGTGCTTCAAATTGCCGGCGCCCTCGGTGGAGCTGGTGCTCTGCTGGCAAGAACTGGGGATAACTTACCTGCCACCTCGAACCTGCTAACCTGTGCAGCGCTTTGTCTGTGAGTTGGTTTCCCTCCCGCCGCCGCTGTAGTTTACCTCGCGGCCGCCGAGCGGAGGGAAACTACACCTCCCAGCCTGCCCTTGACCCGGAAGACATCACTGGGGTCACCGCGCCCGGAGGCGCTTCAAATTGCCGGCGCCCTCCGCGTCGCGGGACGCGAACGGGACGCCCAGACAAAGCCCGGACAAAGGGCGGACAGTCTAAGACAGTCCAAGACTGGCCACGACTGGACTGGCCAGGACCCTAACAACATCAGTACTGTGAGTTGCTTGTTTTTTTGGCCCGTTGCCATTGACTGCCCAAGGGCCCAAGGCCTAACAACCTGTTATTGGTAATATTTTACTATCTTGCCATATTGTATTAGGTTTGAGTGGCTCCTACATGTGGAGACAGAAAACCCCCATCACCCCTGCCAACACCATGGACAATTATTTAGTCCAGGTGGTGGCAAAAATTAACAGTGAACGGAGGTCTTCCCTGGGGCTCAGTGACTCTCCACCTTGTGCAAAAATAGAAAAACTAGGTTCAACTCAATCGGACTCTGATGAAACAAATGTAATAGATCTACATACTGACAAAAATAATGATTGTTCAGTATTAAATGTTTCTATGGCATCCATCGCTCCACAACTAGATACTAATGCCTACTTATTAATTGTGGATGAGATAAATATGTCCTGCAATGATTTAGAGTTAGATAAGGAGAGCATCTCCCCACCAACGCCCGTTCCCGCGCCAAGAGCAGTAAGAGGGACCACTAAGGTTCCCCCTAAAAGAGAAGGACTGTGGTCTAGCAGGAACAAACCAGCAACCCCCCCTAAAAATAAACATAAAAGTGTTATAGAAGGAATAAGGGAGGAAGGGAATGGCAGTACAGGATGGGATGATATGATATCGAACAAGCTCATGGGTATGTTAGAATCTAAGATATCTCGGTTAATTAAACCTCTCATATCTAAAATAGACCATCTTACTGATAAAGTTAACAAATTGGAGACCCTTCTAAAAATAACAAATGATAGTGTGGGGGAAATACCAAATTCAATAATAGGTAAACTTGATGAAAAACAAGTGATGGGAAATATATCAGGGGGGAACATTCCTGGGGGAGCAGAAGACATACCAGTGCCTATTCAGCCAACTAGAACTAGACCTATGGATGACGTTAACAACCCTACAGCCTCAGATCCTTCGCTAATCCAAGGGAATGTTATAATCTCTGATTTTAATACAGAAACAAGCCCTGTAGAGTTAATTGTAGAAGCCTCACCACTGATTCTAGTGCTTGCCAATGTCCCACCACTGAAATTAGGCCAGATCGAGTCTCCAGATTCTCTACTAAATAAAGCATTGCAGTGGTTGAGTAATAACATGCACATATCTCCCTGGGGTAAAGAAAAGCTGACAGAAGACTTGCTAACAGCGAGACGGGTAAAGTGGATAGGGACTAAAGCCAAGAAATTTGCAGGTGATTGCGTGGTATTAAACTTTAAGGGTCCTGATGTATTACCGGACATTCTGCTTAATATCTTCCCTCCACAACGCAGAACAGCCGAAATAATTCCACTTACGCTGGACTTTTTTTATAGCAGAAGAGGACTTGTGGCAAAGCCAAGCATATTAAGGACCAAGTGGTCAGTAGTGGGAAATAGAAGGGCTAGGGGTGGCCCCATCTGTGACTGGGGGCTAAATTTGGAAAATCGTTACTCGGCTTTATCCGATTTAAACGAATGCGATTGACTCGCAAGATGTGAACCAGCCTCTCCCAAAAGGCAGATGATTCAAAAGAACGCAAGGGCAGAAAACGTGACATGCATACTCTTGAACAAGCACATAACAGGCAAGCAGATAATAGGTCCAAGGGAATCTCAAACCTTTGCTTCTGGAGAACCAAAGAAAGACATAGAGGGCTTAAACAGAGTTAGAGAGGCGAAAGAGAGCAAAACAAATCTGACGGATGGAGAAATAGTAACTGCAGAATACGAAGTACTTGTAAATAATGTTGAGAAGGGCCAGACATTGCAACAACAAGAGGCATCACTATTGTCTCTTGTCTCTTGGAATATAGCAGGCATAGCAAACAAGATAACTACACCGGAATGGGTTGATTTCATTGATCAATATGACATCATTATGCTGCAAGAAACTTGGTCACTGACCCCAACCTTTCGACAGGGGTATTTAAACTTTTATATGCCAGCAACTAGAAATCGATTAGGACGCCCCTCTGGAGGCTTGTTAATTTGGATACGCCAGTCACTGAATTGTTCTATAAAACAAAGATCTGTACCATCTAATGATATTATAGCACTTAACAACAGTTGGGAAAATGGCCAAGAATTTGTCCTGTTTAATGTTTATGCCAGGGCAGTGGGTAGTGGCAAATCCTCAGAGGTTGTAACGACTCTAGAGCAGAATATTGAAATGTTAACACCAAAATCCCACGTAGTAGTGGGCGGGGATTTTAATGCCACCTTCGTACCCTTGGGTGAAGAGGATAGGATCTTGGCAGAGGAGGAGGATGCCAAGTGGGGAATACCCCAATTGTATGTATGTATGTATGTATAGGCATTTATATAGCGCACTACTTACCCGTAGGGTCCCAAGGCACTTCGACCGCTGCGAAACCCTTCCTCGCTTCCCTGAGAGATGGTCCCTTAATGGGTATCTCCAGGGTGAGACCAGGCATCCCCGGCGGTCTGGTGGGGCCGTTAGTGAAGATGAGGCAAGCTAATGCCCAGAGTTGCCGAGTGTGATCGCTGATCAGAGTGGGCACCGAGGCGAGAGAATTATCGAGTCCGCTGACCCTGGTCCAGAAACCTACCGCGCCGGGAATCGAACCCTGGTCCCGGGCCGTCCTCTGCTCGCGGGTCTACCGCCTCTAACCAGTGAGCCACACTACTCCATTGGAGGTGCCTGTTATTAAGAAATGGAGTGCAGTGGCAATCCAGTTAAAGAGTCTCTGTCTAGCAAGAGGATTGAGAGCGGTAAACGGGCGCTCGCCCTCTGATTTAATAGGGAATAACACATTTGATAATGGCCGAGCAGCTAGCAGAATTGATTATCTATTATTGGATGTAAGGGCTTGGAATAAAATGTTAGATATGGTTGTGGAAGAGAGACTAGAAAGTGATCACAACCCTTTATGCCTGACCCTTTACTCCTATAAAGAAGCTACAGAGCACCCCAATAAAAATGAAATGGTGACGCAAGATGTTGCATGCTCGAATAACCAACGCCATTTGAAATGGAGAATGCTATTAGAAGACGTATCAAGATTAGAGGTCCTTAAAAAATTAGTAGTTGATGAAGTAAACAACATTAAGTCCCATTGTGGGAAGCCTAACTTCCAAGACTACATGATGGAGGCCCATGAAAACCTCTTTTGCAAAATCCAAAGCTTCTTCATTAAAACAGCAGATCCAAATAAAATAAAAAAAGATCAATCAAGACAAGGATGGTATGACAAGAGTTGTAGGTTGGCACGACTCAACTTAAGTACGGAATTGAGAACAGGCAATGCCATAGCAGTTAGGAGGGCTAGAGACCATTATAGACAGACCCAAAAACAGGCCAGGAAACGCTGGGATGAGGAATGCTGGTATGAACTGAAGGAGGCCTGTGCTGCCAAGGATTCCAAGCGATTTTGGGCCTCAGTAAAATGGGAGAGGGGAGGGATAGCTGCCCAGCCTCAAAATGACGTTGCTAAAAATAAATGGACCGAGTTTTTCCAACCACAGTATGCCCGAAATCCAGCCTACATCTCTGACCAACCCCCCCCACCCGTCTTTTTCAAAAACCAAATATTTAATGAAAAGGATGTTAGTAAAGCATTAGATTGTGTAGCGGGGGGAAAAGCACCGGGCATGGATGGAATCCCGGCTGATATATTTTTATCGGACCGGAATTCCTGGTGTACTTACTTTAAAATGTTGGCTAATGCTGTGGCGATGGGAGGGGAAGTACCTGCTTCTTGGAAGGGAGCAGAAATTATCCCTATATTTAAAAAAGGCGACAAAACTCTAGCTAAAAACTACAGACCCATCAGTCTTATTGACACAGCTCAAAAACTGATGGGGGCCTAGTCCAGAATAAATTGCAACAATGGATTGACGAAAAGAACATACTGTCACCCTACCAGGCAGGGTTTCGCCCCCTAACTAGTAGTGTAGACCAAGTCCTTTACTTCATAACTATCTATTGGAGAAATGTCACACTAAAGAAGGGGTCATTGTATGCCGTTTTTGTGGACTTAAAAGCAGCCTTCGACCTGGTCCCTAGAGAAAAACTGTGGCAGACCCTGGCTGATGTAGGTTTAAGCCAGGAACTCCTTACTCTCCTAGTCCGCCTCTACGAAAACAATTTTGCTAAAATCAGGTGGGGCAAGCAGGGAGAAGTAACAGTAGAACGAGGAGTAAGGCAAGGGTGTGTCCTAGCGCCAACACTATTTTCAATTTATATAAATGGCATTGTTGAACACCTAAAGAAATCCCCAAGTGACGCCCCAATTATAGCAGGCTCCCACGTCCCCGTCCTGATGTTTGCGGACGATACGCTTTTACTTTCACGCACGCCGAGCGGTCTCCAAAAAGTGGTTGATGCCTTTGGCGAATTTTGTGATAGTAGGGGCCTTGATTTGAATACCACCAAAACTAAATTCATGTGCCTAAATCACCAGTCCACTTTCAAAGGCGTAATAAAATATAAAGGCACCCCTTTAGAAAAAGTGGACGTTTTTTCTTACCTAGGCATCATCCTACAGGGAAACATGAAGTGGAAATCGCATATTAACACAACAGTATTGAAGTTTAGTCAGCTTGCAGGCGCAGTTGCTTTAAAACATCGAGCCTCGCTAACTAAGCCGGTAAATTGTGCACTTGAAATTTATAACATGAAAGTATTGGGTGCCTGTTTATATGGATCCAAATTATGGGGGTTTTCAAACTTGGGAGAGCTGGGACGTGCAGAAAACAGATTTTTGCGAGGGCTTGTAATGGTCCCCCAAAGCACACCCATAACTCCTCTAAAACTGGACCTTGGTAGAAAAAATATTGAGGACATAGCCAGGTTACGGCCTCTTTTATATTGGAGACGCCTGATGGTGACCCCAGAACTAAGCCATTATGCTGCAGCCCTGGCAGATGTTGTTAAGTTTGATCGTTTTCATTGTATTGCATGGCTAAAAGAACTACGGGGACTTCTTGTAAAGTTAAAATTGGAACATCTATGGGGCACTAATGATGTGGCTAGTTTTCCTTCGAAAGCAAAACTGAAAGAACTATATTGGGAGATGGTGTATTTAACAATGTTTTGTGAAGGATCCCGATCAAAACTGTCAACACGCTTTTTGGACATAAAAATGTATCCGTCATGCGAACCATATTGGGACGTAATTGAACGACCACATGATAGGAAACTATACTTCCAATTCCGTATAGGAACATTACCAGTGAATGCATTTAAGAAACACTGGTCTCCACTGTGGGATGAACATTGTTATTATTGTAAGGATCAAATAGAGCACATTTCCCATTTGTTGTTCTGTTGCCCATTGTATATTAGCCCTAGGCGCAAATGGTTAAAACCAGTGTGCTTAAACATGGGTACCCGTAGTCAATCGATAGCCCTCAGGATACTAGAATCCGATTGTTCTACACCGTTTGTAGTTGCTGTAGCAAAATTTCTTGCTTGGGCATGGGCAATCCGTACTCGCACTTTAATGTTAAATACAACAAAATGAAACATGACTGCTATTATCTAACCATTCCGTTACATGAATTGTCATTTTTTTAAATAATTTTTATGAACTTTGAAAAACTTTTTGTATTTTAACATGTATAGCATTCGACTGTCAATGTTTAATGTGTGTTTTAGAAAGTATTTTTTAACTGTAGTATTTATTGTAATAGGGTTAGGAGGATGCTTTTATGACAAATGTCGAATAAAGCTTTGAAATTTGAAATTTGATCCACTCCCTGACTTGCTCTCACAGAACCCTGATGATGGGTCAGTTGATGGTGTAGCCTTGGCAGGCAGCCTCACTGCGTAGCAACAAGCTGATTGTAGACAGGTGCTCAATCAGTATAGGAACATGTTCTCACAGACTCCAAGTCAGACTACCTGGTGCACTCATGAAGTGGACACTAGGGATAGTTTGCCAGTCAAAAATAAGATTTACAGGCAACCTGATCATGTCAAGGACTGTATCAGGACTAAAGTCCAGAAAATGTTGGATTTGGGAGTTATTGAACCCTGAGGTAGCCCTTGGGCTAGTCCAGTGGTCTTGGTACCTAAACCGCACACCCAGGGTGGTAAGAGAGAGATGAGTTTTTGTGTAGACTACAGGGGTCTCAATGCAGATTGGATAAGTATACAGTGCTGACAGGGTGATTAGAAGAGCGCACACAGAGTGACAGGGGGAATGCTTGAGTGCATTGGTACTGCTCTGTGGATTGTAGCAGTGAATGTTCAAGTGCCTAGGTCATTGCATGAAGAGTGCACAGGGAGTGACAGGGGGATTGCTGGACTGCATGGGGAGTGCTCTTGTGATTGTAGCACTGCATGAGTTATTGCCTGGGCCTTTGCACGAGTACATGGATAGTAACTGGATGATTAGAGTGCTGCAAGGAGAGTGAATGGTGAATATGTAAGTACCCATGTACTCATGCAATGTCCCAGGCACTAATACAATCAATGCTACAATCGCCATAGCAGTACCTATGCACTCCAGCATTCCCCCTGTCACTCCGTGAGCACTCTTCTAATCACCTTGTCAGCACCATGTACTTATCCAATCACTGCTCCGATAACCTAGCACTTAAAAAATCACTATGTACTCTTTTTGCAGTACTCTAATCATCCAGTCACTAACCATGTACTTTTGGAATGACCCAGACACTAACAGATGTAGTACTACAATCCCCTGAGGACCACCTATGCTCTCCAGCAAGCCCCCTGTCAGTCTTTGACCACAATGGGTGTCGTAGTTGTTTGGATTAGTACATGGTAGTGGTTGGGTGACTGGAGGAGTGCACGGGGAGTGACAGTATGATTGTGGAACTTCATGGGTACTATCTGGGAAATGGAAGGAGCAAATAAGAAGTGTGTAAGTGGTTAGAAGACCATATGGGTAGTGCATAGGGGATTGTAGCAGTGATCAGTTAGTGCCTGGATCATTGCATGTGTACATAGCTACTGACTGAAACATTAGGATACTGCAAGGGGAGTCCCTGAGTGAATTTAAAAGTGATTGGGTATTGGCAGAGTGTTTGGATTAGTCAATAGAAGTGGCTGAGTGACTGGAGGACTGCACAGGGAGTGACAGGGTGATTGCTGGACTGCATGGGTACTAACAGGGGAATTGAAGTAGCAACTCAGAAGTGTGTAGGTGGTTAGAGGACTGCATGTGTAGTACACAGGGAATGTAGCAGTGCATGTGTTAGTGCCTGGATCATTGCATGACTACATGGGTAGTGATTGAGTGCATGGTGAATTTATAAGTGCATGCATTTTGGCGCAGTGATTGGAAAAGGATATAGGTCTGGCTGGGTGATTGGAGGACTGCATAGGTTGTACCAGGGAGATTATTAGACTGCATGGGTAGTCCTGAAGGGATTGCAGCAGTGCATGTGTTAGTGACTATGTCATTGCATGATTACATGGGTAGTGACTGAATGATTAGAGTGCTGCAAGGAGAGTACATGTTGAATTTATAAGTGCTTGGGTTTTGGAGTGATTGGATAAGTACGCCCAAGTCACATCTGGTCCACCCCTCCCTTCACCTCTGAGCAAACGCTCCTCATGGTGGGTTTTAAGTTGGGGAATTAATTCCCCTTAAATCCCGAGGGTCCCTGGGGGCCAACTATCCCACCAGGTACCTCCAGTGTGTGCCACAGAGGTTTGATGCAGAGAGGACGTCCAATGCCAGAACCCTTTTTATACCTCCCTGCAATGCAGCTCTGTGGAGCTTACTGGAGGTACCTGGTGGGGTAGTTGGACCCAAGAGACCCTCAGGATTCAAAGGGACTTAATCCCCAAACATACAAGGCACCAGAGGGCCCGTTTGCACAGTGGTGTAGGGAGGGGTGGGGCCTGATGTGACATGTGTGCAAACGTGCCCTGTGGTGTCTTTTAACTTAGGGGATTAAGCTCCTTGAATCCTGAGGGTCCCTGGGGACCAACTAGCCCACCCGGTACCCCCAGTAAGCACCACAGTGCTGTGTTGCAGAGAGGTGCTCCGAGGCCCTGCCCCTTTATACACCTTTCTGCAACACAACTCTGTTGTGCTTACTGAAGGTACCTGGTGGGCTAGTTGGCTCCCAGGGACCCTCAGGATAAAAGGGAAATTAATGCCCCTTCTTAAAATGCACCACAGGGTGCATTTGCACAGTGGTGCAGGGAGGGGGAGGGGCCTGATGTGACAATTGTGCAAACGCGCCCTGTGGAGCGTTTTAAATTAGGGGATTAAGTCTCCTTCAATCTTGAGGGTCCCTAGGGCCTAACTAGCCTACCAGGTACCTCCAGTAAGTGCCACAGAGCTGCATTGCAGAGAGGTGTAAAAATGGGCGTTGCCTCCGGCCACATCTCTGCAATGCAGCCCTGTGGTGCTTACTGGAGGTACCTGGAGGGTTAGTTGGGCCCCGGGGACCCTCAGTATTGAAGGGGTATTAATTCCCCAACGTAAAATGCCCCACAGGGTGCGTTTGCAGAGTGTTGCTGGAAGGGGGTGAAGCCTGTGGCACTAGGCATCCTTTTTTCTTTTAGAAGGGGGGCTGTGTTGCCCCCCTTTTTTTCATTTTTTAGGGCCCCGTGGACCCCATCTCCCAAGGCCTGACCCCTTTTAAAAAATAAAATCAAACAGGAGGGGCCCCCCTCCAAAGGCCAATTATGGCCCTAGGGACCCCATCCCCCGGTGTCTGTCCACCCGGTTTATTTACAAATGTTTTGTTGGGAGGGAGGCCGCGTGGCCCCCCTCCTCAGGCAAAATATGGCCCCGGGGACCCATGCCCGGGCACGGCCTGCCGTGTTTTTTGTTTTTTAATTTATTTTTAAAGGTAAGGGGGTCCCAAGGCCCCTCTCCCGGGCCACTTCTGGCCCCGGGGACCCCATCCCTCAGGGCCTGGCTATCCTTTTTTAAATGTATTTTTGGGAGGGGGCTGCGTGGGCCTCCTCCTGAGGCCCCTTCTGGCACCAGGGACCCCATCCCTGGGGCCGGCCTATCCATTGCGGACCGTGGGAGGGACCCCAATTACCCCACGGTCCTACAAGCTCCCCGCCTCCTACGGGAGCCAGCATTGCTTTTCCACAGGGGGAGCCACGAAATGCAGCTCCCCATGTGGAAAAGCAATCTTCTTTGGATTTTGGAAGCAAGAGCAGGAAACCTGCTCTCGCTGCCAAAATCCACAGCAGAGTTTGTAATGACAGGCCCGGAGCCGCACGTCTCCTGCCCTGCCATAGCAAACAGTTGTGCCCCGGGGGTGGGCCGCCCGGGACACTGCAAGAGCCACCAATGGGGGATGGTGGTCCTCAGGGCCATCTAGGGCTCCAGGAGGTGCGCCAGGCGGCCCCCCTCCCAACGTGTTTAAAGCTCCTGGGAGGTGGTGGTCCCTGGTGCTCGGGGATCTGTAACGGACCCCGCATTTGCATTTTAGGGCCACAGGAGGTGGCGGTCCCCAGGGCATGTGGGAGGGCTTAAGCCCCACCCACAGGTTTCTTTAAGAAACAAAAAACAGGGGGTTGTGGACCCCAAGGATGTGGGGAGCTGTATGCCCCTGCGTATATTTTTGAAAAGCCCCAGGGGCTGGTGGTCACTGGGACTTGGTGGGCCTTGGAAGCCCCTACACATTAACAAAGAAGAAGCCCCAGGGGTGGTGGTCCCCAGGGCTGCGGGAGGGCCGGTTGGCCTCCCGCACGGCATATCATTATTTACATAGCCCCAGGGGGTGGTGGTCCCTGGGGCTGCGGGGTCTCTGCTACATAATAAATGCCCCCGGGACTTGGCCTACCCGGGGGCTTTGAAAACGAAGCAAGGGAGACCAGGCTTCATTTTTTGAAATTTTCAGACGGATTCGCGCACCGGCGTTTCCCCACATTTTTTTTTAAATGCTTTTATTGGGCCTGGGGGTCCCTGTGGGACCCCATGAGCAGACCTGGAGCTTAGGGTGTTTTTACCATGCCCCCTTTTCTTGTTTTTAGATCTTTTTTCTCATCTTTTCATTCTCCCTCGGTCCAAGACCAAGATGGCTGCCAACACTTCCTGTTTTGAAGTGTTGGCAGCCAATTAGAGCCAAGCTTATGCTCGGGAGGTTCGGCTCTACCCAGATATCAAACTTTTTTATTTTTTGAATTTCTCAGGAACTAATGAATGGATTTACACCATTTAACAAAATGGACTGACCAAAGGTTAACTTTGTGCCAAATTTGGTGTAATCCTGTTCCGCAGTTCAGGCTGTAGCTTTGTCTAAAGTTTCCCATGAAAAATTACATGGGGAAAATGTGTTTTGGGATCCCCCTTTTGTCTTGGCCCCCGCTTGGCGAATCACCCCAAGACTTTCAAGACAGGAGCTGACATAAGCTGATCACTGGTTTAGAAAATGTTGCGAAGTTTCGTCAACCTGCGCCAAAGTTATTGGGAAAACAAAAAACACTTTTCCTATGGAAACTAGGTCCTAACTATAACTACAATATATATATATATATATATATATATATATATATATATATATATTCACTGAAAAAACCATAGGTTATAGACCATATATAGTTAGGAATTAGCATTTACAAAACCTTAATTTACTCACACAAAACCATAGAAATTCGCATATATAGTTAGTTGCAATAACTATATATCGCGCACCCGCAATCCACTGCTGATGATGTCACATATTACATCATTCATGACATGGTCAGTGACATCACTGATGACATCACTGATGACATCAACCAGTGTTTGTATGTTTGTGTAAAGTTAAAATATGTCTTACATATTGAAGAATGAGTGGATGTATAAGTGTCTGGATGAAGGGTTTAGTAGGTGCATGACTGACTGTATGAGAGAGTGATTAAATGTGTTTCACTGAGTGAATGGGTTAGTGACTAAACTGTCATAATTTGTGCATCATTATGTCTGTTGTTCTGTAAACTGCTGCATGTGTTAATCAGTAGCTATATGAGTAACTATATGGGTTATTGATTGGTTGCCCAAGTATTTGTATGGGAGACTGAGTATGTGTGTGGGTGGCTGGGAGGTGTATGACTCTGTGCATAGATGTGTGAGCAGCTGATTCACTAGATGTATGGGTTCAAACGTGCATGTGGAAACAGCTGTATGGGCAGTTGACTGTGTGCATGAGTGTATTGGTGAGTGAATGGATATCTCAGTGCTACATGTCAAAGTAAGTACATATGTAAAACACAGTACATGTGAGAGTTGACATATATAAATAACTGAGCATAAGAGCCAGTGAATGTGAGAGTGGCTTTATGAATCATTGTGAACTTGTATCAGAGATTGTATAAGAGAGTAAATATGTGTTAGAATATGTTTGAATTAGTAAGGTGTGTATAACTGTATAGTTGAGGAAATGGAGGAGTGATTGATTCTTTTCATGACTGAGTAGATATGTGAGTAACTCCATGGATGATTGACAATCTGTGAGTGTCTGTTTACACTGATTGTATCTAAGGTTATATTAGAGTCTGAAGAGGTTCATCGTATTATCACATGAATGATATTATCAGTGATGTGATCAGTAATGTCAAATGAGATGTCATCAGTGATGTCATCAGTGATGTCATCAGTGATGTCACTGACCATGTCATGAATGATGTAATATGTGACATCATCAGCAGTGGATTGCGGGTGCGCGATATATAGTTATTGCAACTAACTATATATGCAAATTTCTATGGTTTTGTGCGAGTAAATTAAGGTTTTGTAAATGCTAATTCCTAACTATATATGGTCTATAACCTATGGTTTTTTCAGTGAATTTCAATGGTTTTTTAATAGCAAATATCAAAAGCTGTAAAATGTCAAGTACGTGGTAGGTAAAAACATTTTTGTATTTATGCACGCTGATGTGCTTTGAACGCTGCCCCCCCCTTCTCTTTTCTTTTAGGAGTATTCTCTCTTTGCAGATAGTGAAGGGTAGGGAACGTAAGCCTTTGCCCCCATTGTAACCCGTCGTGCCTGCTTCCCTCTACATTTGATTGATTGTTATCGAAGCATTTACTGTTTTAGAATTGGGTGCTCTCATGCTGACGCCAGCTTCAATCTGAAACATCCAGAAACACTGTAGACTACCAATTCAATCAGTTCCGGTGGAGCCCCAACGTGACCCGGTAGAGAAGAACTTGCCCTCCCCTCTTTGACTGATTGTTCTTGTTGCCTGTCCCTTCTGTTGTCATTTAACAGAACTTTTTGGACTGCTGAAAGGGGTTGTATTCCGACCGCTGGTTGGTGGAGACATTTTGACTATATTCTGGACCTGCGTTGTCGCGTAATGCGTCATATGACGCGCCGCGTTAGCGCACCCGGAAGTGCTCCGGTGCGCAAGGCGCAGCTTCCTGGAAACGATCCAGAGCGCGGCGCGCAGCGCGTAACGTAAGCATAACAGGTCATGTGACTTGTTAATAAAACTTTTCATTGGTTCATTTTACTTTTGGTTTCCTAATGATGGAAGGCTTGATCATATGACCTAAAAATATCACTTTTCATTGGATTAAAACATTTTTTTTCCCAAACGATGAAAGCCCCACCTTGTTTCTAGATGTTTCAGACTAAAGCTGGCATCAGCCTGAGAGCACCACCATCTCGTGGCTCCGTCGTGGTCATTCCGCGAGCAATCATGGCAGCCGCTCCCCACCGGAAGCCTGCAGGAGTCGGGAGCCCCCAAGACTTTTGTAAAATCTTCAAGGCTCAGGGGACGTCCGAGTTCCAAGGTGTCCCAGGGCCATGTTAGTGGACCAGGCCCAAATCCGAAGAGCAGTCCGCCATTTTAAGACTAAGGGTGGGCGGGCAACTCCGCTACGCTCACGGAGTGGGCGTAGTGCTGCCTACTCCGCACTTTGCGGAGTATGCGTAGCCGGCAGCACTACGCCCACTCCGTGGGCGTTGCGGAGTTGCCCGCCACCCGCCTCCCTCCCGCCCTCCCTATATACTTTAATCTAAATGGTATAAAGAATTAAAAGGCACTTACCTTGCCCGCCGCTGCCCGCCGCGTCCCCGGGGGTCCCTCTCTTCATCGCCGCCGTCTTGGATAGTAATGCGCATGCGCGGGCGGCCGCGCATGCGCATTTCTCGTGAGAAATGCGCATGCGCGGCCGCCCGCGCATGCGCATTACTATCCAAGACGGCGGCGATGAAGAGAGGGACCCCCGGGGACGCGGTGGGCAGCGGCGGGCAAGGTAAGTGCCTTTTAATTCTTTATACCATTTAGATTAAAGTATTTAGGGAGGGCGGGAGGGAGGCAGGCCTGTGGTGCGTAGTGGGGCTACGCGGAGTGCGGAGGTGGGCGTAGTTTCTCGCCCACTTCGCGTAGCTCCGCGAAGCCCCACTCCGCCCACTCCGCCCAGGGTTATTTAAGACTCCTGTGGCAGCCGCCTATCGCTGCACCGCAAGAGTGGGAGCAACTCAACTACATGGTGAGCGAGACGCTGTAGCCGCAAGAGCGGGCGGTAAACAGCTGAATGGCGGATGAGGCACAGTGTAGCAAAAGCGGGCAGAATGGCAACTGAAACGGTAAAGGGGCGCCCCACTACAGCAGACGAGCCTCCACCTGGGAAGGCCCGTTCACGCCGCCTCCCCCCCCCCGGGGCGCCCCACACCGTTTTTCGGAGCAGCATTGTAGGATACCAAAACCAGTGCGGCAACTTACTGGACATCACCTGGGTGCCGTCCAGATCACAGCGCGTTCTGCTGCCTTGGGACTATTCGCACAACAGACCGCTACTGACGAGGCACAGTGCAGCTAAAGCGGGCAAGTACCATGAGTGACGTTAATTCGATCTTTCAATAGTACAGTAATCAATAACACATCAGAACTTAATATCAATAGGGATGTCAAAATGTTCAATCAATTCTCGTCCCTGCTCGCCATGTGCTTCATAACTGCATACGTATCTCGTGATATCAAGGTTGGGCAACCAGTACACAACAAGGAGTTACGAGTCCCATTTATACGGGCTCCATTTTGGGCGCGGCCGGGCAGGTCCAGGCTATAGTCAAACATAACAAATGAGGCTGACGTCTCTGAAGCAGTTGACGCACAGCAGGACATAGCAAATACACATGAAGTCTCTGAAGCTGTTAACTCACTGCAGGACAAAACAAGTGAACCTGAAACCTCTGGAATAATTGTCGCTCAGAAGAACAACACACAAAACTCTGTAGTGTCTGAGGAAAGTAAAACAGAAGGGCACTGTAGTTTCAGACACACTTAACACTAATGACTTAACAAAGATATCGTCTGTCTATGAAGCAGCTGTCATGTTCACAGAATTGACAAAGAAGTGTGCAGACACCAATGCTATTAAGAAACACAAGGAAATCCCTAACGCATCAGCATTCTCGGAAGAGGTTGACACAGATGACATCTTAAGGAACAAAGAAAGACAAATTAAGGATGAGGAAGTTGTCACTTTAGTTTTTTCATGGCGTTTAAAGAAGGGATGGTTCTTCACCTGGGTGCCGTCCACAACTCAGCACGTTGTGCTGCCTTGGAACTATTCGCACAACAGACCGCTACTGACCATTGTTGCTTCTGTTTTAATAAAAAAATGTTAAGGTGTTTACTGTTTTTGTTGCGATGTATATATTTATAAGTTATTAAAGTGTTATAAACCTACTACTTTGTTGGAGTGCTATATATTTTTAATGTGACACATAATTGTGAAGACTTTGATGTACAAAAAGGCATCCCTGGAATCTTCCGCTTCAGGCTCGGACCCACACACCCTCACAGTGAGAATCCCCTCCCCAAGCACAATACAGGATGGTTATCAGATAGTAGGAACGCGTGTGGTATGACGGATCTCATCGGGTGGGGGCCTTGATCTACTTAACTCCTTTGAAGAGGGGTGATTCTCTACAGCTGGGGCCATAAACTACATCTGCAGGGCTAGGTGATAGCCTGGGACCGGCCTGGACAATCGGACACAGAGGAAGAGGAGTGTCAGAGGGTGCGGTAGTGAATAGGGTGAAAGGCAGGTGTCGTGCGGGCACAGGGTGTGATTCTCAGAGAAGAACAGCGCAGATGGGAGGAGGTTTCTAGCCCATACATGAGAAAGAGAGCGGGAGTGACCAGTGCGTGGGGGAGATGCTTGCGAGGGTGCAGACAGTGGGTCTGGTCAAGGCATCTAAAATGGCTGCTGTGCTCGACAAAAGTGTGGCATTGCAAAAAAGGCAAGATGGCGCAGACAATGTTTATCAATAATGATTTATTTATAACAAATAAAATATTTACTCGCAGTGACAAAATGGCGGTCAACACTTCCTGATTTCCATCGAATCGAACGTTAACAGACGTCACGCAGCAAAAAAAAAAAAACGCTCACGCACAGCCGCTGGAAGACATGTATCAACATATATGAGCCTCCTCAGCCACCCTCAGAAAACAAAAGGGGTCAGGATACGTCTCCCGTACCCCCTTTTACCTAGTAATTTAATGAAATCGAAACACAAAATGGCGAATTCACGTTTCGCTACCAGTTTGCGAACCGAGAAGCGCTTCTACCGCGAAAAATCAATTTTTTTTTATTTGCCCCACGGGACCCTTTAGAATGTTGACAGACACTGGACAGCCAATCAGCTTCGCTACGCAAAGCTCCGTTACGCGAAAAGTACGCGATCTGGAGCGCTATCTGGGACGCTGTCACAGATATATCTGTTTTTTAAAACGTTAATTTCTCAAAATCCACTGGAGCACATATATTGAGACCCAGCAAAGGCACATCGGACTAACAGTCCCTATAATTTTGCCAAGTTTCGTGCAAATCCATTCAGCCGTTAGTTTGCGAACCGAGAAGCGCTTCTACCGTGAAAAATCAAATTTTTTTAATTTTCCCCACGGGACCCTTTAATAACCCCAACATCATTCCTAGGGGGCCAAGAGGGGTCTACCTTGCCCCCTTTCATTAAATTCCCCCTTCGTTTTTCACCTCTTCTTGTCTCTCGATCCTACCGAGTGACAAGATGGCGGCCGCTCCGGACTGTTTAGAATGTTGACAGACACCGGAGAGCCAATCAGCATCGCTTCTCAAAGCTCCGTGACGCGAAAAGTACGCGATCTGGAGCGCTATCTGGGACGCTGTCACAGATATATAAATTTTTTAAAACGTTAATTTCTCAAAATCCACTGGAGCACATATATTGAGACCCAGGAAAGGCACATCGGGCTAACAGTCCCTACAATGTTGCCAAGTTTCGTGCAAATCCATTCAGCCGTTCGAGCTAAAAGTGAGGCCAAACGCCCTATGGAAATTAACATGGGAAAAACGCGTTTTGGGACCCCCCTTTTTTCTCGGCCCCCCCTTGACGAACCCCCCCCAAATTTTCAGGGGCTGCTCAGAAACAAAATGTGCCATTTTCCTGAAAATTTCAGCCGATTCCGTCCACAAACGCCAAAGTTATTAGACATAGAATTTTCAAAAGTCCCATAGAGAAAAAATCCTAACTATATATACCTACTGGCGATATATATATATATATATATATATATATATATATATATATATATATATATATATATATATATTACTGCTCCCAAATTTCCTCCACGTTCTGAACGAACAAGAAAACAGCACTCTCAGGTGGGGGGGGGGGGTTTAGTGCCAATATTTCTTTATTAGCAACCCAGCACAGACAAGACGCGTTTCAGCGCTTAGCCTTTGTCAATTGCGAGTTCGAACACGCCGCCATTACTTTTAAAAGCATTGCTTCAGTCACAGTGTGTATAACATAAACATAGAAAGAAGACCATGAGAATGCAAATTAATCGCCATTTTGAAAAGTGCAACTCAAACATGAAAAAAGAAAGTAAATACATTCTAAGATCATAGTCTTCATAAATGATGTAGTCAAAGCTGATATCAACCTAACCCACTACCCATCCTGGGCTAAATAATATTATTGAAATTATAGTAGTGGGTTAGGTTGATATCAGCTTTCACTGGCTTTCCAGTTCGGGCTGGACTGTTCCCCTGAGGCACAGGTCAGACTGATTTGCATATGGACATGTCTGAACTGGGGTGGCAGAGTGGGTTAAAAAACGGTGATGGATTAAACCCAGATCTGTTGACTGGGTGTGAGTGTTTGATTGGTTCAGATGCTCCGTCCATCACCACCCCCTTTTGTACCGTTTTGTTCGCCATAAGTTGGCAGGGTATGCTCAGACGTGAGTCCCTTGCTCACTTTGCCACTGTATTCAAGCAAGCCTGGCTGAAGACGACTGTAATGCCAGAAACCGGTCCTGGGAAGCTTGAATCCGGTCCAGGGAAGGCATGGCTTGGCAGTTCGGGCTGGACTGTTCCCATGAGGCACAGGGTCAGACTGATTTGTATATGACCATGTCTGAACTGGGGTGGCAGAGTGGACTAAAGAATGGTGATAGATTAAACCCAGATCTGTTGACTGGGTGTGAGTGTTTGATTGGTTCAGATGCTCCGTCCATCACCACCCTCTTTTGTCCCGCTGGCTATAACTTATCTAGACAGCGTTGGCTTATTCAACTGTGCAGGAACTTGCCTGTGCAGTGTGTGGAGGCATTTTATCTTGAAGTATGATACACATATGCCCATTGTCTTTTTGCTGTATCTCAATTCTTAACCTGGATGTTTTTAAAGTTGCTATTGTGGTAGTTTGTACAGTTCTAATATTTGTTAACATTCTCTTTCAAATATTGCTCCTTTTAATGTTTTAAAGCTAATTTGTCTGATGAAGTGAGTTTTTTTTTATTGATGATATTCCATGTACCACTGTTTATGTCCCATGTGTCTTTTATAAAGGGGGAAAAATGGCAGTCAGATGAGGATGGGTTAGAGACATGAATCTACCATTTGTGAACCCTGTAATGCACTTTAATCCTGTATATTTATTAATTGCTATAGCTATTTTTGGGGACCGTTTTTACAGTTCATAGTTTTCATGCCAGTAAATTTATTGTATATTCACTTTCATGGTCTATGATGACCAAAGTAACTATTATGAATGGAATGGAATGGATTTTCATTTGCATTATTTGCCCAAAAGGAATTTTAACAAAGAATTTCAAGTCAACATCTAAGAAAACATTTAATAAAATAAGCAAACTGTACACTAGCTTATGGAATAAGAAACAGAATAAACTGATTTTCTCATTATTATGTTAGATTTATCAGTTGAGGAAAAATAATGCCAAGTTAATCTGCAATAGAGTTTCCTCTACTGCTAAGACAACAGAGGAAAATCTGTTATGCCTAGGGTCAGATTACATGTGCAGAGCTGAATTCTGATTTCTGTATAAGCACATTTCCACAGAGATTGGAATCATCACACCTTTTCAGATGATATCCAGTAGGTCACACCTGCAGAAATGTAGCCAGGTTATAGATCCATATAAAAGGCAAAAAAGGAGAAATTAGCATGTTAATTATCAATCTTATGTTATTTCTCATTTTCAAGTTAAAAAGTCAGAATAAGAGTGGTAAACACCTCCTTCTTTGGTAATAGTGTTTACTATGTTTGGAAAATACCTAATAATGATAATGAGGGATTTAGAGTTGTCCATCATATTGGCAGAATCAGTGATTGGAAGTGATTATTAGCTGAGAAAATCCAAGTTGTAACTATTCTCCATTGCCTCCTAGTAAATGCAAGCAATGCGAAGGTAGCACTGGTATTGAATATGGTGCATTCACTGTGCAATGCCTTTACCATGCACCGTTTAACATACAATGCCTTTGTTAATACATTTCTTTTAACACACAGGTCTTTATCACACATATGAATTTACCATGCATGCCTTTACCACAAAATGATAACTATATATCAGCTAAGAGGCGGGTACGGGTACTGGGTTGTAAATGTGTGGCTGGCATATTTATTTATTCATTTATTTATTTTAAGGTTTGTATAGCGCCAGAATCAACTCCAAGGAGTATATCTGCGCTTAAGTGGGTGCGTATCGGTTGTTCATGGGGAGACTGTAGCTTGTTTAAAAACAGAAAAGTGTGGTTTTAAGTAATTTCCTAAAAGCAAGATGGTTCAAACATTCTCTTAATTGAGGAGGGAGGTAATTCCAATGTTTAGGTCCAAGGTATGAAAGAGATTTACCCCCCAATCTCACTCTCCTGATTCTAGGAACTGTCAGCAGGTGTTTAGTGCTGGAGCGCAAACCTCTTGAGGGGAGATAGGGAATAAACTTTTCGGAAAGATAGCTGGGGCCGAGGTTATGCAGTGCCTTGTAAATGGTACAGCAGACCTTGAACTGTATCCGTTGGCGTATTGGGAGCCAGGGAAGTCTTAGTAGAAGAGGTCGGGAAGCTGATCTTGGCGGCATGTTTAGGACCAGATGTGCCTACGTGTTTTGAACAACTTGCAGTCCATTAATTAATGCTTTGTTGGCAGAGAGCAACAGACCGTTGCAGTAGTCTGAGCTGCTCAATATAAGTGCCTGGGTCAGAGTCTTTCGAACCGAGTCTGGAAGTAAAGGAAAGACTTGTCGGAGTAGGCACAAGGTGTGAAAGCATACACCCACTGTCTGACCAACATGCTCTTTAAAAGAAAGAGCTTGGTCTAATCGAACTCCCAAGTTTTTGACAGAGGTTTTAGGAACAGGGGGTAAAGGTATTTTAGGGTTTAAGGGTGGGTAGGAGTGGAGTGTGGTAAGGGTATTAGTACAGTTTAGGTATGGGTAAGGGTTTTGGGTGGTAAGAGTGTTTTTAGGGTTATGGAATAAGAAAGGGTATTGGATGATGAAGATATTTTTATGGTTTAGGAGTGGGTAAGGGTATTGGGTTGTAAGGTTGGTGTTTAGGTGTTGGTAATGGTATTGGGTGGTAAAGGTATTTACAAAGTTCAAGTATGGGTAAGGGGAATCGGTGTTAAGGTTGTTTTGGGGTTTAACGGAAGGTAAAAATATTGGGTAGCAAGGGTGCTTTTTAGGGCTTAGTGGCAGGTAAGGGTATTGGGTGGTAAGGATATTTTTAGGGATTGGGGTGGATAAGGGTATTGATTTTTAAGGGTGTTTTTAGGGTTTAAGGATGGTGACTTTAGGGAGAATAAGGAAATATATGTATATATGTATATATATATGTATGTATGTATTACCTACTGGCAGTCACAAGTAGGTAGTTATAGGTAGGACTATCCTGAAGAAGCACGTTTGTTTTTTGTTGTTTTATAAATAAGTTTAGCCCTCTTTGACGAATCCTTGCAACTTTTTCCTAACTAGTATGATGCTCACTTCAGCCTTTGTCTTAAAAGTTATGGGGTGATCAGTCAATTGAGGGCAGAGAAACAGGGAGGATCCTGAAACGTGTTGTCCCCAATGTTAAGTCAAATAGGGACATGAGACACAGCTAGAGATCAAAAAGCTGAACATAATGGCACCAAATGTACCAGAAACATAGCACTGGGTAAATGAAGAGGTTTTCTTGAATTGATTTAGTTTGAGGCAACAACGTCAACTTCAGCCACACCACTCAACCTATATGGATGGACCACCACTGCGTCCCCCTTCACGTCGAAAAACCCACCGCACCCAAACTGGCACCCCTCCCACCTTGCAGGAACTGGAACAAGATCACCAAGGACCACATCGAATACACCCTCAATCGCTAAGCCCACCCACCACCCAGGTGCCAGCTCCGCAGCCAAAGAACTTCACAGATGGATAAACAACTTCGCAGATGAGCTCGCCCCCTCCACATCCGCAAAAAATAGCAACCCAATAAGGCCTCCTGGTTCGACCTCCAAGAAGCCAGACACCTCGAGAAGAACTGGAGAAACAGCAACACTTACAAGAAAGCCATGACAAAATACCACCAAGTCATCAGATCCACAAAGAGGACCTTCATCAGTAACAAAATCCATGCCAACACCAGCAATTCCAAGGAGCACTTCTTCATCATCCAGGATTTCTCCAAGCTGCCCAGCAAAGCCACGGACGTCACACCCTGACAGAACCTCTGCAACAAACTCAGCCCCTACTTACACCTGAAAATAAAATCCCTCTACAATAACTTTGACACACATACTCAGGACAACAAACCTACTCCACCCCCAGCAACAAAAGTCAGCCTACTATCTCCTCCTGGACCCCAGTCACCACCAAAGACACCCCATCAACCATGAAAGGCATTTACTGAGGAGCCCCCATGGACCCCTCTCCTTCCGCACATCTTCCAGAGAGCTGCTGCCACCATCGCACCAGAGCTATGTTGCAACATTAACACCTCCCTCGAAGCCGGCACTTTCCCTGATTACTGGAAGAGTATAGAAGTCAACTACTGACCCATTTCTCTCCTCCCCTTAATGTTGAAAATCACTGAAAAGATCATCAACTTCCAACTAATGAAAGGTATAGAAGAGAACTCCATCCGCGACCCCTCCAAATCCGGATTCTACAGCAACCACAGCACCAAGACTGCCATACTCTTTGCTACAGACAACATCTGCATGCTCCTCAACCAGGGACACACTGTAGCCTTGATCCTGCTTGACTTCTCTGTAACCTTCTAGAGAGTCTCCAATGGCACTCTCACTCTCCACGACGCTAGCATACAGGGGACCACCCTCTACTGGCTCTGCTCCTTCCTCATTGGCAGAACCCAAAGAATCATACTTCCTCCCTTTCTATCCACGGCAATCAGCTGCAGAGTGCCCCAGGGATCATCGCTCAGCCCCATGATTTTCAACATCTTCATCAACAATGCCGTCATCTTCAGACAGCAAGGACTCAGCATAGTATTGTATACCGACGACACCAAGCTCATCCTCTCCCTCACCAAGGGCCCCCTTACCACCAGACTCAGCTTCCCGGAAGGAATGAAGGATGTCACAATGTGGAGGAGCAGCAGCTGCCTGAAGCTCAACTTGGAGAAAACAGAAGTCCTCATCCTTAGACTCATCCCCCTCGGCAAGGGACAGCACCTGGTGGCTCACCGCCCTCAGCAGCCCTCCCACTCCCACGGACCATGCCTAGAACCGCAGCATCATACTTAGCTCACCCTTCTACATGACCCAACAGATCAACGCCATCACCTCCACCTGCTTCAACACTCTCTGCATTCTTTGCAAGACCTTGAAATGGATCCCCCCTGATAAAGAAAGACCGGCACCCATGCTCTTATTACCAGCAGACTGGACTATGGAAACGCTCTCTCAACGTGTGGCTCAATGGTTAGAGCGGCAAACCCTGATGCAGAGGTCTGGCCCGGTACCAGGGTTCAATTTCCGCCTCGGCGGCCCTTGGACTCAATTTACCCGGACCTGATAATTCTCACCTCGGTGCCTAGTCTAATCATGGGTCCCAATCTGTGGCTCTGGGCAATAGCTTGCTTAATCTCCACAACGGCCCCAGCAGCACTGTGGATGCCTGGCTTCACCTTGGGGGTGCCCAGGAGTCGACAATTCACAGGAAAGCCAGGATGGATTCCACAGTGGCATGAATACAGCGCTAAAAGGCCTCCAGGTAGAAGTGCGCTATATAAATACTCTACATTTACATTTACATCTATGCCTGGATTAACAAATCGCTGCCCGGCAAGCTCCAGACTATACAGAACACCGCAGCCAGACTCGTCCTGGTCATCCCTCGACATGAACACATCACATCACCCCACACCTGCTACACCTCCACTGACTCACGATTGAGAAAAGAGTAACCTTCAAGATGCTCACCCATGCCTAACAATGCCTCCAGAACATCGGTCCCCAATATCGCAATGAAACAATTGCTTTCCACGTACCCAAGAGAAATGTCTGGTCTGCCAACCTTGCCCTTGCCAAAACCCTGTACATATGCAGAGCCAGAACAGTTTTAGCAAAGACATGGAACAAGCTCCCCATCAACATTAGAAACACACCCACTCTGCAAATCTTCAGGAAGACCCTCAAGACCTGGCTCTTTGACTGACCGGAGCTGCTCCACCCCAGCGCCGTGAGACCCTTATGGTTGAGTAGGGCACTTCACAATTCCCTGATTGATGGAAATGTGTTCAGTAGTTGCAGAGTTGGTACAAGAAATTCCAATTTGTATATATTGGGAAGCGAACCCTCCCGATCTCATGCTGAGATCTGATTGGTGCAAAAAGAACAGAAGATGGATGGAATTTTGAACTAATCAATCATGCACCCCCAGTCACAGATCTGGGTTAAATCCATTTGTTTTATGCAAGCCATGCCATTCCAGTTTAAACCCAGCCATACGCAAATCAGTTTTGACCCTGTTCTCATAGGAACAGTCAAGCCCGAAATACCAGAACAGGTCCTCCCTGGACCAGAAACAAGGGACCAGTTTCAGAGTTTCTCCCCTCATCAGTCAGGTTAGCTTGATTCTGGTGGCATAGCGAGCAGGGGACCAGGTGACAAATGCAAAAAGAACAGAAGACGGACGGAATACTGAACAAATAAAACATTCACCCCTATTCACAGATCTGGGTTAATCCATTTTTTTTTGCATGCCTGACTTGGGTCTCATGGTCACTGTGCCACTGTATTGAAGCCTGGCTGATGAGGGGTGAAAGCACGAAACCGGTCTTAGGATGCTTGTTTCTCAACCATAGAGGGCCAGGCTTGGCAGTCTGGGCTTGATTGTTCCCATGAGGAACATGGTCAAGACTGATTTGCATATGGCTGTGTCTAAACTGGGGTGGCATGATGAGCAAAGCAAAATAACAATGGATTTAACCCAGATTTCTTGACTGAGGTAAATGTTTTGATTTGTTCTGTCTTGTGTGTCTTTTGAGTGTCTTTTGGGATCTGATTGACAGCCAACACTTCAAACCAAGAAGAGTTGGCAGCCATCTTGGGCATAATATTCAGCCAAGAGAAGGGGGAAGAGAAGGAATACCCTGATCCCCTAAACCTCTTAAACATTTCAATTTTACACACAAATAAATTACCTTATGTTCATATATTCAAATGTTCCTATGTACTTAAAGTGAAACATACAAAATACATTTAAATACCTTAACTAAATCCCAAATTTGTATTTCAAAACGTAGGGGCATATCTTCAGCAACCGGCGATAATTATCGCTAAGCGCACTTAGCACTAGGATAAATATAGCTGGCTATTGCTTGTTTTTATTACGGAGATAGCGTGCTATCAGCGACGCTTATTTCCAGAGCGATAAAAATAACCGAGTTAGCTGCCAAATATGCAATTATCACTGGGATTTCAGCGATAATCGCACAACGTTTGGTTCCACGTTGTTGATAGGGCAAGGCATGCTTAACCATGATATCCACCTTCCATTGGATATCATGGCTAAGTCAAACTAAAAGCAGGCGTAAGGAAAGTAGCGATAACCACAATTAGTGCTAATTTTCTTATTGCTATGCTTGTTAGCGTGCCCATTGATAATTGGAGAAATGTCGGTTAACGACATTTCTCCAGTTATTTTGGGATGGAACGTCCACTTTGCATCTCATTAGAGATGCAAAGGGAGGTGTAGGGAAAAAGGATGCTAAAATGCAATTATGCATGTTAGTACCCTCTTGTTAAAGGGCGAAAACATTATCTACGTTTTTCTGGCTTTTAAAGCCAAAAAAGCAGAGATAAGGCCCTGGATGAAATGCCCCTAACTTTGTAAAATGTTAATGTGCTGAGACACTAAAATCTATGTATTCAGGTTTTAACTTAAATATGCTGCTTTTATTAACATTTCTGAAAGCATTCCTCTTTCCGAAAAGTACTATAATTCAATGGGTGTTTCTTTGGAAATATTTTTTTTTTAATAGCATTCTTCTAAAACACTAGCAACTAGATTGAACTTTGCAAAGACATCACATGCAGTTTGGCATCAATACATCAGTGAATGTAATTGTATTACAATAGTAGCTTGGAAAATTACTTTCTTCTAAATTGGTTCGGCACCTTTAACATTATGCTGCCTCCTTGCAGATTCATCCGCTGCGTTGGCTTTCTTTGATTTGCTTACAGCCTTTTTAAACTCTGTATTTTTCAAACAGTATATAATTGGGTTACACAGTGGAGTAACAGCTACATATGACATAGACATTATCTTGTTGTCCTTAGTTGAATATGTGGATATCGGCCGGATGTATGTTGAACTGAGAGATGCAAAAAATAAAATAACCACAGTGAGGTGGGAGGCACACGTGGAGAAGGCCTTGTCCTTCCCACTCTTGGATTTGATTTTCATAATTGAAGCAACAATTTTACTAAAAGATATGATGATTAAAATAAATGACATCATTGCTATTACAACTCCATTGATGTAAATGAGAGTCTCATTGTTGGAAGTGTCACTGCATGAAATCTTCAACAGGGCTGTCAGATCACAGAAAAAGTGATTAATGATGTGGGAATCACAGAACGAGAGCTTGGACACAAGTGCAATATGTGGAGCTACATTTAGAAGCCCAATTCCCCAGCTTCCAGCAGCCAACCACATGCACACAGCCTTGTTCATGATGGTCATGTAACGCAGAGGATTGCAGATAGCGACATACCGATCATAAGCCATGACTGTGAGGAGAAGGACCTCAACTGTTACCATGCCAAGGAAAAAAAAAAGCTGTAGTAGACATTTAGTAAAAGACACCAGTATTCCCTCCAAAAAGAAGTGGGCTAGCATCTGTGGAAAAAAGGACTGTGACGTAACAGATATCAAGAAAGGACAAATGTGTCAGGAAGAAGTACATAGGTGTCTGCAGATGTGCGTTTAAGTAAATTGTTGTCAGGATAAGAAGATTTCCTGCTAAAGTTAACAGATAAACTATTAAAAATGCAACAAAAAGTGGAATTTGCAACTGCGGAATATCCGAAAATCCAACAATTAAAAAATATTCAGTTGAGCTCAGATTTTCTTTATTCATTGATCCAGAAACGCAGCAGTGCTAGAAATTAAAGATAATCTGCGGATAAAATAATGTGAAGTTAATTGATTTGATTGATTAATACTTGGCATTAACAAATGAAACATTGTGAGCACAGAATTACTATTCTAACATGTATATTATTAATTTTAAGTGTAATGTAGTTTTTTTTTACATGTTTTCTTCTTACACCTGAATCACTGAGCGTGCCACTCTTAAAGTAGGGAAAGGCAGGTAGCATTCTTCAATCAGAGGTCAACCAGAAAATGTTGCATTTCCGCTAACAGTTAATTGTGACATTTAAGTACTGATTGCTAGAGTAAGTAGAAATGTTTCCCTCAATGAATCAGAACAATCAGTAACTTATGCAGTGCCTTATTTCATCTCTCTTCAATAATAAAATACTCTGCAGTCTCTAACACTTCCTTTAATACCATTCTGTATGCAAATAGTTAGAGCTATCTATAACTCTAAAATAAATGTCTCTCAGATGTACAGAGCTGTGTTCTAAGACTGTTCAATAAACACAAAGCCTGACTAAGGTTTGTTGGAGAAAGAGCTCTACCCTAAAGTGGGGGCACTCCTACTTACCACACTGGCAGCTTCCTGGCCTCTAAATGATGGTGGCACATTTTTTCTTCACATAGCTACTGGCAACTGGTACTATTATTCCACGTTTTTATTATGTTGAACGACATTTGAAATTCCCATCTATCCAGACCAGACGGTACCATGTGGAGTCGGGCAGTAAGCTGTAGGCAGTTCTGTGATGTTTGAAGCAATGGAAGGCAGTTTAGCTATATCATTGACCTAAGAATGTGACCGAAGAGTTCCTGCAATGAAACTATGGAAGATATGTGTCTCATTGTATTATCTACACACTCGGAAGAATTCCCTGGAAGTCCATATCAGGATTTATCTTGGACAACTGGGAATCCATAAAAAAATCTGAGATAATATTGGCTGCTGGGAAGACAGCTCTGAGGGGAAAGAAGATGTAAGATGCAGCCCTCATAGAAAAAAATGTAGAGATGAATAGAGCAGGTTGGCAGCTTCATTTAGGAGTTAATGATGGTATGAATATCAACTGAGAGTCCATCATTGTAAAACGCTAGAAATGTAAACTTTCACTCTTAAACCCTTATAACCATCAAAGGTGAGTATGGCCTCGCAAAATTACAAATAGAGTAATTATGAAAAATGGGAGGAAGCAAACTCATAGTAGTCCAACTCATGCAGAAAGGTGCACTATCATTAAATGACACAATTTATGTTACCCCAGGAACACTGCACACTTATTCTCGGAATTTAAGGAGAGATGTTGATTGCTTCTTTTGGAAACTATATTGCTCATACCAAAGCTATACCTCAATTGCTAAAGAGGTATGTACTTACTGTGACGGTTACAAGTAAAATAATAGTAGCCAAATGGGGGTACTGGAGTTTTCCATGTTTCATTATATACAATGCAGATGTATTTCCATCTATCCAAGCCAGATAGAACCATGTGAAGTTGAGTAGTAAGCTGTATGGAGTTTTCTACTCTTTGAAGCAATTAGATCAGGGTCCTACATATTCAATGTCTTTGATCTAGAGTGGGAGTTACAAATGGAAACTGAGTTCACTTATGATAGAAAGATGCAGGTTCCACACTTGTGGTGAAGTGGCTCTCAGCCTACATGTGCTCCCCTGACCTCCACCTCCATTAGTTCTCCTGAAGGAACAAGCTCATGCCAGGGCCCCCATTAGGATAGCGGGCGGAAAATCACCCCGACCACAATGGAGGCGGGAAACAACCGCCCGCCAAGACCTCAGATAAACCGGTGGCCACATTAGGATCAACCGCCACAAAAGACCGACCGTGGCGGTAGCGGGCCTACCAAAACCGCCCGACGCGGGTGGTGACGGCAAAAAAAACACTGCAGCGGTTAGGAAAAGCAGCGGAAAAGCAACAACCCGCCGCATGGAAAGCAGAGACACCACGCGGGAAATTAGGATATCCCATAGGGTCCCGCACAGAGGAGTGAATGGGAGAGATAGCGGAAGAGCTGCAGCATAGCCACCTCAGCGGAAGGTATATGAAAAAAATGGCGGATGATGCCAAAACACCTCAGTGATGCCAAACATTACACAAATCAAAGTAGCCATCCCCCCAAAATATATAAAAAAATACAAATGAAATAAATAAATGCAAAACCAAAATAAAAGCACAGGACAACTTCCACAACACACCTGCCAGCCAAATTCCACTTGGACACACCCACATAGCTGAGTATAAAACCAGCCCCTTCACTGACCACAATCCTTTGCAACACTTCAGAAGAGAAGGCCATACACCACATCAGACAGGAGAGGCAAAAGAGCACAGCACACACACACAACCATCACCACCATCACTCCCACCATCACACCAGCACAAACAATCCCCCAGCACACAACACACCTCACACAGCAACACCACACCCGCCACCCACACACCTGCACCCACAAACACTTCAACCACCACACACCATGACCTCACAGAAGATGCCCAAATTCACGGAGGGTGAGTTGACGGTCATGGTCAATGAGATTGTCAGAGTACGGACCACCCCAAGATCCAAGAAGGAGATCATGAAGCGGTGGCATGATCTCAAGAGGGTTGTCAAGGAGAAGAGGAGCAAGAACTGGGATCTGGCGAACGTGACTGGCAGTGGCCCTCCCATCCCACCGAAAACCTTCACACCATGGGAGGAGAAGGTGCTTGCCATTCTGCATCCTGAGAGTCTCAAAGGAGTACCCAGGGGAACGGAGGCTGGTAAGTACAAACAAATGCCAAACAACACACTGATAAATACTCGCTTGCACAACCCAAACACCATTGCACTGTTCTCCCTCACCTAACAGGTAGCCAGCCATCTTCACTGTGAGGCCTGTTTGGGGGAGGGAGACCTGCACTACCACTCCCAGCATGCCCCTAATTCACACTCCAGCAGCATGGAGGCCTCACCCATCCTGGAGCATGTGTCAGCCATTGCAATGTTCTCCCTCAGCTAACAGGTTGTGGTAAATAAATATTACCCTTTCATAATTTCTATACTTAAAGGATAGTTCATGCATTAAATGAGAGGCAGAGTCCGTGGTGTCCTGATTCAAAGGGGCTTTATTTACAATAACCAGGGTTAGCGGAGAATCTGTTCCATCACCACTAAGGTTTATTTATTTATTTATTGACATTTGTAGAGCGCGGCGAATACCCGTGGGCGTCTCGGCGCTAAATACCCGTGGGCGTCTCGGCGCTAAAAGGAAGGGTCTTATGAACTTTATTCACAGAGTACAATATTTATACATTGAATCTCGTACATAGAGAAGGAGGAGCGCTCCAGGCAGAGCAAGAGAGAGAGAGAGAGATGAGAGACATGTGGGCGTACATGTGGGTGTTCACTTGAGGAATCATAAGTGAGTCATAGGTGGGTGGATACATGGAGGGGGTTGCATGGCCAGCTGGAACTTTACCCTACTTGTGTGCGCACTTAGTCATGACGTGTGATTGACGTGTAACTGGGGGGGACTGGGGGAAACTGACTTTTGTGCTAGTAGAGAGGTCTTCGGTGTCAGAACGACCTGTACATCTAGTAATATCTGATATCTTGGGTCCGGGGATGTTTTATCTGAAGTAAAGGTCACTCAAGCAAAGGTTGCTCATCACTAAGAGCCAGTGCGGGCATACATTTCTTGGTTCATTACATGGGGGCCATGGGCTTTCTATGGATGCGGACTCTGTAAATCACTGAAATGGAGACAGAAAGACTGGGCTCTATCTCTGCAAACGGGCTCTGTTTACCTTTCTTCACTAAGCAGGAATGTGAGTCTGTAGGGCAGGCAGATAACTGTGTGCAGAATACTGTCTGGGCACCCTCGTGCGGGGCCTCATTGGCTGACTGAAAGTATGCGAGAGGTCAGGGATGCGGAGCTGCAGCCCTCAGAGTGTCTGGAGGCATGAAAAACCTTAATTCGGATCCGGGCTCGAGCTGAGCCACAGAATGGGTTCATCTTGACTTTAAAAACGTGCACAATGCAATTACATTGGCAACATAGGCCTTAAAGCAGAATTATCGTTTCTTTCATGGAGGGCCTGGTAACTGACATGTTAACGTTGGACGCAAATGCATAGGCGTCATCATTTCGGTCATAGAGGGAAAATGCATGGATGTCATGCACATACACTAAACGTTGGGGTAGCGCAGGGGACACATACTGGCCATATAAAATTTCATTTTCCTCATTCCCTCCTTGGCCCCTACGCACCCCTTCAGGATATATCTATATTCATGAGACCGTATATCTGATCATACAGCATCATTTGCTCTTCTTTTCTCTTCTGGATACGTGGATGGGGTATACAGGCAGTGGCACACATCGCCGGGCCACATTGTAGACAGAGACAGCAGCCGAATACCATAAGCATACCATAAGCAGTATCATTCCTAGGAACGACAACATTTTCCATCCCTATGCTGATATTACACTCCAGAGCCAACTGGACCAAGTCCATGTGCCTGGGTCTTGATGTATATCATGAGCAATCTTGTGGAGCCTTGTTATTGCTGCGTATGAGTTTACTGTTTTGGACGGGACCTATGAAGAAAAAGAATCCTTTGTTGAAATCTGTATATTGCTCCCAAGCTGTCTCAGTCTGATCAACAACTGGGGAATTTATCTCCCTCTTGTGTCTGACATGTACTAGTCGTGAATCTCGATGATAATGGGATGGGGCTAGAAAGATAGGGGGCAGAAGGAAAGCTATATAACATGTTCCACCCCAGTCTGAGGGCAGATGTACATAGGCTGTCTGACCGCAAATGAAATAGGTATGGCGTGATGCTTTGAAAATGGACTTTCCTTGGTCATTAAACTCTACTACAGTATTACATGCACTGTGTCCCATATGTACTGATCCTTTCTTTCTAACACACAAATCACCTTTTGCTGGTAGGACTGAAATAGATTGTGGTCCTGCATTTTGCTTGGGCTGAACATTCAGTATTATAAAATTGAGGGAAGCATTTCCTTGCTTGTACTCTTCATTTTCTAGGTCGGTCCCCTTCCTTTGAGGGAGCCCGTCTTCGTCTGGGAAACATGCATCATTCATTACTTTATTCAGGTTTCCATATATCCATTCATTCTGGTTACCTATGGACTTGTTATCTAGTGATGTCATTAAAGCAAACCATGCTCCGCACGAACCATTGTGGGAGAACGGAAAAGGGAAGACGGGCAGAACTCCCTTCGTTTTCTGATAAGGCGGGAGTTGGCCACATACCCAGCAATTTGTTGCATTGCTGGTCTGATATGATAGTTCATGGGGTGGCAGATCACTAAATGTGTGCTCTGCAGTGTCGTTAAAAGAAAAGTGTACATGGCTGGAAGAGATAGGGGGAAAGAAAACATGTAGAATTAAGCTGATACATATTATAGTGATGCACAAAAAGGACATAAAAATCAAAGTTACTATACATCGACTGCGTAAAGTCTTGGTAGAGTCTTGCAGTATTTCTCTCTCTTATCTCTCTGTCTATTGCTATTTGGGTCTATGGTCTCATACATGTCAGGAACCTGTCTAACCGATTCACCCGAGAGGGACTTAAACAATTAAACGCTGTCTGACTTACTAGACCGTAGTTTGGATTTATACTCCTGTTGCGGAGTCTTTTCTAGCAAAGGGGGCTTAAAGTCTGTGGGGTCATGGTCATTTTTATTGTCATTGTTCCTTAACAAAGTTCAGAGTGTCCGTAGAATTTCTTGAAGTGTTGCGCGTGAAGCCATCCTTTTCGTCCTTCCATTTTGATGGCTGTCCTCGTGGTGTGTAGCACAAGCTTCGGCGTCCTCCAATGCGGCTCAAGGGGGCTTGATCAGTCAAAAGTTCCGCTCATAGATAACATCTCCAGGGACTATGGCAGGCTCCTGGACTTGGGTGTTGTCAGGGAAGGCGGCGGCAACCTGTGAATGAAAAGAGAGTAGTGCAGACATCAAGGAAGCCAGGTAATCTGTCAGCATATTACTGTCAACATCAGTCAACATCAGTCCACTTAGGCATAGGAGATAGGCCTGTTCTGGAATGGGCTACCATACGCATGTCTTTATTGTCTGATTATGTCTTTCTACAAGGCCTGCTGCAGTATAATCTAGGACTGGGTACGCTTCTGTCCATCTAGTTAGTGCACACACTAATTTGTCCATTTGGATATAATCCATCTGAAGGAACTCAAAAGGGTGGTCAGGAGGATGAAATCCGCCTTGTTCCACCGGGATGCCTTTACCTGGATTGAACTGGCAACAGATCATACAGGTACGTACTTTCTGTTTCGCTGCTGTACGCAGGTGCTTGTTAAACCAAATGTTCTGTAAACTGTCTAGCATAGCCTTTTCTCCTAAGTGTGCTGAACTATGTGCTGTGTTTATGATTTCTTGTACCATGGAATCTGGGAGAAACCATGTAGCTTTGCCTTTAGTCGCCCAACCTTGGTCAGTCTGGACCCCTCCTTGTTCAGTCCATTTCTTTTTTTCGTCTGGAGTGGCATGTGTCTGTATGTCGAGTACATCTTGTGAAGGATCCCTAACTGTCATGCAATTTGTTAATGGTGGTACTTCTGTCTTTGTCGTGTCAGTTGGAAGGTCTGTTTGAGTCTGGGCTGTTAGTTTAGCTGTTCGATCTGCCAGGTGTCTGTAACTTTGGTGTGTGCTTTGCATTTCATGATAGCTATGGCTGTAGGCAAATGTATTGCTTCTAACAGGGCTTGAATGAGTGGGCCATGCTGAATTTTGGCCCCATGAGAGGTCAAGTAACCTCTCTCCCTCCAGAGAACTTCGAAGTCATGAACTACGCCAAAAGCGTACTGTGAGTCTGTATAAATGTTCACTTTCAAGTTCTTGGCTCTTATGCAGGCTTGTGTCAGAGCGATGAGCTCTGCTGCTTGTGCTGACAGTGTGTCTGTTCTCTGTGTTTCTATGACTTCAGTAGCAGTGGTCACGGCATGTGCGGCCACTAGCTCTCCTGTGCTTGTTCTCATGCATGAACCATCAACATAAAGTGTCAGGTCAGGATCTGGAAGTGCAACATCTGTCAGATCTTGTCTTGGTTTCGTCACTGTATTCATTACTTCCACACAGTCATGTGATGCAGTATCTACTGTACTTGAGGGCAAAAGTGTAGCAGGGTTAAGAATGTTGCATTGTCTGATCTCTATGTGTGGCTGAAATAACGTCAGTCCATATCCTGTCAGTCTAGCTACAGTCAAGTGTTGTGTCTGTGTCCTGTTCAAGAGAACTTCCACTGCATGTGGTACCTGGACTGTCAGAGGGTGTCCTAACACTATGGAGTCACTCTGTCTTATGGCTAGAGCTGTTGCTGCAACTGATTTCAAGCACGCAGGCAGAGCCTGGGCCACTGGATCTAATGTACTAGAAAAATAAGCACAAGGCTTGTGTTTTCCTGCTTGATCTTGTGTAAGGACAGATAATGCTGTTCCTTCCTGTTCAGTGACAAAAAGCATAAAAGGTTTGCTGTAACATGGTGTCGCTAAAACTGGCGCTTGACATAAGGCTCTTTTTAATTCTTCAAATGCCAGGGTGTGTTCTTGTGTCCAAGGGAGGACAGTCGAAGACACTGCCTCCTGTGTTGTCAATTGTATCAGTGGTTTGGCTAGATAAGCATACTGGGGAATCCTTTGCCTACAGTATGAAGTGAGGCCACATGAAGGCCCGTACCTCCTTTTGTGTCTTGGGCTGTGGAAGATTTGCAATTAACTGAATGCGGTCAGGTGTCAGCTGCCTACCCCTCTTGGACAGCAAGTGTACAAGTTAAACCACTTGCTGGGCATAGAATTGTAACTTCGAAGGGGACACTTTGTGCCCCTTGTCTGTCAGAAAGTGTAAAACTGTCAGTGATGCATGTTCGCAGTCTGTCTCTGATCGTGCTGTGATCAGGATACTGATCAGTACTGTATCGGTAGGCATGTTAATACTGTCCAGCTGTCTTTTTAATGCTTGACTGTAAATGCTAGGGCTCTCTGTAAAACCTTTAAATATTTAAAGCTACGTCCACTTAAACTGAATCAGAAGAGATACTGGCTGTCTGGATGAATTGGAACACTGAAAAAGGCATTTTTCAGGTCAGTTACTGTAAAGAATGATGCTTCAGAATCAATAGCAGTCAGTAATGAAGAAATGTCTGGGACCACTGGGTATTGTGGTACTACACATTTGTTCAACTACTAGTCTGTAAACTGGTGGTGCATTAGGGTCTGATCGTTTAAGGATAGGAAGGACAGGTGAGTTACATACATTTGAGTCAGTCTCTACTACTACTCCTTGTGCAATAAGTTCGTCAACAATCTTTAATAAGGCCACTTCGGCCTCAGGTGGCATCTTGTATTGTCGTATACGTGGGAGTACTACTCCTGTTTTGAAAGTGACATGGTGTGGTGTTATGTTCATGTGACCTACGTCAGTCAGACCTTGTGCCCATAGGTGCTGTGGTACATTCTGGAGTCTGGGGTCAAAATCTTTCAGAACATAATGTCCCTTAAAATCACGTAAGAACAGTCGCACTCCTTCTGGAGAACAACAAATAACTGCTCCTAGTTCTTTTAATGTCTTTATACCTAGCAAGTTTTCTGGACATGATTTAGTAAGTACCAAGTCTGTGGTACGTGACAGTGGACCAACTCCAAGGGAAACTGGCTTTGACACTTCATTAACAATAGGCTTTCCTGAAAATCCCAAGGAAATATTTTGTGAGCCTGAGAGAGGTGCCCCTGGAACCTCGTCATGGCTGATGGTAGTTCTGCTCGCCCCTGTGTCAATCAGAAACTTACTGTCCTGTCCTAGTGCACGACCTTGTACATAGGGACCCCTTTGATCTACAGGTACCTCAATAAGGGACAAGCCATCTACCCTCCCTAGGCTGTTTCATGAGAAAGATTGGTATTCCGGGTAGTCTGACTGCGTGTACTGCCTCACTCCTCTTGAGAAGCAGCCCCCACCTCCAGAAAGATGTTCGCGCTCAGAGTCTTGAATCTGATCCAAGTAGGAGCCAAGCTACACTGTGATGTAAAATTGAATCACTGCCAACACTGAGCTCATTGCAGGAGCAAAGCTTCCTGCCAATTATTCTGTCTAAGCATCTCTAATCTCCAGTCAGGGAAGCTCACTTAGGCCTACTGTATCTTCTAACTCCAAGGGCCAAGCGTCTGCCAATACATTCTGCATGTGCAAGGATCCCTTTATCTGAAGTCAATGAAGCTGTCTGCGCCGACAGCAAGGAAGAGTGACTTGACCCCTCCCTTACATAAACATCTTTCGCTGGGAACCAGGCTAAATTCAAGGTCGAAAAACACATTCCTTGGAACTCTAAACATAACTGTTCCCACGTCAGAATCAGTATCCTCTAACTAATTAGAGCAAATTTAAAACGTGATAAAAAGCAAATTAATCTGTAATACAGTCACATGCTAGCATTTTGAAATAATTCTGTTACAAAGTACTGCTACTTGAAAGCTCCACTTTCTAAGAAACACTTTTGTCTAACTAATGCAGCTAGAAACATGGGCATTTATTTAGCATGCAGATTAACACACAAAAAGGGGGCAATTTGCTTCTGCACACAAGGCTTATGCATTTTGCATTTGAAAAACGAATTATCATGGACTGTTGGGTTTAATATTTCTCTGCACACTGCATAACAAAGAAGTCAAAATTTAGTGGGCAAGCCTTTCTATTTTACCTATCAAAAGGGCCAGATTCATTAATTTTCAAATAGTCATTTTTCCTAACTGAGTGGGTTAACTTTCACACGCTATTCTAAGGGGCAGCTTGCATTGGATATTTTCTAGAACACACTTTTGTAAAAGCACATTCTATGATGGGTCTGTTTTATAAATTCTTCTCTACCATTAACGCACTAATTCTAAAACACTGGTTCGTGTGCCATCCATAGCTGAAAACTCTTATCACAATCCGACTGGTTGATTTATAACATTCCGACCTCCGGAAAAACACATTAAATCATGTGTTCCAAGGCAAACCCACACAAATTCGTGGACGCATTTCAAATAGAAAGTTAACTGAACACTGCTGTATGATGTTACCATACTGTCAAAGCACATAGGCAGAACCAGCAACCAATGAAAATAAAATCAAACCACCATTCATCTAAACACTCACTGACTTTTAGTCTCAGCTCACATAACCATGCATGTTAAACAGCATGTTAAAACAAATACCGCCGTCTCAATCCAAGATATTAACCCTTAGGCGGCTCAAACACAATCATTCCCCAATGACTGCAGATACATGGGAAAGTCAAGAACTTATCACTTCACGTTTTCAAATAACACGTACGCACATCTTCAAAACATTTTCTCCAAGCAGTTGAAAGAGATCCAGCTCTCTCCTGACTAACGCAACAATATCATGCTCTGTACAAGCCATATCCACATGGCGCTATTCACAAGCCATATGTACAAGAAAGTCAATAAGTCCCAAAATGACACGCTATTCACAAGGCGCAATGCACAAGGAACACAACAAGTCTAAATGAGAATATGCTCCTCACAAGCCATATTTACAAAGAGCTATGTACAAGAAACTCCACAAATCATATTACACTGAATACTTTCCCATTGCATAGCAGATGCAAATGCAGCAAGCCATTTAATGAGCAATTTAAAAGCCTTTTTCACTCAGAAGTACAATTTCCTCAAGACCAAGATGTAATGGGCTCCCTTTCAGACAGTTACCCTTCAAGCCTTACAGTTCAAACACCAAGATGAAAAACATTTCTTCCACCCTGCATAAGTCAAATGCCATGATGTACTGCAATCTCCTCACACTGCAACTGTTCAAGCCCATAGGTCTAAATACAATATGGCATCTAGCCCATGTTCATTATATATGTAATGACCAGGTGTGTCTCTAGGCGGGATGTTAACTGGCTCTTCTAGTATGCCTTTCCTGGTCCCTATCTGACGTAACTTTGAAAACAGTGGCATATTTGTACTTACTAGAACGTGAACACAATAAACACAGTAATGAATTGCAAACAATCATTCATACCACGACATCAAACACATTAAAAACATTTCGAACAGATACTACCTAGTACATAGAAAAACATAATACTGGAAATCTCGAGAGACAATACTAGAATACTGAATTACTGGATGCACTGCTAAAACAGTACAGAACATACCGGTCCCATAAAGAGACACGTCATACCGTATCCACCTAAGTGAACACGTCTGGACCGGGTCTGTGTACCCAGACCCGTCTTGACCGGGCACAAATTAATGAACCCGTCTAGATGCGTTCCCAACAACGGTACTCACCGGGAAGCAAAACTGAAGGCCTCGGAAACTCGACACTGGACTGGACTTGACTGCTACGACGTCTGGCTGCTGCTACGCACTACGCATGCGCTTCGGAGCAGGTGGGCCTCCGGATACCTCGGACCTTGCTCTCTCACGGCTTGGGCTCTGGTTGGGATGATCCGCATTCCTCACCGCCTCGTGTGGATGCCTGGTCGCAGTCCGTCCTCCTCGTGGGCCTGAGGGAGTAAGCGGGAAGTCCCGCGGCGTGCACTCTGAAGTCCGTAACGGCTGTAGAAGGGGGGCAAAAGCTGGACTTACATCACCGGCGAGTGGGGAAAGGGACCAGTCCTGGTCGGGCGCCAAATTAATGTGGTAAATAAATATTACCCTTTCATAATTTCTATACTTAAAGGATAGTTCATGCATTAAATGAGAGGCAGAGTCCGTGGTGTCCTGATTCAAAGGGGCTTTATTTACAATAACCCGGGTTAGCAGAGAATCTGTTCCATCACCACTAAGGTTCAGGAAGGGTCTTCTGAACTTTATTCACAGAGTACAATATTTATACATTGAATCTCGTACATAGAGAAGGAGGAGCGCTCCAGGCAGAGCAAGAGAGAGAGAGAGAGAGATAAGAGACATGTGGGCGTACATGTGGGTGTTCACTTGAGGAATCATAAGTGAGTCATAGGTGGGTGGATACATGGAGGGGGTTGCATGGCCAGCTGGAACTTTACCCTACTTGTGTGCGCACTTAGTCATGACGTGTGATTGACGTGTAACTGGGGGGGACTGGGGGAAACTGACTTTTGTGCTAGTAGAGAGGTCTTCGGTGTCAGAACGACCTGTACATCTAGTAATATCTGATATCTTGGGTCCGGGGATGTTTTATCTGAAGTAAAGGTCACTCAAGCAAAGGTTGCTCATCACTAAGAGCCAGTGCGGGCATACATTTCTTGGTTCATTACATGGGGGCCATGGGCTTTCTATGGATGCGGACTCTGTAAATCACTGAAATGGAGACAGAAAGACTGGGCTCTATCTCTGCAAACGGGCTCTGTTTACCTTTCTTCACTAAGCAGGAATGTGAGTCTGTAGGGCAGGCAGATAACTGTGTGCAGAATACTGTCTGGGCACCCTCGTGCGGGGCCTCATCGGCTGACTGAAAGTATGCGAGAGGTCAGGGATGCGGAGCTGCAGCCCTCAGAGTGTCTGGAGGCATGAAAAACCTTAATTCGAGCTGAGCCACAGAATGGGTTCATCTTGACTTTAAAAACGTGCACAATGCAATTACATTGGCAACATAGGCCTTAAAGCAGAATTATCGTTTCTTTCATGGAGGGCCTGGTAACTGACATGTTAACGTTGGACGCAAATGCATAGGCGTCATCATTTCGGTCATAGAGGGAAAATGCATGGATGTCATGCACATACACTAAACGTTGGGGTAGCGCAGGGGACACATACTGGCCATATAAAATTTCATTTTCCTCAAGGTAGGTATCCAACTTGTATTGGATGATTGTTTGGGGGCGGGAGGTCTGTATCACTACTCCCAGCATGCCCTCTGTCCCACACTCCAGCAGCATAGAGGCCTCACCCACCCAGGAGCATTGCACTGTTCTCCCTCACCTAATAGGTAGGTAGCCTGAAGGAATATACATCGATATTGTATATATTGTTGACCTAATGTATCCAATATATTAACATGCCACCTTAGGAAAACCCCTCGTAAATACACCCGAACCATGCACACTTTAAGAATCGGGCCTCGATTGAACAAACGCTATTTTTGTCTCATTTCTCTGTACCTCTTCCTTTGGTTAGGAAAACACGTGACCTGCCACTGTGTAGAGAGCCTGAGAGGTCGGCCAGGGCTGTGAATGGACCATTGATTCTAACTTAAGAAACTCAAGGTTGCTTCTGTCTTTCTTGTAGGATGAGCACATTCTTGCAGGCGCTGTGCCTGTACTCTCGTGCCCTAGAATGAAAGGGAGGCACTTTCACTGACCTACCCCAGAGCTGAGTTTCGAATCAATCAATTGTGTCTTATATGGGTTTTCCTGTTGGCTTCACAAGTGGTACTTTTCCATGTACGGGGGTCTTCATGAGGTATTCTGAAAGTATATATGCACTGTTTTGAATGTAATCCAGCAGTCTCCTCTGTGCACCTTTTAGGGTGAGGTTGAGAGAGAGGCTCCCCTATATAGGCCTATATAGGGCGCTTTTGCAAAATAAACGATTGAATCTTCTCCATTGCCGACTGACTTATTCTTGGTAAATAAGGTATATGGGCTATTGGTAAGTATAGCTCTATGGAATATAATTTTAGTACTTCAAGCCATCTTGTATTATAGGGGTGGGAGGCCTGTATCACTACTCCCAGCATGCCCCCTATCCCACCCTACAGCAGCATGGAGGCCTCACCCACCCAGGAGCATGTGTCAGCCATTGCACTGTCCACCCTCACCTAACAGGTAGGTCACCATCTTGCTTGTGATGTTTGTACAACTTGCTTGGGAGGCCTGTTTGGGAGTGGGAGGCCTGTATCACTACTCCCAGCATGCCCCCTGGCCCACACCCCAGCCGCATGGAGCACTCCCTCCCACCCAGGAGCATTTGTCAGACATTGCAATGTTCTCCCTCAGCTAACAGGTAGGTAGCCATCTTCACTCTTCTTGATGTGTGTGTGTGAGACCTGCATCCCTACACACAACAATTGCATGCAATCCATTGAGACCTGACATGTATAATGACAATCCTCTGCACCATGAAATTACACAGTCTTGCAATGAATAATACTAGTGGTGACTTCACAATTGTGTAGTTTACAGACAGTTGATGACACGCAGATGACACAATACTTGCACAGTGCCCAACACTGACCATTACCCATCTATTCCACAGGTGAGGAAGAACTCACTGCTGAGGACCACAACAACGAACAGCAGAGCCAGTCTCCACCCCCGGTACATGGACTATCGGATGTTGACTCCCAGGACAGTTTGGACGATGAGCTCCAGGCAAGCCCATCTGGTGTGCCAAAGACCCAGAGGTCCCAAGACCCCATCCTCCCCACCACCACTTCTGCTGCAACAACAACAGAACAGCAGACCCCTGCAGTCACGTCCTCTGCCTCCACCGCTGCCATAACTGCCACCACCACCGGTACCACCAGTGGTGTCTGTGCACCGAGAAAATACTTCCGCGTCACATGATCGGCATCGAGAGCCGGTTCGTTGGCGTTACAGCGCGCGAGCAAACAACTTAAAAATTTGAGGTTCTCCGAGTAATAATATGGAGTTTGCATATGAGAACCCTGGAAACATTTGAAGGGTCCTATATTAGAGAGTGGCAAGCGCGCTTACTAATAATAAGTAGCCAGTGATTTAAGGATGGCCATATGTGATCTCATAGTAGTGACGTCGCTGGCATAACAGCCTCCAATGATGGAAAATAAGTGTTTTTTTAGACATTTCATTTCAAAGAGGATGCATACAACTGTGAAGGCATTAATGCAACAACGTAATTGTTCATTAGCCCGAGTCCTGATGAGGCCCGTACTGTGAGGGCTGAAACGCGTCAACATTTTCTTTAAAGAAGACCCCAGGAAAAGTCTTTAACTTGTGGAAAACATTGTTTACAAGGAGTAAAAGGACTGAAGATAGGTCTAAAAAGATATGGACCATTTATACTCTCTGTTTTAGGTCTGGTTGATCTTACTTTAGAGGAATGCTGAGTCTGTACATATAGCGAGCATCCTTTTTGGAAAGAAAATTGGGCTACAATATTTGAAAAAAGGATATACCTACGGATCGATGTATGGATATGTGTTTGTATTGATTTGTGTAAAAAGTGATGTGTAAATATATATGTTTGTTTGTTTATTCGTTTTAAAAGGGCTCAAAAATTATATAAGCCTAAATCTAATTCTTTTTCAATTAAAGTGAAAAACAAACAAGAAAAATAGTATATAGTGTTCTCTCTTCGGAGGTGGGAAACTTCACTAAAACAAATATAAGAATTGATGTTGTTTAAGACAATATATTTGTCGCAGGGGGAGACAATTGAGCTATCTCACCAATTACTACAGAGTTTGCTACTAGCGTCCTCGGCATCATTTGCTTTATTTGTGACTTTATCTACCCAGATGCCATTGGCTTACTGGGTCTGCCCTGAATTTGAGGGACCAGTACCACCTGCAGCACCCTCCCTGTCCCAGGGGATGACCTTTCCACACCAACGACTGTGGAGGGCAGGGAGAGTGTGCGTGGACCCATAGTGGCGAGGCAACAGGTCCGTGGCAGCAGGGCCGGTGGGAGGGCCAGGGTCACCACCAGACCTCAGGAGGAGTAGACACCATCCCTGGATCACTTCCCCAGAGTTGTGGAGGAATACCAACAGGTCCAGGCACAAAGTGGCCGGTCTGATGAACTATTACAGGAGCTCATCTTGCTGAAGAGGTCCATCGACAACCGTCTTGGATGGTGGACCTCATGGGCCAGAAAGTGGTGTTACTGAGGGACATATAAATAAAACACCTTACACACTACAATTTGTGCAGTCTTGTCTTTAGTGCTATTTTGACTGTGTCCAAAATGCCCATGATGTATACAAAAGATTTACATTATGTAGGCCAGGATGACTCCGTAGCACCTAGGGAGACACAACAAAACAACAGTCACTGGCGTCAGTGTGCTATCACAGACATAATACCAAACATCAACATAACTGTACAGGCAGACAACACAATGTGCAACAAGTGTCAACAAACAGAGTCCAGCATATGGTCACATGTTGAAATGTCACTGACACATTTTCGCATACAAGTGACTCCACATGTGCCTGTCTGTTACATCCACGCATAGCCTTTCACAACAACACCAACCGCACCAGACAATGAACAAGTCGTACCTCGTCACCCACCTTCAAGTGAAGTAGCGGTCGATGAGCTGTTGGCGCAGGTCTACTCCTTCCTCCTCTCAACTGTCCTCATCACTGGACTCAGGTCCTTGAGCAGGCGGTGGCCTTGGTTCCTCAAAATTGTCCATGAGCAGGGGGATCCCCTTGAGGATGGCCAGGTTGTGCAGCATACAGCATGCCACAAAGGTCTTGCAGACCTTCACAGGCGAGTATGCCAGTGTACCTCCTGTCATGTCAAGGCAGCGGAATCTTGACTTCAGCACGCCAAAGGTCCGCTTGATTACACGTCGGGTCCTGTGTTGGGCCTCATTGTACCGGACGTCAACCGGGGTCCTGGGATTCCTTAGCGGGCTCAACAGCCATGGCCGACTGGGATATGCCGAGTCACCTGTAAATGACAAACACCCATTGCAATGTTGCACAGCCAGATAGAAGCAGGTAACACACAGCATGCCATATCAGTCGGCATACTCGGGATGCAGATTTTCCATCATCCGTGGCACCATGCTGTTCCTCATGATGTACGAATCATGTGCAGAGCCAGGAAATCTTGCACACACATGGGAAATGGTCATGTCCGCAAGGCACACCACCTGCACATTGATAGAATTATAATGTTTACGATTTCTAAAAATGTGCTCAGTTGCCTGTGGTAGCACCAGACCTACATGGGTGCAATCGATGGCACCAACAACATGGGGGATGCGCCCAAGGGGATAGAAGTCACCCTTCACACTGGCCTATTCTGCTCCCCTGGGGAAATGAATGTAGCGATTCTTATATCGCATTATGGCTGAAAGAACGTCCCTCAGCACCTGGCTGAACATGGGCTGCGACATCCCTCCAGCGATGGCCACGGTCTACTGGAAGGAACCAGTTGCAAAAAAGTGGAGGGCTGCCATCACCTTTTATGTGGGTGGGAATGCTGTTGGATATTTGTGGCGAGGCTGCAGGTGGGGATCCAAAAGATCAAACAGGGTCTTCAGTGTTGGGCTGTTGAAGCAGAATTTCCGAATGATTGCAACATTCTCCATGTCCTCCAGCACTGTCAGGTGACGTAGGAGATTTGGCCTCCTCCTAGTTGAGATGTAAATGTGCAAATGTCAGTGACAACCATCATGAGATGGCCACAGTACTCACCATCAACGATGTCATGGCAAACCAAAGACTACCCTTAGAGATGCATGACACACCAGGTTACATGGGTGGCCAGTTGAGACACACAGAGGGCACACCTCTCCACTAACAATACACAAGTGCCGCAAATAACACATAGGTCAATGTGAATGCACACATACTGAACCACACATTTCACATGTGCACGCCTGGTGCTGTACCATCCACCAATGTGCCTAAAATGACCATGACTGTATCATACCCATCTGCTGTACCTGTCACTCCTCAATGCATCATGTAGACTCTGCACACATCCACAACACAATGATCACAGTAGACGGAAAAATGTCAGTTGTGTGCATGAGCTAATGTGAGAGCACCAGTCTGGTGCAATACCATACAGTGAGACAAGCCTTTACAAGCTCAGCACTGACCCACAACACATTGATTCCTTCAACATCATTTACACCAGCTTAAGAGTGTCAAGCATAATCAACCATCAAATGCATAAGTGACATGGCAGGGATCACACACAAAAGTGCGTCACACAGAACGTGCGTCCGCCTGTGAACGATATGGAAGAATGGCATTGTGTGTACAATGATGTGCCCTTCACCATGTTGCTGCTGTGTACTGATGCAGTGTTCACGATAGACATAGCCAGTAAATGTTACTAAAATAGCGGTAGCTACGGCCTGGCCCCGGCGGTGTGACACCAGCACCCCCCCTTCACAAGTGCGGTAGCCATTGGCATAGAGACATGTGTAGATGGCTGTGGGCATAATCCGCCACCCAAATGACGGTAGCTACCACCTGGCTCTCGCTGTGCATTACCACCATGGAGCATTACCTACAGCCCATGGCAGCGATGATCGCGGTGGCATGATGCATATTTGAAAAGCATGGAAGGTGTGCACCGCCACCGCGGAGGCGGTCATTGGATGCTTTTGATAGATGCACCATCGCGGTAGCGCACCCATGGCCCCCCGTGATGTATCACCACAATGGAGCATTGCCTACAGCCAATGGCAGCGATGATCGAGGTGGCATGATGCATATTTGAAAACCGCCACAGCGGAGGTGGTCATTGGATGCTTTTGAAAGAGGCACACCTGGACAACCGATTGTTGCAGTTTTTCAGCTTACAAAGGAGCCAAGGGGGCTATAAATCTGTGGGAGTGAGCCTCACATTTCCACGGCTCACAGACCCTGCTGCCTGGGACCCTCTACTGCTGCTGCCTCAAGAGCCTGCTGCCTGGGACCCTCTCCTGCTGCAGCCTCAAGAGCCTGCTGCCTGGGACCCTCTTGTGCTGCTGCCTCAAGAGCCTGCTGCCTGGGACCCTCTCCTGCTGCTGCCGCAAGAGCCTGCTGCCTGGGACCTTCTCCTGCTGCTGCCTCAAGAGCCTGCTGCCTGGGACCACTCACCACTCACTTCCACCACAGGTGTCCCATGTCCAAAGGAATGGCAAGGACAGAGAAGATCAGTGCTGGTCCATTCACAAGTGAGGAGCTGGAGGTCCTTGTGGATGAGGTGCTGGCACAGTACTCAAGGATGTTTGGTGGTCCCAGTGTAGTGGTAAGTCACCATGAAGGTAGCTGTAGGGAAGGGGGGGGGGGTCAGACGTGTAGTTGTGCTGCTGCAGTATATGCCTGGGGTGTGGGGTTGCGTCAAACACTGACAGACACGCTGTCTCCAGGGTGAGGGAGTGTGTGTGTCCCAAAGTCACTCTTTTCCATGCCTGTACTTGTATGTGTGAGTGGGGTGTGTTACATTGTCAGCCATACAGAGCCACCGGATGTTAGCCATGTAGGTGCCAGGACAGTAATTGATTGTGTGAATATTTCAGTGTGCCCCTGTTTTCTGACTCAGTGTGACCCAGAGAGTAGGTCCAGTGACTGCCTACCCAAATGAGAAAACATCAACAGACTTATATGCTCCTTGCTCCAGTTCCTTCACAGTGAATCGTAGATATGGCCCATCTGTGTCCTGTTTAATTGCACACTTACACACTTCTGTTGATGCATATTGTGTTGATGCATCCTGCATTTGAGAGATTGTCATGGACCCTCAACGCCCCAATGTGTGCATGCAATCTCATCTGTTTGGGCCATGCAGAGTGCCCTTGTGAGGATTGCCCCAGTTTTGGAGGGAGGGAGGTTACAATTAGTCCTGAGTCTGTGTCTTGCTACCGTACTGATCGATGTTGGTACCTGACACTGTGTAACTGGTCATTTACCCTTCTTTTCTCTCACACCTGTAGCTCAAGGTTTACCAGCGTAAGGCTGTGTGGAAGGCCATTGCAGCAAAGGTGCGAGCTTTGGGGGTATCGAACAGACGACGCACCCACTGTCACAAGAGGTGGGACAACATCAGCCGGCTGGCAAAGCAAGTGGCAGAGATGATCTTGGGGATGCTACCACGCACAGGACGTTTGGCACGGCGCAGCATGACTGCACTGATGGGCCACATCCTGGCAGTGACTCACCCAGACATGGATGCACGTCTGAAGGAGCATCGCCAGCAAGGCAGGGGTGGTGGGCATCTGGGGAGGGTGCCTTTTGCTGGGAGTGGATGCATGTGTACAGGGCCTGTGACAGCGGTGACCCATGTGATGTCCATGTGTTGCTGTGCTGTGTAATGTGAGTGGCTGCAGTGATGTGTGCTTGTATGAGGCATTGGGCCACCCTGGCCTTACTAAGCTGATCCTCCCTGCTGTACTTTCACATTGCCAGATGTGTTAGGCTTGACATGGTCATTCATCATTGGGATAGTGTGGGGGATCTATTATGGGGTGAACAGCAGTGTCCACTTTCTGAGTGTGACTTTATTAATGCCTAGTTTGCATGCACCTTCATCGTTGAGGCCCACACATCTGAAAACAATGTGCCTCAGATTACCACATGGTGCTTGCTATGGCCTACTTGGCATTGTGGACTGTAATGTCATAATATGTGTGCGTGTTGTCCCCTCCTGTTCTCTGAAGGTCTGTCAGTGGTAATAAGTGTTGTACCCACATCAAGTCCCTAGGTGAGGGCAGGGCAAGTTGTGTGTGTGGTGCACTCCATCTACAGGCATGGTGTAGTGCTGTCTGGCATCAACCTGGCTCACTCATGGCAGATATTCTGCATTACAGGCACTCTTGTGGTCTATGTTGTGTGTTGCTGCACAGTGATAGCAGGGTGGGGAGGTTACCATGTAGATTTGGGCCTCTCCTGTATGCATTCATTTGAATTTGTGTGACCAGATGATGACACTTACACAACCCTGTATCTCTCTCTCATGCTGATTCGAAAGAGACCACAGAAGAAAATGAGCCAGAAACCAGTGGTGGCGAGAGTAGCACAACAGCTGCAGTGGAGCCAGTGACACAGAGCCCACCAGCGCATCTGAGGGGGACCGAAGTATGCAGGAGAAATCCGTGGATGATACACAGATTAGCACATCATCTGATGCCAGTGGGGGGCATCCATGTTGGCAGGCATAGGGGATGGGGAGTCTGCATCATCATCTACCACCCAGCGGCCAGTGCCCAGCCTCTCATCCACTTCCTCTGGTGCTGCCCATATCCGTGTCACTAAGAGGGGACGAGACACATTCAAACCTGGTACCACTGCCCCTGCACCTGTCCCCCCTGCTGCCATCAGTGCAGAGTGTGTAGAGCTCCTGTGCCAGCTTTGTGTGGGCCAAACCGTCCTGCTCAATGCCTTCAGGGACCATGACAAAAAATTAGGCCAGGTGGTTGCATACATGGAGGGCATATACTTTGAGGTGGGTGGGCTACACCGTACAGTCCAGGCGTTGTCATCCACAGTGACGTCTGCCCTTCAACAGGCACATGCTCCCATTCCAGCTCAGTTGCCTTTGTCCACCCCCCAGTCAGTGGCCACATCAGATGACAGGGACCACGGTTTGCCTGCATCACCAAAAAGATACAGCACACGGAGCACACAACAGACACAACCCAAACACTCCCGTCCACAGACACCATCCCCACTGAAGAGCAGGGCCAACCCAGAATGCACAGACAAGAGCAAGTCAGGGAAGAGCAAGGCCAGAAGAGCAATAAGGCAGATTGTTGCAGTTTTTCAGCTTACAAAGGAGCCAAGGGGGCTATAAATCTGTGGGAGTGAGCCTCACATTTCCACGGCTCACAGACCCTGCTGCCTGGGACCCTCTACTGCTGCTGCCTCAAGAGCCTTCTGCCTGGGACCCTCTCCTGCCTCAGCCTCAAGAGCCTGCTGCCTGGGACCCTCTTGTGCTGCTGCCTCAAGAGCCTGCTGCCTGGGACCCTCTCCTGCTGCTGCCGCAAGAGCCTGCTGCCTGGGACCTTCTCCTGCTGCTGCCTCAAGAGCCTGCTGCCTGGGACCACTCACCACTCACTTCCACCACAGGTGTCCCATGTCCAAAGGGATGGCAAGGACAGAGAAGATCAGTGCCGGTCCATTCACAAGTGAGGAGCTGGAGGTCCTTGTGGATGAGGTGCTGTCACAGTACTCAAGGATGTTTGGTGGTCCCAGTGTAGTGGTAAGTCACCATGAAGGTAGCTGTAGGGAAGGGGGGGTGTCAGACGTGTAGTTGTGCTGCTGCAGTATATGCCTGGGGTGTGGGGTTGCGTCAAACACTGACAGACACGCTGTCTCCAGGGTGAGGGAGTGTGTGTGTCCCAAAGTCACTCTTTTCCATGCCTTTACTTGTATGTGTGAGTGGGGTGTGTTACATTGTCAGCCATACAGAGCCACCGGATGTTAGCCATGTAGGTGCCAGGACAGTAATTGATTGTGTGAATATTTCAGTGTGCCCCTGTTTTCTGACTCAGTGTGACCCAGAGAGTAGGTCCAGTGACTGCCCACCCAAATGAGAAAACATCAACAGACTTACATGCTCCTTGCTCCAGTTCCTTCACAGTGAATCGTAGATATGGCCCATCTGTGTCCTGTTTAATTGCACACGTACACACTTCTGTTGATGCATATTGTGTTGATGCATCCTGCATTTGTGAGATTGTCATGGACCCTCAACGCCCCAATGTGTGCATGCATCTCATCTGTTTGGGCCATGCAGAGTGCCCTTGTGAGGATTGCCCCAGTTTTGGAGGGAGGGAGGTTACAATTAGTCCTGAGTCTGTGTCTTGCTACTGTACTGATCGATGTTGGTACCTGACACTGTGTAACTGGTCATTTACCCTTCTTTTCTCTCACACCTGTAGCTCAAGATTTACCAGCGTAAGGCTGTGTGGAAGGCCATTACAGCAAAGGTGCGAGCTTTGGGGGTATCGAACAGACGACGCACCCACTGTCACAAGAGGTGGGACGACATCAGCCGGCTGGCAAAGCAAGTGGCAGAGATGATCTTGGGGATGCTACCACGCACAGGGCGTTTGGCACGGCGCAGCATGACTGCACTGATGGGCCACATCCTGGCAGTGACTCACCCAGACATGGATGCACGTCTGAAGGAGCATCGCCAGCAAGGCAGGGGTGGTGGGCAACTGGGGAGGGTGCCTTTTGCTGGGAGTGGATGCATGTGTACAGGGCCTGTGACAGCGGTGACCCATGTGATGTCCGTGTGTTGCTGTGCTGTGTAATGTGAGTGGCTGCAGTGATGTGTGCTTGTATGAGGCATTGGGCCACCCTGGCCTTACTAAGCTGATCCTCCCTGCTGTACTTTCACATTGCCAGATGTGTTAGGCTTGACATGGTCATTCATCATTGGGATAGTGTGGGGGATCTATTATGGGGTGAACAGCAGTGTCCACTTTCTGAGTGTGACTTCATTAATGCCTAGTTTGCATGCACCTTCATCGTTGAGGCCCACACATCTGAAAACAATGTGCCTCAGATTACCACATGGTGCTTGCTATGGCCTACTTGGCATTGTGGACTGTAATGTCATAATATGTGTGCGTGTTGTCCCCTCCTGTTCTCTGAAGGTCTGTCAGTGGTAATAAGTGTTGTACCCACATCAAGTCCCTAGGTGAGGGCAGGGCAAGTTGTGTGTGTGGTGCACTCCATCTACAGGCATGGTGTAGTGCTGTCTGGCATCAACCTGGCTCACTCATGGCAGATATTCTGCATTACAGGCACTCTTGTGGTCTATGTTGTGTGTTGCTGCACAGTGATAGCAGGGTGGGGAGGTTACCATGTAGATTTGGGCCTCTCCTGTATGCATTGATTTGAATTTGTGTGACCAGATGATGACACTTACACAACCCTGTATCTCTCTCTCATGCTGATTCGAAAGAGACCACAGAAGAAAATGAGCCAGAAACCAGTGGTGGCGAGAGTAGCACAACAGCTGCAGTGGAGCCAGTGACACAGAGCCCACCAGCGCATCTGAGGGGGACCGAAGTATGCAGGAGAAATCCGTGGATGATACACAGATTAGCACATCATCTGATGCCAGTGGGGGGCATCCATGTTGGCAGGCATAGGGGATGGGGAGTCTGCATCATCATCTACCACCCAGCGGCCAGTGCCCAGCCTCTCATCCACTTCCTCTGGTGCTGCCCATATCCGTGTCACTAAGAGGGGACGAGACACATTCAAACCTGGTACCACTGCCCCTGCACCTGTCCCCCCTGCTGCCATCAGTGCAGAGTGTGTAGAGCTCCTGTGCCAGCTTTGTGTGGGCCAAACCGTCCTGCTCAATGCCTTCACGGACCATGACAAAAAATTAGGCCAGGTGGTTGCATACATGGAGGGCATATATTTTGAGGTAGGTGGGCTACACCGTACAGTCCAGGCGTTGTCATCCACAGTGACGTCTGCCCTTCAACAGGCACATGCTCCCATTCCAGCTCAGTTGCCTTTGTCCACCCCCCAGTCAGTGGCCACATCAGATGACAGTGACCACGGTTTGCCTGCATCACCAAAAAGGTACAGCACATGGAGCACACAACAGACACAACCCAAACACTCCCGTCCACAGACACCATCCCCACTGAAGAGCAGGGCCAACCCAGAATGCACAGACAAGAGCAAGTCAGGGAAGAGCAAGGCCAGAAGAGCAATAAGGCAGACATCAGGATCTTATGCCGCAGAGGCATCACCAGCAAAAGACTCTCCTGTCACTGCAAAAACACACAGACCTACCCATACAGTGTCTGTGCCCACGGAAGAGCACAGGGACACATCCACCCACCACATCAACTCCAATTCCAAGACCTTTGAAGCAGGTGGAGGAGGGCACTGTAGTGACCACCCCTGGCAAAAAGGGAAAGGAGGGCACTGTATAGACCACCCCTGGCAAAAAGGGAAAGGAGGGCACTGTAGAGACCACCCCTGGCAAAAAGGGAAAGGAGGGCACTGTAGGGGGTACACCTGGAAAAGAGGGGAAGGTGGTCCAAAGGCGTAGCCAGACCAAGCGTTCCGCAGGATCCAGCACATCAGCAGAGGTAGTGCCAGTGTCTGCACCTGATGTGGGACAGTTGGTGTGTGTGCCTGTTGTGTCATCACCACTTCCTAACAACCCCAAGACAGGGAAGGGCACCCCACAACCCTCTCCCACCCACACTGTGTCAGAGGTCTGCATGACTCCACCTCCACGTGCCACTATGCCTCCTGGTCCACACAGCCCTCCAGCTTGCCAAGCTACTGTTAGCCCCACATCACCTGGGGCTCTGTCACCCCAGTCAAGTGGGCCTGCTGTCCCCAACACACAGCCAGGTCCAAGTCTGCATGACAGCCAGGAGTGAGTTGACATCCCCCTCATACGCCTGTGCCTCATACAGGTGTGCTAGTCCTGACCATTGTTTACAACCTGGGTGTGTTGCTGGCCCTGTCGCTCTGCTGTGCTGTACTCTCCCCTGTGCAGCCTCTTTTTCTTTTTCTTTTTTAAAATCTTTTTATTAACATTTTTTACATAATAAATGCATTCCCACCCACCCCTCCTCCCGACTCCCAGCCCAAGATCATGTCATAAAGGAACGACTTATTACATTCATAAATCTGAAATTAATCCATTATAATTCGCATTTCCTGAGCATAGAAAGAGAAAAAGAAGTAAACTAACAAAATACATTCATGTATGTCTCTGAATCCACAGCAAGAGCGGTGCCCAGATCTGCATGCCCCTTAATCTTTTTTAAGCTCCTTTGTTCCCATAGATTGCCATTTCCAGACTGCAGGTCGCTAATAGTCTAGCCCCTCCATTGTTGGAATACCGGTGGGGTAGGATCTAGCCAGGCGGAGGGGATACTAAGTCAGAATATTGCCATAGCCACAAATATCAATCCTTGTGTGTTTGTATGCTGTTCACCATTCACTACCCCCAGCATGATTTTGTCTGTTGAAACTTCTACTCTTGTTTGGCATACTTCAGAAAGAAATTCCGACATATCTTTAATCAGGCCGGAGAGCGTGTTACAAGTGGCAAACATATGAACAATATCAGCCCCATAGAGTGCACAGTGAGGACATGTAGTTCCCTTCCCTGTTCCCCATTTGGCGATTTTCTTAGGTGTGTAATACAGGGAAAAAATGTTTTATAAAATTGTGCTTGTAGCTTTTTCGAGATTAACAAGTTTAGGGCTAAATCATAGGCCATGCGGGGGATTGTAATATGAACTCCCAGCAGAGCCTGCCAGACAGTGCATTGTTTATCCATATCATCTGGGGAGGCTAGATTCAATATTTCATAAATTTCCCCGATTCTGGGAGTAATTTTTTTACATAAATCATCAATCAATTGATTATTCTGGAAATTCTCCCGCCCGCCAGTTTTCTTTATTAAGAAATCCCTGACCTGCAGAAACTTAAAGAAGTACTTATGGCTAATATTATATTCCTCATGTAGGTCTTCAAACACCTTAAGACAGCCTTGTTTATAAAAACAGCCCAGCTGCACCACCCCTACCGAGGCCCTTCTGTTCATACAGCTACGTGAAATATTGGGGGTAGATCGTTATTGCTGTTCACTGGCGTATAAAATGAAAATCGCCCCAACCCCAAAATCTTACGAACACTACACCACACTTTTTAAACCCCTACAATAGATTTAAACTTGACTTTCTTAAAGCAGCTATCGTTGGTATGTCGCCAAAAAAAACCAGCGCAATCTTCTCCTAGTATAAGTTATTGAGGGGACGGGATCTCTAGGTTAATACCCTCATGTGAAATCAGTTTAACGCAATATTTCAGGACAGTGGCCCAATAATACAGTTTCAAGTTAGGTAGAGATAAACATCCTCTTTCCTTTGGGAGTACCAACCGTTTAAGGGCCCTTCAGGGTTTCTTATATCCCCAAATAAAGCTTGAAAGCATAGATTCAATAATCCTAAACTTTTTTGGGGAGAACTCAAGGCAAATGGTCCTAAAGAAATATAAAAATCAGGGCAAAAAAAGCATCTTAATCAGATTACAGCGGCCCCCTATGGTCAAATGTATATTATCCAGTCGGGCCAACTCCTTAGTTCGAGAGATCAATGGGTTTAGGTTGATATCCACAATATTTTGAATTTTTGCACTTATTGTAACACCTAGGTATACGGCCTCCTCCGTCACTCTTGAATCTCCCATCACAATCTAATTGTTGAGTACAATCTGGGTTTTGTTGGAGTTCAATTTATATCCAGATACTAATACGAATAGGTGTGCTTCTTCTTCTATCACTGGCATGGCTAGGTTAGGGTCTCTAGTGACAAGCGCAATATCATCGGCGTATGCCAAAATTTTTGTGTTATAACTACGAATTTGAATCAGTGGTATAGATACACAATTGTCCAACCACCGAATAAAAGGATCGATATAAATCACGTACAACAGAGGTGAGCATGGGCAACCCTGTCTGGTTCCTCTCGTGATCGCAAAGTTCTCTGACAGGAGCCCATTAACCAATACTCTAGCACTCGGCTTATTATATAGCCCTTGGGTAGCCATAATGAATCTGTTATTAATTCCACAATGAGACATTGACGCCCATAAAAATCCCCAGGAGACCCTATCAAGCGTTTTCTCCGCGTCAAGGAGGATAAGCGCCATAGGGTCTCCTGTTGACTCTGTATAATCAAATAGCGAGATCACCCGTTGAACGTGGTCAGTTGTTGACCGTCCTGGTATAAACCCATGTTGATATTTTGAGATTATATTTTTAATTATTGGTGCCAATCTAGCTGCAAGAAGTTTCGAGTACATTTTTTTAATCCCCATTAATCAGGGTAATTGGGCGATATGAACCTAAATCGAGTGTTTTTTTTTTTTTTCAGGAAGACCACATAAGGTGGGGGGGTCCCTCCCTGAAATATATGAGCAAATAAGACCATCATTATTGTTTTTAATTGATCAGCAAATTTAAAAAAAAACTCTGATGGAATCCCGTCCAGTCCTGCCGCTTTCCCACTATTTAGCGCATTTAAAGAGAGCAGGATCTCATCCCAGTTAGGTAACTCATCCAGCATTTCCTGATCTTTCTTCTCGAGACTAGGCCCTGGATTTACATCTAAATATAAATCTGGGTCCCCAAGCCCCACTATGGGTTCTGTATAGAGTTCTTGATAGAATCTCTGAAACGCGGCCTTTACTTCGGCTGGTTCAGCTTTTAAGCCTAGTCTGGGGTCTAGTATTTCTTTAATAGTGCTTGCTGATGCCACTTCTCTAGTACGCACCGCCAGCTGATGCCCAACCAGTTCGCTCAGCTCGTACACTTTCTCCTTATTAACTAATGCTTTGATGATGGCCTTTTCTACTATTATTTCTGTGATAAGATTTCTCGCGATGGCTACCTGAGCCAATGCATTATCCAGCACTTGGCCCTGTTGGGCTGCAGTGATCAGATTATCCTCGGCTTTACCCAGGTTATGATGTAGTACAGCTAGACGGAGTTTCCCTTCCTTATTAGACCTAAGCGAGAATTGCAGTGTCTCGGCTCTTATGCCCACTTTTAGAGCATCCCATACTATTGCTACGGGAGCACTTCCAAGATTATCTGCTATAAAACTTGGAATCCACCCCCTCATGTGTTGACAGTAATTTTCATTCTTTAACAGAGCCCGTTCAAACGTCCAGGTAGTAATTGGATGTTTATTCAAAGTATAAGATAGGTTCAAAATTAGAGGATTATGGTCCGACAATAAGCGCGGAAGTTTATCTACCGTACATGCAGCTTTTAATGAATTTGACATAAACATGTAATCTGATTATGCATGTCACGAGTGTGGATATGAATAGAACGTGAAGCCAGGATCTCCACTAAGATTATGTTGCCACCCATCTATTAGGCCATGTACCATACACAATTCTTTAAACGCCCGAAAAACTCTAGGTTTCCTACTGTGATATTTAGATTCCGGCCCCATTGTCCAGTCACCGGGGAGATGTAAATTAAGATCACCACAAACTATGAGAGGTAGGGGCCAATGAGTTAGCTCATTAGAAACATATGTAAGCGTCTTGGGTTCATCACAGACACTCCCATAAATGGTGCAGATTGTCATTTTATTCAGTACATTATTATACTTGTATTCGGCGATTTCCCATCTACCAAATTTATCAGAAAGTACTCTGTCAAATTGGAGCCCTCCACCTTTTGCTAAAATTGCCACCCCCTAAGTTCGGACTCCCTGTGTCGAGGCGGTGATAAGGTTTTACCCCAATGATTTCAATAAGAAATGCTGAGAACCTTCAATATGAGTCTCTTGTGAACAAACGATATTAGCTTCCATTAATTGCAGCCCCGCTGCTACCTTCTGCCTTTTTTTTAGTATCATTGAGGCCACATATATTTAGTGAAGCAATTTTCAACTTAGCCATACTGTCATAAATGTTATTGTCATTTGCCTTGCATCATATCCATATCCTATTTTCCTGGTCATTACAGAATTATATGGCACCACAGTAACAACATCTTTCCTATCCTTCATGTGCTTGGAATTTCTTGGTCCTATACTCCCCCCACTACTCCCTTATCCCCCCCTGATCCCCTCCACCACCCCCCCATACCATCCTATGAGGCATCCTAGGTCCCGGCGGGTCCTAGTTTTGGGCGTCCGAATGGTCAGATCGCCACAGCAGACCCCGTGGCCTGGGCAGGTTTATGGAATATAGTGTTTCCCAGAGTCTTTATACTTGTTCAAATAACATTACAAAATTTGCTTTATAAGTTTATATTCCTCTGCACCCAACTCTACCCTTCTAGTGATTCCCAATACTTCCAAACCTTAAATCTTCTAAGGCTGTTTAGGACAGCTAAGGTCAATGACCATCTCCTTCTATAGTTCCTTTAAGTGTTTTTTTAATTATTTCCCTGAGTTTCGTGTCCCAGTTTCTGAAATTTTTCTTAAGTAGTCCTCGGCCTGTACTTCGCTAGTAAAGCTTCTTATTGAGCCCTTGAATATAATTTTCAGCCATGCCGGGTTTTGTAGAAAAACTATAGCTCCAATTTTTTCAAAAGGCACGAAAAATTGGCGCATTTTCCACCTTCGCTCTACGATGGTGCGGTCGAAATCTGGTCTTACAAAAAACTTAAACCCTTTGTATTCCCTTTGGCTTGTAGGTCTGGCAAGATCTTAGATTGCTTCACGAAGAAGGAAGTTCCCAAAATGAACCAGCATGGCCCTTGGATACTGGCGTGGCTTATGAGCGTGTTTTGGTAGCGTCAAAGGAAAGCGATGGGCACGCTGTGTCTCTCTGTCCATATCCCAGGCCTCCAATTCCGGGAATGCTGTTTTGAGTATAATAATCATTGTCCCTCCAGCGTCATTTCCTTCAAAATTTTCTCTCCCCTTCTCATTCTCATTCTCACACTCTTTCTCTTTCGCTTTCGGTTTTGCTTTTTCTTTCTCCTTCTCTAGTTTTTTTTTCCGCATTTTTATTTTTATTTCTCCCACTCTCATGAGGTTCTTGCCTTTCCAAATCTTTTTCCTTTTCCTTTGCTTTGGATCTTCTTGTTTCAGGGCCTCTCTGTCTATCATTAGTTATTTGCGAAGCATATACCGTTTCCATTTCAGCGTTTTGTGGGGGTTGATTGTTTTCCAGAATATGTAAGTTTCTCAAGTACTCTAGACCCTCTAGGGTTCGTGTCTGGACCTCACTTGTGCTCTGCAAAGCCGTTGCTTCCTCTTCCCCCTTATCTCCGGTAAGTGCTGTAGTATTCTTCACAGTTATTTGTGTCTCCGGTGCCGTTCCGACATCTCCAGCAGCAGCAACTCTTTTCTCCCTTCTCTCCATATCCTGTGTTTGTTTCAGAGACAAAGCCTCTTTCTTTGTCCGGTACTGTGCCCGCAATTGCCACCAATTTTGAGGTTGTTTTGGTAGTTTTTGACCCTCTCTGCCCCTTTTGGTACACCAATAGATCAGCTTTCTGGGCACTTTTCGCGCTTCTTTAATGGTTGTCCAGGCTCCTCCTTTAAATGTACTATATTGCTTGCTCAGGGCACCTGCAATATGCTAATCTCTATTGAAAACATGAATTTTCACTATTATTGTAATACTGTCTTTACTTGCTGTTTCAAATTGTTTTTTAGTTTCTCCAAGACAATCTCAAGGCTTTTCTTGCCACGCCGGCCTTTTGGATTGCCTTTTAAATTGCATTTGCCCCTTTTTTTCGCCCCCTTTTACTCTGCTTCTTTTCTGTTTGCCCCTCTTTCCTTGCGTGCATAGGCTCTCACATTTCCACGGCAATGAGATACACAGGATACACGCTGAGATTTACGGCGCCTGTCCTCGTGTTAGCAGATGACGCCACGCAGTAGTGACAGTGTTCGAGTCGGGCAAGTCGGTCGAGTCAGGCGCCAAGAAACACCAGGTGAGATGAAGGGTGAATGAGGGCTGATGCATGAGCGATCCGAGCCGGCAGGCAGGTCAGGCAGAGAAGGTCAAAGAAAGTCAGGGAAAATAGAAACATCTGCAGCAAGACAGAAGCGTAGACACTTCTCCTAGCGTTTTTAGCCTCTGTTACCCTCTATTCTCCATTTCTCCATTTCTCCCCTCGCTGACGAGATCAAAACACCAGCTCCACTCCAGCTTAAGGGCAGTGCACTTTTTCCATAAATCAAACACAGTCCGGCCTTGGGGGTGATTAAGCTAAACACAAGCTGAGTTTTTAGAGTCTTAGAAACCCTCCAATTGTCTGAAAGTCGGAGTTAGAAAGAGAGCATAGAAAGTATATATGTATATATATATGTATATACACAGGAGGTTTTGCACGGATAACTCACGGTTTTCGCAGCCAGGATCATCCACTTTCTTTCCGTTATTTGGGACACAGGCACAGAGTCACAGCTACGAGCGCCAAGAAAGAAGAAGAAGGCATCTCGGTCCCAAACACTTGCGCAAGTTCCAGGCAAGTTCCAGGCTGCGAGCTCCGAGCTCCAGTATCAGGTGTCGGGATACAGGTATTTAGGCGGTCGCAAAGATTGTAGCAAAGATTGTAGCCTGTCGCGGGTTTCTTTTTTCAGTGTCTCTCCTTAGAAGGCTCAACCTTCATGCCTTTCATAACATCTGGCTTTTTCTGGGGCAAGGAGTACGGTGTTTCGATGCTTGGTGCCCTTTAAGGATAAGCACTTTAAGAAAAAGCACTCGACGCTGATCTGCCTGTGATTAACTCGTGATAAGGGTGAAGGAGAAGGTGAAGGTTATCATCATAGCATCATCGCTTGCTCTCCCCATCTGTACCATGGAAGGGTCGAGGTCAAGGTTTGAGGTTTGACGTATTGTGATGAGCCTGCCCAAGCTCACAGAGGGCTGCTGCTGTCGCGACCACTCACTCCGGCGCCATCTTGCCTCTCCAGTCCCCTGTGCAGCCTCTAATGTACTTGCTGTCTCACCTGTGCCATGAACACTGGCCCTGTTGCTCTGCTGTGTTGTGCTCTCACCTGTGCCATAGACACTGGCCCTATTGTTCTGCTGTGCTGTACACTCCCCTGTGCAGCCTCTCATGTACTTGATGTCTCACCTGTGCCATAGAGACTGGCCCTGTTGCTCTGCTGTGTTGGGCTCTCACATGTGCTATGGACACTGGCCCTGTTGATCTGCTGTGCTGTACTCTCCCCTGTGCAGCCTCTAATGTTCTTGCTGTCTTACCTATTCCATGGACACTGGCCCTGTTGCTCTGCTGTGTTGGGTTCTCACCTGTGCTATGGACACTGGCCCTGTGGCTCTGCTGTGTTGGGCTCTCATCTGTGCTATGGACACTGGCCCTGTTGCTCTGCTGTGCTGTACTCCCCCCTGTGCAGCCTCTCATGTTCTTGCTGTCTCACCTGTGCTATGGACACTGGCCTTCCTATTTGTATTTAACCTGTGCATAGTATCTTGCATATGATCATCATTTTGTGCCTTGCTGTTGTCTACTTTTGTTCTACTGCTACATGTGTGCAATATGTGAATAAATACAGTTACTCCTGCTGTGTGTTTTGTCAGTGTCCTGCTGATTAAAGTTATTTTTGTGTTTGCATTTGATTGGCTGTGCCTCATGCTCTATGTATCACTTCAGCATTGCAAAGCTCTTGGCACGCATCGGATTTTTAGATAGGGGTGACAGGGTCTTCTGTTCATTCTGAACAGGATAATAGTGTAATATGTGTGCCCAGCCATGTATGTGTATGGTCATCTTGTGTTGGCCCTTAGTCCTGATACCATGGCCTACATGAGATGTGTGGTCTTGGGTGTAGCAGAGGTGTGCAGTGAGAAAGGTGTACGTTTGTAGTGGATGTGTGTGTGCCCCTGGATTGTGAGAGACACACATGTGTCACCCAGGAGTTGTGTGCTTGTTTTGTCTTGCCCTGTGTATAAGATTGTATGCACTTGTGTGAGCTGTTTGCTGTGCACTGTGATGTGTGTTGGTGTATCCATGCTGTTGTGTGTGACTTCTCCTTGTTGTGTTGGTAAGTTAGAAGCGTGCAAAGTGTGTGAGTTGCACATAAGTGTTGTGTTTCTTTGATCCTTAATGTGTCTTGGGTGTGTTTGTGCAGACTGTGTGGCCCTGCTGCTCCACACTGGCGTTGTGTTTGTGTTTGTCATGCATTGCAGGCACATGGTGTCTTTTCTTCTCCTGTATGGCATGGTATGTGTGGTGTAAGGCCATCCCCTATGTGTGCTACTTGTGCCTGGCCATTGTGCGTCTACCGTCTCTCTATTTGTGTGTGGCACACCCCTTACATGTCTGCTACTGACATGCAGTGTATTTCACTTTGATGTCAGCTTTCCCCTTGGTTTCCATGTGTGTGTCCCTCCACATCACTTCATTTGTGAGCTTGTGCTTTGTGGTGCAGTTCTTGGACCATGCGTGGTGTTCCCCTCTGGACATTGCCCCAATGGTGTATGTGTGCTGTCCTTGTGCTATTGGTCATTCTGTAGTGGCCATGTGCACTTCAGCTGTGTGTGCTGCCCAGTGCTCTAGTGGAGATGGCTTGGCTCTTGTATCCCAGAGTGGTGCATTTGTAGTTGTTGTGTTGGATGTGTGTGTGTTGGCTGTAGTATTGCTTCACTACCTGGGTGTGCTGTTGTATTTGTGCTGTGTTGGTTTGTGGTGTGTGTGATGAGGCTGTGTCTATCATGTCTGTGTGTGGCTGTTGTGCTTGTCATGCACACACTGCTTGTAGTGCATGCAGTGCTGTGTGTATGTGGCCTTGGCATTGCCTGCAGTGCATACCCTGATGTCCTGTGGTGTTTGTTGATTGGTGTTTCATGTGCATGTGTGGTTGGTTCGATGTGGCAGTGAGGGTTTGTCCTGATGCACTTCTTGTGTGATATGTGTTATGGTGTGTGTGTTTTGTTCCTGAGTGAGGATGTGTGAACTCCTGCTGTGTCTGTGCTCAAATTGCCTTTCCCCAGTTTGGCTGACAGGGTGCGTCTGTTTTTGTTGGGGTTCAGTATGTGTTCCTGTAGTGTTTGTGTGTTGTTCGTGTGCAGGCATCTGTTGAAGCATCCCTGTGTGTGTGTTGTGTTTGTGGCTACACCCAAGGTGTGTGTTTGTTTGTGTGTGTATGTGCTGGCAAGGATTGTGAGCCTTCAGTGTGTGTGTGGCACTGGTGTTGTGTGTTCCTTGTCAGCGGCTCCTGCAGTGGCTGTCTCCCTGAATGTGTGTTGTGTGGTGCAGGGTGTGTATTGCACTTGCTTGCTGCAGTGCTTGTTGCTTGTTGGTGTATATGGGGGTGAACAGGATGGGCACATGCCCTGTGACTTGATGGGGTGTGTTGCTGTGTGGTTGGGGGTGGTGTGTCCCTGTGGTGTTTGTACCCTGCCCATGTCTTGGAGTGGCCCTGCCTTCTGCATAGTGCGCATGTGTTTACCGCGGCAGTGACGTGACCGGGACGCTGCTGCTGGTTGGAGGTCGATGTGTGTCCCGGATGCTGAGGGGTGAATTGTTGTCAGGTGGGTCATGTGGGGGTGTCCTTGTGGATATGTTGTGACCCCCAGCAGGGTGTCTGTGTGGTGATTGGACCCTGTGTCGGCCTGTGTGTAGTGTTGTATTTGAGTAGTTGCGTACCTGCGGCGGCGTCCGCGGCGGCCCATCTGACGGTAGTGTTGTAGGAGGTACATCACAGGATGCATATGGAGGGCTGGGTCCATGGCGTTCATTACCGGGTCTCAGCTATCTTGCTCCGCTGTCGAATTTCTGCCTGCTCAGGTTGGACGGTGTCTCCGCTGTAGTACATCTGCTTTTTTGGGCCATCCTAATTTGTGTAGCGGGCGGACGTCATTCTGCACGGTGGTGCGTCTCGATTGGCTCACAACGCAGCGGTTGCAGTCGCACTTTGATGGCGGTGCACAGCGCTCCGCGGCAGACGGGAAGTGACCTATGTTTTGCTATCCTAATGTGGCGGATGTGAGTACTGCTGCTCGCGGGCGGAAAAAGCTGTTTTTCTGCCCCGCCACCGCCCGACTTCCTTATGGGCCCCAAGGTGTCAGCTCATCAAATCACCCTCAGAACATAAAAAGTTAGATGTTAAAGTCGAGACAAGAACTTTGTTTATATTCTGCCTGGTCTGTTCCCCTGAAACTTCAGTCTGTCACTGTTAATCTGTACTCCACAAGTTTTCCTTGGGTACAACAATTCAACATTATGTGGTTGGTCTCAGTTTTAAGAGTGACTTGTTCCAGTGTTCTTGCCCTGGCTCCAGAGACATCTGCAAGAGTAGTCCTTCCCCGACACCTCCTCACCGCCCAGACCAATAAAAATAAACCACGGACAAGTCCACAGTAAATTTCAAGATTAGTCAGAGAAAGAACAAATCACATTAGCTGCTCCACCTATCTAACTACTTCAGACACCTGTCTGCTCAAACCTCTGGCTGAGGTCACACCTTCCATTAGTACTTCCAATTCTCACTTTGTGTGATACTGGCTCTGTCTCAGTGACAGTAGACAAAGACTGGACCCATTTGTCTCTGGCTGTGGTGCTGTATGGCTAAGAGAGCCAAGAACAGTGCAATAAGTGTCAGTCAGGCTGAACCTGGTGGTAGCAAGACATCTATATGAGTGTTAATCTGGCTGTCGAGGAGGTCCCATCATGATGTATACAGATGGCTCGCTCCACCAATTCTGGCTACTCTGGACTGTTGGCCAAGCATCCACTACTAATTGCAATATTATCACTGTGGCTAAATTCACTCTACAGACGTCGTGTTGAAGCTTGAGCTTCCAAGCAGTAACTCAATAAAAAACGACTGAAAAGATTATGATTACACTGCTCTTTTACATGCCAATTTCCAAGGACTGTATGACACTCTTCAGGGCTGTGAAGAGCAACAACAGTATGGAAAGAGTGGAGTTTAAAGTTACAAGCTACTATATCAGGCCACTTAATTGCACGAAGAGTTGCTGCAGTGGGCCCCCACCCACTTCTTGGATTTGCTGTCAAGGCACACATGTCAAGATTGATATCCACCCTTGAAGTAAAGACACAAAGACAAAGGACTCAGTGTCTCAATTGCAGGCAGCAAAATCTGGACAGGAAATCTTAGCTGAAATCTTAGCTTCCCTCACTTGGCCACAATGTGCGATCGTGGGGATATTCACATTACATACCTATTCTTTGTTTTGATTAACTGGCAAAATTGGGAAAAGACTTGAGTTAATTGACATAACAAATATGTGGCAGATTCCCAATCACAAATTATAATATGACTTTTTTGCAATTATAATAATTTGCAGCCTCAAAATGACATGACTTTGGGTCACTTCTTTCATCTTGACTTTCAGTTGTATTGATTAGGATCAGGTGTAACTGTTACTCAATTTCCATCAACAGCACAAAGGACCACATAGATGAATCACTTCCACTTCAGTATTAACAAGGTGGGCTGTCTATTTGGGCATTCTGGCATTTCCCAGGTAGTCTGCAAACTGAGGTACTGGTTTTAGAGCTATATGGGGTTTTTTGCCTATGCACTGAAAACTCTTAATCAATATGTTGAAGAAATGTGTTTTAATATGAACACCCATTGGGAAGGGCTGGGCATGCCCACTACACTCCCTGCACAGTACAGTAGACGGAAGTGGCCTGAACAATTTTGCCTAGGGTGTTTTTTTGTTTCCAATCCAGCTCTGTGAAATGTAGACACTTTATAAGTTGTGAGCAGTGGATGAAACCAAACTTGCGGTGAGGTGCATATCAGGTGTCTTTCTCAGTGGCATAGCTAGGTTGCAATAATCCCTTTTGTAAGCGGTGAAACTAGGCACCCTCACTAGGGTGACATATCTGACTGTCAGCTGCCCCTGATGCTACTCAACCTTCTTCGACCAAGTCTGCAACTGTCATATCAAAACTCACTACAACTCTTATGCACATCTGCTGGATTTCCACTCCCTGCACTGCATTTTATGCAAGTGAACCATAACCCTAAAATGCATTGTCAAAGCCAAAGGATTTGGCTGTTGTAAAGTGCATGCACACAAATACATAACACGCAGAGACCCTAGACATTCACACTGCTATCCTCACACAGGCAGATTACCCTTGATGCACTCATACATGCTTATGCCACACTCTGCATCCACACATGGACAACTTTCAAACTGTAGACTACTTATTCTGCACTTATAAAAGAAATTGTTAATCCTTCATTCTCACAAACACATTCCTCTCGATACACTCACAAAACATGGTGGCTATTCTGCATTCACATATGCACACTGCTCACACATAAAAAGTGCACATTAGGAAGGATTTAAGATTGGAGAGGGGGTGGCATAGGAAAATTGATTTAGATTCTAGTGCATCAGTCCACTAGTACAGTTCAAAGAACTTGAAGTAAGCTACACTGAAGCCTGTATGCCCAATAAGGTTATCTTAATCTCCCATTTGCCATATTTAGACCAGCACTGCAGACTTTATGAGTCTGGCCTTAATGCACTTTTGCGAGGAAGAGCAATGGCAACAAAAAAAGTCCCATGTGCCTGCTAAAAAACAAGCTACTGTTGTTTTTGCAGTGTAAGCATACACTAAACTCATTAAAGAAATTAACACAAAACAAAAATGATTAAACTAAATGTGCAGGGTGTGTTTTTATAAAAGTAATGCTGCTCACTGCTCTGCCGTCTTGGAACAGTAAAATATAATGGAGTATGCAGAATACTTTTCAAGATGGTGGCATGGTTTAGGACCTTGCGGTAATGATGTTTGGTGCTCTGCATTAAAAAATGGTGGTCCAGTAGCAATGGCAGCAGAGCTGCTTGTACTCTCATTACTCAATTACTCAAGCCTGTGTTGGAACTAAAGGAAATTTCTCCAGAGGTCAGACTTCTTTGGATGCAGAGTGACACAGAGTAAGTAATCAAAATACTGTAAATCAGAATATCTAACAATATAAAGGGCCAGTAGTCTAAATGATGTTCTGAAGTATATGAATGATACTGTTTCTGATACATTCCTGAAGTTGGCTTATCGAAAGCTGATTTTATTTGAGCACGATTCTATACTGTTTGTAAGAAAACATGAGGCTGGTGACACAGGGAAAACAACCTTTTTGGCAGGCCTAAAACACACAAATATATTAAGGGCACGGGGTGCAGGAGTGCAGATGTTCTTTTGATCACACACATTAGACATAGTGCACTGCTCAAGAGAAACAAAATCTTCACTGAAAGACATGGAACACATGTGATACTGCAGGGCAGTGCAAGGTGTATTCAAGGACATGGAACAAGTGTGGCACGCAGGGTCAGCCTGTGTAAGCTGACTTCAAAGACATAGAAAAGGTGTGGCAAAGACACTGGGATGCACCATTTAACTCCTCCCTTATATACAACAAACATGCAGAATTTTCAGATTAGGTACAAGTGTAAGGAACAACACTGGGGAGTATGAGCACAAGCTTGACTCATACTCATAGTTAGCCCTCCACACAGAAAACAGGCATGGCATCAGGCAGGAGTACAGGCTTCCCTGATACCCACAGAACACATTGTGATCCAGTCAAAAACAATGCAAATGTTCCTCACATGCACATAACATGGACAGAATGTGCAGCAGGAGTCCAAAAGTGTGTGAAAACACACAAATACACACAATCAATCAATCAATCAATCAATCACTGCATTTCTAAAGCGCGTTACATACCTGTGAGGGTCTCAAGGCGCTGGGGGGGGGGGCTGCTACTGATCGAAGAGCCGGGTCTTGAGAAGTCTTCTGATTGCCAGCAGGTCCTGGGTCTGTTGTAGGCAGGTAGGGAGAGCATTGCAGGTCTTAGCGGCAAGGTAGAAGAAGGATCTGCCACCGATGGTGGTTTTCCAGAGAAGAGGAACTGAGGCGAGGGCGAGGTTGGCAAAGCGGAGGCTGCGGGTGGGGGTGTGGAAGCTGGGTCGGTCATTGAGGTATGCAGGTCCAGTGTTGTGTAGCGCTTTGTGTGCGTGGATGAGGAGTTTGCAGGTGATCCTTTTGTTGACGGGGAGCCACTGTAGGCTTCTCAGAAGGGGTGTGATGTGGCTGCGTCGGGGGACGTCGAGGATCAGTCGTGCCGAGGCGTTCTGGATTCGTTGTAGTCGTCTCAGGAGCTGGGATGTTTATTTATTTTATTTATTTATTTTATCAACTTATATGGCGCAACAGCTACCCAAAAAGGGTTTCCGGGCGCCTAACATACAGCCTGGTAGAAAGCATAGACAGCAAAAGTGGTCAAATTACTGGTTGAACAACCAGGTTTTTATCTCCTTTCGAAATCTGAGGAAGTTTTGCTCTTTGCGAATTTGTTGTTCCTGAGAAGAGGGCATTCCCGTAGTCGAGTATGCTGGTGACGATGGCCTGGGTGACAGTTTTTCTCATGTCGGGGGGGATCCATTTGAAAATCCTGCAGAGCATTCGGAGGGTGTTAAAGCAGGACGCAGAGATGGTGTTGACTTGCTTGGTCATGGAGAGGGCGGAGTCGAGGATGACCCCCAGGTTGTGTGCATGGTCGGTGGGTTCTGGGACAGTGCCTAGCGATGTGGGCCACCAGGAGTCGTCCCAGGCTGATGGGGTGGGTCAGAGGATGAGGACCTCCATTTTGTCCGAATTCAGCTTCAGTCTGCTGTCCTTCATCCAGTCGGCGACGGCCTTCATTCCTCTGTGGGATTGGCTTTGGCGGTGTGGGGGAGGTGATCAGCTGGGTGTTGTTGGCGTAGGAGATGATGTTGAGGCTATGTTTTCGTGCGACATGGGCAAGAGGTGCCATGTAGATATTGAACAGTGTTGGGCTGCGGGAGGTTCCCTGATGTACGCCGCAGATGATCTCAGTGGTTTTGGAGCGGAAGGGTTGAGGCGGACGCTCTGGGATCTGACGGAGAGGAAGGAAGTGGTCCAGGCCAGGGCCTTCTCTTGGATTCTGGCCTCGTGGAGGCGCGCTGATAAGGTGCAGAGGCAGACTCATGACATGTCGAAGGCTGCTGATAGGTCCAGGAGAATGAGGGCAGCTGTTTCTCCCTTGTCCATCAGGATCCTGATGTCGTCGGTGGCAGCGGTGCTGTGGCTGCTGCAAAAACCGGATTGGGAAGGGTCCAGGATGTTGTTTAATTTGAGATAGCGGGTTAGCTGTTTGTTGACAATCTTCTCTGTCACTTTTGTTGTGGAACGGGAGCAGGGAGATTGGCCAGAAGTTCTTGAGGTCCTTGGGGTCTGCCTTGGGTTTCTTCAGTAGGGCGTTGATCTCTGTGTGTTTCCAACTTTCTGGAAGGTTGCTGTTTCGAAGGAGATGTTGATTGCTTTCCAGAGGTGGGGTGTGATGGCTGTGCTGGCTTTATTGAAGATGCGATGAGGGCAGGGGTCAGATGGGGATCCAGAGTGGATGGAGTTCATGGTCTTGATGGTGTCTTCGTTGCTGACGGTAGGCCAGGTGGTCAGGCGGCAGGTGCGCTTGGAGGTCGCGGGGGTGGTGGTCTCGGTGGTGGGTGCGGGGTGTCAGAGCTGTCGTTGATGTCGATGATCTTGCGGTGAAAGAAGGTGGCCAGGGAGCCGCATAGGTCCTGTGATGGTGGAATGTCATTGGCGTTGGAACTGAGCTTGGAGAGTTCTTTCACGATGCTGAAGAGCTCTTTGGTGATGTGTGCGTTGTTGTCTAGGCGGTCCTTGAAGGTGTTCCTCTTGGTGGTCCTGATGAGTTGGTGGTGTCTGCGGGTGGCGTTTTTGTGGGCTGTGTGGCTGTCTGGTGTTCGGTCATGGAGCCTTTTCCTCTCCAGCTTCCGGCAGGTGCGCTTGGATGTCCGGAGGTCTTCGGTGAACCAGGCGGCTTTCTTGTTGGTGTGGTTGGTTGTGGAGGTCTGGAGAGGGGCGAATGTGTTGGCGCAGTTGTTCATCCACTGTTTGAGGTTGGTCGCGGCGGTGTCAGGGTCGATGGGGTCGGCGGGTGGTCTCAGGGCGAGGGTGGTTGTCAGTTGGTCCTCAGTGACCTTTTCCCCAGCAGCGGCATGACAGCTGTTCGGTGCGGTGGTGTGTGGTGGGTTTCTTGAAGGTGAAGTGGACGCAACTGTGGTCTGTCCAGTGGGGTTCGGTAGTGTGGTTGAAGGAGACATGGGGGCTTGAGGAGAAGATGGGGTCCAGTGTGTGTCCGGCCGTGTGGGTGGAGGTTGTTACGATATGTTTGAGTCCGAGGTTGGCGATGAGAGCAATGGAGTTGGCGTTATTGTTGTTCTCGAGGTGGAAGTTAAAATCCCTGAGGAGGATGTAGTCCGATGAGGCAAGGGCGTGGGTGCTGATGAGGTCGGTGATGGTGTTGTTGAACTGTGGTCGTGGTCCGGGGGGTCTGTAGACAAGTGTTCCTCTGAAGGTCGTTTAGGGGTCGGTGTGGATCTGGAAGTGCATGTGTTTGGCAGTGGTGAGGGTGTCGTCGGTGTTGGTCAAGACTCTTATGGTGTCTTTGTGGATGATGGTGATCCCCCTCCAACTCCATTGGCGCGGTCTCTGCTGGAGATCTTATAGTCTTGTGGGATGGGTATGACAAAGTCAGATGCTGAGGTGGCCTTCAGCCAGGTCTCGGTCAGGAAGGCGACGTCGGGGTGGTAGAATCTAGGAGGTCCCAGAGTTCGAAGGCATGCTTGCGAGCGGAGCGGGTGTTGATGAGGATGCATCTGAGGTAGTTGGGTTCTCTGGTTGGTGGTTTGGTCCCTTCTCCAAGGATACCCCCGCACCGCACGGCCACCAGCTGCTGCGTGTGCCCCCCTGCCCGCTGCCTCTCTCAGCCTCGCTGAGCCTGCCGCCTCTACCCCACCCCCGCTGCCCTTGCGGGATCGCTCTCCCTGCCTGTGTGCTGCCGCGCTAATTTTGCCACTGTTTCTGCACTATTACTGTTGCTGCATTTGTCCACTGTTGTTCTTTTTTGTTCCCCCTGAGCCTGTGACTTATTTTTCTTTCCTCATGTTTCCCCTGTGCCCCCGCCCCACTCCCCGCTTCCCGCCACCGTGCCAGTGGCCACGCCCCCTTCCCTTTGTGTACCCTCCCCGCTCCCGCCTCCCAGCTCCTCCCTCCCTCCCACTTCGCCATATATGGCGACCGTGCAAACGCGCAGCGTTGACGCGCAGCGGGAGCGCAGATTGTGCGCCGAAGGCGTGCCAAAGGTAAGCCCGTCTGCGCCCCTCCGCGCCTGGACCGTGCCCAGCGCCCGAACCCCTGGCCCCCGCAGACACCAGCCCACCCGCCGGACCTACGACGCCACCGAACTCATCGCACTCAACACCGGCCGGATCCCTGGATGCTACCGAGCCACCCCGAGGAGCACCCACGGACCCTTCAGCTGCCACTCCTGCAAGTTCTCCTGCATCCGGACCTGCACCGCACCCGCACCCACCAAGCCAAGAACCAGCACTTCCAGATCCACACCAACCCCAAGACCACCCTCAGAGGCACCCTCATCTACAGACCCCCTGGACCACGCACGCATTTCAGCGAAGACATCGCCGACTTCATCAGCCCGCATGCCCTCCCCTCCGCAACACCACCACCCTGCTGGACAACCTCGCCAACCTCGGTCTCAAGCAGCTGGTGACCACGCCCACCCAATACGCCGGACACACACTCGACCCCGTGTTCACATCCAGCAAGGACATCGCCTTCAGCCACGCCACCGGACTCCATTGGACGGACCACAGCTGCGTCCACTTCAGCTTCAGAAGGACCACGATCCACCACCACCAGCAGCAGGTTGCACGAAGAAGCTGGAGCAAGATCACGGCCGACCAACTCGCTGCATCCCTGAGCAAGCACCCTCCCGCCAGCTCAGCGAACCCCAGCCAGGCCGCCGACAACCTCACGAAGTGGATCAGCATCTGGGCAGACGACCTCGCCCCGCTGATGACCCCGCCCAGCAGACCCGGCAGCAAGAATGCCCACGGTTCTCCGTCGAACTCAAGAGCTCCAAGAAGAATTGCCGAGCCCTCGAGAGAGCCTGGAGAAGATACCCAACCCCAGACAACATGACCACCCTCAAGCTCGCCACCCGGAAGCACCACCAACTGATCCGTGCCACCAAGAAAACAGCATTCAAGGAGCGGCTGGACAACAACGCACACAACAGCAAGGAACTCTTCAACATCGTGAAAGAGCTCTCCAACCCCAACGCCGGAAACAACAACATCACACCATCGCAAGACCTCTGCAACTCCCTCGCCTCCTACTTCCACAACAAGATCGCTGACATACACAACAGCTTCAGCACACAACTAACGCTCCCCACGACCGCACCAACGCCCCCCACCACAACCCTCAGTGCCTGGACCCCGATCGGCACCAACGACACCATCCGCACGAAGAACTCCATCCACTCCGGATCGCCCACCGACCCCTGCCCTCACCACGTCTACAACAAGGCCGACGCTGTCATCGCACCCCACCTGCGAGACATCGTCAACACCTCCTTTAACACCACCACCTTCCCTGAGAGCTGGAAGCACGCCGAACTCAGCGCTCTATTGAAGAAACCAACAGCGGACCCCACCGAACTCAAAAACTACTGCTCCATCTCGCTCCTCCTGTTTCCAGCCAAAGTCATTGAGAAGACCATCAACAAGCAACTGGCCGCCTTCCTCGAGATGAATGAATCCCTCGACCCATCTCAGTCGGGCTTCAGGGCCAACCACAGCACAGAGACCGCCCTCATTGCTGCCACCGATGAGATCAGTACCCTGCTCGACAACGGATAAACAGCGGCCCTCATCCTCCTAGACCTCTCCGCAGCATTCGACACTGTCTGCCACCGCACCCTAGTGCAGCGCCTCAGCAACGTCGGAATCCAAGAGAAGGCTCTGGAGTGGATCATCTCCTTCCTCGCTGGAAGGACACAGAGAGTCTGCCTACCCCCGTTCAGATCAGAAGCCACCGAAGTCATCTGCGGCGTACCACAAGAATCATCGCTTAGACCCACCCTCTTCAACGTCTACATGAGCCCCCTTGCGGCCATCGCATGCCAACACAACCTCAACATCATCTCCTACGCCGACGACACACAGCTGATCCTCTCCCTCACCAACGACCCCTCCACCGCCAGAACCAACCTTCACGAAGGGATGAAAGACGTGGCCAAATGGATGACGACCAGCCGCCTGAAACTGAACTCAGACAAGACGGAAGTTCTCATCCTGGGCTCGTCGCCCTCCGCCTGGGACGACTCCTGGGCAGACTCCTGGTGGCCACCCACCCTGGGCTCCGCACCCAAACCAACAGACCACGCACGCAACCTGGGCTTCATCCTGGACTCCTCCCTCTCCATGACCAGACAAGTCAACGCCGTCTCCTCGTCCTGCTTCAATATCCTGCGCATGCTACGTAAGATCTTCCGGTGGATCCCCACCGAGACCAGGAAGACGGTCACCCAGGCCCTCGTCACCAGCCGACTGGACTACGGCAACACCCTCTACGCCGGAACCACCACCAAGCTCCAGAAGAGACTCCAGCAAATCCAGAACGCCTCAGCCAGACTCATCCTCGACATCCCCCTAAACAGCCAAATCTCAGGACATCTGAGAGACCTGCACTGGCTCCCGGTCAACAAGAGAATCATCTTCCATCTCCTCACCCACGCACACAAAGCCCTACACAGCCAAGGCCCGAGATACGTCAACAGCCGCATCAACTTCTACACTCCCACACGCCAACTCCGATCAACCAGCCACACCCACGCCGCCGTCCCCCGCAACCGCATAGCCACAACAGGAGGAAGGTCCTTCTCCTACCTGGCCTCCAAGACCTGGAACTCCCTCCCGACCCACCTCCGCCTGACCCAGGACAACCTCGCCTTCAGGAAGCAGCTCAAGACCTGGCTGTTCGAGCAGTAGCGGACCCCCCCCCCCCCCCCCCCCAAGCGCCTTGAGACCCTCCGGGTGAGTAGTGCGCTATATAAATGTTTTGATTGATTGATTGATTGGTGGGCTGGATGCTGGTGAAGCTGCAGTTCCGGCAGGTGAAGGGCTTTTGGGTATGCTTCGGAATGGCCTGCTAACCGGGATGGTCTCGTCTGGTGTTGAGTGCGTGGAGGGTGCTTGAGTCGTAGTGCAGTCTGATGTTGCGGCGGGCACGGGGTCCAGGGGTTCTGGCGCTGGGCGTGGACCAGGCGCGGACGGGGCAGACAGGCTTGCCTTTGGCGCATCTACAGCGCACCAGCGGCGCGCCCGCTGCGCGCCTCCGCTGCGCTGCCGCGCGGCTTCTCTATTAGAGGCGAAATAGGACTGAGTGTGCAGAATTTGACAGCAGTGAAAATTTCCCTCACACTCAACATGGGTAAAGAGGGTCATCAGGAGTGCAAGCCAAAATGTCCTTACATATAAAACAGGCAGCAGCATTAACGATTGTTTCAAGCACAGAATACCCATAGTAAAATATAGGGAAGGGTGAGCCATTGAAGGTTCAAACCTGGTGGTAGGAACTTGTTCAGTGTGAGGTCTTCCTGAGCACTTAATCCCAAGATTAGCTAAGCTTTTATGTGCCTTCTGCCTGCAATGCATGCTCAAACTTCATGCCCTAAGAATGAAAGAAAAACCATTTAACTTTGATGTCAGACAGGAGAAGAAGAGGGGTGCCAGTCTAGTGACTGAGTTGCTCAATTTGAGAACGGAAAATCTAGGATCAATCCTGGTTTGGCCATGTGAACAAAGTGTTTGATCTTAGGTAATTATTTTATTTTATTGTGCCTCTAATTTTATTCATTATTTCATGTTAGAAAACCTTGAGATATGTGAGTGATGTACAAAAGTCTCCATGAAAGATATCGAACATAGAATCTGTTGACTTAATGGACTTTAATGTCGCTTTGTGTAAAAAAAGAATATAGCCCACATATAGGGTGCACATGACAACTGACTTGCCTCTTAGTTCTCTGATGGCCTTGTCATCAGAGTGGAGAATAGGGCCACAAATGTGTCTACGTGAATGTATAAAAAATCACTTTTACTAAACACCTCTAAATGCAGTGCTATAATCTGATGCACAAAGGTGAAAAGCTTGTTAAAAAATTATGTTTTTAAACACATTTATTGCACCATTCCGTACCAAATGATCTTGAGGCTCAGTTTGTGTTTTGACTCATAGGGCCAAGGCAGCAACTTTACTGAGCTATCCATGGTAATTTGTTGGCTTGCTTACTTCTACTACAGTACTGTGTACAACAGTTACTCAAGTTCCCCTTTCTCAATGTCTCACTGTGGTGGCAACATCTCATTTTCTGAGATTCTGGCTGGTTTCCAGGGGTTTCAGAAGATCATTTGTTCATTGGTGACCACAAGAGGTTTGTTAGAGTTAACCATGTTTTTTAGGTTTCGACCTGGCTGTAGCCCTGCGAAGCAGGGCTACGCACAGCCGAAAACTTTTGTTTACAGTATTGGGGACTTGAATCCGCCCCTTCTTCCATTGGCTAGCTCCATAAATGGAGGCTAGCCATTGGAAGAGATTGGCTGTCAGTCACGTTTTCCCCGTGAAAACGCGATTCAGGGGCGTTTCCGTGTGGTTTTTTTAAGTCCTGCCCTCTCCTCTTCCCATTGGCTGGAATTTTACCTTCCAGCCAATGGGAAGGGGAGAGCGCAAAAAACCCGCCCCCGAATCTGCCGGCCGGGACACCCCCGTGACTTCATTCCCCGGGCCGCGCTGTGATTGGCTGCCGGCCCGGGAGCTGACTTGTTTTTTTTTTACCACCGATGTTTGTTCATTGTCCGTCTTGTTTCCTGCCCGCCCCCCTCCCGCAGTACGTCAGACTGCCCGCTCCCCTCCCGCTCTCAGGAATCTCAGGTCAACCAAGTTGACTCAATGGACAAAAGGATCTAAGAGGTGGACAAAATGCGGCAAATTAACTACAAAGAAGCCATTAAATACAGAAAATCTAATAACCCATTTGCTAAGGTGTGTTGAGTTCCTTCCGAGACTCTGAGATTCGGCGCTGTACGCAGGAAGTGTAAGCACGGCTACGGGATCCTTTTGCTGTTTGTGTTAATACGTTTGAACAACGGACAAAGCTCAGAGGTATTTCATCTGTCAGACTTTGGGATTAAATTACGACCGCTGCTACTCCGTTTCTCCTCACCTTTTCCCTTTCGCTGCCCGCCGTATTATATTCTCTGCAGCCTTCTACGCTCGCTGCTCCTTCGCAGTCCCCACCGCCGCCGCAGCCTTTGGATATTTGGCAGCGGCCACAGCCTTTCGATATTTGGCAGCGGCCGCAGTGTGGGTAGGACTACATGTCCCAGCATACCTAGCAACAGACAGTGGAATCACAAATTACAGATCAGCTGCTGCTGCAATTGTTCATCATCACAAGAACTCCTGCTATCCCGGAGAGGGCATTTGCCGAGGGTGTGTCATCATCTGCTGTTGTGGGGTCAAGTAGAGCGCAAAGCACGGGACTCCAGTGTCCAGGAGTCCGTGCGAAGTATCATCTGCGCTGAGGCCCCCCCCTACACGCCCACCAGCCCCATAAAAACGCCTACCGGTTCCCGCAGCAGGACGAGCAAAGGGCAGGCCGTCCCCTAAGCATTGTTATAGATGACGGCGATGTCGTTTCCAGCACTATAGAATGCCCTGAAACGATCAGCGATTTAGCTAAATTAGTCTCCTTACTTAGGGACGAAATTGTGGCCATGAAATCAGCAGCATCTGTCTGACTTGGCTGAGGCTCCAGTGATTCAGTTTGAAGTGCGTTTAATCATTTGCTAAACCTGTAGCAGGTGACCACCCCCCCTTCCCTGTCCTTCCATCTCCGTTTCACATCTTGCCGCCACCCCCAACAAACAGCTTGGTACCAGTGTGAAGAAAGCTGAGCTTTGGGTGATTTGTGTGAACTCGAGGAGGTGCAGGGGTGTTTGTGTTTAGAGGCTAGACACCACCGTGATCCAATCAGTTAGGAGCTAACCTGTGAATATTGCGAGGGTGACATAGGTCTTTCTGTATGGCTGGCTCTGCATAGCAGGCTAGGAAACCACAGGTATTCCCATAACTGTGACTGCTCGAGCAAAACAGACAACCATGACCCACAGGAAACAATAGCAAGCAGCAGGAGCTCTCTCTCTCTCACACAAACAGCGCTCACTTGGGGTTGGACGGTATCTGCCGAGTGACTCCATCTTATGTGACATCATCAGCCAAACCTATCTTTTCAGCCAGATAGCTCAGTGAGCTAAGAGCTCACGGTTCACACCCTTTGTGACGTCCAGGTAGCAGGTTTGGCTCACGGCAGGGCTGACTCAGCGTGTTATCCTTCAGAGGTAGATAAGTGGGTAATATAGTACCTGTGATACACAAAACTGCAACATGGTGGATGGAATCCAGCACTATAAAAATAAGTTATTGGTATTCGTCCATATTATTGGCATACTCTGCCTTTGTGCTCCTAAACAGATCTCATCCACCATCTCTCTCGAGACATAAAAAGGGAAATTTACAACAAGACCTTCAGAAGTAAACACTTCCAGTCCAGCCGGGGGAGGAGGGGACTCCCGACCGAAGTTTGTTCAGGTGAGCTGCCCTGGGCACCCATGGGCGTTCCGCAGGGACCCCTGACTTCAGTTTGCAAAAGGCACAAGGGGGGGGGGGGGTCCTGGGGAGCCGACGGGTTGACCTTTTTATCTCCCAGGTCGTCCTTGCTGCGGCCCACGGGGGCTTTTACCTCAGTCCCTCCTCGCCCTGGTCGTAGCCGATGAACCCAGCGTCAGTCCGCAGTCACCCGGGACCCGCTCCGGGGAAGGATCCGAGCTGCAGCCGGGCCTTGGGGGGCGGCTGGGACGAGGGCGCTGCGCTGCATGTGTGTCTTCTCTGCAGTCCATAGATGCTAGCAGTAGCTTCAGTCCGCGGGGTGCCCTGGCTGCACTCCGCAGGGTATTCCTGATGTCCTGACTAATCCACAATGTCCCGACATCACCCCTCAGGGTGTTACGACTGCTGGCCGCAGGATGTCCCGACTTGCAATCTGTAATGTGACTGACTGCATAGCACTGAGTGGCTGCCTAGGGAATCATGTCTACTTTCTGTCTTTTGGGGGGTCCTGACTGCACTTTTCATGGGGTGCTGATTGCTGTCTGCTGGGGGCTCGCATTAACTGTACTCTACGGGGGAGGGGTCGACTGCTCTAGACGAGGCGTCCTGACTACACTATAGGAATCTCAACTGCGCCCCAAGGGGGCTGACTGAACTCCGGGAGGGGGGCTACTAGCACTGCACCGCACACAGAGAGGCTTTCCAGACTCCCGGGACTGACTTCAGCTCTCAGGGGGCCCTGACCTCAGTCCATGTGAGGGGGGCAGCGGTTGCCACAATCTAGCCGACTGAAAGCACCTGTACCCAACTGCTAGGGCATGCTAGGGAGTGCAGAGTGACTGCAGAGTGCTAGGGAGGGCTAGGGAGTGCAGAGTTCTAGGGAGTGCAGAGTGACTAAGGAGTGCTAGGGAGTGCAGAGTGATTAGGGACTGCTAGGGAGTGCAGAGTGCGAGGGAGTGCAGAGTGCGAGGGAGTGCAGAGTGCGAGGGAGTGCAGAGTGACTAGGGAGTGCAGAGTGACTAGGGAGGGCTAGGGAGTGCAGAGTGACTAGGGAGGGCTAGGGAGTGCAGAGTGACTAGGGAGGGCTAGGGAGTGCTAGGGAGTGCAGAGTGACTAGGGAATGCTAGGGAGTGCAGAGTGACTAGGGAGGGCTAGGGAGTGCTAGGGAGTGCAGAGTGACTAGGGAGGGCTAGGGAGTGCTAGGGACTGCAGAGTGACTAGGGAGGGCTAGGGAGTGCTAGGGACTGCAGAGTGACTAAGGAGTGCTATGGGGTGCTAGGGAGTGCAGAGTGACTGCAGAGATTAAGCTAATGGCATTGTAAATGACAATGCCATTTATTTATCTGTTTTCAAAACCAACACATAAATACAAATTGTGTCATTTACAATGCCAATAGCTCTAACTTTTCCAAAGGCGAAACCATTGCATTGTAAATGCTTGTTTCTTTAGCATACAACAAAACAAAGACCACTTCAATCATTTATGTTCCCAGTCCCAGCTTCGCCATCGTCCACAGAAACACCATCCGAATCACGACCAACTCCGATGACACCCTCACCGCCGCCGAGCACTTCCACTTCCAGGTACACACCGACCCCAAGACCACCCTCAGAGGCACCCTCATCTACATACCCCCGGGACCACGCACACACAATTCAGCGAAGCCATCGCAGACTTCGTCAGCCCGCACGCCCTAATCTCCTCAGACTACATCCTCCTAGGCGACCTCAAGTTCCACCTGGAGAACAACAACGACAGCAACACCGCCGCCCTGCTGGACAACCTCGCCAATTTCGGACTCAAGCAACTGGTGAACACCCCCACCCACTATGCCGGCCACACACTTGACCCCATCTTCTCCTCCAGCAAGCACATCTCCTTCGGCCACTCAACCGGACTACACTGGACAGATCACAGCTGCGTCCACTACAACTTCAGGAGAACCACGACCCACCACCACCGGCAACAGGTTCCCCGAAGAAGCTGGAGCAAGATCACCGCTGACCAGCTCACCAGCTCCCTCAGCCAGAACCCTCCCAACAACACGACAGACCCCAACGAAGCATCCCGCAACCTCACACAGTGGCTCACCAACTGCGCAGATGACCTCGCACCACTGAAGAACCATCCCAGCAGACCCGGCAGCAAGAAAGCCTCGTGGTTCACCAACGATCTCAAAAACTCCAAGAAAACCTGCCACACCCTCGAGAAAGCCTGGCGCCACGACCAGACAACAGAAAACATGACAGCCCTCAAGAACGCCACCCGCAAACACCACCAGCTGATCAGCACCACCAAAAGGACAACATTCAAAGAACGACTGGACAACAATACCCACAACAGCAAGGAACTCTTCAGCATCGTAAAGAGCTCTCCAACCCCAGTGCCTGCAACAACATCACACCCTCGCAAGACCTCTGCGACTCACTCGCCTCGTACACAACAGCTTCGAACACAGACCACGCACCCAACCACCGAACCAGTGCCCCCTACCATCACCCTCTGCACCTGGACCTCGGTCAGCACCAAAGACACCACCCGCACGATGAACACCATCCACTCCGGCTCCCCAACCGACCCCTGTCCACACCACATCTTTAACAAAGCCAACTCCATCATCGCACCCAAACTCCGAGACATCATTAACAGCTCCTTCGCATCCGCCACCTTCCCGGAGAGCTGGAAACATGCCGAGCTCAGCGCCCTCCTGAAGAAAACCACAGCGGACCCCAGAAACCTCAAGAACTTCCGCTCCATCTCACTCCTCCCTTTTCCTGCCAAAGTCATCGATAAGACCATCAACAAACAACTTTCCACCTTTCTCGAGACAAACGGATCCCTCGACCCCTCGCAGTCCGGCTTCTGAGAAAACCACAGCACCAAGACCGCCCTCATCGCAGCTACCGACGACATCCGGTCCCTGCTAGACAATGGGGAAACAGCTGCCCTCATCCTCCTGGACCTCTCAGCAGCCTTCAACACCGTATGCCACCGCACCCTGATACAGCACCTCAGCAATACTGGAATCCAAGGAACAGCCTTGGAGTGGGGATCATCTCGTTCCTCGCCAGAAGAACCCAGAGAGTCCGCCTCCCCCCATTCCGATCCTAGGCTACAGAAGTCATCTGCGTCGTTCCGCAAGAATTCTCCCTCAGCCCCACCCTCTTCAACGTCTACATGAGCCCCCTCGCAGGCATCACACGCCAACACAACCTAAACATCATCTCCTACGCTGACGACACCGAGCTGATCCTCTCCCTCACCAATGACCCAGCCACCGCTAGAGCCAGCCTCCAGGAAGGAATGAAAGACTTCGCGGAATGGATGAAGCTCAGCCATCTGAAACTGAACTCCTCATCCTGGGACCATCCCCCTCTGCCTGGGATGACTCACGGTGGCCCCCTGCCCTGGGCACTGCCCCCAAGCCAACGGACCATGCACGCAACCTGGCTTCATCTTGGACTCCTGCCTCACGATGACTAAGCAAGTCAACGCCATCTCACCAACCTGTTTGTAATTGTAATTGTAATTGTAAAGGTTCTTCTATAGCGCATGGCTACTCTGAAGCATCCCAGCGCTTAGTACTGACCAGAGGGAAATAGATATCAGAAGGTGCAGAGGCCTAACTCATCTAGATCTTGGGGAACATTCAATCTTGGGGAACAGTACAATTTTCAACACCCTACGCATGCTCCGAAAGATCTTCCGGTGGAACCCCACCGAAACTAGGAAGATGGTCACCCAGGCCCTTGTCACCAGCCGACTGGACTACGGGAACACCCTCTACGCTGGAACCACAGACAAACTCCAGAAAAGATTCCAGCGCATACAGAACGCTTCGGCACGACTCATCCTGGACATCCCCCATCACAACCACATCTCTGCCCATCTGAAAGACCTGCACTGGCTCCCTGTCAGCAAGATGATCACGTTTAGACTCCTCACTCACGCACACAAGGCTCTCCACCACATGGGCCCCAAATACCTCAACAACCGCCTCACTTTCTACACACCCACCCACCAGCTCCGATCCGCCAGCCTCGCCCTCGCCAACGTCCCACGAATCCGCAAAGCCATCGCCGGAGGAAGATCCTTCTCCTACCTGGAGGCCAAGACATGGAACTCCCTCCCACCAACCTACGGCTGACGAAGGACCATCTCTCTTTCAGAAAACATCTCAAGACCTGGCTGTTCGAGCAGTAGCGACTCCCCCTCCTCCCAGTGCCTTGAGACCCTAACAGGTGAGAAGCGCGCTATACAAATTTGTCTGATTGATTGATTCCTAAAAGATGTGTTATGAAATTCTGAGTTCAGGGATACCAGACTTTTATGTCCTATCGTGTTCCTATGAGAAGATATGCTGGTAGCCACTGTAGCCAGCATTCCACTTGATAACCTATGGAGCAAGATAGCCTTACAACAGTGAAAACGAAAATGGCTGTAATTCACTACCAGAGCATGTCACCTGCACCAGTACATGCTCTGCCTTTCACATACACTGCAAACCTGCCCAAGGGGGTACCTTGGGCCTTCCATAGGGGTGACCAATGTGCACAGAAAGGGAAGGGTTAGGCCCGGTCAGTGGGGACACTGACCAGGAGGACATGGCAGTTCACAGACTGCACACAGGCACTGCAGTGGCAGGCCTGAGACACTATTTTGGGGCTACTCATGTGGGGGGCACAATCAGTGCTGCAGGCCCACTAGTAGCATTTGTCATCACCAGCCCTGGCATCACTCAGTGCACTTTACTAGGGACTTCTTGGTAATACAAATATGCCAATCATGTAGATACAATCACAATAACAATTTACACAGGGAGCACTTACACTCTGACACTGATAAGCAGTGTCAGAGGAGTGTCCAAAGCATCTAAACCAGCAAAAACGAAATCCAGCACAGTATCAAAAATGCAGGAGGTAGAGGCCAAAAAGACAGGAGAAACCATGCCAAAGATGCCAGGTCTAACAGTGATGAACTAGCTACACTTGGCAGCTCACAGGTTACAGCTGGCAATATCCCCTACTCTGCAATGGCTGATAGGAACGCAAGGATCCACGAGCTGACGCCATTTATCACAACTGCTGGAAATCACCAATGTACTTGCCTCAATTACCAGTAATGGCAGCACGTGTGGTGCTATTACATCTGAAATGTTCAAATTTGTGCCCATCATTCTTTTCCTCAAACAAAGTAATGATGTGCTTCCTTTTTCATCATGTGTCAAACATACCAGCTGCAGCATGTATGCATTATTGAGTGGCTCATACCACTCTTGTACATTGCACAGCTTAACATTTTTTCATTATGTGTCAGGCACACTCAGCCAAAGCAAATCCTTCCTCAAGTACTTTCCTTCCCAAGGGCTGGATGGGACTTCACCTAAACAAGCACCTTTTGGCTTACATACACAGACGGGGAAAACAAGCCAGTGAAAGCTCATCAGTAACTCCACTTCTAACTGCAACACAAAAAGTAGAAGTTCATGCAAAATATCCATAAAGATTATCCTAAATGTGTCTATTACTAGGAAGAGCTTTGCTGGCTTTAGCCATCCTTCTGATACTTCAAGCTACTTCAACTCAGAGAAGGTAATCACTTTCCACCTGACTACAGTCCCCATGGGTCAACGTGCACGGTGGAAAGCAGGTTTCTGTAATAAACTGTACATTGTGAGCCACTCCTGCAAAGTGAGCCCATAATGCACAGTCAGGTCCACCCATTTTCATTCAAGGGTTCAATTTGTTGCCCTCTGTGGCAGACAAATAAAAGCTCCACTTTGTTTAATTGTTGTTTTACAGATCCTTGTAAATCTGAAGCAGTGTCAAAAAGCAATGGTTTTGTGTGGGAATGCCCACAGCAACACCCATTATACCCCCTTTGCCACCGAAAACTGTGTCAAAGAGGACCATATTTACAAGGCAGCATTGCGCCAAGCAAAAGTTGGTTTAGCACCAGAGCATCTCAAAAAGTTAGGTGGCGCAATGCTCTTGTAAATACACGTCCTTTTATCCAGCACAATATATTTCTTTTCCCAATAAACAAATCATAGCACTTTAACAGAGTTTCAGTAACATATGTTGCTCACCAAGCTACAGCTTACACAAAAGCAGCCTAATGTGAATCACATAGTAAAACCTAATGCATTTACTACTGCTTATTTCCTGAGTGTCCTGTTTGGAGCTTTTGAGTCCAGAGATAAAGGCTCTTGCAAACTGAAAGGGTCCATCCACGAAGAGCAGAGTTCAACTGCAGCATCACTCCCTGCCCTGTGGAAGGATTTCTAGCACTGAAGGTAATAGTGTTTGCCAAGGGTGAATAGCTAGGCTTTGCCTGACCTTGCTGTTATGCAAATTATAAAAATATCTTTAAACATGGGTACAAATTTAGGAACTGGATAGCAGATTCATTCATATATATATATATATATATATATATATATTGAAGAAAAAATCCTCTGACCTCCAGACCAACGGCGCGGCCTAAGAAGGACACAGACCCCACGGCTTCGCCAGTAGGTATATATAGTTAGGACCTAGTTACCATAGGAAATCCCCAACATTCTATTGGGAATAACTTTGGCGGTGATTGAGGAATCTGCGTGTAATTTTCCTTAAAATTGCTTCGCTTCGCTCCGCTCCTTCCCGGAAAGTTTTGGGGGGATTCGTCAAGTGGGGGCCGAGAAAAAAGGGGGGTCCCAAAATGTGTTTTCCCCATGTTAATTACCATAGGGACCTTTAGACACGACTACAGCCCGAACGGCTGAATGGAATTACACCAAACCCGGCAAAATGGTAGGGCCAGGTATGTAGAGGTGCCTTTGCTATGTTTGGTGATAATCCCTCCAGTAGTTCTTGAAAAAATTGAATTTGAAAATTTTCAAATGGCATTTTCTATGGGACCTTTAGACACAGCTACAGCCCGAACGGCTGAACGGAATTACACCAAACTTGGCAAAATGGTAGGGGCAGGTATGCAGTAGTGCCTTTTCTATATTTGGTGAAAATCCCTCCAGTAGTTGTTGAGAAAATTGAATTTGAGCAAATGATATATCTATATGCGCTCACCGTACGCGCACCGTATGGTACAGGTACGTGCGCATACCCTTACGTGCTGAGCGCGTTTCTGATTGGCTGGCAGTCGACTGTCAACATTCCAAACTGTCCAAACCAGGAAGTGTTGGCCACCATCTTGTTTTTCAGGAGAACTGAGGCACAAGAGAGCCCAAAACAAGAGTGGAAAACACGTAAAGGGGGCAGGGTAGAGACCCCCAACCCTCTAGCCCTTCTCAGGGGGTCCCAAAAGGACCCCCAAGGGCAAAATAAATAAATAAATAAAGAAATTGCGGGGTACGCCCACCGTACGCGTACGGTACGCGTACCGTGCGCATACCCCGCGATTTAAAAAAATATATATTTTCTTTGCACTTGGTGGTCCTTCTGGGACTCCCTGAGAAGGGCAAGGGGGTCAGGGGGTCTCAACCCCCCCCCTTTTCACGTTTTCCACTCTTGTTTTGTGCTCTCTTGTGCCTCACTTCTCCTGAGAAACAAGATGACTGCTCAGGTGGTCCCAGCAGGATAATAACATATATAAACGTTATCCGCTAATAGAATTCTCATTTACAAACCCTTTGAAACCTTGCAAATTCACTGAAAAAACCATAAGTTTCAAGCCTTATATAGTTAGGAATTAGCATTTAAAAAACCTTGCAAATTCACTTAAGAAACCATAGGTTTCAGGCCTTATATAGTTAGGAATTAGCATTTTAAAAACCTTGCAAAATCACTTAAAAAACCATAGGTTTCAGGCCTCATATAGTTAGGAATTACCATTTAAAAAACCATTGAAATTGCTCCTATATAGTTAGTTGTACTAACTATATTTTGCGCACCCGCAATCCACTGCTGATGATGTCACATATTACATCATTCATGACATGGTCAGTGACATCACTGATGACATCACTGATGACATCTCAAATGACATTACTGATGACATCACTGATAAACCTGTTTTCCTGGAATCCTCACTGTGTCCCTCTGGTCTTTCTGTTGTGGAGGAGCCTCGTGGTGGATATTTTGCAAGTTTTCCCCTGATGTGCTTGGGGGACCCACCTGTCAAGTCGGCCAGAGCAACATGGGAAAGAGCTGCTGCTCAGTTTACTTACTTCCAAGGGATTGGATTTGCTTTGGCCCCTGCATCCGAGACCAGCATCGCACTGTCGTCTGTGACTTCACAGCAGGACTAGCTGATTGCAGCGAAGTTTTCAGTACCGCTGGACTCGGTTTGATGCGGTATGGTGTATGGTGGGGACCCAGGAGAGGAAGTGTTTTTAGCATTGATACCAGTACGTTTTTACTTTGCACACATTTACGTTTTTTTAGACATCCAGCACTCACTATGAGATTTCAGGAGTCCTGTTTTGAAAGTGTTTCTTTCATTCTGCCGAGATGGTGCAGTGTGGGAATTGCAGTCTCCCAAGGAGGCAGCAGTGACGTTTCAAGTTAATGAGACTCAGCTGGGCTCCCACAATTGGGAGCAGAATTACCGCCTAAAGAACGGACTGATGTAAAGTACTGGTGCAACAAGGCATATGATTAAGGCAGTCAGCCGAAACGCGTCATGCCGTCAGTGTTAAATAAACCTGTTTTCCTGGAATCCTCACTGTGTCCCTCTGGTCTCTCTGTTGTGGAGCAGCCTCGTGGTGGATATATATATATATGAGGTTGTACAGGTGATAAATGTATTGATTGTTTTTGGTTTGCTGAGACCAGGTACCGTGTATGTTAAAGTTATTCTACTGTTCTCACAGGCTCTACACTTCCCACAGGGGAAAAACCCCTTCATGTCTTTTAAGGTGTTAACAGATTTCGGAGGAGGTGTTATGAGGTGGCTCTGTACAAGTTTATCTTTAATTGACTTAGATTTTCTAAAAGTCAGGAGTGGTTTAGCTGGGACATCACTTCCTATAATAGGATCTGTTCGGAGGATGTGCCAGTTCCTTGTAAGGATCTGCCTGAGTTGATTAACTTCATCCGAGTATGTGGTGATCAGACGGAATTTTGTCTTGGGATCTGATTCACCAGTAGTTGGAGGTGTCTGAGCTAGTAGATGTTTCTAGGGATTCTCAGAACTCTCCTAAGTGTATTATCTAGGAGAGCTTGATCGTAGCCTCTAACTAGAAATCTAGCTATACATGCATTTGCTGCTCTGATGAACCCAGAATCCAAAGAACAATTACTTCTCAATCTTAGTAGCTCCCCATATGGGATGCTACGAATCAGACTGGGGGGTGGCTGCTTTCAGCATGCAGGATGCTGTTGCCTGCTGTAGGCTTTCTATAGAGACTTGTCTCCAGTTTGCCTTCATGTACAAAGACCCTTAGATCTAGGTAGTGTACCTCCTGACCACTTATGTCTGATGTGAATCTCAGATTCAAATCGTTTCTATTGAGATCCTCAATGAATTCCTCTGCCTGTGTGGTGGAGCCCCTCCACACCAGGAAGAGGTCGTCGATATATTGACGCCATGCGATGATATGGTTAGCCCATCGCTGGTTTTCACCAGCTAGGGCAACCTGCTCCTCCCACCAGCCTACGAAAAGATTTGCATAGCTAGGGGCGAAGCAGGTTCCCATCGCTGTGCCGCTGGTTTGCCTGAATAAATCACTCTGGAAAAGAAAGATGTTATTTCTTAAACAGAAATTTAAACATTCGATTAAGAATTGTCCATGCATCACATATTTTGCTGATCTCTTATCCAGAAAATATTTGATGGCCTCTATACCGTGGTCATGTTGGATACTGGTATAGAGGCTGGCTATGTCCAGGGTGATTAGCACATAAGACGGATCCCAAGTGATTTGATCAATGTGTCCAATAAAATCCTTAGTGTCTTTCACATAAGATTGTAAGTCAGTGACAAAAACAGAGAGAAAAGAATCAATGAATATCGATAAGTTCTCCGTCAGACTCCCCTTCGAGGAGACAATCGGTCGTCCCGGTGGATACTTGGAGTCTTTGTGAACCTTCGGTAATTGATAGAAGGTCGGCAATACCGGTTCTGGATTTCGTAGAAAAAGAAACTCATCAGTATCTATCATTGATTTATTGCGCCATTTTGTCAGTAGGTCATGATAGGCTTTGATGCTGTCCGTGTATTCATCTTTGTTGATTTTTTGATAGGTTCTCCGATCTTGCAGTTGTTTCAGAGATTCTTGACAGTACTGGTTTTGAGTTAATAAAACCACGTTGCCACCCTTATCTGAGGGTTTCACAACTAGCTCTCTGTTGTTGTGCAAGTTGGTCAAAGCATCAAGTTGTACCAAAGTTAAATTGTTCTTTTTATGAGTTCTTTTTCCACTAGAAAGTCTATGATGAATCAGATATATATATATATATATCCACAATGCATACAACTTCATATATCCTTATTTGCCCTCAGAGGGGCCAGAACTCCAAGCCCCAGTGCCACTTGCTGCATCACCCCCGCCAATGTCTACATCTGCGCGCCATGAGGCACTTAAGAATTACCCTGGTCTTCCGCAAGGGTGGGTTCATCTGCATCTGTTAGCTGCCTCTGTTAGCGACAGGAAGAGGCAGGGCAGGGCCACCCCCCTTGGCTCTAACTTTTCTATGCAGGCCTATGTTGTTTTCAATTATTTTGAGATATTTTCTGCAATTTAATCTTGGAATCAGCCTCTCCTGAACTATATGAAGCCACTTTATGTCAACTGGCATATATACAGGGGTACTAAAGGGGCTTAGAAGCTTCTGTCTTGGAACTAGAAGAACTTTTCTTCTTTGATTTCACAGAACATTTTTAGACTATAACTCTCCATTGTTAGGGGCTTGGAGAGTATTTGAGACATCATCTTCCCCTAGCTATTTGTGCTTTTTGTTTGTATTTGAGGTGTCTTCCTTGTACAATTTATAGTCTGTCTCAACAAAGCTTAGGTGTTATTAGGCTGACTCTAGTGGGGTGGATACATTGCATCACTGCCTAGGTCAAATAATGGGGAAGCATACCTGCTTTGCCAAACAACAAACCCTGCCACAAGTAACCCCTTCCTCATGACTGCCACCAACCTCAATTTACAGCATGTTACAAAGGGCCATAGGTGTGGTAATCAAAAAATATACAGCTCACTGAGAGGTGTTTGTCATTACCTCCTGATCTTTGTCACTTTGTGTTTGATTTATCAATCTCCCAAGTTACCACCCCTGACACCACAGCTAGAGTAACAGAGCCACTGCCTAAAATAGCAACTCGGAAGGGGAAAACTGTCAACAGTATATCAAAGAATGGGAAGCATAAGAAAGCGACTTGAGTTGGAGTTAAAAGAAAGAAAACTAATGAGGGACCATTACCAAGTATGGAGGACCTGGATAACCCCAACCTAAATTTAGGATGCACCTCTATAACTAGATTAGACAAGGATTCTTCTTCTTTGATGCTGAACTTGTTGACAGATTTACAGAGTCAATTTTAGTTGATTGCATAGAATTATTGGCAAGTAGGAACACAAACACTAGCGCAAGCTATACACAAGCCCCAGTAATGGGGTATGATTTTGGCTACCAGGTAGATATTAAAAGTTTGTCTCCTCTAGGCAGGCCAGGTGCGCTGAGGACTCAAGATCTCACCGTCTCCTTGGGTCACTGGAGGGTGAATGGCCATCATCAACAGGCAGGCAAACCAAGTTTTACAACCACAGGTAGGCTAGGTGTACAGCACGCTCAAGACCATATCACCTCATTTGGTCCCAGGAGCGCTAATCGTGAGGTTGGGACTAAAAACCTACTACACTCCAAGCATGGTACAAACACAGATAGCCCCCCTCCACATGGGTCTATGGAAAGCAGAGAAGGGTTGGGGGGAGAGGAGGGCACATTTTGTAGGGCAGAAACAGCAACCCTACCCACTATCAATTTACCCCCCACTTCATCTCCGTATGTAATTATACTGACAGGAGTACCTAAAATCAAAAATGGCCAGAGGGGAACAAAACTGGACCTCAGGAATAAATGGCTATTCTGGGTGGCTATTTTTATACTCCCTGTCAAATGCCATTCAGGGCTTCTACTAGCAAAGAATTAGGCTGGTGGCCTTTAAAATAACAAACTCTGAGCCACTCGCACCCACTCCCTAAACCCCTACGATTTAGCATACCAGTAACCAATAGATTTGAGCTCCTGGAAGATGTAAATTGACAAGCAATGACACTGAGACCAGCGCAGGGTATTAGAAGCTCGAGGTCGACAAGGGAACTAGAAGAGCATAGTGGCGGTCAGCTTAGTCAGACTACTCACCCTGTGTTATAGCCTGAATCAAAGGAGCAGCAATCAGTAGCATATCAGAGGAACAATGGTGTAGCAGAAGTATGCAATGAGTTACCTGGAGTATTATCTACCCCAATCCCCATTCCCTCAAGTAACAGTATACTATGGGAAGGTATACCCAGTAGATAAGCGTCTCCATCAACAAACGAGGGACACCCAACCTCACAAGACCTACACGCTTGATGATGCCCTGGATCAGTGCAAGGAAGGTAATAAGTTAAGGTTTTTATCCTTGAACATTTCTGGTTTAAAAAGCAAATTGTCCTGCCCAGACTGGGGCTGTATGTATTTGGGTTGGCTCGCATCTAGGATGTACAGTTGAACAGTTGAACTCCCCTTCTAATGATATCAAGTTTATAGCACTCACTTTTCCCTCTAAGTCAGAGGTTGTGCCTATTAATGCCTATTCCCGGCCCAACTGGACCATTTTATCTCTACAGGGCCTAGGGATATGGGGGTTGATTGTAGAAGGGATTTTAATTGTCAATTTGCGACCCTTGCAGATCCTACTTAGACAACCCTCAGTGACGATGGCTGGCAATGGTCAATCCTGTTGTAAATCAGCTGCGGTTAGATTAAGCATTAGCGGAAGACATGTTTTGGTTTTTACCATTATCGTAATAAATGTGCCGACTCCATCTTGAATTTGTAGCGGACATTTTGTATGCCATACATTGCCATGTGCTTGTCATGTGCTTGATCCTACCCTCTTGTTCATGGCGCCTGGAGTCTGCCCAGCAACAGGCTATTTTTAGTAGTCTCCGCTTCCAGCATGCCCAGACATACTCACCGACCTCGAACTTGAGGCACCACTATCCTGTGCTCGATTAACAGAGCATTTGGGTGACTTTTCCCTGCTTTCTGACCCGTAGTTTGCCCCATTGCAGCAGATCAGGCACTGGCTAGATTATCGCCTTAGACGCCTCATACGCCGACATCTTGGGCGAGGAGTAGGCGAGCGGTCTAGTGCTCGGCCCCTCCCACACTCGTGGGAATAAAATGGCCATTCCACCCAGGGAGCACAGCGGACGGGCGCAGCGGGCGCGCAGGCGGCGCACCGAAGGCGCGCCAAAGGCAAGCCCGTCTGCGCCCGTCTGCGCCCGTCTGCGCCCTGCCAGGCCCGGGGACTGGGCACGCTGATGGTTTGATCTCTTATACCCGCGAGGATTTGCTGACCTTTAACAACGGCCAGGGCTCCCTGCCTTGGGACTCACGCAACCGGGGTCATAGACTGGGGATCTCAGCTAATCTTTCTCTCCTCTCAGACGATATCAACCAGTCATCCCTTTGCCCTCACAAGCGGTTGGAGCCTGGCTCACAATCCCCACCTTTATCCATATGTTATCTGAATACTCGCTCAATGGTCAAACATCAGCTGGACCTTTTTCTTTTGTTGGAAATGGATATCCCAGATATTTTGCTATTGACTGAGACCTGGCTGACCCCTGACTCGGCCCCAGATATAATCACGGCTCTTACGCCGAACTATTGTATTATCAATGCCGACCGTGAGTCGGGCAAACTGGGCGGGGGGGTCGCGGCTATATTCCGCTCTAATTTATAAATCGCTGCCGTGACTGGTCTGAATCTTCCAGACACCGAAATCGTAGTCCTAAAATTAGAAATGTCCCACGCAACTGTGGTGTGTGTCCTATTGTACAGACCCCCAATAAATATGCAGAATGTTCCTCTCATGTTTAGTGAACTTATTGACGATTTGGTCATAGAACATGCCAGGATTCTCCTGATTGGGGACTTCAATTATTGGTTCAACGACCCGTCGGAAGGTCCCCATTCTTGTGAACTCACCGAGCTCCTTACCAACCTGAATTTTGTACAACATATGTTTTCACCTACTCACTGTAAAGGCCATGTGCTGGACCAGGTTTGGTCTAATTCCCCACTGGTCACAACACCTGGTACTACCCCATGTGTTTGGTCGGACCACTTTCTCCTTAGATTCAACCTCGTCCATGCCCTTAAAAGAACTACCGCCGTGACGGCAGGGGGGCATGCAAGAAAATGGACCTCTCTAAACAGACCGGAATTTCTGCATACACTGGCTATGTCTATTCCACCTTATCATCCAGATATTAATACATCGGAAACTAACATCTCAGACTGGTTGCAAGCAGCTAGCGACATCCACGCTCCATTTAAAAAGGTCAAACTTGCCCGACGTGCGGATGCACAAAATGGTTCTCACCGGACCTTAAAGCTAAGAAATTGGCCCTGCGCCAACTTGAACGCTGTTGGCGACGCAGCTATGCCCCTGATCTAAAAGTCAGTTACACTAAGGCCAGGAAAGAGTATATGAAAAATGTCTTAGCCTCTAAAGCTGCTTATTTCTCCTCCCGCATTATTTACTCCACGAACAGATCAAAAGATATCTTTGCTATTCTCAACGAGTTAACGATTCTAGACAACGTCCGTCCAAAAGCAGCTCAGTCTCAGATGCTATGCGACTCTTTGAATCTTTTTTTCATAGAGAAAATTGCACTTATAAAAGCCACTATCCCACAAAACCTACACCCCACTGTAGATGACTCAATTAGGACTAATCATAACTGCTCATTAAATAGCTTTCCCCTCATTAATCCGACCCAATTTCAGGAATTGTTGATGAGAGTGAAATCCGGTGCCCCTTCGGATAAGTGCCCGCCCTATATTTTGAAAGACTGCCTCTCAGCTATCCCGGCCCCGGCATGCACCCTTCTAAATGATTCACTGACTTCCGGCCTGGTTCCCCTTGCATTCAAGGCGGCTACAGTCATACCTCTTTTTTAAAAAAACGGGGTGGATCCTACCTGTAATGCAAACTATCGACGATTTCCCTTCTGCCATTTCTGGCAAAGGTTTTGGAGGCTCATGTGGCCAAATGCCTTTCCAACTTCATGGAAGAAGCTGAGTGCCTTGACCCACATCAGGCGGGATTCCGCCCCGCCCACTCGACTGAGGCAGTAGTAGTCTCGGTACTCGACTCACTCCGTGACTATGCAGACAAACGTTCCCCTCAGCCTTTGGTCCTCTTGGATTTGTCGGCCGCATTTGACATGGTCGATCATACCATCTTGATCGACAGTGTCACCCAGGCCGGCATCCGGGGCACGGCAGCCAGCTGGTTGAAGTCCTTCCTTGAGGGCCGTACTCAGGCAGTCCGCATGGGTGACCTGGTGGGCACCACTCAAACCATCACGTGTGGTGTACCCCGGGGTTCTTCCCTGTCACCTCACTTCCTTAATCTCTACATCTTCCCACTCATTCAGGCTCTTAGAGATAGACAGGTGACAGTGCTCAACTATGCGGATGACCTGCAACTACTGTTCACAATGGATAATTCTGGGGTTTCCATATCTACCTTCCTATCTACCTTGAGGTTCATTCAAGCGTGGATGGACCAAAACCACCTGAAATTGAACCCAGGTAAAACGGAGCTGATCCTCACAGGAGACAGTGCTAAATATTGGGGCCCGCACTACTGGCCGTCAGAAATGGGCCAAGCACCAGTTCCCTCTACCTCAGCAAAGACACTGGGAGTCATTGTGAACAGTGACCTATCACTCAAAGCACAAGTAGGTCAGGTTGTCTACAAGGGCTTTTTCCAACTCAGGAAAATTCGGAAGGTCCGCCGTCTTTTCACACGGGAGGCCTTGACGCAGGTGGTGATCGCCACTGTGATCTCCAATTTAGACTACGCCAACTCGATCTATCTGGGCCTGCCTCTGTACCTAAATAAACGCCTTCAGATGGTGCAGAACCATGCAGGCAGACTGATCTTAAATCAGCCTAGTTGGAAACCTGCCACCCCACTTCTGTCAAAACTCCACTGGCTCCCTGTGGCTCAACGCAGTACCTTCAAGGCGGGCTGCATGATCTTTAAAGCTCTACACTGCAAATGTCCCACATCCATCAAGAGACTTATCATAAAGTATGCCCCGGTTAGAAATCTGCGCTTGACCAATCAAGGTTTCCTTCAGATGCCATCTTTTAAGCGCAAACATGCGGGCGGATGCAGATTCGGATCTCTGGCCCCAAGGCTGTGGAACACCTTCCCTCTGGAGATCCGGCTCTGCCCTGACCTTCTGTCATTTAGGAAAGCCTTAAAGACCTGGCTTTTCCAGCAAGCTTTTCAATAAATCCCGGTCGCCTGCTTTCCTGTCATACCCTCTATCACTGACAGCGCCAAGAAACCAATCGGTGTTAGTGCGCTTAAGAAATTTCTTTTAACATAACATAACATAACATGTGCAGTAGGATCAGTGACCGTTATTAATTGGTTCCAGACAGGAATGTGCCTACCAGTTATCGGAGACTGTTAACTCCACCAACTCATCGATTGTGCCTTCCAAAATGTCCTTGTATGGTCATAAATCTGCTCTTGTCTTTTGTACCGCCTTTTCTTGAGCCCCCTCATTGTGTATCAAAGGGGTCATGTGCTCTAGTTCGATGTGCTACTCGATACAATACCGAAGGGTGTTGTGTGGGCTGTAGTACCACCTTTAAAGGTTTAATAAACTTTGCTTTCGTATTTCCAGTTTCATTGCCAACTTTTTCCTAAGGTCTGAGGACTCTGTGCAGAGAAGGGTGTACCCTTGCACTAAGTAGGCCTGGCTGAGGTTTGCTTACAACAAATTGGCGCCCGACACGTGGGGCTCATCGGCGACTCAGATGTCCATAGGAGCGGTCGTGACAAAGGATTGGAATCTCGCTGCGGAAGCGTACGCATGCCAGAGGAGACCCGAGTCTTGGCATCCAAGGCGTTTTTTCCATTCTTTCCGATCTGACCATGCAGGTGGTGCCGGTCCTCGACTGAGATCTCTTCTGTTGGATTGCCGTGCAGTGGCCGTTTGGTCGAATTTAGAACTTGGCAGTTGGAGACTGGACACCCTGTGAGTGGTAAGAACCGTTATACGGTACTTTCTGTGGGTTTTGGAAGCCTGTGAATGGCAAGGCAGTTTTAGGATATGCTTGCTGTGGCAATTTTGGAAGGACTAGTCGCTGATGTGTATGTGTATGTGTATGTGAAATATATGTGTTGCAATACATATAGGCAGGTAATGAGAAGATTATTCTCCATGACGATTTTGATATGAACGGCACAACATATTACAGATACTTCAATTGCTACTTTGATTATAATATTGCAAATTCTGCACTACTTTTGGCATGCCTGTTTTTAGCGCACTTCGTAGAATGTGCTGCCTTTGTGGGAATAACCGGTTAAAACTTGAGAAATCGCAACCGGCTCCCCCAGAGGGGACGCCTCATCGAGAAATGTATGTAAAATATGGTCTTTCTTCTATAATGTACAGCACGTTGTGGAGGAAATACACGCGAAAGGATCCTGAGTTGTGTTGGCCGAAGTATGGGTCATTTGATATGCGAAAAATTGAGTATGTGGAACAGTGTATGTTTAAGAGAAAATCTAGACAAGATATGTTTGAAAGTGTGCGAATGTGGGTGAAAGAAGTACGTGAGCGTGAGAAACGTGAGCAAGCGCTGATTGAGAAAGAGCAATGGAAGAATGTGTATGAAAAGGCGCAAGAATTTAGGAAAAAGGAGGCAAAAGAGTTGGAAGAGAGACAGGAAAAAGAGCGTAGATTACAGATATCTGGCCAATATGCTGTTCGACAACCTCTTTATCCTGTCCCTAATAAACCGCAAGATGATTTTTCTTTGTTAGATCGCCCTCCGCCTCCGTATAGCGTTCGGTCCGCCTCATCCAGGGACGATGAGGATTCTGATGCTGATCAAAAGAAACCGAGTACCGGCTCCATGATTTCGGTCGAACGGGTGGCTGAACTTAGGAACCTGGCTCGGAAGTCACTCAAGGATATGGTTACTGTTTTAGAGATTTTAGACGCTCTTAAGGGATGGCATGATAGAGAGCAGATGTATTTTACTGAACATTTTGCAGATGAATTCGTTGAGATGTTTTGAAAAGTATCTGATGTTCTTGAACCTGATGATGTGGCAACTGATTGTAAGCAATTACATAAAGGTTCTTTCCCTCTTTCCCAGCTGACTGATATCATCAAGCGACTGGTTAAACTTCGAAACAATGCGCTTCGCCTACAGGAGGAGACATGAAAAACTAAAACAGATGACCGAACGAGATTGAGCGACGGGAAACAATCATCTATTTTTGAAACAGATAAGACCGCAATAGTGCATGCAAAGCCTATGCATGAGGCTGCGCCTTTATATGTTCCTCCTAAAGGAGCGGGTACCAATGATGACAAATATTCCGTAGATGCAAAAGGGTATTTTATTTATAATTGGGTGTATACTCCCTGGAATAGTGCAGATGTTATGGCACTTAAAGCTGCATTGCCTGACCCCCGTAAAAACCCTGCTGCCTTTTATGAAGAAGTTGAGAGAGCTTTAAATTCTTGTACCATGACGCTGGCTGATATCGATTTGTTTTTCGGGCTTATATTGCCGCCTGATATGAGGCGCTCCGTGCGTAAAGTCAATGACCGTGCAGCATACGGGGCAGTATGGAAAGAGATAGAAAGGGAAGATGCGGATAGGGAACCAGCGCAAAAGCCATGTCAATTGATTTTAGATTTCCCTGGTGCAATATTGACTAAATTAAAAACAATTATTCCCCCTAAAAAGATTGATTTGACTATTTTAGCATCCTGTAAACAAAAGACAGATGAATTGGTTTCAGATTTCTTTACACGTTTTGAGGAGGCCTTTCATGATTTTAGTGGCCAGTCGCTAACGGACGATACGGGCCGTCATTTATTTGTAGACGAGTATGTTACGAATTTATTACCAGGGGTGGCTAACTGCTTGAAATCTAGCGAAAGATCTTGGACAACTTCTTCTCCGGCATCTGTCCTGACAATGGCTCAATATTACGAGCAATGTATGAATGTTTGATTTGTGGTAGTGCACTCTTAGTTTACCTGGTTTGTGTGTTTCAAATATAATCATACAGGTCGTTGGTGCATAGGTTGGTACCCTACTGAGCTCTTAGGGTATGTATAACAAGTCTTGACATGTGTGCTCTGTGGAAACAGGACCCACTCCTTCCTTGCACTCCTTTTTCTTTCTTTCAATTCTTACTCCATAAATTCAAATACTTTTTCTTTGAAAATGTATTTTCATTTTCAAATCATATAACAATTCTGAAGTTGGAATGTACAACACGCACACGTTTTTTAACGAGCGGCGAAAGGTTATAGGATGTTTTGGAAATGGGGGAGCAGATAATAACTATGTACAGAATTGTTATATGATTTAGCTCCGGTTGGAGTTGTTGCATTACTGGACCACAGTACTTAAATATGTGTATTATATTTTCAGAAAAATAATCCCCTAATGAAGAGCGTAATGCTTGAAATGCATTGGGACTAATTATAATCATGTAAAAACATCATGAAAGATATATGAAGTATATGAATTGAAAAACTCGCTACAAAAATGATTCGAAAATGAAAATAAATTTTCAAAGAAAAAGTATTTGAATTTATGGAGTAAGAATTGAATGAAAGAAAAAGGAGTGCAATGAAGGAGTGGGTCCTTTTTCCACAGAGCACACATGTCAAGACTCAATATTACGAACGTCAGGAACTTGAAGCGAAGGGCAATGAGGAAAAGAAATCTAAAGAATTAAAAACAAAAGTCATGTTATCTCAGGTCTATGGTCCACCTTTTCGAGATAATGATAGAGGCCGACGAGGATGTTCTAACTCCTCCTCTACTCGTTACTCTTTGGCTATTGATCAATATGCGTATTGTTAGAAATTTGGTCACTGGGCAGATGAGTGCCCATTGATTCTCTCACAGCGCTATGTCCGTAGCCGAGGATCCATGAGGAACCGCTCGGGAAACTCAGGATCTAGAGGCGCTATGAATGATCGCGCTAGGTTTGATTCTAATGTGCAGGTACAAAATGGGTCTAATGCTTTTGATAGGCGTAACCAATACCAAATGTCTGATTATGCGCAGCCTGAGTTGCATGATTCTGCTTTTGCATATGATTGCGTAGGATGGGGTAAGGAATCAGTTAAAGTTCCAGTAGATCATGAGGGGTCATTATGTTACAGCACATGTTTTGGGTTCTACTGATCAGTTTCTGGTTGATACAGGAGCTACTCGTAGCGCTTTGTCTAAACAATTGGTTCCAAGGGCTCCCCTGTCCGGCTTAACGATTACATCAATAGGGTTCGATGGAACTCATTCCCATAGCCCATTGTCACAACCACTTGCGTTTCATGCTGATAAGTTTACTGCCTCATGCCCATTTTTGCTTTCCCCGAACACGCCAGATAATATTGTGGGTCTTGATATGCTCAAGTATTTCAGAGCCACAATACGATGTTCCCCTGAAGGAGTGCGTGTGATTTTGAATGACAATCCCCCAATAACAGACAAAGTTTGCATTGTTCGAGAAGATACTGCATTAGCTTCTCTACCTAACACTCGGTGGGCCACTTCAGATACAGATGTGGGTAAGATGGTTATTCCACCAGTACATATTAGTGTCAAGGAGGGAGCTGTGTTGCCACGCCTGCCTTAATATCAAATTTCACAGGAGGGTGGGGAAGCACTCACACGAATTGTACAAGATCTTATTCAAGTTGGGGTTGTTGAGGAAGTTCCATTTAACATTTGTAACAGTCCGATCCTCCCGATTTTGAAGAAAGACACTGATACAAGGATCTACAGATTTATTATCGATTTGCGGGAGGTCAACAAGATAGTGGTGCCACAATAGGAAGTGATTTCTGACATCACAACGCTCCTTACCATATTTCCGCCTACTGTAGCAACGTTCTCTGTTATAGACTTGAAGAACGCTTTATTTTCGATCCCTATTCATCCTGATAGCCGATATTTGTTCGGTTTCACTTTGAATAACCGATCGCATAGATTTTGCAGAGTTCCCCAAGGCTATGGCATCTTTCTGAGATTGTCTGGCTTTCTTTTTCCACAATGCTTCTTCTACTCTCATGATGCATTCTGCATCCCATGTCCCTGAGACAGGGAATCTATACTTCTCTTCCAGATCCTTAGTGTAGTCCACCCACAAGTCTAAATACAGCATGGCATCTAAGCCATGCTTGTGGTACATAAAATATCCTGGAGTGTCCCTAGGCGGGACGGGAACTGCTTCTTCGAGTATCCCTTTCCTAGTACCTATCTGACGTAATTTTGAGAACAGCGGCATGATTGGAGTGATTTGGACGTGAACACAATAAACACAGTAATAAACAGTAAACAATCATTCACCCCACGACAAAAAACACATTAAAACATTTCAGACTGAAACCTGATACATAGAGAACACATATTCTGGAAATCTCGAGATAATACTGAATAACTAGATGCACTGCTAAAACAGTACAGACAATACCGGTCCCATAAAGAGACACGTCGGACCGTATTCACCTGAGGGAACATGTCAGGACCAGGTCTGTGTACCCAAACCTGTCTTTACCGGGCACAAATTAATGAACCCGTCTAGATGCGTTCCCAACAACGGTACTCACCGGGAAGCAAGAAACTGAAGGCCTCGGAAACTGGACTGGACTGGACTGCTACGACATCTGACTGGCACGCATCACGCTACCACGCATGCGCTTGGAACAGGTGGGCCTCCGGACACCTCGGACCTTGCTCTCTCGACTAGGGCTCTGGTCGGGATCCTCCGCATTCCTCACCACCTCGTCTGGACGTCGGACCGCAGTCTCCGTCTCCCTCGTGGGCCCGAGGGAAGATAGCAGGAAAACCCGCAAACGTGCACGGTTTCCGTCGGGGCTGTAGAAGGGGTCAAAGGCCGCGTGACTTCACCGGCGAGTTGGGAAGGGGGGGGTCCCTATTCGGGCGCCAAATTATGTGGTAAATTTATTTTACCGTAGCATTTTTCCATATAATTATCAATAAAAGACAGCTCATTTAAATGAGAGGCAGAGTCCGTGGTATCTGAGTCATACGGGCTTTAATGGACAATGATCCTCGAGGATGGGATATCATGTTCCATCACCACTAAGGTTCAGGAAGGGACATTCAACGTTTTATTAGCATTACACATTATATATAGTAAAGTGGTACAATTGAGTCCAATACAGTAGGCGTAACAGGTGAAAAGAGAGAGATAAGAACACATGTGCGTAATAGGAGGCGTGTAAAAAGGCGTACACATGGGCGTGCACTGTACATGTCAGAGAAACGTCACAAGAAACGTCACATGTGGGTGGAGGCATAGAGAAACTTTGCAGGATCAGCAGAAACCCTTGACCTGTATGCGCGCGCAACTAGCATGACGTGTAACTGGGGGCTTTGACTTTAGCACTAGTGGAGGAGACTGGTGTCTGGAATGTCAGGGCAACCTGTGCCTATAGCATATCTGGTATCTTATGTTTAGAGGATGTAGTGTCTGAAGTAAAAGGTCTCTCGGGCAGAGGCCGTACAATACTGAATGCTAGTGCGTGCAGACGTGTCTTGGTGCAACGTGCGGAGCTATGGACCTACCATGGTAACGGGTTCAGTAAATCACTTGCAAGGAGGACAGGAAGGCCGGGCCCTTTGCTCTGTAGCCGGGAATATGTTTACCTATTTCACTAGACTGGAATGTGTTTTCGAGGAGGCTGAGCAGATATCTGTAGGCAAAACATGAATTTGGCAGGCAAGCAGGCCGAGCCGGGCACCGCTGTGCTGGCAGGAAGTAAGGCAGGGGTCAGGGATGCATACAGCTTTCGGAGACAGGAGAGATGAGGCTCGGGGGCCTCGTTTAAGGGCCAGGAAACATGGAGAAAACGTGTGCGAAATTCAGAAGTGCACCATGTAAAGACGTTGGCACCGTATGCCTAGAAGCCTAATCAATGGGATTTCTTTGCATGACTAGATAGCTAACATGTTAAGGATGGACGGAAATGTATTTGCGTCTGTCTAGCATGTACGGAACAGAAGTTACACGACATACAAGGAACATGGGTGCATGGATAGGGTGCGAGTGGGGGACACATTAGCTACCTGAAAATTTCTATTACCTCATACTGAGAGTCCTAGTATTTACAGTCAAGCATTGAAAAAACAACTTGATTCTTGTGTTCTACCCGAGGGTGTGGCGCTCATTCAGTACGTTGATGATATTCTGTTAGCAGCTGATACCCCCGAACAATGTGAGAAATGCACTCTGTCTTTGCTCTCTTTCCTTGCTTCACACCATCACAACGTCTCCAGAAAGAAACTGCAGTATTGTAGACCAAAGGTAACCTACTTAGGTCACCTTTTGTCTAAGGAGGTGGGTGCGCTCACATCAGATCGCATTCAAGCAATTTTAGATACACCAGTACCTTCTACACAGAAAGGGGTTTGAGCATTTTTGGGCCTTACTTCTTTTTGTAGGCAATGGATATTAGGATTTTCACACATCGTTAAGCCCTTGTTAGCACTATTGACAAAAGATACTCCAGTACCCCTCCACTGGACAGATGAATGTGAGAATGTTTTCCGAGAGTTACGACAAGCCATTTGTTCAGCATCAGTGTTAGGTACTCCAGATTATACAAAGCTTTTTACATTAAATGTACACAGGAGGGATGGATGTGCATTGTCAGTTTTAGTACAGACACACGGCGATAAGCAACATCCTTGTGCATATTTTTCAGCAGTACTTGATCCTGTTGCTCGAGCGTTGCCTGGATGTTTCCGCTCGTTTGCAGCAACAGCTGTGTCAAAAATCCAGAGTGAAGGGATAGTCTTATCACATAAACTTTTGGTGTTGGTACCTCATGCTGCTGATGCTCTTTTGAATCAAACAAAGACGCAGAATTTAACTAGTGCTCATCTGACAGGATATGAGCTGACGCTGCTGGCTCCTTATATTACACTGAAGAGATATGCAACGTTAAACTCAGCCACGTTGTTGCCATTTCCGGCGACTCACCCTGAGGCACAGGAAACACACAATTGTATTTTTCTGACTGAGGAACAGTCAAAGGGTCATATTGATTTGCAAGATACGCCCCTTCAAGACGTGGACGGAGAATTGTGGGTTGATGGATCTTGTCTGAAGTTACCGGATGGTACAACTTCAGCCGCATATGCAATTACTATGCTTCTCACGATAGTAGAGACAGCTCGTATACCACAGAAGTCAGCTCAAGCATCAGAACGGATAGCTTTGACACAAGCGTGTGAACTTAGTACAGGATTGTGTGTGAACATTTATACAGATAACTGCTATGCTATTGGAATGGCCCATGATTTTGGCCTGCTCTGGAAGGAAAGAGGCTTTTTGACATCACATGGGATACAGATAATGCACGGAGAACTAGTGCATAATCTTTTGACTGCATTAACATATCCAAAGAAAATAGCTATAGTGAAATGTAGTGCACATAAGAAAGTGACTGATAAGGTGGGACTAGGAAATGCCTTTGTAGACCGAGTGGCACGTGAGAATGTGATGCAGCCTGACACTACTTCCATGTATGTAGTGAAATCGCAAGCTGAGCGGTGGCACGATGACAGGAAAGAAGTATTAGAGATACAAAGGACCGCTTCTGATAAAGAACGGGAGCAATGGTCCATTGATGGAGAGCTGGATGATGAAGGTTGTTGGCGAAACAAACAGATGGATAAATGGAAATTGCCTATAGCTTTTGTACAACCTATGGTTCAGATGGCGCATGGGCTGGCACATGTTGGAGCTTCAGCAATAGTGAAATTGTTTACCCAAGTTTGGGAGCATCCAGAGATGCTAGCACAGCTAAGAGTGTAGTACAGTCCTGTATGATGTGTTTACGATTTAATCCTGGAAAAGGGACACAAACTCCATCAGGAGGGTTTGCTACACCAACTGCACCTTTTGAGGATTTACAAATGGATTATATCAAGTTTGAACACCGTAATAATTTGAAGTACGTCTTGGTGGTGGTATGTGCCTTTAGTAAATGGATTGAGGCATACCCTACCAAGGACAATACTGCAATTACTACGGCAAAGCTGCTTTTGAAGGAATTTTTTCCTCGTTATGGTGTTTGCAGATTTTTGTGAAGCGATAACGGACCTCATTTTGTAGGGGAAGTTATAAAGTATGTCTTGAAAAGATTAGGGATCAAACAGAAGTTTCTTGCAGTATTCCACCCACAATCAGCAGGATTGGCGGAAAGATACAATGCAACACTGAAACTAAAACTAGCTAAAATACAGGCTTCTACTTCTCTGACTTGGCCAGATGCGTTGCCACTGGCATTGTTGTCAATTAGATCAGTACCTCATTCTCGGATGGGCCTCACACCTTATGAGGTCCTTTTTGGCCGACCCATGAATATCTGGGGAATTCCTAAACCAAGTTCTGTGTATGATGTACCTTGTGTCTTAATGAATGACTATTTGGCACAATTAACCGATAACTTGGTTTCTATTCATCAACAGGTTCGAGAAGCACTTCCCGACAGATCCACAAGAGAGGGCCACAACCTCCGACCTGGTGATTTTGTTCTTCTGAAATCTTTTGAGAGGTCGAGCAATTTGGAACCGAGGTGGCGTGGGCCAGAGCAGGTGCTACTTGCTACAAGAACAGCAGTTTAGTCACGAATCGGAAGAACTGGGTTCATGGGAACCATTGTTGCCGAGTACTCCCGACTTTGGTAGAGCCTGCTCTACTGACCGACCACCAAGAGGTTCTGACAGCGGATAGAGGTCGTGCTGTGATATCTGACAGATCTGAGGAGTTCTTCCCGGACCAGACAGTCCCTGGTGCAACCAGATATAATTTGAGGCCGAGAGAGAAATCTGCAGAATTGTGAAAGTTGTCTGAGCATTCCATGGGTCAGTGAAACGGAGAGCCGATGTGGCAAGGGGGGGAGGATAAGCCCTGCATTAGAGCAGTGACACCCATCTTGGTTCGTGGTGAAGAAATCAACGGCTACCCAGGGGTAAGAGCTTTGACAACTACTTTAGTTTCAGGAAGATTTGTTTTGTGCCGTGACTGAGAATGGAGAAGAAGAAGAAGATTTTTTGGGTTATAGGGTTTATTGTTGCCTTGATGATTGTGGCAGTAATAACATGGTCTGTTGAGGAAACAACTCCTGCTCGTGAGTTGTTCATTATTACTATGCCTGCACAAGAGGAGCATTATTTCTTTATGCTCCCATATCAAGAATTGAAACATCCACAATCTTATTTGAAAAATACATTCGTTCAAATGTTACATCATACCCACATCGCTACTAATGTGACAAAGTGTTGGATTTGTGGGATGATGCCTGCACACCAAAAGAAAGGTAGTAGACCGTTTATACCTCTCCCTTTTTTGCATAATGGCTCTTGTTGAGCCTGGTATACTTTTCTCTTTGCGACTAGGCAGACTGCTTTTCCGGTTAAATAAAGAGTGCCATCAGGAAAAAGATGGGTATCCTCAAGAGAATGAAACTATATGGGAGTGGGAAGAATATCGACCGGACAATGTTTCAACACCATATATCTTCACCAATACAAGAGACTCATTTGAGGCTGAACATTTTGTTATTTCTGTTACCCAGACACCAGCGGAACTATTTGTACAGAGCATTGGACATATCCCTGTGGGAATTAGTGATTGTATCACTGTATTAAATATAGATGGTTTAAACAATAGTACTTTTCTAGCTTCGCACAATACCTATTTTGTGTGCGGAAATCAAGGATATTATTGATTGCCAGCCGGATGGACTGGTATTTGCTATGTTTCTTTTCTGTTGCCCCCTGTGTTTTTAGCTCCTCCAATGTATCAAATACATCTTAAATTGTTCAATAATATTACTGTAAATAGGTACAGGAGAACATTGACTACTGATGATGTTGATCAGACTGACAGTAGCCTGCAACAGTATGTAGATTTCAATTTAGGATTGTTCTTTTTTGTAGGTGCTGCATTAAATAGCAGGAAAATACGACGATTGACTAGAGTAGTGGAAGCTGTTACTGAACAGACAGCTGCAGCTTTAGGAAATATTACTGAAGAATTGCAGGTTGCAAGAATTGTAGCTTTGCAGAACTGAATGGTTCTGGATGTAATGTTAGCAGATAGAGGTGGTGCATGCCGTGTTATTGGTAGTAGCTGCTGTATGTTTATCCCTGACCATACCCCATCAGTGTATAAAGCGATTAATAAACTTCATAAAATCGCTGCAGACATTCACACAGAAAATGGTACATTGACATTTACAGGATGGTTTTGCACTTTGATCTCTGCTTGGGGCTGGAAAGTATTAACAGTCCTATGTATAATCATTGTAAAAAAATGTTCCTGTAGGGTCTGTATTCAATGCAGCCCAATGATTTTTCTATGCAGCCCAATGATTTTTTCTATGTGTGTCAATGTCTGTAATAATATTACAGAAGTCAAAATGCAGAATGATCTGAAAAAGGAAATAGCTAGTATGATGGCCATTGATATAAGAGATGAATATCTGGCCTTTCCTAGGAAGTCGAATGTCTTCAGCTAATGCTGAAAGGGTCGTCTGTTGGAAATCAGCAGCGGTTAGATTAAGCATTAGCAGAAGACATGCTTTGGTTTTTACCATTATCGTAATAAATGTGTCAACTCCATCTTGAATTTGTAGCGGCCATTTTGTATGCCATACTTTGCCATGTGCTCGACATGTGCTTGGTCCTACTTTCTTGTTCATTGCGCCTGCAGTCTGCCCGGCAACAGGCTATTTTTAGTAGTCTCCACTTCCAGCATGCCCAGACATGCGCAGTAGGATCAGTGACCGTTATTAATTGGTTCCAGACAGGACTCTGCCTACCAGTTATCGGAAACTGTTAACTCCACCCACTCATCGATTGTGCCTTCCAAAATGTCCTTGTATGGTCATAAATCTGCTCTTGTCTTTTGTACCACCATTTCTTGAGCCCCCTCATTGTGTATAGAAGGGGCCATGTGCTCTAGTTCGGTGTGCTACTCGATACAATACCGAAGGGTTTTGTGTGGGCTGTAGTACCACCTCTAAAGGTTTAATAAACTTTGCTTTTGTATTTCCAGTTTCAGTGCCAACTTCTTCCTAAGGTCTGAGGACTCTGTGCAGAGAAGGGTGTACCCTTGCACTAAGTAGGCCTGGCTGAGGTTTGCTTACAACAAATTGGCGCCCGACACGTGGGGCTCATCGGCGACTCAGATGCCCATAGGAGCGGTCGTGACAAAGGATTGGAATCTCGCTGCGGAAGCGTACGCATGCCAGAGGAGACCCGAGTCTTGGCATCCAAGGCGTTTATTCCATTCTTTCCGATCTGACCATGCAGGTGGTGCCGGTCCTCGACTGAGATCTCTTCTGTTGGATTGCCTTGCAGTGGCCGTTTGGTCGAATTTAGAACTTGGCAGTTGGAGACTGGACACCCTGTGAGGGGTAAGAAACGTTAAACGGTACTTTCTGTGGGTTTTGGAAGCCTGTGAATGGCAAGGCAGTTTTAGGATATGCTTGCTGTGGCAATTATGGAAGGACTAGTCGCTGATGTGTATGTGTATGTGTATGTGAAATATATGTGTTGCAATACATATAGGCAGGTAATGAGGAGATTATTCTCCATGACGATTTTGATTTGAACGGCACAACATATTACAGATACTTCAATTGCTACTTTGATTATAATATTGCAAATTCTGCACTACTTTTGGCATGCCTGTTTTTAGCGCACTTGGTAGAATGTGCTGCCTTTGTGGGAATAACCGGTTAAAACTTGCAGATGAGGGCGAACCCTTGCACTAAGTAGGCCTGGCTGAGGTTTGCTTACAACAATCCCAGATCCGCAGTTTCCACCGATCAAGGCACGGTCCCCGCTGGCACTCCAGATCAACTCAGTTATACTGACCCACTCCCTAAGAGCGTGTAATGACTGTACAAAATCGGATATGCCGGGGAAGTTAACATTCAACAGATTAGTCCAATCCCCTCTGTGATATTTCGTTTTAGTGGAGACTAGGCTATGGCAAAGGGTTTTTGGTTTTGCCATCCTGTCGTGACACAGCAGCGATCACAAAGCTCTGTCCATGGAATTGGAGATGGCTGACTTGGGAAACTTCATGGCTAGCTCTACCTCCCCAGACAATAGAGTAATACTCTCAAATAACAGATTAAGAAAATGGTGGGGGGCTATCCACCAGTCACCTGATAAGCTGCCCACATCATATTTAACAATTATTCCGTCCTTACTAGAAATGTGGGAGCTCACAGATATATAGGGCGTATCACTAACTAATGACAGAGGTGCAGAACTGCATGCAGAGTTGAATTCCAAACGAGTTGATATATTTTATCCAAAGGTATCTTCTAGGGTAAAAAAAGTATGGGATATGTCCCAAACTAAACACAATCAGATGTTGTTTAGAGATAGTATTCAGCAAGCACAAAAGACCTGGGAACTGGATAGATGGGATGCTTTAAAAACTACCCTATCCAACAAGGACATGAAGACTTTTTGGACTATAATCAGTACAGGCTGTAAGGAAGGGAAGTCAGCCATAGAGGCATAGAGCCAAATATAGCAGCAGATGTGCTGAAGACACAGTTGCAGGCCCTGTAAACTATAGAGGAAGCAGATTGTTCAATAAACGAAATATCTATAATCTCCTCAGGGGCCATCTATAATATGCTTCCTAAGATTACCTTGACTGAAGTATTAAATGCAATAAGTGGGCTCCCCATTGGTAAAGCACCGAGGTTGGATAAGTTACCAGGATAAGTTACATGGGGATCTCATTCGGGCATCTCGTTTGGGCATCCTACGGATCCTGTCACCACCCCCTTGGTCCAACCCTCTAGACAGCCTAGCCCATCTACATGCCCACCTACACAAGCCATCAGTAGCCTCCCTAAACCTTCTTCCTAAAATCCACACTTCCGTGGGTAAACAGGAACTCAAGTCTCTGGTCGTCTTAGCCACACTACTAAGCATAATACCTCTACCTCAAATCCACCTGATCCTGAGGATACTGGAACTCATGACTCTTTTCGACTTACCCACACCACTATGCCTATTGACACTTCCTCCCTGGCCATACCCCCTAGACCTCATAGCCCGTCTACCAGACGTCCTTCACAAGCCATCAGTAGCCTCCCTAAACACTCTACCATAAATCCTCCCTTCCGCAGGGATACTGGAACCAATGACTCTGGTTGTCTTAACTTCACTACTATGCCCACTGCGCTCCCCAACAAGTAAGTTCCCTCATCGCCGACCCCCTGCCCACAAGAGCACCCTTTGTTTTAGGGATTTGGAAACTCTCTAAAATAAAGCGACTGAATTAACCTTGAGCATCCACAAGTCCTTTACGGGCCTCAAAAACCTCCTGCACCTCTCTGAGTTCACTCAGACTCTCACAGAACCCTACCCCCCACATCCTACTCCAAGCCCCTTCTCCACCCATTCCTGTCACTCCTGAGATACCTTCCCCCTTACAGGCAGCCCTGCTACCTCTCAGAGGAAGAAATACAGGTCCTCCTCCTGTCCTACAAACCTACCCTTGCTACGACTAGCACTGTGGAACTTTCGGAGGATGAAATTGCTGACCTCCCCATTAGCTATGAGCATCCATGTCCCTCTGACCTGAACAAAGATCAACCCATACACACAGTTGCAATCAATCCTTACAGATCAGCCACTCTCCGCAACAGAGGAATAGTCCACAGTAACCTAGCGCCAGTCCCAAACTCCGGCCCTAATCACGATTCACATACCGTCCCCTCTCTATCTGGTCTCCTTATCAACTGCTGCTCTGCGGTAAAACATGCCGCAGATGTCGCCAATCTCATCCTGAACCTAAACACAGATGTAGCGATCCTGACGGAATCCTGGCTAAATGAATCCTCTTCGCCCTGCCTAGACTTTCTAGTCCCCCCCAACTATCTCATCATAAGGTCGGACAGGCAATCACAAAACAGGGGGTGGAATTACCTGCATCTACCGCTACAACCTCCTTATCACTGAACTTCTGTTCGAACCTACTAATTCCTGCGAATAGCTTGCCCTATCTGTCTGTAACAACACCTCCCTTCAGTGAAGGCTGCACATCATTTGCCACCCCCAGGCAAGAATGACAACTTCATAGACTACCTCATGGAAATCATCACATCCAAGGCCTCTCAGAACACCAATGACATTTTTATTTGACGACTTCAGGTGCTACTGGAATGACCCCAAGGACCCGCAGGTCAACGCCATCAGAGACTTCCTGGCCGACCAAGCCCTCACCCAAGCCTGCTCCCTCCCTACTCACTCAAAAGGGGCCACATTAGACTGGATCATCTCCTAGGAATCCACGGTCAAACTCATTTCCATAGATCCCTGCGACTGGTCTGATCACCACGTTATCACCTTTTGTCTTCCTGGCACTCACAAGACATGGACACCACAACAAGTGATCCATAAAAGATGGATCAGGGACACCAAGAACCTGGATCACGACAAATTTGCTGCCTGCTGTGCAACTGACCTCCCTCCCCCCCCCCCATATCACCACGGTCGACAATCTCACTGAACAGTATTCCACAATGATAGCCAATATAATCGATGACCTTGCCCCGCTAAAACTGAAATGAACACAGATCAAAGAAAGGAACCCCTGGTTCAACGGATGCCTTAACAATGAGAGGAGGTCCCACGGACAAACAGAACAGAACTGGAAAAAACACTCTACCGCCGACCATCTTAAACTTCTCCGCCTACAACAAAAAAACATCAATTCTAAAAAAGAATTCTTCAGAGCTGAACTGGATAACGCTAAGAATAGACCTCGCAAATTATTTGAGTTGGTCAAACACCAATCAAACAAACTTGCTAAATCAACCAAAGGAACACCTATTTCAACAATCCCATGCGAGGAATTCTCCTCCTTCTTTTGTGATAAAATCTTTGCCCTAGGAAAAGAACTCATATATTCTACCTATTCCCAAACCCCTCCTGTTCTGCATCCCCTCTCAGCACTGCCTTCCCAGACCTCCCCCAAAAACCAAGCGTCATGGTTCAACTTCAATGTCTACCATGAACACTCAATCTCAAAAACTCTTTCCGCCTTAAGCCCCAACAATCACTTCAAAGGCCCTCTCCCCTGAAACTGCCTTGCCTCTGTTTCTCAGGCTATCATCCTATCTTGGATGACTATAATCAACTCCTCTCTCTACAGGGATCAATTCCTGACTCTGTCAAAGCCGGCCAGGTGTTACCCAGTTAAAAAAAAAAACACTTTAGATCCTGCCTCTCCTAACATTTACAGACCTATCTCTAACATCCATCTCCTAGCTAAAGTGCTGGAAAAATGTGTACTTTAAACAAAAACAATGGCTCCTGTGGATAAATATCAAATACTTCTGATACTTTAGGCACACAATGGCAATATGGGTGAATATGAAGAAGACGCAAGGCAAGGAAGTAGTGTACACACTGAGCGAATGTATAAGTTATCAGAGGTTGTAGATAGAAAACAGCAATTTATATACAATTATTCACACAAATATATACATTTATTCAATAGGAAAAAGTGATAGTGTGTCCCAAGTGAATATTCTCTAACAAACGAACCTAACATATTATAGTGAAACATAGTAAAGTATAAGTGACATGAGGTTTCAGGTATGGATTTGTTTTTACAAAAAGAGGCAACCGAAGTGTTCAGTAAGGATAGATACAGCAGGTGTAATGTAATAACAGCAGTTGTCAAGCATGTCTGTCTCTTTGACAAACCATGCTTGACAACAGTTGTTAATACATTACAACTCCTGGACGCAGAAGAAATCTGGAGCTCCAATTAATTGCATCAGGTACTTAAAATCAACCTCAAAAGAAACATCCCTCTCTGGTCTTTCCACTCGCACAGAGCCCAACTGGCACAAATTAAGCACGCCTGGTCAATTCAATCAATCAAAGACATTTATAGAGCGCACTACTTACCCGTAGGGTCTCAAGGCGCTAAGGGGGGGGGGCGGGGGGGGGGTGCCGTTACTGCTCGAACAGCCAGGTCTTGAGCTTCTTCCTGAAGGTGAGGTGGTCTTGGGTCAGGCGCAGGTCGGCCGGGAGGGAGTTCCAGGTCTTGGCGGCCAGGTAGGAGAAGGACCTTCCTCCAGTGGTCGCTCTACGAATGCGTGGGCTGGCGGCAAGGGCGTGGCTGGCAGTACGGAGGTGGCGTTTGGGAGCGTAGAAGTTGATCCGGTTGTTGAGGTAGCTCGGGCCTTGATCGTGTAGGGCTTTGTGTGCGTGGGTGAGGAGACGGAAGGTGATTCTTTTGTTGACTGGGAGCCAGTGCAGGTCTCTCAGGTGTCCGGAGATGTGGCTGTTTCGTGGGATGTCGAGGATGAGTCTGGCTGAAGTGTTCTGGATCCGCTGGAGTCTCTTCTGGAGCTTGGCGGTGGTTCCGGCGTAGAGGGCGTTGCCGTAGTCCAGTCGGCTGGTGACGAGGGCCTGGGTGACGGTCTTCCTGGTCTCCGTGGGGATCCACCAGAAGATCTTCCGTAGCATGCGCAGGATGTTGAAGCACGATGAGGAGACGGCGTTGACTTGTCTGGTCATGGAGAGGGAGGAGTCCAGGATGAAGCCCAGGTTGCGTGCGTGGTTCGTCGGTTTGGGTGCGGTGCCCAGGGCGGGGGGCCACCAGGAGTCGTCCCAGGCGAAGGGCGAGGAGCCCAGAATGAGGACCTCCGTCTTGTCTGAGTTCAGTTTCAGGCGGCTGGTCGTCATCCACTCGGCTACCTCTTTCATCCCTTCGTGCAGGTTGGCTCTGGCGGTGGCGGGGTCGTTGGTCAGGGAGAGGATCAGCTGGGTGTCGTCGGCGTAGGAGATTATGTTGAGGTTGTGCTGGCGTGCGATGGCCGCGAGGGGGCTCATGTAGACGTTGAAGAGGGTAGGGCTCAGCGAGGATCCTTGAGGGACGCCGCAGATGACTTCGGTGGCCTCTGACTTGTACGGTGGTAGGCAGACTCTTTGTGTTCTTCCATCGAGGAAGGAGACGATCCATTCCAGTGCCTTCTCCTGGATTCCGACGTTGCTGAGGCGCTGCACTAGGGTGCGGTGGCAGACCGTGTCGAAGGCCGCGGAGAGGTCAAGGAGGATGAGGGCCGCTGTTTCTCCGTTGTCCATCAGGGCTCGGATGTCGTCGGTGGCGGCGATGAGGGCGGTCTCGGTGCTGTGGTTGGCTCGGAAGCCGGACTGTGAGGGGTCGAGGGATCCGTTCGTCTCGAGGAAGGAGGCCAGCTGTTTGTTGATGGTCTTCTCGATGACTTTGGCTGGAAACGGGAGTAGCGAGATGGGGCGGTAATTCTTGAGTTCGGTGGGGTCTGCTGTAGGTTTCTTGAGTAGAGCGCTGAGTTCGGCGTGCTTCCAGCTCTCGGGGAAGGTGGCGGTGTCGAAGGAGATGTTGATAATGTCCCGCAGGTGGGGTGCGATGACAGCGTCGGCCTTGTTGAAGACGTGGTGAGGGCAGGGGTCGGTCGGTGATCCGGAGTGGACGGAGTTCATCATGCAGACGGTGTCTTCGGTGCTGATCGGAGTCCAGGCTCGGAGGGTGGTGGTGGGCGGCGTTGCTGTAGTCGTGGCGTGGGTCGGATGAGTGCTGAAGCTGTTGTGTATGTCCGCGATCTTGTTGTGGAAGTAGGAGGCGAGGGAGTTGCAGAGGTCTTGCGAAGGGGTGATGTCGTTGTTTCCGGCGTTGGGGTTGGAGAGCTCTTTCACGATGTTGAAGAGTTCCTTGCAGTTGTGTGCGTTGTTGTCCAGTCGGTTCTTGAAAGTCGTTTTCTTGGCGGCGCGGATCAGTTGGTAGTGCTTCCGGGTGGCGAGCTTGAGGGTGGTCCTGTTGTCCGGTGTAGGTTCCTTTCTCCAGACTTTCTCGAGGGCTCGGCAGTTCTTCTTGGAGCTCTTGAGTTCGTCGGTAAACCATGGGGCTTTCTTGCTGCCGGGTCTGCTGGGCGGGGTCCTCAAAGGGGCGAGTTCGTCTGCGCAGTTGCTGATCCACTTCGTGAGGTTGTCGGCGGCCTGGCTGGGGTTCGCTGATCTGGCAGGAGGGTGCTGGCTCAGGGAGGCGGCGAGCTGGTCGGCTGTGATCTTGTTCCAGCTTCTACGGGCAACCTGTTGCTGGTGGTGGTGGATCGTCGTTCTTTCGAAGGTGAAGTGGACACAGCTGTGGTCCGTCCAGTGGAGTTCTGTGGCGTGGCTGAAGGCGATGTCTTTGCTGGATGAGAAGACGGCGTCGAGTGTGTGTCCGGCGAGGTGGGTGGGGGTGCTCACCAGTTGCTTGAGTCCAAGGTTGGCGAGGTTGTCGAGCAGGGTGCTGGTGTTGTGGTCGTTGTTGTTCTCCAGGTGGAAGTTGAGGTCCCCCAGGAGGATGTAGTCAGCGGAGGGGAGGGCGTGCGGGCTGATGAATTCGGCGATGTCCTCGCTGAATTGAGTGCGTGGTCCCAGGGGTCGGTAGATCAGGGTGCCTCTGAGGGTGGTCTTCGGGTCGGTGTGGATCTGGAAATGCAGGTGTTCGGCGGTGGTTAGGGTGTTGTCGGTGCTGGTCGTGATACGGATGGTGTTCCTGTGGATGATGGCGATGCCTCCTCCCACCTGGTTGGCGGTGCGGTCCCTCCGGGTGATCTTGTAGCCCTCTGGGATGGTGATGGCGATGTCGGGCGCTGAAGAGGCGTTCATCCAGGTCTCCGTGAGGAAGGCAACATCAGGGGCTGTGGTGTCGAGGAGGTTCCAGAGTTCGATGGCGTGTCTGTGGACGGAGCGGGTGTTGAGCAGGATGCACTTCAGGTGGTTGCTGCTGGTGTTCGACTTGGCGGGTGCTGGTGCGGGGCAGGTCCGGATGCAGGTGAACTTGCAGGTGTGGCAGCTGAAGGGTCCGTGGGTGCGTCGTGGTGTGGCATGGTAGCATCCTGGGAGTCGACCGGCGTTGAGTGCATTGAGGTTGGCGGCGGTGTACGTCAGGCGGGTCGGCCGGGGTCTTCGTGGGCCAGGGGTCCTGGCACTGGGCGCGGTCCAGGCGCGGACGGGCGTAGACGGGCTTAACTTTGGCGCGCCTTCGGCGCACAATCGGCGCGCACGCTGCGCGTGACCGCTGCGCGTTCGCACGGTCGCCATATATGGCGAAGTGCGCGGGGGGCGGAGCAGCTGGGAGGCGGGGAGGGTACAGAAGGCAAAAGGGGCGGGGTTAGCGGCGGTGGCGGGAAGCGGGGAGCGGGGAGGGATACAGAGGGACGAAAATACAATTTTATGCCAATCTAAACAAAAATGACAATAATACAAAATAATACAAAGATACAATTCTAAGCAAAGCTAACAATACTGACAGCAGGGCACAGGGAGAGATGCGTCGCCCAGGAGCGAGCACGGACCACGCCGCTCGAAGGAGGGGGCGTGGTCACGCGGCGGCAGCCGGACAGCGAGGCAGTAAGGCGGAGGGGGCACACGCAGCAGCTGGTGGCCGTGCGGCGCGGGGGTGTCCTACAAGTAGGTCACACTCACCTGCGTCGCACGGTCGCCATATATGGCCAAGTGCGCGGGGGGCGGAGCAGCTGGGAGGCGGGAGCGGGGAGGGTACAGAAGGCAAAAGGGGCGGGGTTAGCGGCGGTGGCGGGAAGCGGGGAGCGGGGAGGGATACAGAGGGACGAAAATACAATTTTATGCCAATCTAAACAAAAATTACAATAATACAAAATAATACAATGATACAATTCTAAGCAAAGCTAACAATACTGACAGCAGGGCACAGGGAGAGATGCGGCGCCCAGGAGCGAGCACAGACCACGCCGTTCGAAGGAGGGGGCGTGGTCACGCGGCGGCAGCCGGACAGCATGGCAGTAAGGCGGAGGGGGCACATGCAGCAGCTGGTGGCCGTGCGGCGCGGGGGTGTCCTACAAGTAGGTCACACTCACCTGCGTCGCACGGTCGCCATATATGGCCAAGTGCGCGGGGGGGCGGAGCAGCTGGGAGGCGGGAGCGGGGAGGGTACAGAAGGCAAAAGGGGCGGGGTTAGCGGCGATGGCAGAAAGCGGGGAGCGGGGAGGGATACAGAGGGACGAAAATACAATTTTATGCCAATCTAAACAAAAATGACAATAATACAAAATAATACAATGATACAATTCTAAGCAAAGCTAACAATACTGACAGCAGGGCACAGGGAGAGATGCGGCGCCCAGGAGCGAGCACGGACCACGCCGCTCGAATGAGGGGGCGTGGGCACGCGGCGGCAGCCGGACAGCGAGGCAGTAAGGCTGAGGGGGCACACGCAGCAGCTGGTGGCCGTGCAGCGCGGGGGTGTCCTACAAGTAGGTCACACTCACCTGCGTCGCACGGTCGCCATATATGGCCAAGTGCGCGGGGGGGGCGGAGCAGCTGGGAGGCGGGAGTGGGGAGGGTACAGAAGGCAAAAGGGGCTGGGTTAGCGGCGGTGGCGGGAAGCGGGGAGCGGGGAGGGATACAGAGGGATGAAAATACAATTTTATGCCAATCTAAACAAAAATGACAATAATACAAAATAATACAATGATACAATTCTAAGCAAAGCTAACAATACTGACAGCAGGGCACAGGGAGAGAGGCGGCGCCCAGGAGCGAGCACGGACCACGCCGCTCGAAGGAGGGGGCGTGGTCACGCGGCGGCAGCCGGACAGCGAGGCAGTAAGGCGGAGGGGGCACACGCAGCAGCTGGTGGCCGTGCGGCGCGGGGGTGTCCTACAAATCAATTGTATCAGAGTTTGAGCCAGGGATTGTGGCGTCCCATTTGTCATGCACCTATTCAGTGTTGTGGAAAAAAAGATGTTTGTCCCTCCAAATGGGTGAATTGCCTTTCCTATATCACTTGCAAAGATGGCACTGCACAAATACCAACATAATGTCAGGAGGGTGTGAGAGCAGCAAGGAAATACTCAAGCATGTGGCATGTCTTTGTCCTCAGTAGCAACAAGAGAGGGAGGAATAGGCAATGGCTCTTGTCCTTTTCCCAAATGTATATGTTAGAACAACGAGGACAAGACCTCAAGCAGGTACAGGTCAGGGATATTACCCTAGCTCCTGGTCAATTGGTATTAACAACAAATTGTTGTTGTTAATAAACCCCTCACCCACCTACCTGGTAGGTGGCATGCTTCATCATCGGGGCCCAGCTGGATCACCGAGTGCGATCCAGCTGTCCTGCAACGCCTGTCTACAGCAGAGCGGGATTCCATGTGGAAGTGAAAAAGTGCTATGTGTAGTGAGTTATGTGCTAAAAATGCCTATAGGAAATGCCCTTTTAAAAGTTTTAATGGAAGGGTCCTATGGCATGGGTAAAAACATAGATAGGATATAATTGAGGTAAAGATTTCCCTCTATATCACAGTCAAAAAAGTGTAGGTCTACTATTTTCAGCCTTCTACGATAGTTGTGAGGCTTTCTTCAGGACCAATGGTGTGCGGGGCCCAAAAAAAAAAGGCTTTACAAGGCCAGAGCAGTGTCTAGGTATATCAACGCGCACCCTAAAGCGCGTTGTGTATGTGGTGGATCAATATACTCACAGATCCAATTCGTAAAGTATCTGAAAAGGAAACAAAGCAATGCGAGGCATATCTTATCCGCGTAATCAGAATCGCTACTATTGTGCCTATGGTGAGCGAAAATTGCCCAGGTGGAAATACCTGCTTCATTCACACTTCATGCATATCTGGATCTTGTGCGGCATGCACGGGAACACTAAAATAATAAACCTTGCATGGCTACGATGTGCCAAGGTGGGCTTCTATCAAATGCTAATGTGAAGTTTTTATTGTGCTTAGAAATATAACTATGGCACATCCTGTGTAGTTAACCTCTGTATTAAAATAACTAGCGTGTGGTATGTGGTACTGAGAATCAACTATACATGTGCAAAGACAAGATGGAACAAACCAACAAATAACACAAAGAAGCACCGCTCACGTTAACTTTACAAGTAACTGGCTACCTGGATCCTGCCTCACTTTGGAGTGCTAGGGGACACTGAAAAAGGATAAGGATATCGTGAACAGTATGAATAAAAGAGCTTGATGCATACTGCTGCTGCAGTCTTGTTAATAACACTGGTATGATCTAACAATCTGACCGGCTGAGAATTCCTGCCTCAACAAGGCCTCCAGTGTTCCTTCTTTGGAGGTGCGTAACTTGTTACACAGCCTGATGAATGCTCCAGCCCCTACAGCTCGTTGATCTTGGAGACCAAACTCAAGTTGTATTTGAGCGGAGTATGACGTTTTTGGAAGGCTTAGCACTTTTTTGACAATTCTTGTTATTGTTTTGTTTTGTTCGCAAGGCTGTTGTCTTTCCCTTGCAATATTTCCTGGCTTTAGGTGAGGAAGTTGAGGATTTTTGCCTTCATGACACTTATAGGAGTGGTCAGGTTTGTGCCAGACAATTGTATTGGGAGGTTGTTAAATGCCACTTGGATTGTCAAAGCTTTGGCTTCTACCTCGTCTCTACATTTGGAGAATGAGCCCCTTCTATCCATGTGGACCCGCAGATACTTATATGAAGTGGCCCTATGAATACTTTTACCCTTGCACTGCCAACAGCCATCTTTATATTTTCTTAATTGCCCTTTTCTTTGATGAGCTCAGTTCCAGTTTATTTTCGGTGGTGTAAGGAGACAACTAATCGAGTAGTCTCTGCAAGCCGACCCTGGGGAGGCTAAGCAGGACAAGGTTATCTGCACACAGTAAATTGCTAACTCTTACCCCAGCAAGTTTTGGAGGATGAGAGTTGACTTCGTTGAGTGACTCCGACAGGTCGGAAATTAAGAGATTGTACATAAGGAGCGCCAACACACAACCTTGTTTCACTCCATGAGATGTTTGTATTTTTCTGGAGCTATAGGATCCGTCCCCAAGTTTTAGGCAGATCAATGTGTTTGTGTATAGAGCTATTATCGCTTGTAGAAGCACTGGTGGAATCCCCCATTTCTGAAGTTTGAGTCGTAATCAGCTTCAGGGTACACGGTCAAAAGCGGCCTTGAAGTCAACAAAACAGCCATTCATTAGCATTCATGATGCTGCCACTTTGTCTAATAGAGCAGATATTGCAAGCAAGTTGGGTAAAGTACCTGATTTTGGCACTGATCCTGTCTGGTTAAGGGTATAAGATTTTTTTTGTAGCCCAAGATGCCAGAACTTGAAGGAGCAATTTGGCGTAGAATTTCGATTCCACATCCAATAGAGTAATCATCCTGTAATTGTACAGATCTGATCTCTTGCTGCCTTTATGAATTGGGTGTATAATGGCACCATGCCAATATTCCGGTAATACCTGGTTAGTCCAGTATTAAGAAAATAAAGGTGCCAGTTGTTTGGCCCAGAATTCTGTGTCCTGTTTATACTCTAGCCTGGGGTAGACCATTTGGCTCAGGAGCTCCATCTGAGTGACCCTCATTTATAATTTGTGCTGTTCTTTCCGTTAGAATTTCTAGTGTTGTGGGTGCCCATTGATGCGGTTCTTCATGCTGGAGCAACAATTTGGTATTAGTTACCGATGGCATCCTTATGTTCGATTCAGTAGGTTCCTTGGGTGTCCCAACATGTGTTGTACTGTAGCAGGGTTTCCGTTCTCCCACAGAACTGTGCACAGAGATCTAGAACCTGGGTGAATTAGGATGACCCAAAACTCACCTTAGTATCAGAAATCCCCTTACCTAGCTATCTACATTGTCTCATTGGTCATAACAAACTCCCAATGACTTAGACAATCCAGAACATGAACTTAGGGTACCTCAGGTATCGTGGAACACATGAACACTCTTTCGCTCTATAATCATTTCAAACAAAAACTGGGAGCCAAAGAACACACGTGCAAGTTTGAAATATTTATTTTTCAATGCAAGGTTCTCAAACGCAGTATCTTATATAATATCAACATGCATATTATAAAAATCAGAGTTATCAGCATAGTCACTAGTCCATAGTAAGCGAACGGTGATAGCATATTATAATGCAAAATCTATAGAAATTTGTATCACCTATATTTCGCGCACCCTATTTAGCATACTATATTATATCAAGAAGGTCTCATTTGGGTTTTTAGCAGGGCGGGCCCATACCTCTAATGGTCAGTAGGAGAAGATCACATCAACAGCTACCAGCTCTCTGCATGCGAAGCATCAAGTGTGTTGAGTCATTCCCTGTAACTCTATCTTAAACCCGCGTAGAGCCCAATGTTGGCAGCAACATTATTTGTGTTATGTCTAATGTGGTGCGAGGATCAGGCCTTCAGCAACCTTGTGTTAGGTTATTCTTAGAGGGTGCAGTTCTCAGTGTGCAGACAGTTGTACCAAGTGTACCAAGCACAACTGATATCAGAGCAATAACATATTATTCTCAAATAAATCACATCTTTCATCTAGGTTGAAAGCTACAATAACAATTAGGTGTCATGTGCAAACTGAAGCCGAAGGAAAATATGTTGTTTAAACATTTAATAAGCTCATGCTAGCTTAACACAATATATAAAAACGCAGTAACCATATGACACCCCCCCAATGATCCGAGAACGGTCAAAAAAGGAAAAAAAAACAAGCCAATACTATAAGAAAGGCAAAACATGAAAGCAGAGTTCAACAATATTGAGCCAAGCTAAATGTATGTAAATGTCTATCAAAATCAATAATACAAAATATGTATGAATGCCTATAGTGGCCACACAAAAATATAAAAAAAACTTGAACTTGAGGCCAATTATAAAATCATAGGCTCAGAACATATAAAGGTCGAATGTTCGTAACAGAAAAGGCACCATTCAGAATTACTAAAAAGTCACGTGCCATAATAGTGAAAGTCTCCAAAGCCACTCATGGGTGGATAGAATATGCAAAATAGGTAGCCAGAGCTTCCAACATGAAATCACTGTCATCATCCGAAAACAGTTCAGCCATCCAATTAAGCAATGGGAAATAACATACGTGCTCCTCCAGCACCGAATCCTCTAGCAACATCAGAGGACAACTCAGTGGGTTCTCGAGAACGCTATGTGCCAGAAAGTCATGCACCGCTGCGGGAACGTCCCACTGACCCATTAGTCCATGCATCGCTGTCACGGCCATAACCCTTTCACCAGAACAAACCAACTCGTGAGCAGCTACGGGGCTCATCAGCTGATCAAAATCGACGTCAGGAGAAGTCGTCAAGCAGAGACACAAATCAATGGCCTAGTCGAAATCACAGCTCAGGCAATGAAACACAGGCTGGACACATGTGAAATAGGAAAATCGAAATGATAATCCAAAAGCCGTGCTTAAAGTCGCAAGCGGCAAGGTGCCAAAGTAATCAAGCATCCGGTTGCGAAACAGTGTCAGAAGGGGCTGAGCGGCTCCTTGCGCAGGATGGGCATCCATGTTTTATAAAGCAAAATATCACCAAAACGCCTGCAGCTAAAGCCAGCAAAACAGGGAATCCGCCAAACAAACTTGCGAATATAGAATGAAAGAACGCAGGGATAATTCCAAATACTTTTTCAAACGTAGTCACGAGACCACTGCTAACCAATTTAAAAAAATGTGCGAGTCCAGACGTGGAGGAGGCATTAAAGATTTGATGAACCAGCTCGCAGAAATGAAATGGCAAGTCAATATTTAAAAGTGTCTGCACCTCTGTGCGTGTGTTAGCTATGTGAAGGACATAAGTTTCACGGGCCGAGCTCAGGGCCACTTCTTTTTGAGACAAAAGGGCTCTTATTCGGCTCAAACCGTTGAACTCCGCTCTCAAGGTTGGGATGCGCGGCCAGATGGAAACATCTGAATTCCCATGCGGGGGTGGATATAACACCTTCTTGCAACACACCACACGTTCTGATACAGTGACCACATAGGCGATACCGACCATTAACCCACAACACTCCTCGGTATTCAAAAGTAAATAACTACCGTTAGTCAATAAAGTGAATGTGGGAACTATTGCAGGAACCGGTGTGCCTTTTAAAACACAGGCTAAATTAGGCCGGTCCTGATTACAAGAACCATGCAACTGGATATGCCTGCATATCAGTGAACGGTCAGGCGACTGTGTGCATTCTTCACCATTCAGATTCACTTCCTTTCCTTCCTTCAGACATCTGTATGTGTATGGTAAAGACCATGTCTCATGTAGGAAAGCACTGCCTAGTGGTTCATATCGCCCTATAGCAAATTTATCGCATGCAATTTGTAAATGTATACGGAGCAAATGGTAAAGTAATAATACCATGGATAAGCCATGTAGCAGCAGCTGCCTCAGCAACAGAAAAGGGCAAAGATTCTAATTTTTCAACGTGTAACATAGAAAATGATGCATCTCGCATGGAAAGCATGCGCTGCTTGTCAGTCAAATTAAATGGGGCAAATAGTGATGAGACATTCATGTAACTCCAAGGCACTCGACCAGCTTTCAGAGTCTGTAGTGTCCAAGCAAACTGCATAACAGAACGCAATTGATTTTGACCATGATATAATACGGACACTTCATCATGCACAATGTCAACAACAGAAGAAACAATATTGTTCAACGTGTAAATTCGGGAAGAAAGCATGTTAATACTGTTATCGACAACTGCACGTACTTTTTCCAAATTTGCTTGGTCAATTGCCCTTAGGCGCTTAGCAGCCTCAATTTGAGAAACTTTCCAAATTTCATTGTAAACTGCTTAAATCCACCGTTTAGATCTACCCTTAGCCGGGTCTTTTATAAAATCATTTCAATCCACATTTTCAGTTAACTGAGACAGATGTAGTTTAACTGCATCTAACGTGTAATGTTGTAACCAATTCTGACACAGTTTCCCCATAGAGTGAGTGGTGACAGTATAATCAGTTTCAAAACGGGGATCTGGTCTGACTTGTGTGAACCCTTCAGCCAACCCCAGAAAGCGACGTTGGCAAGAATCAGCACTTCTTTGCCACAACAGCCAACCCTTTGGATCCAAACTGGATACATTAAAGGATGAATTGTGTATTTAATTTTTTAGAAGTAGCCAATCCAAAGCATGTTGTTTGGGAAATAGTAGAATTTAGAAACAACATGTGATTCGGGATGAGACATGCACGGTGCAAAGCCTCAGTGCCTTGTACCTGCCAATCTTTGGTACCCCAAACCGATTTAAGGTCAATTATTCCCTTCCAGAACTAGTAGCCATCTACAGCCAATTTGTCTAGAAAGGACTTCGAAGACAGCAACTTTGTATCGGTAAGTCTAACTTTGGACATGGACTTTTGTGTCATTCTGAAGTAAAATGACTCATGATTCGATTGATTAAAATCTGTAAAATAACTGTATTTTTTCAGAAATGTACTGGAGCTTCCTATTAATGGAGCTGGGCAGTGTTCCCACTGCGTGTAATTCACAGCAACCCTCCTGGAATTCGTCTTATGGAGAAAATGATTACCATAATGTTGGAAGCAAAACAAATCACCATAATTAACAGAATCTAAGTATAAGTCTTCAGCATCAAAAGCTGCATAATATTTTAAATCAGAGAGTAATGCTTCTACGGCCTGAATATCCCAATCATCAGAACGTATATTTTGTTTAATCACATCCCCCATGTTTACTCTAAGCACATTCGGAACATTAAGCACTTCAGTGGGGCCATGTATTTGAAATCTAACCGCATCCCACACAATCCCATCAAGGACAGGCCAAGCAGTAATTTTGACTGTAGTCAATTCTCGTTTCAGTCTGTGTGCTGAATGTGAGGAGGAAAGAGGGGCCAATGTTCCATTAAGGTACCGAATTCCTGTACTTTCTTTGACATAATGACCATCGATCAGGCGGAAAAAATAAAACACAAAACCAATTGACATAAAAAGGTAAAATGAAAATAGAATCAACCAAATGTATGTCCAAGGGGGAATTAAAAATTGTTTTTCAAACAACGTGGCATATTTCGCAATAGTTGAGGGTTTCTTTGAAAGTTCCGAAACAGAGTCAAAAGATAATGTGGACTGTTCTGCTAATCGAGTCTGCAAATCAGGCATTGATAAATCAGCAGGATATGTGTAGTTCAGCTCATCAATGTTAGTAACAGGAATAGTATTTAATAAAGGACTGGAAATTGCAGGCATCTCGAGGGACACCTCCGGTTCTGCACCAGAAGTAATAGCCAGCACAGAGTGCCTCACCATGGAAGAACAGGATACAGCCGGAGTCATGCTATGAAGAATCGGCCACCCTGTGTGTCTTGACATTGTCAATTGAGATAAATCTGTTTTCCTTACGACCTGGAAGTGGTGGTAAAATGTCTGTTCTTGTGCCCTTCACTCCAAGAACTCGAACCGGTGCACGATATAAGGGACCAAACTCTTTCTTGTTATTGATCTTTTCTCGAACCAGTTCTCCAACTTGGGGTAGCCAGCCAACTACCGGGATCTGCAATGCATCATCCGATGTGGAGGGCAAATGTTCCTTAGCTAGACTGTCTCTGGTCTTTTGTAGATCCTGTAAAACATTGCAATGTTCATCTACGTCAAAGGCCGCGGCCTGGGCCTTGCAGTCTAGACCGTCGAGGTCAGGTACATACATCTTGATACCAAAGAGCATTTCGTACGGGGTCCGCCCACCCAGAGACCTTCTAGGGAGATTATTAAGCGCACACTGCACGCAATTGTGGTGGGCCAACCAGTTTCTGCCAGTGCCTATAACTCGGGCTGTCACAGATTGCTTTAAGTCACGGTTCATTCGTTCCACTACACTATTACCCTCGGGTCTGTACCGACTCGAAAACTTGACTTGGACCCCCAACGAAACCATAGCATCCTTATACGCCTTAGAGGCGAAAGCCGGACCCTGATCCGAATGGAAGGTACCACAGGCAAAAATCCCTAAAAAGACTCGCAAATCCTTGATGACAGTCCGTGAATCAGCGCTCCGATGTGGCCATACCCACACAAAGCGTGTGCATGAATCAACTGCTACCAAGATGTACTTTTATGCAGTATCAGAAGAAAATGGACCCCATTGATCCAAATAAACGCATCCAAGCGGTTTATTAGAGATGTACAACTGTGTCTGAGGCTGACGCGCAGCAGTTGAAGGTTTAATCTGCTGGCAAATGTCACATTGAAGGACATAATCGCGCGTCTGTTTGTACAGTCCCCGCCACCAGAACCTTTGTTGTAGCTGAGTTACAGTGGCTGAGACGCCCGCATGCGCAGACGCCACACCTTCATGAGCCGCTGTAATCAAAGCAGCCCTGCGATCCGAGTTGGGAACTAGACGTTCGCCAACATCAGGAATTTTCACATAAGGAACCTTATCGGGACTTAAGTGGTATGTGTATTTAGAAGGGAACCCCGCAGGATATTTACCTCCTTTCTCGGTGGCAGCAACAGCTGCCAAAATGTCATCATCTATCTTGCTTTTGGACCTCGTGACTGCTGCAACTAAGTATTTTGATACCACTGACTTTGCTGCTTCATCAGCAAGCGAATTACCAACAGAGTGGACCCCCACGCACTGATGGCCGAGAGTATGAATCACAAACACGAGTGGCAACTCCTCTTTAAGTTCCGCCACTCGGACCCAGACCATTTTATGTTTTATTGTGCTACCTTTGGAATCACGAAATTCATTCTGAATCCAAAAGAACAAGTTTTCATTGTAAGACTGGGCACAGTAGTAAGAGTCACTTACGATCAAAGTCGTCACACTAGGATCTGCGTACTCTAATGCAAGCATCAGAGCACGAAGCTCTGCTAATTGTGCGGTGCAGTCCCCAAGCGTCTGCGTATGCACGACACTGGACTTGAACTCATCGTTCACCATGGCACCTACCACAATGGCGCATGCGGAAACGTAGGCATGTTTAGAGCCATGCGCAACCTGCGCCGAACCATCAGTGTAAATGATGCAATGGAAATCCTCCAACGGCCGCATTGCTAACGGAGCAGGATGAACAAATTCATACTGTAAATACTCCTGCGACCGTAAAGTGGCGTCAAAAATAAACGTGACATCCTGGGACGTCAAGGATGCAGCCCACTGAATCCACCTAGGGTGCAAAGCTTTGGAATTAGGTACAATGGCTTTCGTAACTGCCTCCAAGGCAGGACACGGGGTAACAACCAACATGCGTTTTCCTTGTGACAGGGCACGTTCTTTAAGAATTGCCATCTGTACAGCCGTTAAAACTTTCTCCACAGTGGAAAAACGCAGTTCAGCTGAAGTGTGACTTGTAAGCAATAGGTACTGTATCACCTTCATTAAAAGTCAGGTACGTGAAACCCACCGCCCCAGGGATAATTCTTATCACCAGGTTGGTCTGGTTATCACGAGTCTGTAAGTATTCAGAAGCGAGCAAATCAGCCTGCAAAGACTGCAGAATGGCTAAATGCTCAGGCAGCCAGCATGATTTGGAAAAAGATGGTTGTATCAAAGCATACAAAGGCTTGATACGCTGGGCATATTCCGGAATGTAAGTCCTCCCAAAATTCAAAAAACCCAGCAAAGATTGTAATTTTTTCAGTGTTGTCGGAGAGCGCAACTGTGCGCATTTCTCCAGGAAGTGAGGTGCCAACCCCTTTCCCTCGTTGTTAAGCTCGTAGCCGAGAAACAACACTGTGTACTCTGCAATGTGCGACTTTGCAAAGTTAAACTTGTAACCTATGTTTGCAAAGTTACAAATTATGCTATTAACTCGACACAGATGCTCCCAAAGATCGTCGTCTGTGAGATAAATGTCATCCACATACGAACAAGCAACTGGGTCGAATCCCTCCAAAAGAGAGACTATGCGGGCGGAGAATACTCCAGGACTATTCCTATAGCCCTTCGGGAGACGCCAAAACATTTTTTGCACACCGCCGCATGTAAAGCTGGTCCATTGGGAACTTAGACCATCTAATCTATGGGCATAAAAACCATTGGAAATGTCAAGCGTGGTTTTGAACCGTTTACGTTCAAGACTATTCACTAAAGCAGAGCCATGAGTATTCTGTACTGCGCAGTTACGGCAATCCGAGTTTAAATGCCTATAATCCAAAACCAAACTATATGAGCCGTCCGGCTTGTTTACAGTAAAAAGGGGGTTATTCATCGGTGACACACACATTTCAATTACACCTTGATATTCCAATTGTTCAAGGATAGCCGCGACTGAAGCTTTGGCTTCACGCCATATGGGATATTGAGGTTGAGGCTGCGGCTGAAACCGTAAAGGAATCTCGTGGCTTGGAGACAATTTATCCCAGCCACACTGATTGCGGTACACAGCCGGCGCAAGTGCCAGAGCTCACTCTTCTGCAAAATGCAGCGCTTCCACTCTCGATACAGTGTGCGCGAAACTGGGGAGGATCACCTCCTCCCCTCGCGGAGCTGCGAGAACAAAAGGTGGGGGCCAGTCAGCCTCCGAAAGCAAAATGTCATACGTAGAAGAAAGATTTTCCCAAAATACCCCTTTTACAGTTCGCTGCATGTCACCTTCGATTAACAGGACAATTTCAAAAAGACGTTCAGGGGGAGCAACATGCGTATCAGCAGTTTCAATTACAACATAAGTGTCAGTCTCTCACTATGCAAGGCCAGAGCCCACGTCAGATTTCGAAGCTGCGTTCTCACTATCTGGGGCATATCGATGCGCTGTCAGGGCGGCGACTTTCTTCGTGGCAAACTGTGGTCTCTTGGGCGTAGCTCCTTCCTACTGATCTCCACCGTTACGCGGGCGGGGCTGACCACGTCCTTGCTGGCCACCCCGGCCCCTGCACCCCTTCCACCACCGGTTGACGGAGCCGATGAGTCCTGAAAGGAACGAGGAGAGCGTTGGTCAGAAGCCTGAAACCTTTCAGGTGATTTAATCATCGCGCGATCGCGCAAATCATAAACTCAATCCGACTGCGCAGGCAACGGAGACGCAGGAGCAGAAACCTGTGTTTGTTGTTGTTGTTGCTTACCCTGATTCTGCTTTTTAGGCCAATTTTGTTTCTTGGACTTCGGTTGACCACTAGTTTCCGAAGACTGACCCTGGGGCTGCTTTTTCTCTTTATCAGAAAAAGTCTTAAGACCCTTTGCATTGCGGCCAACCGTTTTATAAGCCGCCACAATTATCCTTGCAAACTGACGGGGTTTCTCGGCCTCGGGAATGAACGCTAAAGCGTTAGCAACCTGAAAGTTCACTGCATCCCCCTTGACATTTGCAAGGATCAGATCGCAAACTATATCAAAGGTGCCACACAGGCGCATACCCAACTCAACCGCCGACTCCGGTCCGTGATCATCTTGAACACGTTTAAGGACCGCACCCAGATTGGTCACAGACGGGGTGCCATAGCACCTCGAATAGACCGCTGCAAAAGTCTTACCCCAGGTCTCACAGACAACAAGTTCAGAGGCCAAATCTTTCGGTAAACTAAGCGTAAGAATCCGGTGTTTGTCGCCAGGATTTGTATTAGGAAACACAGCTTCCAGCTGGCCGAATTTCTCCGCAAGCCAGAAAGGAAAATCATCCTTATCCTGGGGCTTCTTGCCCATTACGGAATTCACCATGACAGGATTGATTTTTAAAGCAGCCTGCTCTGCTCGAAGCTGCGCAACCCTAGGGGCTGCGTCCTGAACATTACGGCTTGTGTAATGAACAAGCGCTCTCATCACAGACACTGCGACCTCATGAAGTCGCCGCAGATCAGCCACGTTACAAGTGGCGCGATTAGGGTGAGGAGTGAATCCAGCGGGCCAATTAGTGCCCGGAATGGACAAAGGACCCAACCTCGGAGCGGTTAAAGCGTGTGGTAGGGCGCCACCAAACCAAACTCCATGCTGCCAACCATCAATAGGAACCTCCAGTGCCCTGTACGGAGCATATGCAGCCGGTACAGCTGAAGCAGTGTATTATTATTATTATTAAATTACACTTGTATAGCGCTATCTACCCGGAGGCCTCGTAGCGCTCATGACTGACACTTTATTAGCGCGGGCGCAGGGCAGATCAGTGTGCTTTTGCATACAAGTGTGTTTTAAGGGTTTTCCTGAAAGCAAGATGGTTAGTTGTTTCCTGAAGAGATAGGGGGAGGGCGTTCCAGAGCCTGGCCGCGGTATGTGAAAAGGAGCGACCACCCCATCGAGCCTTCTTGACTCTGACGGAGGTGGCCAGCTGAAGGGAGCCAGAACGGAGGGAACGCACAGGAACGTAGGGGGTGACCAAGGTCTGCAGAATTGCGGGACCAGTGTGATGGAAGGCCTTGTGTAAAATACACATAGATTTGAATTGCACTCTCGCCGCAATAGGGAGCCAATGGAGTTCTCTTAAGGCATCCCTAGCTGACTGTCGGCGAGGAAGATTGTAGAGGAGGCGGGCCGCACTGTTTTGGGTGACTTGGAGCTTTTGGATAACAAAGGAAGGGGCTCCCAAAAAAAGAGCATTCCCATAGTCCAGGCGCGATAATATCAGGGCCTGGACCAGTATCCTCCTGGCCTGAAAAGGAAGCAGGGGGAGCACCTTCTGCAGCATCCTCATCAACCCAAAACAGGTGGCTGCAATCTTAGTGGCTTGTACTGAGAAATTCAAGGCTGGGTCAAGCCAGATCCCTAGGCTCTTTATCTGGGGCTTGGGAGTCGGGGGCTCGCCCAGACATGGTGGCCAGATGGATGTAAAAGCGGAGGGGGAATGGAACACTCCAGAATTAGCGTCCACCGCCGGAAATGTCAACCACGAATAAAACAGTTCGTACGGGTAAGCATTTTCCGCACTCACCACCAGAACCACAGCCAAGCCTTCCACAGGGACATTAAAAGCCCGCAAATGGTCACGCACCGCAATGCGACTATGCTGCGGGATGTCCACAGCTTGTGCCATGGTAGCACAGGAACTCGAAAAAACAAAGAATACTTTGTAGCACAACTGGGTAGTAATTCAAAGAAACCGTTTTAGATAAATTCAAGCTTGAAAAAGACCTATGTCAAAAATAGGTAGGTTGTCCGACACCACCATTTTCCGGAAAGGGGAATGAAGGGGTTAAGGTTTGAATGATATACTACTCGAGTGTCATGATATAAGGCCAACAACGTATGGGCGCCATGTAGCAAAGTTTCCGTTCTCCCACAGAACTGTGCACAGAGATCTAGAACCTGGGTGAATTAGGATGACCCAAAACTCACCTTAGTATCAGAAATCCCCTTACCTAGCTAGCTACAGTGTCTCATTGGTCATAACAAACTCCCAATGACTTAGACAATCCAGAAAATGAACTTAGGGTACCTCAGGTATCGTGGAACACATGAACACTCTTTCGCTCTATAATCATTTCAAACAAAAACTGGGAGCCAAAGAACACACGTGCAAGTTTAAAATATTTATTTTTCAATGCAAGGTTCTCAAACGCAGTATCTTATATAATATCAACATACATATTATAAAAATCTGAGTTATCAGCATAGTCACTAGTCCATAGTAAGCGAACGGTGATAGCATATTATAATGCAAAATCTATAAAAATTTGTATCACCTATATTTCGCGCACCCTATTTAGCATACTATATTATATCTAAGAAGGTCTCATTTGGGTTTTTAGCAGGGCGGGCCCATACCTCTAATGGTCAGTAGGAGAAGATCACATCAACAGCTACCAGCTCTCTGCATGCGAAGCATCAAGTGTGTTGATTCATTCCCTGTAACTCTATCTTAAACCTGCGTAGAGCCCAAGGTTGGCAGCAACATTATTTGTGTTATGTCTAATGTGGTGCGAGGATCAGGCCTTCAGCAACCTTGTATTAGGTTATTCTTAGAGGGTGCAGTTCTCAGTGTGCAGACAGTTGTACCAAGTGTACCAAGCACAACTGATATCAGAGCAATAACATATTATTCTCAAATAAATCACATCTTTCGTCTAGGTTGAAAGCTACAATAACAATTAGGTGTCGTATGCAAACTGAAGCCAAAGGAAAATATGTTGTTTAAACATTTATTAAACTCATGCTAACTTAACACAATATATAGAAACGCAGTAACCATATGACAGTACCTAGAAATTAGCATAAGTCAAGTTGTGGAGCCATAGCTGGAGGTTTGGCCAGTGGACCTTCTTCCTTTTCTGCTTTTTCAAAATGGGTTGTTAGGAAGGATATCCATTCGGCTTCAGAAATGTTAGCGCTACTTTATCCTCCTTGTTTATGTGTTTTTGAATTAACAAGTACCAGAAAGATGTATTTGTTTTAACCAGAATTTGGTACCGCTTGTTTTTCTCTAGCAATATTACTTGTTGAGGTCAGGCTTGTCGCAGCATGCCGTGCAATGTGGAATGACATAGTAATCACTTGAGGAAGGTGATAGCTGTCTCCTCGTGCAGCTATGGTGTAATTCTTAATCAAAGGGAGAATTTTATTGTTGCAGATGGTGTAATCTACAACGATTGAGTACGACCATTAGATCTTGTCCAGTTTGGTGGACTATCCATGAGGAAGCAATCGTTCAGAATTGTGTAACCCTGAACACTGAGTTGTAGCACCATGTATTCACCGAGTTTTGCGATATTTGTTCCAACATATATGGCCAAGGAGCATCATACTCCTCAGGAAGTTCTTGAAAGAGGTTTGTATTATAGATGCCAGATATTAAGCAGGATGTTCTTCTGTGATTACTTTGCAGGTTACACAAAATCTGGATTAGGTGGTTTAAATTGGATTTATGTTCTCCCTGACGGTGATGTAGACGTTGATCAAAATAAGTTTTCAGTCTGTTTGGAGTTACCTTTCCTTCTGCCGGAAATCCAGTCTTCCTCAAATGTCTTTTGAACTATATTAGCATTTAACTTGGCTGAAATGTAGATTTAAAGGCCGCCGCTGGGTCAGCCAGACTTGTGCAGCCTCTGGATCGGAGTTCTATATTCCAAATATCCTTCTAATGGAAGGCTAGCCAGGGACAATGTTTCCTGCAGTAGTATAAGCTTGTGGTGTTTTAAAAACTTTATCACGTCTGGAGATTGAAGTTTCGGGGTAAGGCTGTTGATATTCCACGAACATACTGAGAGACTGATTTGAATACCAGTTGAATTGTGGTTTCCTCCATCCAGGGCAGCTGGCAGCCATGCCCAGTCAATCGCCGTGGTTTTGGATTCCTCTATTTCAGGGTGGGTAGCCCTTCCGGGGATCGGCATTCAGCTGAGCTTAGTATTGAAAAAGATGGTGGTCCAGATTTATCTAGTGAGGCCGTGGTTCAGTTTGGGGACCTATTTTAATGCCCCATTTGTTAAATAGGTCAGACAGTAATAATAACTGCTCCTTAATTGCTAAGGTTGAATAAGTAATTAACGTTTGTCCAGTGGGTTGTTTACTTCTAATAGATGTAAATCCAATTGAAATGATATCACTAGATTCAAGATGAGGCAATTCAGATGTAGATTTGAAAAGTTTCAGGATGTTCCCTCTGCTTAAGATTTCGTGTGGTCCTTGAGTGAGGTATTCGGGGATAAATAACAATGGAGCTTTTAGGTTTGTTGTAGTAGGATCCTGGCCGGAGATCACGTGATTACTTATATTCCTTGTCTGTGGGAGGTCGATTCACCTATGAATGGTTAATAGTTGTTGCTTGTGTCCCACTTGTTCACCTCGAGGTCAGTAGTCCACTGTATTATTTTTTTTTACCCATTTGTGTTACCCGGATTCTTTAGCAGTGTTATTTGAAAATTCTCCTTGCCTCTTTACCTGTATTCATCCTCCTACTGTTCTGTGGCTTCCATGTTTTAGTTCTCCTTTGAATGTATTTGCCATATTTGTTGAGGTTGTCGAAACTTCTAGTCCGTTCTTGACGGTATAAGGTAATGGTGTTGACTTAGTGACCTTTTCCGGCACGTCTAAAATCAAGGGCTGTGGAGTTTTTGCTGAAACTTCTCCCCTTGCCCCCGGGTAGATCCTTGGGGTCTTTGCAGTGGGTGGATGCCAATGGCACCTTGTGAATTGGCTCTATTATTGATTGTGAAGGTGTTTTTTGTGATGGTGGGGGATTGCTGTAAAAATTGCAGAGCTGATTGAGCCAAGTCGTATGTTACCCTTTTCTGTGTGGGGGAGTTCACTGGTCATGTTTTGAGTCACTGTGCTGAACTTATTGCATTTTTTTCATAGTCTCTTTCTTTCCCATTCGCTCAGATGTTGATTTTGAGTGGATTTATTTATTATTCCCATCCCTGGGCTGACGTCTCTGATTTCTGTACTTTGCGTTGTCTCGCACGTAAACAATGGTTATATTTTTGACAACATTTTATTCTTAATATTTGATTTAGTAATTTTCTAAATACCATACTCCTGGAGTGCCACTTGATTGTTTGAGGGCGGAACTGTAGCTGGAGCGTCCGTTGGTCAAATGTTGATTTTTACTGGTGAAACCTTGTGTCCTTTACAAGGTTTGTTATGGTTTATGCTTTGATCTTCTGGCTGTCTGGGTGGTTAAATTGGTTGAATGTGCGGATAAGAGATGTGGTTCACCTTGCGGACCTGATGGTATTTCCTGATTTCTGTCAGGACAAAGGTGAGGAACTGGGAAGCGAAGCTATCGATTATTGGCGAGAAGCAGCATATTGCTTGGGTCAAGTTGACGTTGGCTTGTGCTTTCGTAATTAAGGTGTTCAAGCCTTCAAGTTTATTGTTGGTCCCTGCTTTATATACTGCTAGTGTATTTCAATGGTCAACTTGTAGGTCAAGTTTATCTGAATGATAGTTTAATGCAGACACTGTAGATTGTAAGGTTTGTAAGTGCTTGGGGCCAGACATTAGTGGGTTCAAACGCTGCTGAGTCGTGACCTTCAATCATGTCTTTTGTCTTGTTAAATTCTGTCTTAAAGAAAGATAAATCCAAAAGAGAGCGATCATTAGGCTTTCCTGACTTGGTTTCAGGGGATTCATAATGGGCCATGGCAAAAGGCGTTGTTGGCGTTAGTGGTTTGATGTTACCTGGGGAGGTCCTCGTCCACTGTGCAGCTTGAGGGGTATAGTTATCTTGTTTCCAGTAGAACCTATGTTGTTAATATGAAAGTTGGTCTCCTGCTGTGAAGGTGATCTCAGGTTGAATCATCGCTTGAAATAGTTATTGGCGATGAGCTGTGTTCCTTATTTGACTGATGGACTTGCTGCGAAGGAAAAAGCATGCCTCCTGACTGAATGACTGATATTAGCCTATTTTTTCTAGGAGTAGAAAACTCATCCATTGTAAGGTGGCCATTTGGGGACGTGGTAGTGACCTGGTTATGGGCTGTTCGTGAATCAAGACCTGCACTTTAATTTGAACTGGGTCTGTATAAGGAGGTGATTGAAAGGGCTGGACTGGTGGGGATGGTGTTTAGTTGGAGTTAGTTAAGGCTTGGGCTTTAGTTCCACATTTCTTGAAGAAATCCCTGGGGTCCTCTTTTTTGCGTCATTAATTGTTTTATCTTGCGTTTTATGCTGTTGGGTTGAAGGCACTAAGGATATTGGTGATCCGTCTCGGACGTGCACTCTAGGGGACCAGATCCCTGTTCAGAGTATTGCAGGTAGGGGGTGGGGGGTTATGGCGCAGAGAAGTTGGGTAGTACCGTTTCTAATTCCGCAAGTGATTTTATAAGTTCTTTGTTAAACTTCTTGCAAGTTTTTGCTAGTTCTCTCTTAAGCCTTCTGGACCGCATTGTAGTATAACTGTAACTTGGGATGGCGACTCCCTCTTTCATTGGCACTTTGTTGTCTTTGTAGGTCAGAAAATGTTGCCATTTATTGTTGGTTTTAGCCCCAGTGGATGGCAGCCTGACTCCACTCTGTTTCGGGCTACTCCCACTGCTTTGACCTCTCCCTTGCCCCCCCCCCCACCTGTGCAGAAAAAAGGGGGGTGAGGGGGTAGGGGAGGGGTGCGGTGTGTAAATGCAGTGCCAGGCTGGTGCAAGGTTGTGGTCTCTGTAGTTTAATAGTTGGGGCCGCTAGGTCGGACGACTAACAACTATGGGCGGCCTTGTGAGCAACACCAGCCTTGCTCCTATGGTCAAGTCACCACCCATGCCTTAATGTCCCACAATAAAGGAGTGAGATAAGGCAGGGCATGGGAGGCAAAGCAAGGCAGGCGGCAGCAAGGTGAAGTGCAGCGTAGAGCGGCATTGAAGGTTTACAGCGTAACACTGCTTGAGGGCACCAGATGTTTTTGCGGTCCTGACATGCGCTAGTATAACACAGTCCACACCCCCCTCGCTGCCTCTGCCCGCACTCTGCTCACCTCTCACCACCGGACCCACTCACACTCTCAAGGAGAGGGAATGGTGAGCAGAGTGTAGGGAGCCAAGAGTAGGGGGAGCGGGGAAGCAAGAGGGACTGCTGCCGTCACACCAACCTGTGTGGCTTGACCCTGCTCAACCCCTCAGCTCAACCCCTCTGCTCTTCCAAACGCCGGCCCTGATCGCCTGTTCTGCTCCTCTCCGTCTGCACAGGTGACTGACTGCGGCTGGCTGTGCAGGAATCCTCCTCCTCCTTCACAGGTGAGCACGATCAGCACAAATCAGTAGGATTCCACCAATATTACTCCTTTTAATGTTTTAAAGCTAATTTTTCTGATGAATGGAGTTTTTTTATTGATGATATTGCATGTACCACTGTTTTTGTCCCATGTGGCTTTTACAAAGGGGGAAAACAAATGGCAGTTAGATGAGGATGGGTCAGAGATATGAATCTACCATATTTTGAACTGCAATGCACTTTAATCCTGTATATTTATTAATTGCTATAGCTATTTTTGGGGACCGTTTTTACATTTCATAGTTTTTATGCCAGTAAATGTATTGTATATAAACTTTTATGGTCTATGATGACCAAAATAAAGTTTAGGAATGGAATGGAATGGATTTTCATTTGAATTATTTGCCCAAAAGGAATTTTAACAAAGAGGTCCAAGTCAACATCTAAGAAAAATGTAGGATCCCTGAGAACTTTTGAGGGCTAAGAGTGGTACAGGGTTATCCATATTCAAGTATCTACAATTGGTATCCTGGTTCAACACAGAAAAAGGGGAAATAAGAGGGAACTGGGACATTGAACGCCTGTGTCAATCAGTGCAGCCAATTAAGAAAGAGATATCAGTGTGGTACAATCATTGATTAGAAGCTGAAGATGTCAGACTCCACGCTGCAGGATCCGGTCGTTGTACATATAACTCCACCTCCCTATCTCACCAACACGCCGATATTAATAATACAGCGAGTTCGAGTGATAGAGCAAGGGAATAAAAAAGGAAACAGAACAAGGAGGGGACGGAAGGGGACAGCAGGGAAGGGATGGCTGTAAGACAAAAACAACAGGCATACAGGTTATTAAGGTACACAGGTAAATCCTACTCTCATGTATTTCTCACTACGTGGAATTATGAGTTTTCACCTTTCCTGAAGAAGTGCGCTCCACTTCCTCCCTGTATATCAGATATGTTTAACTGCCACGATATTCCCTATGGAACAAAAACACCAGTTACTCCCAGATACCCCCAAGGTCATGTGTTAAATTACTCTCTATTTAATTAGCACCTACCCCGCCTTGTGTGTGTCTGTGCTCAAAAGTAAACGTGTATCAATCAAGAAGTGTATCCAAAATAATAGTCTGTCTATTAAAAGACCGATCCTTTCTTTCAGGAATGAACAACCAAAATCCTCAATGGAAATGGTAAGTCGTAGCTTCCCACTACAGACTTCCGCTCTCTAGTCCACAAGCACAAAGTTCACAGATTGTAAAGCTCCAAACACGGCAAGGTGTAGGCTTACCCCACTACCTTCCGCTTTGGCAATTTCCTTAACAGACACTAGTGCCTCTCTTCGTAACGGTAGAGCGCAGGGTAGTATTCCCCGCCACACTCCGCTCTCACTTGTTTATTTAGACAGTATCCCACAGCGCTTGTATTGTGCTTCGCCGTGTAATGAGCCACTTAGGAAGAAGCTGCCATTCAGTTCATGCAACGCGTTAAACAAACACGCGCTGCCAAATAACTCACAGTACTGGTGCCTCTGTTTCGATCTCTGTTCTTTCCTCGTAGGATTCCTCTCCTTCCGTAAACACCAGAAAGAAAACAGACCACTGGAACGCCAGGGAAAACCAAAATGCGCGACCCTCGCGCTATTCGTTAAAGACACGAGTAATCAAAGTCCAAGGCGCGTTTCCTGCTCCACTCGCGCAGTACTCGTTTGCGAAAGGGAAACAAAACTCTCTCTGCCTCATGCAGGGAAAGACCAGCTCAGCACACAATCGATGTACCTCAATAGCACTGCTGTTACAAAATCACGAACAGTGTGGGAAGGGCCCACCCTGCTTAAATAGTACCACGCCCCCTCTCAAGGGATTCTGGGGTATGTAGTTCAGCCATTAGGTAGGCGCCTTTGACAGATCCTGACAGTATGTTCCCGTCCCTTGCGCCTTCTAGGGCCAGGTTTAGCTGGGAACCTCCTGTGGAAAGAACGCACCGCAGCAGGAGCATGCACATCAGAGCTAGGCTCCCAGGAATCATCTTCTGCGGTATACCCCTTCCATGACACTAGATACTTCAGTACTCCCCTGCTCCACTTGGAATCCCTAATACTTTTCACCTCGTATTCCACACCCCCATCACATATCACTGGCGGAGGGGCCGCTCTGCGGGATGTAAGCGCAGGCTTCAGCAACTGAACATGGAATACTGGGTGTATGCGCAAGGATCATGGCAGTTTCAATTTGTATGTCACGGGATTCACCTGTTTCACAATGGGATAAGGGCCGATGTATCTCGGGTGGAACACACTGCGCAACTTAAACTTAATGTTCTTTGTAGACAGCCATACCTTATCACCCACCACATACTGACGACTCTCTATCCTGTGGCGATCCTCCCATTTCTTGTATACCTCCTTTGCTTTATTCAAATGTACTTGCACCCCCTTGTGTACCTTCCTCAACATCATGACCCTATCCTTAACCGAAGGCTGGTCACTGAGATCAGCGGGAATGTCAATCGGCAAGGTATGAGCATCGAACCCAAAATTGGCTTTAAATGGAGACATCCCCGTTGAGCTGTGCCAAGAGTTATTATAGGCCAATTCTGCCATCCACAAAAGATCCACCCAGGATTCGTGAGCCTCTTTAGAGAAGCATCTTAGATATTTCTTTAACGTCTGGTTCAAACGTTCTGTCTGCCCGTCTGTTTGGGGGTGGAAGCTGGTAGATAGATTTGACTCAATATCAAGGGCTCGACACCACATGCGCCAGAACCTCGCAATGAACTGTGGCCCTCTGTCCGACACAATCACTCTGGGAATACCGTGCAAACGGACTACATTGCTAGCCAACAGTTGGGCAGTTTGGCTGGCATTCTGAAGAGTTTTACAAGGGATAAAGTGTCCCATTTTGGTGAGGCTGTCTACGACCACCAAAACTGCTGAAAATCCCTTATCCTCAGGAAGACCAGACACAAAATCCAGGCTGATATGCTGCCACGGTAGATGGGGGGTAGGCATGGGAATAAGTTTCCCCGCTTTCTTAGTGTTTGTACCCTTGGCTCGAGCACAAACATCACAGCTGGCCACCCACCCAGAAACATCCTTAATCAGAGTAGCCCACCAGAAATGTCTTTGGATGGTATCGAGAGTTTTCCGAATACCAGGATGTCCCACCAATCCACCCTCATGACACCAGCCAAAAGCCTTCCTCTGTAGAGGTATCGAGGGCAAGAACAACCTATCCTGAAAGCAGGGCAACCCGTTTCTCACTTTTCTATTCACCATGCCATGAGCCCATGACCCCCAACCACCCGGATACTGATGACTTCTCACGTCATCCAAAAAGGTCTCTGCTCTCACCACACATACCACTTTCCCTATAGGAATGATAGCCTGTTTCTCTTCCACGCATTCCACTGGCATGGATTGCCTAGATAAGGCATCCGCCTTTCTATTTTCAGACCCCGGGCGAAAAGTGACCACAAAATTGTATTCTGCAAACAAGAGTGTCCATCTCATCTGCCTTTGTGTTAAATGTCTGGCAGATGACATGAATTGCAGATTCTTATGGTCGGTGTAGACTGTGATGGTATGACGGGCCCCCCAGAGATATTGCCTCCATTCCTGAAATGCTCTCTTAATTGATAACAATTCTTTTTCCGCTATCGTATAATTGAGTTCAGCCGAACTCAATTTCTTTGACAGGAAGGCCACTGGGTGCAACTGCCCCGTACTTACATCCCTCTGAGATAACACAGCCCCGATAGCTTCATCCGACGCATCAGCCTCTACCACAAAAGGATGTTCCAAATTGGGATGAGACAGCACAGGGGCAGTAATGAACGATGACTTAAGAGTTTGGAAAGCTTCCCCTGCTTCAGGTGTCCACTCAAAAGGCACTCCTTTTCTCAAGAGTTTGGTAATGGGCACAGCTAGCAACGAAAAATGCAGGATAAAGCGCCGATAGTAATTCGCGAAGCCCAGAAAACTCTGGACCTCTCTCACATTCTTCGGTGCTGGCCAGTCCCTCACTGCTTCTACCTTGCACTCCGACATTTGCAACCCCAAAGGACTGATCATCACCCCCAAGAATTCCACACTGTATACACCAAACTCGCATTTACTGAGTTTCATGAAGAGACTGTGTTCTCTCAACTTAGTCAGTACCTTGCATACCTGCTCCACATGACTACTCTCATCCATAGAATACACCAAGATGTCATCGATGTAGACTACCACGAATAGGTCTATAAATTCTTTCAGAACATCATTGATTAGGAACTGAAACGCCGCAGGGGCATTACATAGCCCGAAGGGCATGACTAGATATTCATATAGTCCATACCGCGTCTTGAATGCCTTCTTCCACTCATCCCCCTCACGGATCCTGACCAAGTGATAGGCTCCTCGCAAGTCCAAGCGAGTATAGATCACAGCCTCCCTCACTTGATCAATCAATACCGTAATGAGGGGGAGAGGGTACCGGTTACGAATGGTGTTTTTATTCAAAACGCGGTAGTCCACGCATGCCCTCAAATCGCCATTCGCTTTTGCTATGAAGAAAAGAGGAGAGGCGGCTGGGGAACGTGAAGGTCTTATGAATACTATGCTCTCATAGTGATCAATGTATTCCTTTAAATGCGCCGTTTCAGGAACAGACAAAGCATACACGCGACACGTAGGAATCACTGCCCCATCAACCAGGTCAATCCGACAGTCATATGGTCTATGTGGCGGTAATTCCTCTGCTCTGCTTTCGCTAAAGACGTCCTGGAAGGCTTCATAGTGTTTCGGGAGTGTCACCTTCTTCTCAGCAGCAGTAGCCACCATAAACTGTAAGGCTAACACTGCTACAGGGGAATTCACATAAGGCACTAAATGTTCCTTGCAGAACCCTGAAGAGAAATGCACAGTGCGTGATTTCCAATCAATGGAGGGATTGTGGAAGGTAAACCAGGGCATCCCCAGAAATATCTCATACTGCGGGGCATCTATTATATTCAACTCCACCCTTTCCACATGCCGTCCTTCTGACACTCCAATAGACAATTCCACTTCAGCGGTTTTTTCAGTTATTAAACCGGATTTAATGGGATGCCCATCAACGGCCAAAACCTCCTCTGGGTTTCCTCTAGGTATTCTAGGTATCATCAAGCGAGCCACCAACCCATTGTCTATGAAGTTACCAGTAGCCCCTGAGTCCAACATGACCATTACTTGATGGGATTTTTGCTCGCACTCCAAGGTCATGACTAGCACCAGATGGGATTCTGTTTCCCCTATCCCCGAGGAAGATAGTGATGTAAGTTTCCAATCGGGGGTCTCTTCCCTTTTTGGCGACAATACCAATCCTTCGTCACTCTCTCTAGCCGTATTGGAAACCGCCACCCTTTGATTTTTGTTCCAGGCGTTCGGGGTCTTGGGCTTAGAAGGGCATTCCCTTACATAATGACCTTTCTTCCCGCAATACATACAAAGGCCTTGTACCCTTCTGCTTTCTCTTTCTGTTTTGGACAAAGAGGGTCGGATAGCTCCTATCTCCATTGGTTCTGCACCTGCTTCTGCGGAACCCAAAGCTCGGGAAGGCAAACTCACATTACGAGCATAACCCCTGTCCCACTTTCTCCGATCCCCACTCCGCTCAGTCAGCCTACCATCCAATCTCAATTCCAAATTCACCATGTCAACATAAGTAGTGGGTTGAGGATCTATGTGTGCCACAGCGTCCTTCAATTCATCCCTCAATCCCTGATAAAACAGGGACATTCTTTTGCCCTCTGGCCATTCAGTTTCTGCAATTAAACGATTGAACGTGGTTAGGTACGTAATCAGATCACTCCTACCCTGACGCAGGGACAATAACTCTTTGTCTGTGCTGAAATTAGTGGCCCTCCTGTCAAATACTTTTTCAAATTCGTCCCTAAATGCGGTCCAATTTGACAACATGGCATCATCTCCTTTTACCAGAGGGACTGCCCAATTGGCTGCGTCCCCCACCAAATAAGATATAGCAAACGCCACCCTGGAATGGTTTGTAGGAAATGAGGCTGGTTTACAGGAGAAATGGAGCATGACTTGAGTCATGAATGCTTGTGTTTTGCGTGGATCTCCCCCATACCGTTCTGGGGTGGCCAAAGGAATAGGGGGGGGGGAAAGTAACTTGAATCTGAGAAGGGCCGGTAGAGAAAGGATTCTTGGATAGTTGTTCAACCCTATCCTTGAGAAGTACAGCCTCCGCCTTGGACGCTGCCAATTCTTGTTGGACCAAAACCAGAGCCCTCAACACATCATCCAAGGTGGCCATATGTACCCCAACCGGATCAGGCAGAATGCAATTCGTGGGTTCGTGATTCTGTCAGACTCCACGCTGCAGGATCCGGTCGTTGTACATATAACTCCACCTCCCTATCTCACCAACACGCCGATATTAATAATACAGCGAGTTCGAGTGATAGAGCGAGGGAATAAAAAAGGAAACAGAACAAGGAGGGGACGGAAGGGGACAGCAGCGAAGGGATGGCTGTAAGACAAAAACAACAGGCATAGAGGTTATTAAGGTACACAGGTAAATCCTACTCTCATGTATTTCTCACTACGTGGAATTATGAGTTTTCACCTTTCCTGAAGAAGTGCGCTCCACTTCCTCCCTGTATATCAGATATGTTTAACTGCCACGATATTCCCTATGGAACAAAAACACCAGTTACTCCCAGATACCCCCAAGGTCATGTGTTAAATTACTCTCTATTGAATTAGCACCTACCCCGCCTTGTGTGTGTCTGTGCTCAAAAGTAAACGTGTATCAATCAAGAAGTGTATCCAAAATAATAGTCTGTCTATTAAAAGACCAATCCTTTCTTTCAGGAATGAACAACCAAAATCCTCAATGGAAACGGTAAGTCGTAGCTTCCCACTACAGACTTCCGCTCTCTAGTCCACAAGCACAAAGTTCACAGATTGTAAAGCTCCAAACACGGCAAGGTGTAGGCTTACCCCACTACCTTCCGCTTTGGCAATTTCCTTAACAGACACTAGTACCTCTCTTCGTAACGTTAGAGCGCAGGGTAGTATTCCCCGCCACACTCCGCTCTCACTTGTTTATTTAGATAGTATCCCACAGCGCTTGTATTGTGCTTCGCCGTGTAATGAGACACTTAGGAAGAAGCTGCCATTCAGTTCATGCAACGCGTTAAACAAACACGCGCTGCTAAATAACTCACAGTACTGGTGCCTCTGTTTCGATCTCCGTTCTTTCCTCGTAGGATTCCTCTCCTTCCGTAAACACCAGAAAGAAAACAGACCACTGGAACGCCAGGGAAAACCAAAATGCGCGACCCTCGCGCTACTCGTTAAAGACACGAGTAATCAAAGTCCAAGGCGCGTTTCCTGCTCCACTCGCGCAGGACTCGTTTGCGAAAGGGAAACAAAACTCTCTCTGCCTCATGCCGGGAAAGACCAGCTCAGCACACAATCGATGTACCTCAATAGCACTGCTGTTACAAAATCACGAACAGTGTGGGAAGGGCCCACCCTGCTTAAATAGTACCACGCCCCCTCTCAAGGGATTCTGGGAGATGTAGTTCAGCCATTAGGTAGGCGCCTTTGACAGATCCTGACAGAAGATCTGTAAAACCTCCAGAGACCCCACCACACGTCTCAGGAAAACAATCACTTCTATCAAAACTGAAGAATTGAATCAGTAGTGGATAAGCAAAAAAGAACATAACTTTCTGAACTGTGAAGACACTAGAATTCTGGTGCTTTACACGATACCAAAAATTCAGAAAGACAATAATCCTCCCCAGGTAGACCCATTGTATCGGGAATAGGGTCCTTATTGGAACCCCTGTCAAAATAAACTGATTGTTTCCTTCGTCCCCTTGTCACCCAGATTAAGTCATATATTCAGGACATAAAGCATCTCCTTAGCGTTCTCCAAGAAGTCATCTATAATCCTGAGACCACGTACTGGTATGTCTGGATGAGGAAGCTCTTTATATGAGCATTCCACAAGATGAAAGCATCCTGACAATACAAACACTACTAAATCAAGGGACCTGGGACTGGGAAGCCCCAGTACACTGGATTATTACCTTGATGCAACTTGCACTAAAAGAGAACGTCTTCAGATTTGAGGAACAGCTAAACATTCAAGTCTATGGTACATCTATGGGCAGCACGATTGCACCCAGTATATCCAGTCTTTTTGTTTGTCAATTGGAGGATGAATACATCTGGGCCCCCAACCCGAAAACAGACAATAAAAAAAAATGGTGGCGCTACATAGACGATATTCTGGTAGTGTGGGAGGGTGACATGACCACTTTGGAGCTATTCCATACATGGTTGAACCAGCGTAATCCACATCTTAAATTCACCATGTCCCATGACCAACACCAGGTTTCCTTCCTTGACGTCACCATAAGGGCAGAGAATGAGGGACTAGTGAGTTCCCTATACACAAAACCAACAGATAAAAATAGTCTGTTGCATTGCGATTGTGCACATCCCCGTGCACTGAGGGAGAATCTACCTGTAGGGTAATTTTTGCGCATACGTAGAAATTGTTCCGACCTCAGGGAATACAAAACAGAGGCTGAGGTATTGACAAAGAAATTGGAAGATCGTTTGTACCCAAAAAGAATCATAGAAAAGGCAAAAAAACTATCCCTCAATACACCTAGGGAAGCCCTACTAGAGACACATCAGAGGGAGAAACCTAACACACTCATATGTGTCACAACTTTTAATACATCCTCAAATGATATCAAAAAAATCATAAATAAAAAATGGCAAATATTAACATTGAACAATTTGAAGTTTGACAAACATATGTTTTCCTTCAAAAGGAACAGGAGTCTAAGAGACACACTTGTGCATACCAACCTACAGAAGACAAAGAAAATGAATCAGATGACACTGTGGAATCAACCACAGGCTATGGGACACTATCCATCTGGGTCATGTATTGCCTGCGCCTTCACAGAACACACAAACAAAACTTGACCTAGGCGTGCATCATGCGTGGGAACAAAGATCACACACAAATTGTAATTCAGACAGAGTGATCTATGTGATCAAGTGCCCATTCCAATTGTAATACATAGGGATGACTGGGAGAAAGGTCAAAGTACGCATACCCGAACACAGAAGTACTATCAGAAGATCTTTAACTGCCACCAAGTTAACCGCACACTTTGTAGAAAAAGCACATACAGACAATGACCTATGGTGGTCGGTGATTGAAAAGGTCAAGGGTGAGGGTGATGTCACAATGACCTTGTTAAAACGAAAACAGCGATGTGTGTATAGGTTACATACCCACATCTCTGGCCTCAACGATGGAATTCCATGGAACCAACTAAACAAAAAGTAACCACGCTGTAAGCGTTCACACACTTTTCAACCCGAATAATTAAAAACAAGATACTAATGGGGGGAGGAGAGGCTTATCATTCTTCTCACATCCCTGATTATCAATCTTCCATGACTGAGGTTACGAACAGGGTATCTCGAGGGTGGTATTAGTACCTATATTGACAGTTACATCCGATAGAGCACTATCCACTGAGACCATAAATCACGTTAAAATAGATCCCTGCAACAATACAAAACTTAAGCTCCATTTGAGCTTCTCCATCTACTTCTACTCACTGGTACATTCCCATGATTATCACTGCTCACAGCAAGAGATTGGCAAGTTCGTTATCGTTCGAGTTAATACTAACGTCAGAGGCATCAAACACAACATGACACGCTTTGCTAGTACATAGCGGAATTGTGATATCAATGAACTTTAAATAAATAAAATAAAATACATGAATAAATAGGTAATAAAAATGCTAGAAGCGAGGCACACATGTTGAAAGTAGCGTTTCTGAACCTTGAGTGAGGTTTTTAGACCGATGTCTTTGATTTACATGCATTATAGCTAAATCCACAGATATCCTCGGTCCTTTAGATATATAGAACTATGGTTCTGAATCTAATAAAGCAAGCAGCAAGGTATAAACAGTTTTTAAGCTGAATCTCAACCATTAATAAGCAACTCTAAGGTAGTGTCTGCCAAATTCAAAAAGGCACAATAAAGTTTATTTGGTTTGAAAGTTCTGATGGTTTTGGAACTACATTACCCAGGTTGAACCTAGCAGCACAGCGGTGTACGTTGACACGTCCCTTTGGGGGCGTTGCCACGCTGCTCCGGAAGCAGGCCAACAAGCACAGCCGACGGCTTACACAATGTTTAAAAGAAAGGATTGCGAGTTCGGCAACCACTTCAAGCGGCGGGATCCTCTACTTAGTAGGTGATAACACAGGGCAGGACCCTTGATGGCGTAAGTACATACCGAATGAGGAACAGAAAACTAAGGTATGTTGAAAGTCAGACTATCAAATACGAATGTGAATGTACCCCCCCATATGGGCTTAGTTTACTTTCTTCCCTTCCTCCTGGCTAATGATTATTTATTTATTTATTTATTTATTTTGAAAGTTTTATATAGCGCGAACAGGATCTTTGCAGATATCAGAGCGCTTTACACGGCTGGGAATGCCAGCAAGAGAGTGGGGTTACACATAAGTAGTACAGCACATCAATAATACAAATATAACAGTTAAGTGTGTGCATAGATAGTCAGTAGCATCAATAATGTAGGTGAGATACATAGTCATAGAGTTCGAACAGCGATTTAAATGTGTGCGAAGATAGTTAGTAGCAACAATAATTCAGGTGAAATACATAGTCATGGAGTTCGAACAAAGTAATACAGGTCGGAGCAGGGTCTTTCCAAATCCACGCTAATAGGTCAAGTGTATTTGGCCATAAAAATAGCTTTTACTTCTTTCTTAAAAAGTGTGAAGGAGGAGATGAGCCTGGTTTCAGGAGGGAGTGAGTTCCAGATCCTGGGTGCCATTCCTGAGAAAGAGCGTTTATAGGTTTTTACCTTCCGGAATCTTCGAGGTTTTAGCAGAAGATTGTCTGTGCCTCTAGTTTTTCTAAAGCCGCCAGAGATTGACAACTTCTGAGTGAGGTATCCGGGAGAGCTCAGGTGTAGAGCCTTGTGTGTCATGCAGGCGATTTTCAAATGTATTCTGGCTTCAAAAGGCAGCCAGTCCAGTGTTTTCAGATCAGGGGTGATGTGCGAGTGTTTTTTTGATCCAGTGATGAGTCTGGCTGCAGCGTTTAGAGAGGCTCTTCGGGGTGCAGTGCTGGTTAACGGGAGACCGCAAAGGGCGGTGCTGCCGTATTCAATTCGCGGGATTACTAGAGCTTGTACTGCAGTTTGGAAGTCTTTGGCTGGTAGGAAGGGTTTAAGTTTCCTCAGTGTATTGATTTGGAAGTTCGCTCCCTTAGTAGCCTTGCTGATATGATGCTGCATGTTAAGGTTGGAGTCGAGGGTTATGCCTAAAGATTTCGCTGAGTCCACTATGATGGGTTGGACATTGAGTGCAGTTAACTGTTTAAGCCAGGTTTGCGTGATGGGGATCTTCGCGGGAGGTGTGATCAGCAGGAATTCTGTTTTCAGAGCATTGAGTTTGAGATGATTATCAGCAAGCCAGGATTGGGTGCTTCTGATCGTAGAGTTCAGTAGTAAAATGTCGTTGGGGGATTGTAATTTGAGATATGGTTGGGTGTCATGTGAAAAAGTACATTGGATGCTTGGAGCAAGGTGGTGAGAGGTTCCATAACTAGGTTGAACAGGGTTGGTGATAGGGAAGATCCTTGGAGGACGCCTAACGACACAGGTATTGGCGAGGACATCAGGTTGTTACTCTTGAATTTTTGCGACCTGTTGTGTAAAAAGGAGGTGAACCACTTGAGAACAGTCCCAGAAAGACCCATTCTTGTGCTCAAAAGATCGAGTAACTTCTCATGTCTGACAGTGTCGAATGCCGAAGAGAGATCAAGCAGGATGAGGAGGCAGGTATCACCTTGGTCTAGGATTTGAAGGGCGTCGTCAATTATGTGAGTCATAGCTGTTTCAGTGCTGTGTCCTGCTCGGAAGCCTGATTGATGCGGGTTGAGGAGATCAAACAGGTCGATATGTTTAGTCAGTTGTAGTTGAGCGCATTTTTCCAATAATTTGGCGAGAGTGGGAATATTGGTAATGGGACGGTAGTTGTTTAGGTCGGATGGGTCGGCAGTAGGTTTCTTTAGCAAAGGTGTGACTTGTACAACTTTGAGGGAGTCAGGGATGGTTCCTTCTTGGAGCGAGCTGTTGATGATTTTAGTCCAGAGAGGAAGGAGCAGTGGGATGAAATCTTTGACAGCGTTAGCAGGGAGGGGATCCGAGAGGTGATTGGAAGGTTTCAAGGTGTTGAGCAGTTTGCCTATTTCTTCTTCGGAGTAGGTTTCAAAGGTTGACCATGTTGCATTGTTTTTAGGTTCGGTGGGTGTTATGCAGTTGAGTGTGCTGTGGAGTCTTGCGTCAGCGCGGAGTTCATTCTTTATGTTGTCAGTTTTTTGGGTAAAGAAAGTGGCGAAGTCTTCACAGGAGGGTGCTTCGTGCAAGGTACTGAGAGGTTGGGGTTGTTCCTTGGCTTGTGTTCTGATTAACTCAAACAGTTTTCTAGGGCGATTTTTTGCTTGGTCGAGCTGGAGGCTGAAGAAGTTTGCTTTTGAGCGCTTTATTTTCCTGAAGTAGGCGTTTCTCTTTTTCTTCAGTGTTTTCAGGTGTAGTGCAGAGGGAGCTGTCCTCCAGGTGCGCTCTGCCAATCTCATGGCTCGTCTATCTTCATTGAGACTCCCGTCGTACCATGGGTTGGAGATTTTAGCGGAGACTCTTTTTAGCTGCAAGGGAGCAGCCTCATTAATTATTGAGGTCACTGCGCTAAGATAGTGGTCAGTCAGGGATTGGACATCTGTAACGCCAGTAGGGGGGAGTAGGAGGTCGCGACTGTTCGGGGGTAAGGATAATGGGTTGAGTTTGACTTTTTCATTGATGTGAAATGTAACAATATGATGGTCTGACCAGTCACAGGGTTGAATAGCCTCAAGTTGAGTAGCGCTCTCTTTGGCGATGATAAGGTCGAGGATAGAGCCTTTCTCGTGGGTCGGGCTGTTGCATAATTGTGTGAGGTCCAGGGCGCTGAGGAAGCTTTTAAGACTATTTACCACCGCATCGTTAAGATCGTTCCAATGGAGGTTGAAGTCGCCCAGGTATATTTGGGTGAGCTGTCGTCCTGCGTTGGTTGAAATCAGGTCCATCATTTGCTGGGCGAATATGAGGTGGTCTCTGGGAGGGTGGTAAATGCCATGGAGAGAGCATATTGGTTTGCCATCACTGATGATATTGAGGCAGATGTATTCGTAGGAAGTTGGAGAGGGTAGGGACGGCACGGAAACTGTCAGAACAGAAAAGCTGTTCCTGTATATGCATGCGATTCCGCCACCTATCTTGCCAGACCTGTCAAGCCTAATGATGTGGTAGTTAGGGGGGACCAGAATGTCCATTATAGGTGTAGAGGATTCGGTTAACCAGGTTTCAGTCAGGATGATTAGGTCAAGGTCCAATCTTAGGATGAGATCAGCGATGGCGGCGGAGTGTTTAGAAGCCGATCTGCAGTTTAGGAGAGTGCATTTGAGGCGGGGTGTGTCTGGAGAGGAAGAGGGTACTAGAGAGAGGGGGACTTTTCTAAGGTTATTTGGGACGGATACTCTGTTGTTAAGAGTGGAGGATCTGCGGGGGTTTGAGTGTATTGTGGGGATGGGGAGGTGCGAGGCAGTTGTGAGGTTTAGGGGAGCTTGGTCGTAGGAGCGGAGGAGGGAGAGAGTGTCGAGGTCCGATAGAGGGTTGCATGTACGAAGGGGGCGGTTGTTGTGATTGTGGGCGGGGATCGCGGTCCAGTGAGTGCGGCGGTTGTGCTTGTTGCGATTGTGGGCATGGATTGCGGTCCGGTGCGAGGGACATGGCTTAGGAGCGTCTTCGGGACGGGAGGGGAGCAGGTTGAGAGGGGGGGTGGTGGTGAGTGAGGCGAGTCTAGGGGGTGTGGTGAGCAGCTCTTTGATGGTGTGCATGTCTTCCTTGATGGTGTGAATTTCTTCTTTGAGTTGTAGGAGGAAGGACATAATCTTGTCTAGCGTGGGTTGAGTATTAGTGCTGGGGGTGGAAGTCATGGTTGGGTGGCTGACCTGGGACTTAGCGTGCGGGTGGGGGGGAGGGTTAGTGTTCATTCAGGGCTCCGTGTTGTCGTCGTGCAGGTTGGTGTTAGGGAGAGAGGGTAAGGGGGCGATGGGAGTGGATGAAGTATGGAGGAGATTGGAGGCGTGGAGGCGGGGATTCATGGCAGGCGGAGAGAGCGGGGTGGAAGTGGAGTGTATGATGGTGGTGAAGGGGGAGCCTGAAGGGAAGTGAGGGCTGAGAGTGGGGGGGGAGTTGAGGTTGGAGATGGTCCTGTCGTGGGGCGGGGGAGTTAAGATAGTAGATGTGGTGTGCTCTGTATGGTTAGTTAGCGTGTGGAAGTGGGGGCTGAGAGAGGGGGTGGACAGGGTGTGGTATTTGTCGCTATGTGTGTCGATCTGGTGCTGAACTAGGTAAGAGGGGTTGTGGGCGGGGTCTATGGTGTCAGGGGGGAGAGGATGGGTGGGAGTATTATGAGTGGGTGTCACCGGGGTGGGAGTGTGGGGTCGTCTGGTGTGTGATGGGAGGTTATTTATGTCTGTGATTGCGGAGTGTGGGGTGGTTGCAGCAGGTGGGTGAGTGACTGTTGTGTTGGGGGAGGAGGTGAGGTGTATGTCGTTCTGGTGCTGAGCTATGTAAGAAGAGTTGTCGGTGGGGGCTGTGAGGTCTAGGGTGATAATACTGGAGGGGATGTGAGTGGAGGTCCGATGGTTGGAGAGGTTCTCTTTGAAAGTGGGGAACAGGTTGTCTAGTAGTTCCAGGTTCCTGTCAGTGGATTGAATTAGGACAATCCCGTTATTGTAGATAGTAATAGTGGTTCTGCCTAGGAAGAGATGGGAAGGTGTGATGGAGAGAGTTAAGCAGTGAGCGGATTTCCTGGTGGTGGAGACAGTGAGTAGTGTGAGGAACATTTTTCTCCATTGAGCTCTGCAAGAGGTGTGGAAGATGATATCGATGTTAAGGGATCCATTGACTGGTGAGAAGTAGGTGTCGACAAAGGGGATTTCAGGGTGAGACCTCAGGAAGTTGTGTTTAAAGCGTTTAGCTGCTTTTTTGGTGAGTGCGGATGGGTAGTTGATTTTATATGTGTGCTTGCCGATGGGCTCCATGCTGGGATGGCGGTATATGTGTAGGTGAGTGTGGCGGTAAAGGTGGGTGTTGGAGGGTAGAAGATAGCGCGACACGTGCGCAAAGAACAATGCAGACAGTAGGTTGCATGGTACACAAGTGACCTTAGTGAGTAACAAAAATAGCTAACATATAGGGGTAGCAATCTGAGTAAAGCACTATGCCGACAGTAAATTACGTGGTACACAAATGCCACTAGTGAGTAACAAGATAGTCAAAATAATCAAGATAAAGAGGTAGCAATCTGTGCCAGCCAAAAATAAACAGTGTGAATGGGTGTAGCTTACACAGTGTACACTAATGGATGAAGAAATATGAGGTAGCATACAGTACAGCTTACACAATGTAACGAAATATACAAAAATATAAAAATATAAATGGTGTCAAACGGTGCATATCAACAATATTAATACTAGCTATTCGCCAGAACAATTTGAGGTAGTGCTCGGTACATTGACAGTGAAGAAAAGTGAGAAATGTGCAAGTTTACACAAACGAAAATGTACACATTACAAATAGAGGTATAATGTTGCACTAAATGCAGGCACTTAATCACACAAGTGTTTAAATACACAAACTAATTGTAAATAGCAATGTAGAAGATACAAGTAGAGGTAGAAGACTGCAAAAATAGGCAGATACTTATGAGTTAGCAGTCAGTAAATTACATGAGAGGAAAGTGATAAGTGGGTGCAGGTTGCAGCATTGTGCAAAGTAGTGCAGAGTATACTTGAAGGAGTAGTTTTGATAAAATATAAACCTACACTATATGGGGTAGCAGTCGGTGAGTTACAGGAGATAAAAGTGAGAAATGGGTGCAGGTTGCAGAATTGTGTAGAGTAGTGCAGAGTACAATTGGAGGAATAGTTCTGATAAAATATAAATCTATAGATAAAATATAAGAATATAGAAATAAACATCAGAATACACCTGCAAACAGTCGGTTGCAAGACACGGATAGGTGCGTGTCAGAGTACAGTAGTTGGGCTTAGTCTAAAGTGGTGAGGTCTTAGTGTCAGTTTATATAGTGAATTAGTTAATAGTCCAGTGATACTGACTAGTCTAAGGCTGACATTCTTTCACACTAGTCTAAAATACTAAAGTCCAATAGAGACTAGTTTAAATGGCCGCCAGGTAGTTCAGATCGAGACAGTAGTCCTCTGTTTGTTGCTGTTGCTTCGATAGCAGGGGAGAGCAGCTTCCCTTCCCAACCATGCAGGCAAGGGGAGATAGAGATATTAGTCCTCTGTCTGCTGCTATTACTTTGAGCACAGGGGATGGGATTACACTTTCTGTTTAAACAGGCAGAGCTCAAGGCTAGCTGGGAGGAATTCTTATCTCTGTGTGGGGGAGTTAAGCTGAGGGGCCTCGTGGACAACAGAGGTAGGTGGGGGATTTATTGCTACAGTTTTATGGCTCCAGCCATTTTGAACAAAGGAGTTAGTTTTTAAAAAGAGAGCAGGCGGTGGGAGAAGTAAATACCTTAAGTTTCTGTGTGCCTGTTAATTTTGCCCGTAGAGTTATACAGGAGCAATGCTTTAGACCATGATGATGATGATCCCTTCCGCTTCATAGATGTGTCACTTCATTCACTCCTATAAAAAAGTTCTTCTTTTTTTGTTTGTTGAGCTGTGCTTAGCTCTCGCGGGTCCGCTGCTCGAGAATGTGATACCCCTGTGTTTGCTAGCAACCTGTGTCCCAGGCCCCTCTCAGCCCTCCAGACCGTTAGGATTCCTCTGCTGGCGGAGGGCGGGAGGGGGGGGGGGTTGCGTTGTCGTGTCCCGGTGCTGCTATCTGTGCCCTCTGTTGCCTTCAGGAAGGGGTCCCTGCTTCAGGTCGAAAGTGGGGGAGGGGTCCGGTGTCCTTTTCTTTGTGCAGAGCGGGACAACCGCTCTGGGTATAATGTCACTGCAGCCCCTAGTGCCAGACTCCTCGATGCAGCAGCGGGCAGCTGGGTGGCAGTAGGGGGCAGCGACGGGCTGCGAGGTGAGGACCAGGACATCAGTGCCGATGTCCACTGTACTTTTCGTTGTGCAGAGCGGGACGACAGCTCTGCATATAGTGTCACCACACTCCGGTGCAAGGGAGGGGGGGGGTGAGCTTCAGCACCGGTAGTCGCCTTCAGCAGCGGGTTTACCGCGCCGCGAGACACCTGCTGCAAATACTCCTAGCGAGGTCATTAGAGGCTGAGTTCTGCGCCTCGATGGTTTGCGTTCCACTGCGGCACTGTGAAAGGTGAGAGGTTGGCGGCGGGCAGCCGGTGGGGCCAGGACGAGGATGGCGTTGTCGTCCCGCATCCGGCAGCCGGTGGGGCTAGGGTGAAGTGTCGGCTTCAGAGGCAGGAGCCCTTCAGGTATCCACAGTCCGGTGGAGGGGGTGAACTTCAAGCCGACCGCCGAGCCTCCATAGGATCGAGGCTTGTCGGGAGCAAGAGCCCTGCAGGGTATCAACACTCCGGTGCAGGGGGGGGAGGGGGGAGCTTCAGATCGCCCCCTGGCCCTCCGCAGGCAGGAGACCTTCACTATATCCCCAATCCGATGCAGGCTCCACAATCCGTTGCAGGCTCCTCAGTCCGGTGCAGGGGGGGAGGGGGTGAGCTTCGGAACCTCCGTTGGTCCTCCGTGTAGGCTCCACAGTCCAGTGCAGGGGGGGAGGGGGTGAACTTCAGAACCTCCGCTGACCCTCCGTAGGCTCGAGACAGTCCGCTGAGTATGGTGATTTCCCCAGGCGATCCGGACTGAGAGACGAGTGGCTAGTAGCTGGCTCCAGCCCTCCGCCGTTCGAGGTAGAAAGAACAGAAATAAATAAAAATATGCTGGTTACACTCCTGTTACTCTCATGTAATCGGTTTCACGGAGCGGTGGGTGCTGACAGGGATAAATCCAACAAGTGGGATCCCAAGCACTGGGAGCTCTTAGCAAGCTCCTGCTCCGTCGGCCATCATGTGCAGTCCCTATCGTATTATCTACACGCCACATTTGTGATCAATCAACAAACACCGAATGTGTCATTTTCTCCTATTGGTGTAAATAAAACTCTATCACCGTCAGGGTTTGACCACAGGACTACCTCATTCACAAGAGGTCCTACGTGAAGTGGATCCTCCCCCAAATCGGGATAAGCTCAAATATAAGATATTTCTCCCTAAGAATGAATGTGTTTTTTAAAGAATCACAACAGATAGTTAGAGGGTGCGGTCCGTGACTGTTTTCGTGCCTGTGTATGTATGGATGTATAAACTAAGTATGGGTGGAAAATTCGTTCCGCTCACGAATTTGTGGGTTTTACGCGATTTCGCGATCCACAAATCACGCAAAATCACGTCAAAATCTACCAATTCGCGAGCAGGACTAATTTTGCTTAGGAAGCACTTACAGGGTTACAACAGGTGCCCAAGTTGAAGCTAATTTCTTTGTAACCATTTACAAAATGGTTACAAAGAAATTAACTTCACCTTGGGCACCTACTGTACACTGTAAGTGCTTCCTGAGCTGCACCTCCTTGCCCACTTGCAACTATTCTCTGACCCTTTTCTGACCCTCGAAGCAGGGTCAGAGAATAGTTACAAGTAGACAATGAGGCTCCTGCAGGAAGCACTTACAGATATAGATAAAGCAGGTGCCTGAGTTGAAGATCACATTCAGTAACTCCTTAATCAGACCCCAAAAAATGTGCGTTTTGTCGAGGATAGGCAGGTGTGTGTTCTCCCCATATCTACCGTTGAAAATTAGCTATGATGCTTGATGGAGGCCTTTGCATATTTGACTTTCACAAGCTCTATCCCCGTGCAGTTCCTGTGACCACAAGCTTCTTTCTCCCCGGATCTGCTGCTCTGATCTGTGCCTGTCCTTTTATACACACAAGTGGCATGTGAACTCGCATAGAAGCCCCCCCCCCCGTTTACCCCCCCCACACACACTAACGGTGGTGCAAAATCGCAAAAAAATCCACGATTTTGCGGGGAAATCCATAAATTTGCAGATTTTTTGCGATTTCACACGGATTCACGAACCGTTGATTTGCAAAATTTGCCAATACTTAGTATAAACAAAGACTGTTTTTTCTAAACAATATTCACTCACTAGTAAATACTGTAGGAGAGTAGGGTCTGCTGTCCTATGGTCACCCCAAATTTTTGCTTTTTGCTTCTCTGGTTTATGACTTAATGTGGCTGTGGGCCTGCTAATCAGACCCACAGCCTGCTGTTCTCTCTCTAAATTAATGCCAATGCACTCCTGGAGGTAGATTGCTTGGTTTCATGTGTGATGACACTCTGGCATGAGCTGAGCCCATCTGCAGCTGTCAGGAACAACTCCCTTAGCTGTTCCGGGATATTGCCATACCATATACTCTTAAGTGCATTATAATCCTCGCGGTTATATGTTAACTTTGGTTTGGCTTTATCAAAACATGTCGAGTAAGGTGTCATACGATTTGGAATACTATGCCCTCGACAGTCCTGTTGACGGGGATAGCATTCCACCCTGCTAGAGGGACCCGACATGTACATAACCTAAACCCTGGTTAAAGTCAACCCGAGCCTCAGCATCAGAAAATGGATGCTGCCACCACAGACACAAGTCTGACCTCCTGCTGCTGGGAGTCCTTTCAGCGAGGGAGGCTTGGACAAAGGGTTTCTTGCCTTGGGAGGTGCGAGCACCACCCCAGACAGGATTTTGCATATTGGGTAGGACAGGGCTGAATAGATTGAGACATGCCTGGGGCACACAAGGTGTCCCTGTGCATAAGCCAGTCCAAACCGGTGCTGGGGCTTTCCAGCCCCAGTCTTGGCGCGGAGCTGGACAAAGGAAAGGGGGTGTAACCGCCCCCCTTCCTGGTCCCACCCAGAGGAGGGACCTAGCAGGTGATCCACCCCTCAGATTGGGAAGAGTGGGAGCAGTGCCAGAGCACCTCAGATCATCCTGAAATCGACTTGAAACTAAGAAGACGCCTGGACTTCGACATTCTGCTGCACAGAAGACTGAAGAGCATCTCCCTTGTGGCCAAGGAGTGGCCACCGTGTGAACACAGGCACCATCCATCAACTCGACATCTGCTTTGCCGCCGCCTCCTGCCAAAGCCCGAGCCCAGAGCCCAACGAGACCCAGACTCCCAGACATCTCAGAGCCCGTTCCACAGTCCCCAAAAAGAAGAGACGTGGGACCGGACAACTCGAAAGACCTCCGAGAAGCTGACTGCGCAGCACCCGAGGCACCCTCGATGCTGTGCTTTGGGGTTTGAGAAGCCCCACAACCGAGCAGCATTTGCACCAAAGATCAGCTCCCCAGCATCTCCACGATCTGCGTGGGGCCCTTTTGCACTTTGCTACTCGACGCGCCATCCCGGCCACTTGCCACGTGGCTTGCGGCCATCTTGGCGATGAAACCTACAATCAACACTGCGGGTCTGGTTGCACCAGACTTGCCCTCACTCCCCGGAAAAGGAGCACCCGCTCTGACCTTGCTGGTCCGAGTGATAATCTTTCTTCACTTCCTGCGTGGCTTGCATTAGCCAAGGCCTGTTTGCTCCAATCAAGTTGCCGACACCGCCATCAGCTAGAGCCTTTGTGGGACAGCTTGTGATCAACTCCTGAATGTCCTCGACCGTTTCGTGTCCACGTGGCTGTGGAGACAAGCTACACCTCTTCGCCTGTTTGCACCCAACATCGCCTGGTTCCATCCTGGTTCCACTGTAGTCACTGGCTAGTGACTTTGAACATTGTCCCCTCTGCTTTCAGGTCTTCACCACTTCAGATCCACCCTTGGATCCATCGGAACTCTCCTCGACGACCCGCCTGCAGCATCTTCATCTTCTGGCACCATCGACCTGCGTGATGAAACCCGACACTACTTTGCACCGGTGCACCCGCTTCCTGTGGGTGAGGTAACTTAGCAACGCTGGTGTTCCTACACTGGTACACACCTCTAGTGTATAAGTCTAAAGTTTCCTCCTTCTAGGTCAGTCTGAAGGTTCCTTAAACAGTACCTTTATAACTTTTACGTACCATTGACATTGCATTGGTGCATGCGTGTGCTTTAAGCGCTGCACCCGAGTCCCGCTGGCCTTTCCCGACTTCTTCACTGTTAGTCCCGAACAGCTCCAGCGATTCCCTAGGCCTACTTCCTTTCAGCTTGGTGGTTCTTATACCACTATTTTAGTATATGGTTTAGGTGGCCCCTAGGGCTCATCCATATTGTGCAGCTTTTGTGTATTTAAACTGTGTTTTGTTTTAACGCATTTGCTTCTATGCTCATAAAGAGTATAGGGGATATTTGTAGTAAATAAATATATATATAGTTTCAATATATATCTGTGTGGTGTCCTTTCATTTGGTATTCAAGGGGATTGTGTATGGTAAAACAGCTTGCTTCACATGCCTTTACAGAGTTTAGCCTAAGACTGCTTTGTCCACGCTACTAGGATAGCTGGTCTACAAGGTTGACTTACAACCAATCATCATAAGGGTTGCTTGGCATGGTACAAGGTGATCACTAGAATTAGTGAGTATCATATACCAGGCCAACTTCTCACAAATACATGTCTATAGTTTGCAGCAGGGTCTGCCATCATTTGATTACACCTACTGCAAAATATGTGGTCTGTGACTGCGTGCACATGGTGACTTTCAATGGACACACCGGCATCTGGGTATCTCTAACACCAGAGACATTGAAACACGGTGGTATGAGCATAAATACAGGGAAAGAAATATGATTATGATCACATCCCAATACCAATTTGTGTTTGTTCTGTTTGTTTTCTATGTTCCCCTTACAGATGGAGTGAACGATTGCGACAAAGGTCACGTTTAAATAAGGAGCAGCTATCTGCCCTTATCGCAGTACAGTATAGGGAAATTCTCCTAATTGTTTTATTTCCAGGGGGTCACACCCTGAAGAAAGTCCAAGCACATTTCATGGGGCAGCAATAGACAGAAAATGTTGGCAATAGGGTCCTAGGACCATAATATCCCATGAGACCCTATAAATAATTTTTAACATAATTGCTAGACCCAAGAATAAAGGGATACTGGGGTCTGACATTGATTTTTAAACTTTATCTTCCTGGTCAAAATCTATCTCACGAAGTGCGCCCTGAAACATGGTCGAGCCCACCCTGACTTTCAGGCGTTAGCATGTCCCGATGATGAAGCATGACACCACTAGGGTGTGTGAGGAAATAAACTAACAAAAGGAATTGCTTCCTTCCCCACGCAGTAGTGGTGTTAACACTTCATATAGGGCATACCACCTGCCTAAAAAAGATACAGGCTGTTCTAGTTAGCCAATTAATTCTCCTGTGGCAAACTAGGCCGTATAGGGAGTACCTTCTGTGACATAGATCTGTAAAACCTGCCACTGTCTTTGGTCTGGAACCATACTCCATTCGAACCTTCTATAGACAACCTGTTTGAGTCCTCTTTGAAAATGTTATATAAATACATAAAATTTGCAAGCCTAAAAAAGAACCATTTTTTTGTAATCAATAGATTGTATTATTAAACCCCAGCTAAAATAGCCAAGTTCGCCCCATCCCCAACACCCAAATGCCCAAGGTGTACGATGCCAATCGCTAACGACTTGAACTGGAAATTTTTTGGAAGGGAATCGGTGATACTCTTCAAGATATTTTGCAAAGCCAACATCGCTGTTTATCTGTCACTTGTATTCTTCAGGGGGAATCTTACTATATTTGGTACTACTTGGGCGGAGAAAGGTGTGTAAAAAGGGGAAAGATCCCCTCCCCCCAAAGTGCGAGGACTTGCTTAAAGCCTGTCTTGCCATGGCCCGCTTGAACCACGATAAAGAGGAGGTCAGTCTTACAAAGATCTGGCTACCCTTCATATTACTAATGCAACAGAGAAAAATTTGACATACCTAGGGACAATTACATGTGCAGAGCTGAATTCCGATTTCTGTATAAGCACGTTTCCACAGAGATTAGAATTATGAGTGGTGTGATAATTAGCACACCTTTACAGACTCCCTGGATATCCAGTAGGTCACACCTGCAGAAATGTAGCCAGGTTATAAGCCCATTTAAAAAAAGGCGAAATTTGTATGTTAATTATCAATATTATGTTTTGCCTCATTTGCACGTTAAAAAGACTGATTAGGAGGCATGTAACTCATGTGGTAAACACCTCCCTCTAGGGTTATAGTATTTACCATGTGTGGAAAATACCTCATAATGATAATGAGGGCCTTAGAATTTTCCATCACATTAACTGAATCAGTGATTGGAAGTGATTTTTAGCTGAGAAAATCCAAGTTGTAACTGTAAGCTTCTCCTGTGCCTCCTAGGAAATGCAAGCAATGCAAAGGTAGCACTGGTATATGATGTGAAACTGCCTTCATATGCTGCATTCACTCTGCAATGCCTTTACCACACATCTTTTGTCACACAATTCCTTTGTTACGCATTTCTTTTAACAGACACGTCTTTATCACACATATGAATTTAAGTATATATCTGCTAAGAGGTGGGTAAGGGTATCAGGTTGTAAAGGTAATCTCAGGCTTTAGTGGTGAGTAAGTATATAGGGTGCTAAAGGTGTTTTTATGGTTTAGGGGTGTTCGTAGTAATATAGTGTGGTAATAGTTTTACAGGTTAGGTGTGGGTAAGTTATTGGGTGGTAAGGGTGTTTTCTTAGGGTTATGGGATGAGTAAGGGTATTGGATGATAAGGATATTGTTACGATTTAGGAGTCGGCAAGGATATTGAGTTATAAGGTTGTGGTTTAGATGCGGGTAAGGGTATTGAGTGGTAAAGGTATTTACAGGGTTTAAAGGTGAAGGGTGTTTTTAGGTTTTAAGGGTAGGTAACAATATTGGGTGGCAAGGGTGCTTTTAGGGCTTAGTGGTGAGTAAGGGTATTGGGTGCTAAAGTATATTTTCAGGGTTTAGGGGTTGGTAAGGATATTGGTTTGTAAGGGTGTTTTTCGGATTTAAGGATGGTGACTTTATGGTTGATAAGGGAATATATGTATATACATTTTAACTGCTGGCAAGTGCTCGAGTGCAAATAAAGAATCTATCTGAAGCTACCTGTGGTCTTCTCTCATGTGCTTCCTGAAATGTTGGATATATATATATAAAACTTGCATATAAAAAGCATTATGCCTTAAGTACATGTTGCAGCGTGAACAAGGGCATACCTTGCCAGAAACGCGTAGCTGCTTTCTGTGTACCGAAATAAAAACGATATGCTGATGTTACGTGGTCCGTCTCACTTCTGTTTGCTGGTGTGTTGAGCAGGCGCTGGAAACACCGAGAGATCCAGAGGAGTCATGTGGTTCATATATATATATATATATATATATATATATATATATACGTACATATATATATATTACCTTCTAACAGTCACAAGTAGGTAGACTATCCAGTTCCTTGCAACTTTTTCATAACTAGTATGGCGGTAACTTCAGCTGCTGGCTTGAAAGTTTAGAGGTGATCAGGCAATTGAGGGCAAAGAAATGGGGAGGATCCTGTAACGTGATGTTAAGTCCCATCGGGACGTTAGACACAGCTAGAGATCGAAAAGCTGAACATAATTGCACCACATTTACCAGAAACAAAGTACTGGTTAAGAGAAGAGGCTTTCTTGATTTCATTTGGTTTGAGACAACCACGTTGTAGGAAGGGGGAGGCTCTAGTTGGCGCAGTGTACCACTAGCGACAAGCAGGGACTCTCTCTTCCTCGTCAGGGCTGAGGGTTACCTTCCAGACAACCTCTGCTTACCCTCTAGGTAGTGTGGCTTAAGCAGTCGTAGGCTAATCTTTGGGGCACATAGGGTTAAACACCTGCAACAGTACACCTTTACAACCAACCCACCACACAACGAGACCAGACTGTATTCTTGTAAAAATATATATCTTTATATAGATTTTAAGCAGGCTTATGAATACAGTCAATAACTTTATGAAGACGGTTGCAGGTTACTTAATTCGGGTTACCACAGTTCTTATGGAAGTTCTCTTGAGGCCCGTAGGCCGGTGTTATTCAAAGTTCTTGTGGAGCCGGCGGCTTCCAAGGGATCTGTCCCACGTCGCTTTGCCTTCCCGGGGTCGCTGATCGTTGCGGCTCTTCGGCCGAGCAGGTCACTGGTCGTCCGGGGCAGCGGTGTTCTGTGGCGGCAGGGTCCTTTCCTCGTCGTCCGCTCCGACCCTGGAGGCGGCGGCTGTGCGGTGGTGACAAGTGGCAGTACGGTCCCCAAGTGCAGGACGTACCCAGCCAAATGTCGGTGCAGCTGTGAGCTCACAGCTGGGCTGTCGGGCAGGCTTACCGACCTTGCGGATTCTCGTAGGGCAATTGTCTGTCTTTGCAGGTGAGTGAGGGCTCGCTATGCCTTCACCTCGAGAGCTCGGACCGGACGGGTCCTCCTTTGCTTTGCTCTCGGGCTCCCGGTGCAGTTGCGGTCACGGTGTTCGGGCCAGCGGCGGCTGGTCCTCACTTTGCTTTCGCTGTTGCTTTGGGCCCCGGTCACGGTGGTCGGGAGGATGTTGATGCCTTAGAGGAGATTCCTCCGTCAGTGCTGCGGCGATGGTCAGCACCCGCAGTCGCTTTCCAAGGGGGTAGCGTCCACTGGTCCTGGGACGCTGGTCAGGGGGCAAGTTCAGTTGCAAGCCCTTGGAGATCTCTTTGCAGAGTTTGGCACAAGTAGCACAACAGTCTTTTCGTAGTCTTATTGTCTTCCTCTCCTTCAGCAGCAAGGCACCAGACACAGGCAAGAGTCAGCACCCTTCCTTGTCTCTCACGGTCCTTCTCGTAGGGCAGAGTCTTTCTGTGGCCCAAACCGGATCTAATTTTCAAGGAGCAGGGCTCCTTCTTTTATAGGCCAATTCATTTGTTCTCGCAGGCCAGGGGGGCCTTTGCATAGCCACTCTCAGTTCTGGAGTACCCCCGCGGGTGTACTCCGGCTTCTGCTTTCAGTGTGAGGGGCAGGCGCATCAGACGCCCCACAGGAGGTGGAGCCAGCATTGTCCGGACGGGAGTGGCCAGAGTACCTTGTTGATGGGGGCTTCGCCCTTCCTGGGCCAGGTGCCGGCAGAGTCATCCGCCGCTCCCCGGGAGGGTGGAGCCAGCATTGTGGAGGTCGAGCACAGCGACAGCTCGAGTCAAGAGGCACTCCTACCTCCCACTAAGGTGTAATCTGCGCATTCACCACCCGTCATCCCTCCAGCCCTGTCACTCACACATCCCAGACAGTCAGATACACACCAGCAGAGGCGGCTGAAATGGTTAAGCAAGCAAATGCTAACTCTCTAAAAGTAGCATTTGCAAACCCAGGATACTGAAATAAACTTGACTACAAGAAATATCTCATTGTCCCGAGTTCAGGCATACTAAACATGACTCCCTACCATGCTCCTTGAGCCTGCGGGGATTATAGGGTGTAATAACCCTCGCAGCTCAGCCTGGCCTAATGGAGCAGGTAGCCTTCAGTAGTGAAATACGGTCTTCGTTGTAAGTCACTACTAGGACATGCCACGCACATCAGGGCTTGTCCTACCTTGCACCTACAATGCACCCTGCCCGCAGGCCTACCATAGGGGTGACTAATATGTAGTCAAGGGAAGGGTCGGTGCTGGCAAGTGGGGACACTTGCCCAGCTAGCGTGATAGTACGAGACCACACGCGGGTTCTGCGGTCGCAGTTCCCAGACACATCTTTACGGCTGCTTCGGTGGGTGGCGCAACCAGCGCTGCAGGCCCACCAGCAGTATTGGCATCTACAAGCCCCGGCACTCTCTCGTGCGCTTTACTAGGGACTAACAGTAAATCCACTGCACCAATCATGGATACCAATCGTATGTACAGTTTACAGTAGGGAGCACTTGCACTGCGGCACGGATCAGCCGTGGCGCAGTGCCCTGAGTATCGGAAAACCAGCAAAACATCGGAGGCACATCAGCAAAAAGTGGAAGGGAGACTCACGCCAAGGTGCCAGGTCTAACATGTGTCCCCTCCAGCTGAAATGTGGGGGGAACTACCCTTCCCCAGGGAGTTCCACATCACTAAGGCGGAAAAATCTGGACAGACCGTCAGCGTTGGCGTGATCGGTGCCAGGGCGGTGTTCCACCGTAAAGTCCATACTCTGTAGAGAAATGGACCACCTCAACAGTTTCGGGTTCTCACCCCTCATTTGCATCAACCATCTGAGGGGCCTGTGGTCCGTCTGAACTCGGAAGTGAGACCCAAACAAGTAGGGTCTTAGCTTCTTCAGCGCCCAGACCACAGCAAATGCTTCACGCTCTATTGCACTCCACCTACTTTCCCGTGGAAGTAACCTCCGACTTATGAAGGCTACGGGTTGGTCAAAGCCCTCCTCAGTCATCTGTGAAAGAACAGCCCCTACACCATGCTCTGAAGCGTCTGTTTGCACAATGAACTCCTTGGAGAAATCTGGGGCCAGGAGCACGGGCGCCGTGCACATGGCAGTCTTCAGGGTGTCGAAAGCCTTCTGACAGGTGTCAGTCCAAATCACATTCCTGGGCTGCTTTTTCGAAGTCAGCTCTGTCAAGGGGGCCACGATCGTGCCATAGCCCTTGACAAACCTCCTGTAATACCCAGTGAGCCCCAGGAAGGCTCTCACTGCAGTCTGGGTCTTGGGGGGTTCCCAAGCCAGGATGGTTTCGATTTTGGGCTGCAAGGGGGCTACCTTGCCACTCCCAACTTGGTGTCCCAAGTACACCACTGAACCCTGCCCAATCTGGCACTTGCTTGCCTTGATTGTGAGGCCTGCTCTGCGCAGGGCCATCAACACTTCCCAGAGGTGTCGCAGGTGTTCGGGCCAGGTGCCGCTGAACACCGCGATGTCATCCAGGTAGGCGGCACTGAACTCGTCCAGTCCAGCTAACACCTGGTTGACCAATCTCTGAAAGGTGGCAGGGGCATTCTTCATTCCAAATGGCATAACCCGGAACTGGAAATGCCCATCTGGTGTAGAGAATGCCGACCTCTCCTTTGCCCCATCGGTCAAGGCGATCTGCCAGTACCCAGACGTCAAATCAAACGTGCTGAGAAACCGGGCAGCCCCTAGCCGATCAATGAGCTCGTCAGCTCTGGGGATGGGGTGCGCATCAGTCTTCGTGACTGAATTGAGTCCTCTGTAGTCCACACAGAACCGGAGTTCGGGTGTGGCTCCCGGCGCAGCAGCCTTCGGAACCAAGACCACAGGGCTGGACCAAGGACTGCTGGAAGACTCAACCACCCCGAGGGCAAGCATCTTGGAGACCTCCTCCTTGATGCAGGCCCGGACCCTGTCAGTTACCCGGTAAGCCTTGTGCTTCACCGGTAAGCTGTCTCCAGTGTCCACATCATGGACGCACCAATCTGTGACACTCGGAACCAGGGAGAACAGGTCTGGAAACTGTCCCAGCAACTGGCGGCAGTCCTCCTGTTGTTCGGCGGTCAGGGAGGGTGAGAGGTTAACTCCATCCACAGACCCATCCTTCTCACAGGCCACCAAGAGGTCAGGAAGAGGCTCCGACTCCTCCTCCATTCCGTCATCGGTTGCCAACAACATGCCCACTTCGGACCTTCGCAAGTGGGGCTTGAGGCGGTTGACATGTAGGACCCGCAAAGGGTTTGGAGTTCTGGACTTTTTGGTTCCGTCCAGAGGTGTCAGGGTACAACACCCAAAGACCCCGGAGTCCCACCTGCCTTGGTGCACAAATGAACAGAAACACGGGCTTCTCGATGGTGGCGTCAAAGACCAAAGGTTTATTACTGCAGGGACACAGAAGTCACAGAATCTACACACGGGCAGAATCTAGGAGACTGTTCAATTTGTACATTGAGGGTTGCTCCTTATATACCAAAAATTGTGCTCTAGGCAAATATTTCACATGTCGGTACATTCCCAAACCTTTTGTGTCTCTAAACAATAAATATTTGGCGTTACACAGGAACTGTCGATAATATCTGATACCAAACATCACGAAGAGGGGTTCCCACCAGTCCATCACAATCCCTTGTCAATATTGCATTCAAGACCCGGACCGCCTCATCGTAAAGTTCGTTACCTCCCCCTAATAAAGGCCCAGAAGGAAAAGGAGCAGAGCCAGGTGCAGAAGATAGAAAACGGGATAAGAGATGTTTGTGGGTTGTAAATGGGCAAGGCTACCGGCTTCGGCCGCCTAATCATGATCAGGTACAATGGACAGGAAAACCAGTTCAGGTGGGCTGGCCTCGGGCAGAGGAGGCAGCCTTTGTCGAGTCATGCAGCTTCAGCGTGATCTGGTTTAAGGTGCACGTGTCATGTAAGAGGTGAATCTCCGGCTAAGGCTACGTGTCTTTAATCAAAGTGAAGTGAATGAAATGATCAGAGGCTATTGCATATGTGAGGGCAAGGAACCACAAAAATGGCGGCCACGATCTAAGATGGATGCCGTGTGTATATCAGAAATGTGTCAGTGGAAGGAGTGCTCTTGCTCGCAGCGTAGCGAAAACACTAGGATATACTAAATGGATCATTTGCGGTTCGCTGATACTAATTTTATGTATTTCCGACAAACTTGAAAACACGGGTTCAAGTCGTCACGGAACCGTCACGGAACCTCAGACCCTCCTTTTGCCCTTACATAGGCAATTACTCAATCTATGTCTGAATCTAGTTCTATGCTCATCAGGTCAGTGACATGTTGTTGTATCATCATCCTTTCTCGTGTCTTTTCTCCAAATGCAGGTGGTTTCCTAAAACAGGTTGTAGCACAAAGACTACACAGAGCAGGACCACACTGGATAATCAGACAACATGAGAATAGTAATATTAAGATGACACCAATGACCATTAGAACCTTCCATCCCCACGCTGAGATCAGAGTCCAAACCCACTCCATAAAGGACCAGTTTCCCTCATCTACATGTATGGAGTCCGAAATCTTGTGCAACTTAGAGATCGCCTCGTAAACTGTTGGAGCATTATTAGGAATAAAGACACAGCAGCTCGATTGGATCATTCTGCATACCCCACCTCGATCTGCAAGTATAACATCTAGAACCATACGGTTCTGCAATGTCATGAGCCTATCCGCCTGAAGCTCAGCTGTCAGATTGCTAAGGGCACCAGCAGTTTCGGTAATAGTAGATTCAACTACCCGTGTTAGCTGACGTATGTTTCTACTATTGGCCATAGGCCCCCAGAACGGAAGGAAGCCTTTGAAGAAGTCTCCAGCTTCCTGACCAGCGGTATCTTCCTTACTGAAAACACCTCTAGCTACTCTTATTCTGTGGTAATCCGGTGAAGCAGTGTATGTCGGAGGCAACAATCGAGCAATATAACATGAACCTGAAAAGTCAGCAGGCAACCATGTATAAGCTCTGTCTCGACAGATGAAGTAGGTACCCCTGGCAGTAAGGAAGGCAGGGGAAGAGTTAGCCGGAAACACATAAGTCTCTACGCACTCACTCCTCCCTAGCTGAGCTCTCGGATTTCTCCCATTACCTTGCAAACAGACCTGACCTCGGTGAGGTACGACCCAGATTGGAGTTGAGCTTTTACGCTTGCTTTCTCCTAAACTAAGGCGATACTCTGAAGTATTCCAACTTAAATATACTCGCAATTCGTCTCTAGGGTAAGATGGAGTATTATTGACGTCTTTGATCATGTCAATAATTCCCTGGACTAAAGCTTTGTTGGCAGAGTTATATTTAGTGGAGCGTGGTGGGCGTGGAGGATAGGTCTCAAGAGCATAAGCAAAGATGGTTTGAAGGGCCTGAAATGATCCATTGTAGCTGAAAGGCAAAACCAGATAGGGAATACCTTTATCCATAGTGTGGGGTATCAAGCCACACACCCAACAGTCTGTCGTGTTAACTACCAGTTGGTGTTGGTGCAAGAGCTGTACAAAAGTATTATTAATGAATTCTGAGCGTCGAGCTTGCTCATGTTCCGGAAACGAGTGAAAAGAGTGTATAGAAGAAACAGTAGAAATAGCAGGATCAAGGGGAGGTACTGTAGATACTGGCACAAAAATCAAATTTATGCTAAAGACAATTCCACCCACCAGTGTTGCTAAAACAATCAAAAATGTAATGGCACATTGCATCAAGAAACATTTGCTATGAAGAATTCTATTTAGTCTGTTTCTGCGAACGTAAATCACATTTTCTCGTTGCAGCGCAGGAAGTTCCATCTTCTACAATCCGCTCGCGACCACTGATGATGTGTACGTAGATGAAAATGCCTCTGTCAGCCCTGGGAGTTCCCAGTACTAACAGAAAGATCGACCTTGTGTCAGACCCCTGCAAATTCAAACTAGGCACACAGCCACGACCCTACGGCTACCCAGACGGCAAGGCAATTTATTAAAAACAATAAACAATAGCAAACTTCCTGGCTGAAAAGCAAAAAAGTCCAATGTATATAAATATCAAAATCACAATATGCAGTTGCCTGCTTTATTAGTTCGTTTTATGGCTTCTAAGGTTGTATCTTTTCCTTGCTGGTACTGTTTGATCGGAAAATAGTGTATCACTAGCAGCTGTTGCAGAGTTTACGTTCGCAGATGGCAAAGTTTCTTCTGATGCTGGAGACAAATGTTCAATGTTCAAAGTAGTCTTTTCAAGAGGAGAGTCACGTTTCAAAGTGTCAGAAATCAAATCAGCATCGCTGAAAGGGACAAATTTTGGAGTTATTTCAGATTCGGAGGCACCAATTCCCTTCTTCACCCAGTCGTCGTAGGGCAGCGGCAGTGGAACACGCTTTACGTGAGAAGCGTGGATCCAGTTCTTCCGGCCAGCAACACGTACAGCTGTCCTCGTTGCCAGTAGGATTTGGAAGGGGCCGATGTAGCGAGGCTGAAGATTCTTTGTCCTCGCGAAGTTCCGGACCACAATGAAGTCACCCGGTTTCAGTTGATGCCCTGGACTCTCCGGAGGCTTTGGTAGTGCATCAAAAACCTGTTGATGAATAAGACTTAATTTAGCAGTCAAGTCGTAAAGATAGTCTATCAACATAGGATATTCAATGGAGCAGAATTGTTTAGGCCTTGGCACACCCCAGACATTTGCCGGGCGGCCAAATACAATCTCATATGGAGAAAGCCCTATTCTAGAATGCACTGTTGCTCTCGTTGATAACAAGGCCAAAGGAAGTGCGTCTGGCCAAGCCAAACCTGTGGATGCTTGAATTTTGGCTATTTTAAGCTTGAGGGTGCCATTGTAACCCTCGACTAAACCAGCAGACTGGGGATGGTTCGCACTATGAAATTTTTGTTTCAATCCTAGACCAGCACACACACTCTGCATAACTTTCCCTATAAACTCACTTCCGTTATCTGACCATACAATCCGTGGCATTCCATACCTAGGGAAAAATTCTTTGAGAAGAATTTTGGCAGTTGATAAAGCAGTGTTGTCCTTTAGTGGGTATGCTTCTATCCACCTGGAAAAAGCACAAACTACCACCAGGACGTATTTTAAATTGTTGCAGCGTTCCATGTGAATGAAGTCTAACTGTATTACTTCAAAGGGACAGGAAGGAGGAGCAAAATGACCAGCTGGAGTTGGAGTTCCCTTGCCAGGATTATGCATCAAGCACACCATACAATTTTTCACCACTCTCTCTGCACACTTACTGATTCCCTCATTCTTCCAAACCGGAGCTAACATCTTACATATCCCTTTAGAACTTATGTGCGCCACTCCATGCGCCATCGTCACTACTGCAAGCACATACGCATCAGGCAACATCCAACGCTGCTGTTCTGTCAAATCGATCCAACATCCATTCGAGTCCAATTTGCCCGTACTTTCTCTCCATACGCGTTTCTCTTCCTCAGTCGCTTCTTTCTGAATCTCTTTCACACTTTCCATTGTGTCCTCACACATTCCAGACTCAGCAATCCATCTTGCAGACGTAGCAACATACATTCTACTCATCATGTCTCTAGCTGTCTGTTTAGCGGTTTCATCAGCAAAGGCATTTCCCCGACCAACATCATCCGTGATTGCTTTATGAGCACTGCACTTCACAATCGCAACTTCAGTCGGTAAGGTTAGAGATTCCAACAAGTCGTTAACTAGCTGACCATGTTGAATCTTAGTCCCATGGGACGTAATGAAACCCCTTTCTCTCCACAACCGGCCAAAACTATGGGCCACGCCAAATGCGTACTGACTATCTGTAAACACATTCACTCTCTTTCCCTCAGCTAAAACACACGCTCTCGTAAGAGCTATTAACTCTGCAGCTTGGGCAGAATTCTGACTCACTCTTGCAGTCTCCACAATCGTCTTCAAAGTCGTTACCGCGTAGGCAGCAGTCACATCACCATTCTCCAATTTAAAACATGACCCGTCCACATACAGCGTACCATCTGGGTCGGATAGAGGAGTATCTCTCAAGTCGATACGACCTTTTGTCTCTTCCTCCGTTTTGAAATAACAGTCATGTGGCTCAGAATCACTCGACTCTTGATCAGTCGGCAACAATGTTGCTGGATTCAATACATTGCATCTTTTGATCTGAATATGATTTGCTAATAACGTCAGCTCGTAACCAGATAATCTCGCACTAGTAAGGTGTTGTGTCTTCGTTCGGTTCATGAGTGTGTCCACTGCATGAGGAACCATGACCACTAGCATATTGTTCATCACCAAACCAGCAGATTGTCGAATGGAAGCTGCAGCTGCCGCTGTAGCCCTCAAACAACTAGGCAATGCTCTAGCTACCGGATCTAATGTTGATGAGAAATACGCACAAGGGCGTTGTTTATCACCAAACTTCTGTGTCAAGACACTCAACGCGCAACCTTCTCTTTCGTGAACGTAGAGCGTGAATGGCTTGCTGTAATCAGGTGTGCCCAATACAGGAGCTGAACACAAAGCTTTTCGTAACTCAATAAAACTCTCTTGACATTCATCAGACCATGGCACCGGACTCGGAACATTTTTCCCAGTCAAAGCTACCAATGGCTTTGCTAAAAGTGAAAAATTTGGGATCCATTGCCTACAGTAAGAGGTAATACCTAGAAAGGCACGTACTTCCCTCTGTGTGCGTGGAACACTCATCTGCGTAATTGCTTTTATTCTTTCTGGGGTCAACTTCCTTCCCTCCTTTGACAAGAGATGACCTAAGTAGGTTACTTCTTGGCAGCAATATTGCATTTTGGAAGGTGACACCTTATGATTCAAATTAGACAAATGATGCAATAGTGAAATTGTAGCTGCCTTGCAAGTTTCCTTGTCATCGGCAGCCACCAAAAGATCATCTACGTACTGTACTAGGGCAGAACCTGGAGGAAGGACAAAAGAATCTAACTGGCTTTTTAAAGCTTGACTGTAAATAGATGGACTTTCACAGTAGCCTTGTGGAGCGCGTTTAAATCTGAAACTGCGACCTCCTAAACAGAAGCCAAAAATATCTCTGCTTTCCTCGGCTATCGGAATGCTGAAAAAGGCATTCTTCAAGTCGATGACTGAGAACCAATTGGCTGTAGCGGGAATCAATGTTAGCAAGGCAGTAATGTCTGGCACTACAGGAAACTGCGGAATTACAATCTTATTAACTTCTCTAAGGTCTATGACAAACCTATAGACTGGAGGCTTTGTAGGATCTGTTCGTTTCAAAATCGGCAATACAGGACTATTACAAACATTTCCTCGCGTTTCTTCAACCACACCTTTTTTAATCAAATCTTGCACAATCAATAAGAGTGCACGTTCACCTTCACTCGATATTTTATATTGAGGAATTCTTGGAAATTTTACATTCGCTTTCAAAGTTACTACATATGGTGGAATTTCTAGTAGACCTACATCATTGGGACCAGTCGCCCAAAGAGAATCAGGGAGTGAACGTAGCTCCGGCGGGAGTGCGTCCATTGACAAGTACATCGGAGAGGTGAGTCTTTTACCCAAAGTAAGCTGTACTCCTTCCGGAGAACAGTACAATGTCGCATATAGTCGTTTTAACAAATCTAAACCAAGCAGATTTTCATTACAACCTGTCGTCAAAATTAAGGGTGCTTTCAATTGACACGGTCCAACAGAAATAGACAAAGGACCAGATATCGGGTTGTACACAGGGGCGCCTGAAAAACCTACGGAAACATTTGTTGAGCCAGACAAAGGTGCGCCAGGGAGTTTCGCATGCATGATAGAACTTTTCGCGGCACCAGTATCCAACAGAAACGGTTCGACTACACCTGATGTTGCTACTGCGACATAAGGCCCACTCTGATCCACTGGAACTGATACTACTCCCTCTCTCTGTCCATGGCTGTCCTAGTACCCATTTTGTTGAAATCCCTCTTCAACTTCACAATAATCCTCAACAAGATATTGCTGAGATCTATTCTGTTGAGCTGACTGTACATTTTGTTGATCAAAGTGATTAGAAGGACGATCATTCGTTTGTGGAGGCATAGCACCTCGTCCCCGACCTCTAGAATTCTGTGCAAAACCACCACGACCTCTCTGAGCTGCTGCCGCATTATTTTGCGCTAAGATCTGACAATCATTTTTATAGTGACCCTCTTTCTTACAGTACGCGCACTGATTCCACTGATATTGAGGCCTTGATGTATTATAATCTGTCCTTTGATATGAGTTTTGCTGCGTATTAGTCTGATTCGTACGAGGCGGATACGCCTGCTGTAAAAGAACTTTAGTCTTTAAATCTTTCGTTTTCTTCTCTGATTTCTCCTTTTCCTCTTTATCCCTATTTTCATAGTACTGTGCAGTCGCAAGTATTTGCGCTGTCGTAGATACAGCCCACGCACTTTCTGAGTCTTTCAATTTATTGCATAATTCAGGTAACAAATTATGCACAAATTTATCGACAAACAATCTCTGTCCTCCTTCAGTGCTCATATCCTGACCACTATGGTCTACAAAAGTTTCTTCGAACCTCGTGAAGAAGTCGGAGACACTTTCGTCTTTCTTCTGCTTGCATGCGGATAATTTATCCCAATTAACACGCAATGCTGGCATCAGAGTCTTCATTAAATCTATTATTCTACCTGGCAGATTAGCAATCAAAGGTTCGGGTTTCGCACCACCTATTTGTTGAGCATCTGCTGCAGTGATAGCTGCCCAATCACCACCTAAAGCAGCCTGATGATCCTCTCTACGAATTTTAGCCCACACTGGTTGTGGAACTACATTACCAAACAACATATCAATGTCGGCTAAGTTCATTATACAAGCCTCAACTGTCTGTGTCAATTCCTTGTAATATCCGGCTGGATTCTTACGTGGATCTGGCAAGGCCTGTTTCACTGCTAACACTTCTGCTCGCTTCCATGGAATATGTATCCATACTCTTTGGAACTGTGCTGGAGCAGCTGCAATACCCGCATTATCATCACGTTGTACTGCCTCGCGCCAAATTGGAGGAACTTCCCTCATAGGATATTGGCGACTTGGCTTCATTCTACCTTTCTCTAAATCTCTCGGGGAACGAAGAGATGGATCAATCCTAAAACTCAAAATGAGTTCCATCGCTTCCTTTATATTATCGCCCACTATCATTCCAGCAGCAAACTCTTTTTGAATTTTAATTAAATCTTCCAAATCTGATTCGACATCGTCTTCTTCTATTTCCTCACGCAACAACGAGCACATCTCGTCGAAGACGTATCGCTGCGTTGGCTCTCCCCATTGCATAAATGTCTCTAACACATCTTTCGTACTATATCTTCTAACTTTTGTAATCCATCTGAGAGCTGTGGAGTCTAAAACTCCCCGTTCCTCAGTACTTGGAAGCTGACTCCGTCTCTGAACAGAGTCAGGAGTAGGAGTCTTAATCAAGGTTTTATATATAGGCGACAGCATATTAGTAACAGAATCAGTAATTCTTCGACGAACAGAAAGTGGAGTTAGTACACTCGCAGACATAGAGAACGCAGTAGAGGTAGGAATAGATGACGAAACAGTAGGAGTATCGAGGAAAATAGTTTGAGGACCAATAGGTACAGTGGTAGGTATAGGAGCGGGCAGTGCGGGAAGAGGAGGAGCTGTAGGAACATTTACATTCACCACGGGAAGTATAGGAACTTGATTCTGAGGAACAGGAACACCAGGTTGTCCAGCAACCGGCAATTGAACATTCGGGATCAGTGGAGCCGTAGCACCTTGTGCATACGGTGGAGGCGACCGTAACAGATAAGATAGCAGAGGATCGTTTTCGGAATCCTCCAGTATCTTAGCCATTTTCGATGGCAAGGCAGGATAGCACTTGTCAATCGCTAAGTTATGCTCTCTAATGGCTACATCTATGGCCTTCTCACACTCGTTAGCCTGCAACTGTTTAGTCGCTTGCTCTAGAGTTAACTCTTCTAGTTCTTTTTGCTCTTTTTTCAACCTTTTCATTTCTCTCTGTTTGGATTCTTTCCGCCAATAACGAAAAGAGTCAAACATTGCCGGCCGGGCTTTCTTCCTAAACAATTTCGCTTCTAAATTGTCGAGAATCTCTTGTTCAAAACTACCATGCAGTGGCCAGCTAAGGACACCATCCTTCTTACAATAACGGACCCATATCTCATTATAAGTTATAGGACCCACACCATACTTACAATATAGGTCATATAGGGGAGTCCCAATCGGAGGAACCAGACAGGAATCCTCTAATTGTGAGTCACTGTTGCAACTAAAACAAGACAACATTTTCCGACTTACCATTCTCAGTCCGGAACACAAAACAAACAAACACGGAACAAATTGTGCACTTGAACCAAGAACTTAGGCCTACCAAAAACGAACTGATGTATCGATACCCAAAACTGAACCAAATAGATTATCGTAACCAGAACAACTAGTGATAATCTTACGAAACCAAACCAAACCAAGAACCGATCAAGGATTTTTAACAATCCTCACAAAAGTAACCAGCTAGCTATCACTAAATACTTAACTGAGTCACTGAAGACGTCACCAAGGAGAAACTCGTCACGTTTCGCTGTACTAAGGACTGCACCACTTCGGGTCCAAGACAGGGCGACGGTCAAGGCAACGGCCCACTGCAGCCGTCCTGAACGGGAACCCTCGTGGAAGAGAACTTCAGGGCCACTTTTGCGATATGCCGGGATCGATGAAGTGGGGCGCCTCCCTCAGGAATCTTCACACGAAGCTTCTCGAACTCTTCAGGCTTTTGGACCGGTACCGAATGACGTCGCCCCACGTTGGGCGCCAATTGGAGTTCTGGACTTTTTGGTTCCGTCCAGAGGTGTCAGGGTACAACACCCAAAGACCCCGGAGTCCCACCTGCCTTGGTGCACAAATGAACAGAAACACGGGCTTCTCGATGGTGGCGTCAAAGACCAAAGGTTTATTACTGCAGGGACACAGAAGTCACAGAATCTACACACGGGCAGAATCTAGGAGACTGTTCAATTTGTACATTGAGGGTTGCTCCTTATATACCAAAAATTGTGCTCTAGGCAAATATTTCACATGTCGGTACATTCCCAAACCTTTTGTGTCTCTAAACAATAAATATTTGGCGTTACACAGGAACTGTCGATAATATCTGATACCAAACATCACGAAGAGGGGTTCCCACCAGTCCATCACAATCCCTTGTCAATATTGCATTCAAGACCCGGACCGCCTCATCGTAAAGTTCGTTACCTCCCCCTAATAAAGGCCCAGAAGGAAAAGGAGCAGAGCCAGGTGCAGAAGATAGAAAACGGGATAAGAGATGTTTGTGGGTTGTAAATGGGCAAGGCTACCGGCTTCGGCCGCCTAATCATGATCAGGTACAATGGACAGGAAAACCAGTTCAGGTGGGCTGGCCTCGGGCAGAGGAGGCAGCCTTTGTCGAGTCATGCAGCTTCAGCGTGATCTGGTTTAAGGTGCACGTGTCATGTAAGAGGTGAATCTCCGGCTAAGGCTACGTGTCTTTAATCAAAGTGAAGTGAATGAAATGATCAGAGGCTATTGCATATGTGAGGGCAAGGAACCACAAAAATGGCGGCCACGATCTAAGATGGATGCCGTGTGTATATCAGAAATGTGTCAGTGGAAGGAGTGCTCTTGCTCGCAGCGTAGCGAAAACACTAGGATATACTAAATGGATCATTTGCGGTTCGCTGATACTAATTTTATGTATTTCCGACAAACTTGAAAACACGGGTTCAAGTCGTCACGGAACCGTCACGGAACCTCAGGTTCCTGGGCGTCTTCATGTCCACCAAGTATGTCACGGGGCTCTTGCGCTCCACAACCTCAAATGGTCCTGTCCACTTATCTTGAAGGGCACAGGGCTCCACTGGGGCCAAGACATACACCTCCTGTCCAGGCTGAAGCTCGACCAGAGTGGCATTCTGATCGTACCACCGCTTCATTTCTTCCTGGCTCGCTTCCAGATTTGCCTCGGCAAGTTGTCTGAAGCGCCTGGTCTGGTTTCTGAAGGCCAGCATGTAGCTATATACATTCTGGGGAGGTTTCCTGGGAGATTGCTCCCAGCCTTCCTTTACCAAACTCAGTGGTCCTCTCACAGGGCAATTCGGGAGTGTCTAGACGGAGGTGGCAGAGCGGTCCTAATTTTATTGGACCTCTCTGCCGCTTTCGATACTGTCCCCTATGACCTCCTTCTCGGTCGGCTGTCTGCCATAGGTATTGGGGGAGTGGTGCTGGAATGGCTGTCCTCTTTCTTATCTGATAGGACCCAGCAGGTCTGGATGCCCCCGCATGCCTCCGAGCAAAAGCCTTTGCTCACAGGGGTCCCGCAGGGGTCCACACTTAGCCCCTTACTGTTCAATGTGTACATTACACCTTTGGTATACCTAGCTGAACAGTTTGGGGCTAAAATCCTAGGGTATGCTGATGACACCCAATTGTTGTTTACCTGGCCAGATGACAATCTGGACACGTCTACAGTCCATCTGTGTCTGTCCTCGGTATTTCGCTGGCTAACACAGGCCCAGCTGAAGTGCAATGAGGACAAGTCCGAAGTGCTTTTTTATGGCTCCTTCCCCCCCTCATTTAAGAGCACACTCTGGCCTTCTAACATTCCCTGCCCAAAAGAGATGGGGAGACCAGCGAAAAATCTGGGCATTTGGTTCACGGAGGATCTCAGATTTGAGCATCACATTAAAAAACTTACAGGCACCTGTTTTGCCACTCTGAAAATGCTCCGCAAGTTTTTCCCCTTGCTCCCTAGGGAGGCCAGAGAGTCGGTTGCCAGAGCACTCATACTGGCTCGCCTCGATTACGCGAATGCACTGTTCAGTGGCATTCCGGCATACCTGGTCAAACGCCTCCAAATTATCCAGAATGCGGCTGTACGCCTGTTATTTAACATCCCCAGGTGGAAGAGCGTTCGCACTGAGCTGCGCTCGCTTCACTGGCTTCCCGTAGCGCAACGCATTCTGTTCAAATCTTTGGTGTTGGCGTTTCGTGCAACTCATGGCCAGGGCCCCTCGTACTTGAGAAAGAGATTCACAAGGTACATCCCGGCACGCACCCTGAGATCCGCCTCTCTGTTTAAACTGTCCCTTCCCCGTTTTAAACGTGCCAGACTGGGCGGCCAGTCGCTGTCTGTTGTGGTGGCTCGGGCCTGGAATGCCCTCCCTCTCCATCTACGCTCCACGCCGACAGTGGCTGCTTTCAAAAAACACCTGAAAACTCACCTATTCAAGAGTGCAGTCTAGGAGGATCCCCCGATGTCTTGTTCTCTGCCTTCTGTCTTTTTCCTCGCGCCAGGATACTCACCAGTAACAGAGCGCGTTACAAAACGGTTTATACTTATACTTATACTTATACTCTCACGGGGTGACCGTACAGCAGTTCAAAGGGGCTGAACCCTAGGGACTTCTGTGGTACCTCGCGATATGCAAACAGCAGGCATGGCAAGAGGACGTCCCACTTACGCCTCATCGGACCTTCCAGGCCCATTATCATGCCTTTGAGGGTTCGGTTGAATCTTTCAACCAACCCGTTACCTTGGGGATGGTAGGGTGTGGTGAACTTGTATGTTACGCCACACTCCTGCCAAAGGGACTTCATATATTTCGATATGAAATTGGTCCCCCTGTCGCTCACCACCTCTAGAGGGAATCCTACTCGTGAGAAAATTCCCATCAGTGCACGCCCCACCACGGGAGCCGTCACTGTCCTCAGAGGGATGGCTTCAGGGTACCGGGTGGCATGGTCCACCAAGACCAGGATGAACCTGTGGCCCATGGCTGTCTTGGGGTCCAGAGGCCCAACGATGTCAATACCCACTCGCTGGAATGGCGTACCGACCACAGGGAAGGGTTGGAGGGGAGCCTTGTTCTTCCCTCCCGTCTTCCCACTTGCCTGGCAAGTCGGACAGGTTCTGCAATAAGCGTCTGAGCTTTTATGCATTTGGGGCCAGTAGAAGTGGGTGACAAGCCTGTCATAGGTCTTGTCCATCCCTAAATGTCCTGCTAAAGGCCCATCGTGAGCCAGACCCAGTAGGAAGGCTCTGAACTTCTGGGGTACCACCAGCACACGGGCTGACCCAGGTTCAGCAGCCTTAGGCTCCGAATACAGGAGGTCGTTCTCCCAGTACACGTAATGTGTTTTGGCCTGAACACCATTGGCCTGGTCTGCAGCCTGCTGCCGCATACCCACGAGAGAAGGGCATTCTTTCTGCTCCCTGCAGAATTCCTCCCTGGAGGGTCCTCCTTCTTGCTGCCAATGGGTCAGCTCAGGCAGGTCCCCCAGTTCGGCGATCTGTTCCCCTGTAGGCTCCAGGGCATCCCCCTCAAGGTCTGCCTCCTCCTGGACCGTCGGAACTTCAGGGGCCGGTTTCCCGCGCCCCCTGCGCCTTCTCCCTAAAGCCGGTTCCTGGGCCTCTCCATCAGGCCCCAGGACCTCTCGATCACCCTTACTGGCTGCCATCGACCGGGTGGTCACGCACGCCCAGTCAGGCAGACCCACCATCCGCAGGTGAGTCGTCTTCTCCACCTTTTCCCAAGGGGAGTGCTCCAAGTCGTTCCCTAGCAAACAGTCAACAGGCATGGTTTTTCTCACACAGACCTGCAGAGTACCAGAGACCCCCCCCCACTCGAAAGGAACTTGAGCCATCGGACACTGACTCTCAGAATTATCAGCGTTGATAACCCTACAGTAGGCATGGGGTACAACCTGCTCTTGAGACACCAGGTGCTGCCTCACTGCAGTCACACTGGCTCCTGTGTCTCTAAGAGCCTCAGCTTCTTTACCATTGATGATCACCACCTGCCCATATTTTTTAGTGTTAGAGGGCAGGTAGTTCATTGGGATCATCTCACTGTCTCCTAGCGAGACCAGGGTCATGTGAACGGGATCTCCACCCCCCGGGACCATCATTTCTTCTCCCAGGTGAACGCTAGTCACTTGTCGGGGCGGAGCACCAGTGGGTGCGGGTTTTCCAAATAGGCGACACTTGGGGTCACTGGATATGTGCCCAGGCTCGCCACATTTGAAACAATTGAAGGGCCCCTTTGGAACAGGTTTACCTGTCGGGGCTCCATTCTGCTTCGGGGGTGGGGGAGGCTGAGAACCCTGCTGCGGATTCCCTTGGGAACTACTTTGGGGGCCTTTTTGGAACCCTTTCTGTTTTCCCCCTTTGTCCCCCCCACTCTTCTGCTGGGGACCCTGCCCACTCTTGGCGGAATCTCCCACGGGACCCTTGTGGACCCTGGTGCTGAGCCAGCGGTCCGCCTCCTCAGCAAGCTTCCTCGGGTTGGACAGCTTGCTATCGATCAGGTGTTGGCGTAACTCAGGAAAACAGTGATCAGACAAGTGCTCCCATGCAATTAAATCAAAGAGACCTTGAAAATCATTCACTTTGTTACCTTTCACCCAACCATCCAGTGCTCTGCAAAAGTAAGTCACATACTCCACATACGTATTCCCAGGCCGCTTAGTACATCCCCTAAACTTCTGTCTATACATTTCAGGGGTAAGCCCGTACCTGTTTAATAAAGCTTCTTTCATGTGGGCATAGGATCTCTGATTCTCAACGGGCAAATCTAGCAAGGTATCTCTCCCTTCGCTAAGGAACCTTCCCCACAACCCCGCTCCCCAATCCTTGTCAGGGACCCGGTGGGAGGACATGGCTACCTCGTATGCCCTAAACCACTGTCCTATGTCATCCCCCTTAAAGAACTCCTTAACTACGTCCTTCGGGAAGTGCACTCTTGACTCTACCTGCACTGGCGATGTGCTGCCACCAGAGGGAGGCCGATCCAAGTCTCTCTCCTTGAGACTTATCTCCCTCATCTTGATTTCATAATCCATCTGGTGCTTTCGCTCTTCCAGCGCCATTCTTTTGGTTTCCAGCTCCAGCTGGATTTTCAATTCTGCCAACTTTCTTTCGTGATTCCGGGTTTCCTTCCTGTCCGCCAGCTCCTCTGGCGACAGGCCTTTACCAAAGCTGTGCTCGCTGTCCTGCCTCTCGAGATCGATCAGATCCCCACGTGCATTCTGCTCCTCCGTCGTATTCTGCTCGGCGAGGACGTCTTGCTCTTCCGGGGTCTTTCTGGACTCCACCCAGGCTTTCAGGGCCTTGTAGAGCTCCGGCTTGTTTTTGCACCCAACGTGCGGAACCTTTAGTTTCCTACAGAAAAACTTCAGCTCCATCTTTGAGTATTTGTCCAGTTTTGCGGCGTCCCATTCTATCTCCAACACCTCGGAGGTCGTGGACTCCGCTCCATCCAGGCTCTTTGTGCCAGGCATGGTTTCTGCGCTCGGAATCTTCTTTCAAAAAGCAAAGTCTGTGGTTTAGTAGCTGTACCGTAATCCTTGTGTAGTGGTCAGAAGCTCAGGTATAACTATCGCAAGTGTAAATTCGAAAATCCCCACCGCTGCGTCCAATGTAGGAAGGGGGAGGCTCTAGTTGGCGCAGTGTACCACTAGCGACAAGCAGGGACTCTCTCTTCCTCGTCAGGGCTGAGGGTTACCTTCCAGACAACCTCTGCTTACCCTCTAGGTAGTGTGGCTTAAGCAGTCGTAGGCTAATCTTTGGGGCACATAGGGTTAAACACCTGCAACAGTACACCTTTACAACCAACCCACCACACAACGAGACCAGACTGTATTCTTGTAAAAATATATATCTTTATATAGATTTTAAGCAGGCTTATGAATACAGTCAATAACTTTATGAAGACGGTTGCAGGTTACTTAATTCGGGTTACCACAGTTCTTATGGAAGTTCTCTTGAGGCCCGTAGGCCGGTGTTATTCAAAGTTCTTGTGGAGCCGGCGGCTTCCAAGGGATCTGTCCCACGTCGCTTTGCCTTCCCGGGGTCGCTGATCGTTGCGGCTCTTCGGCCGAGCAGGTCACTGGTCGTCCGGGGCAGCGGTGTTCTGTGGCGGCAGGGTCCTTTCCTCGTCGTCCGCTCCGACCCTGGAGGCGGCGGCTGTGCGGTGGTGACAAGTGGCAGTACGGTCCCCAAGTGCAGGACGTACCCAGCCAAATGTCGGTGCAGCTGTGAGCTCACAGCTGGGCTGTCGGGCAGGCTTACCGACCTTGCGGATTCTCGTAGGGCAATTGTCCGTCTTTGCAGGTGAGTGAGGGCTCGCTATGCCTTCACCTCGAGAGCTCGGACCGGACGGGTCCTCCTTTGCTTTGCTCTCGGGCTCCCGGTGCAGTTGCGGTCACGGTGTTCGGGCCAGCGGCGGCTGGTCCTCACTTTGCTTTCGCTGTTGCTTTGGGCCCCGGTCACGGTGGTCGGGAGGATGTTGATGCCTTAGAGGAGATTCCTCCGTCAGTGCTGCGGCGATGGTCAGCACCCGCAGTCGCTTTCCAAGGGGGTAGCGTCCACTGGTCCTGGGACGCTGGTCAGGGGGCAAGTTCAGTTGCAAGCCCTTGGAGATCTCTTTGCAGAGTTTGGCACAAGTAGCACAACAGTCTTTTCGTAGTCTTATTGTCTTCCTCTCCTTCAGCAGCAAGGCACCAGACACAGGCAAGAGTCAGCACCCTTCCTTGTCTCTCACGGTCCTTCTCGTAGGGCAGAGTCTTTCTGTGGCCCAAACCGGATCTAATTTTCAAGGAGCAGGGCTCCTTCTTTTATAGGCCAATTCTTTTGTTCTCGCAGGCCAGGGGGGCCTTTGCATAGCCACTCTCAGTTCTGGAGTACCCCCGCGGGTGTACTCCGGCTTCTGCTTTCAGTGTGAGGGGCAGGCGCATCAGACGCCCCACAGGAGGTGGAGCCAGCATTGTCCGGACGGGAGTGGCCAGAGTACCTTGTTGATGGGGGCTTCGCCCTTCCTGGGCCAGGTGCCGGCAGAGTCATCCGCCGCTCCCCGGGAGGGTGGAGCCAGCATTGTGGAGGTCGAGCACAGCGACAGCTCGAGTCAAGAGGCACTCCTACCTCCCACTAAGGTGTAATCTGCGCATTCACCACCCGTCATCCCTCCAGCCCTGTCACTCACACATCCCAGACAGTCAGATACACACCAGCAGAGGCGGCTGAAATGGTTAAGCAAGCAAATGCTAACTCTCTAAAAGTAGCATTTGCAAACCCAGGATACTGAAATAAACTTGACTACAAGAAATATCTCATTGTCCCGAGTTCAGGCATACTAAACATGACTCCCTACCATGCTCCTTGAGCCTGCGGGGATTATAGGGTGTAATAACCCTCGCAGCTCAGCCTGGCCTAATGGAGCAGGTAGCCTTCAGTAGTGAAATACGGTCTTCGTTGTAAGTCACTACTAGGACATGCCACGCACATCAGGGCTTGTCCTACCTTGCACCTACAATGCACCCTGCCCGCAGGCCTACCATAGGGGTGACTAATATGTAGTCAAGGGAAGGGTCGGTGCTGGCAAGTGGGGACACTTGCCCAGCTAGCGTGATAGTACGAGACCACACGCGGGTTCTGCGGTCGCAGTTCCCAGACACATCTTTACGGCTGCTTCGGTGGGTGGCGCAACCAGCGCTGCAGGCCCACCAGCAGTATTGGCATCTACAAGCCCCGGCACTCTCTCGTGCGCTTTACTAGGGACTAACAGTAAATCCACTGCACCAATCATGGATACCAATCGTATGTACAGTTTACAGTAGGGAGCACTTGCACTGCGGCACGGATCAGCCGTGGCGCAGTGCCCTGAGTATCGGAAAACCAGCAAAACATCGGAGGCACATCAGCAAAAAGTGGAAGGGAGACTCACGCCAAGGTGCCAGGTCTAACACACGTCTATTTCAACCACACCATTCACCCATCTGGACAGACCACCACTGCGTTCCCTTCCATGTCAAAAAACCCACTGCACTCAAGCTGGCACCCCGCCCACCATGCAGGAACTGGAACAAGATCACCAAGGACAACATCAACTTCAACCTCAATCAGAAAGTCATCCCACAACCCAAGCGCCAACTCTGCAGCCAAAGAACTTCACGTATGGATGACCAACTTTGCAGGCGAGATTGCCCCCTTCATAACCCCGATAAATAGAGACCCAGGAAGGCCTCCTGGTTTACCATTGACCTCCAAGAAGCCAGACATCTCGAGAAGAACTGCAGAAACAGGCAACGTCACTTACAAGAAAGCCATGACAAAATGCCACCAACTCATCAGATTTCACCAAGCTGCCCAGCGAAGCCACGGACATCACACCCTCCCAGAACCTCTGCAACAAACTTGGCTCCTACTTCCACCTAAAAATAAGATCCATCTATGATAACTTTGACAAACATACTCAGGACACCAAACCCACTCCACCCCCTAGCAATAAAAGTCAGCCTACCATCTCATCCTGGACCCCAGTCACCACCGAAAACACTGCATCAACCATGAAAGACATTCACTAAGGAGCCCCCATGGACCCCTGCACTCTGCAGAGCGTCCACAGAGCTGCTGCCAACATTGCACCGGAGCTATGATGCACCATTAACACCTCCCTCGAAGCCGGCACTGCCCCTGATGACTGGAAGAGTGCAGAAGTCAAATACTGACCCATTTCTCTCCTCCCCTTAACATCCAAAGTCACTGAAATGATCATCAATATTCAACTAATCAAAGTTATAGAAGAGAACCCCATCCTTGATCCCTCCCAATCCGGATTCTGAAGCAACCACAGCACCAAGACTGCCCTACTCACCGCTACATATGACATCCGCACGCTCCTCAACCAGGGACACACCGTAGCCCTGATCCTGCTTTACTTCTCTGCAGCCTTCGAGACCGTCTCCTACAGCACTCTCACTTTCAGACTCCACAAAACCAGCAAACTGGGGTCTGCCCTCAACTGGCTCTGCTCATTCCTCATCTGCAGACCCCAAATAGTCATAATTCCTCCCCTTCTCTCAGAACCCACGACAATCAGCTGCAGAGTGTCCAGGGAATCATTGCTCTGCCCCACTATTTTCGACATATACATCAACAATGCTGTCATATTCAGACAGCATGGGCTCAGCATAGTATCCTATACCGATGACACCAAGCTCACCCTCTTCCTCACCAAGTTCCCCTCACCACCAGACTCAGCTTCTAGGAAGGAATGAAGGATGTCACAATGCGGATGAGCAGCAGCTGCTTAAAGTTCAACTCAGAGAAGTCAGAAGTCCTCATCCTTAGACCCTCTCCCCCTGCAAGGGACAGCACCTTGTGGCTCACCACCCTGGGCATTCCTCTCGCTCCCACGGACCATGCCCAGAACATCGGCATCATACTTGACTAACCCTTCTACATGACCTGACAGATCAACGTCATCACCTCCACCTGCTTCAAAACTCTCTGCATCCTTCGCAAGACCTTGAAATGGACCCCCCTAATAAAGAAAGACTGGACCCATACTCTCATTACCAGCAGACTGGACTACGGAAACGCTCTCTACACCGGGATCAACAAATCCCTGCCCGGCAAGCTCCAGTTTAAATAGAACACCGCAGCCAGACTCGTCCTGGTCGTCCCTCGACATGAACACGTCACCCCACACCAGATGGACCTCCACTCTCTCACCATTGAGAAAAGAGTAACCTTCAAGATGCTCACCCATGCCTACCAAATGCCTCCACAACATGGGTCCCCAATTTCTCAATGAGAGAATTGCTTTCCACATACCCAAGAAAAACCTCTGGTCGGCCAACCTTGCCCTTGCCAAAACCCTGTGCATCCGCAGAGCCAGAAAAGTTTCAGCAAAGACATGGAATAAGCTCCCCATCAACATTAGACACACACCCACTCTGCACATATTCAGGAAGACCCTCAAGACCTGGCTCTTTGACTGAGCAGAGCGGCTCCCCCCAGCGCCTTGAGACCCCTATGGGTGAGTAGCGAGCTTTACAATTGCCTGATTGATGTAAATCTGTTCAGTAGTTGCAGAGTTATTACAAGAAATTCCAATTTGTATATATTGGGAAGCGAACCTTCCCGATCTCATGCTGGGATCTGATTGGTGCAAAAAGAACAGATGATGGACGGAATTCTGAACAAATCAATCATTCACCCCAGTCACAGATCTGGGTTAAATGCATTGTTTTTATGCACGCCATGCCACTCCAGTTTAAACACAGACATACTCAAATCAGTCTTAACCCTGTTCCCTGCCTGAGATACCAGAACAGGTCCTCCCTGGACCAGAAACAATCATCCTGGGACCAGTTTTCGGATTTCTCCCCTCATCAGTCTTGATTCAGTCTTGATTCTGGTGGCGTGGCGAGCAGGGGACCCACGTCTGGGCATACCCCTCCCACTTTAGTGACAAATGCAAAAATAACAGAAGACGGATGGATTACTGAACAAATCAAACATTCACCCCCCTTCACAGATCTGGGTTAATCCATTTTTGTTTGCACGCCTGACTTGGGCCCCTTGCTCACTGTGCCACTGTATTGAAGCCTGGTTGATGAGGGGTGAAAGCCCAGAACCGGTCTTAGGTTGTTTGTTTCTCAACCAGGGAGGGCCGGGCTTGGCAGTCCGGGCTTGATTGTTCCCATTAGGAACATGGTCAAGACTGATTTGCGTATGGCTGTGTCTAAACTGGGGTGGCATGATGAGCAAAAGAATTATGGATTTAACCCAAATCTCTTGACGTGGGTGAATGTTTTAATTTGTTCTGTCTTGTTTGTCTTTTGAGTGTCTTTTGAGATCTGATTTTCTTCTTTTTTTTTTTATTTTTTTTTATTAAACGAAAAAAGAAACACATTACAATACGCATTGCAGAGTAGGTTTTAAACATAAAGTAAGAAAAAAAAACATTATTGAAAAATATCTTTGCACATCCATATAAATGATCAGATGAGGAATACTAAAGTAGCAGTTTTAAAACATAAAAAAATCGTAATTGTAAAATGTTAATTTGCTGAGGCACTAAAATCTAAAATCAGGTTTTAATGTAAATATGCTGCTTTTATTAACATTTCTTCAAGCATTCCTATTTTGGAAAAAATACTATAATTACATGGGTGTTTCTTTGGAAATGTTTTTTTTAAAATAGCATTCTTCTAAAACATTAGCAACTAGATTGAAGTTTAGAAAGACATCACAAGCAGTTCCGGATCAATACATCAGTGAATGTAATTGTAGTACAAAAATTGTTTGGAAAATGACTTTTTTCTAAATTGGTTTGGCACCTTTATCATTATGCAGCCTTCTTGCAGTATCATTCATTACGTTAGCTTTCTTTGATTTGCTTAGTGCCTTTTTAAACTCTGTATTTTTCAAAGTGTATATAATTGGGTTACACAGTGGAGTAACAGCTACATATGACATAGACATTATTTTGCTCTCTTTATTTGAATATGTGGATATCGGCCGCATGTACAAAGAACAGAGGGATGCATACAATAAAACAACCACAGTAAGGTGGGAGGCACACGTGGACAAGGCCTTGTCCTTCCCACTCTTGGATTTGATGTTCATAATTGAAGCAGCAACTTTGCTATACGATATGATGATTAAAATAAATGACATCATTCCTATTACAGATCCACAGATGTAAATGAGTGTCTCATTGTTGAAAATGTCACTGCAAGAAATTTTCAACAAGGCAATCAGATCACAAAAAAAGTGGGTAATTGTGTGGGATTTGCAGAAAGAGAGCTTGGTCAAAAGCCCAATATGTGGAGCTGCATTTAGAAGCCCAACACCCCAGCTTCCAGCAGCCAACCACATGCACACAGCCTTGTTCATGATGGTCATGTATCGCAGAGGATTGCAGATAGCGACATAGCGATCATAAGCCATGACTGTGAGGAGAAGGACTTCAACTGTTACCATGTCTAGGAAAAAAAACAGCTGTACTAGACATTCAGTAAATGACACCACCGTGCCCTCCAGAAAGAAGTGGGCCAGCAACTTTGGAAAAAGGACTGAAACGTAACAAATATCAAGGAAGGACAAATGTGTCAGGAAGAAGTACATAGGTGTCTGCAGATGTGCGTTTAAGTAAATTGTTGTCAGGATAAGAAGATTTCCTGCTAAAGTTAACAGATAAACTATTAGAAATGCAACAAAAAGTGGAATTTGCAACTGCGGAATATCTGAAAATCCGACAATTAAAAAATATTCAGTTGAGCTTTTATTTTCTTTATTCATTGATCCAGAAATTCAGCAGTGCTAGAACTTAAAGATAATCTGTGGATAAAATAAAGTGAAGTTAATTGATCTGATTGATTAATACTTGGCATTAACAAATGAAACAAATGAAACATTGTGAGCACAGAATTACTATTCTAACATGTATAATATTGTTTGGTCTCCTCTAATTTTAAGTGTAATTTCTTTTTTCGACATGTTTTCTTCTTATACCTGAATCACTGGGAGTGCCATTCTTAAAACATGGTACGACAGTTAGCATTCTTCAACCAGAGGTCAACCAGAAAATGTTGTATTAACACTAACAGTTAATTGTGACATTTAAGTACTGATTGCTAGAGTAAGTAGAAATGTTTTCCTCAATGAATCAGAACAATCAGTAACTTATGCAGTGCCTCGTTTCATCACGTTTCAGTAATAAAATACTCTGCAATCTCTGACACTTCCTTTAATATCATTCTGTATGCAAATAGTTAGAGCTATATACAACTCTAAAACAAATGGCTCTCAGATGTACAGAGCTGTGTTCTAAGACTGTTCAATAAAACACAAAGCCTGACTAAGGTTTGTTGGAGCAAGTGCTCTGCCCTAAAGTGGCGGCACTCCTACTAACCACACTGGCAGCTTACATGCCTCTAAATGATGGTGGACATTTGTTCTGCACACAGCTACTGGCAACCATGTATGGGACAATCTGCAAGACATGCAGAAGTGGGCAGGGACAACAATACAATAAAAAACTTCTCCATGTTTAGGCCAATTCTTTGTGTTTGCTTTTTCAGAAACAAACTCCTGCATATGTTTATGGATGTGAGAAAATAGTGCTAAGAGTAACACAACAACAGGGAAGTTTTTCTGAACTTACACCTGCAGCAAAATCAGAGAAGCCCCTTTGTCAATACAATCTATCCGACGTTAAGAATCACATCTGATCTACATGGCATGCTTGCCAGCAACATCATAACCACCACCTATAGGGATGTTTGTAAGACTCATTGAGAAATTTTACAAATACATGTACATTTTGTGGCTCAACCAGTAGCAACCTTTTTAGGCATTTTTTATTGCATCTATGCTGATCCTAAAGGCCCTTCCTTAGCAGCTTTGAATTTATTATCTGAATGTGAGAATACTACAACCTTTCTGAATGATGCAATTGGGTTCCCACTTTAATTTGTATTAGTTTTAGACAACATTATTCTTCTCTTGGTGACCCTTTGCAATGCCTCTTTTCTCCCGTCATCAGTCCTGAGTTTTGGAAACGGGTGTTACCTCTATTAAAAATTCATACTGCAGACTCTACAGAACCTCCTAATTGTCATAGTTTTATCTCACTCCTGTTCTCTAAACTCATGGAGAAATCTATTAATCAATTGATTTCATACAACTTGGAAATCAATTCTAAATTGACATCTTGCAGTTGGTCTTCTGCCACAGTCCTGTGACCGCTCTGCTTGTTGCTACTGATGATCTCAGGATCTGTTGTGCCCCTGTCTTACTCAAGTCTTGTTGACTAAGTGACTAATTGTGACTTAACTCAATCATAAAGGTCAACTCTCAGCAATACCCACCATTTATGGTCCTCAAGGAACACGCACACTCATCTCCAGCATTTAAGGAAAGATGTTGACTGCCTGTTTCAGGAACTATATTGCCACAAGGTGCATGTAAAATGGGCTGTATGTTCCTTTTACCTGTTACAGGCAATTAGTAGTGTCTCATTACATGACTGTACTGTATTTTTCCACATTTTCATTATGTTGAACGACATTTGAATTCCCCTCTATCCACGCCAGACAGTACCATGTGGAGGCAGTAAGCTGTCTGCAGTTTTGTGATGTTTGTAGCAATGGAAGACAGTTTAGCTATATCTCTGACCTAAGAATGTGACTGAAGAGTTCCTGCAATGAAACTATGGAAAATATATGTTTCATTGTATTATCTACACACTTCAGAGACCATATCAGGAGTTATCTTGGACAACCCGGAATCCATTTTTTTTTTCAGAGATAATATTGGCAGCTGGGAAAACAGCTCTGAGGGAAAAGAAGATGTGAGATGCAGCACAAATAGAAAACAATGTAGAGATGAATAGAGCAGGTTGGAAGCTTCATTTAGGAGTTAATCATTTTGTTAATATCAACTGAGAGTCCATCATTGTAAAATGCTAGTAATTAAAATTTCACTCTCGATCCCTCACAACCGTCAAAGGAGAGTATGGCCTCTCAAAACTAAAAATAGAGTAATTATGAAAAATGGGAGGAAGCAGACTCATAGTAATCCAACTCATGCAGAAAGATGCACTATCATTAAATTACACAATTTATGTTACCCCAGGAACACTGCACACTAATTCCTGGAATTTAAGGAGGGATGTTGATTGCTTCTTTTGGAAACTATATTGCTCAGACCAAAGCTATGCCTCAGTTGCTAAAGAAGTATGTACTCACTGTGACTATTACAAGTCACAGTCAAGTAAATAATAGTAGCCAAATGGGGGTACTGGAGTGTCCCATGTTTCATTGTATTCAATGACAGATGTATTCCACTCGATCCAAGCCAGATAGAATCATGTGAAGTTCGGTAGTAATCTGTACGGAGTTTTCTACTCTTTGAATCAATGAGAGCAGGGTACTACATCTTCAATGTCTTTGATCTAGAGTGAGAGTTACAAATTGAAACTGAATTCACTTATGATAAAAATATGCAGGTTCCACACTTGTGGTGAAGTGGCTCTCAGCCTACATGTGCTGCCATGACCTTTACCTCAATTGGTTCTCCTGAAGGAACAAGTTCACGCCAACTGTCTGCTCATCAAATCCCTATCAGAACATAAAAAGTTAGATGTTAAAGTTAAGACAAGAACTTTGTTTGTACTCTACCAGGTCTGTCGCCCGGAAACTTTAGTCTGTTACTGTTAATCTTTGCTCCACATGGTGTCCTTGGGTGCAACAATTCAACATTATGTGGTTGCTCTCAGAATTAGGAGTGACTGGCTACAGTGTCTTGCCCTGGCTACAGAGACATTTGCAAGATTTACAACAAGAGCATTCCTTCCCCCACACCTCCTCATTACCCAGACCAACAAAAGAAACCACAGACAAGTCCAAAGTAAATTTCAAGATGAGTCAGAGAAAGACCAAATCACATTAGCTGCTCCGCATCTCCAACTACTTCAGACACCTGTCTGCTCAAACCTCTGGCTGAGGCCACGCCTTAAATTAGTACTTCCAATTCTCACTTTGTGTGATACTGGCTCTTTCTCAGTGACAGTAGACAAATACTGGACCCATTTGCTGCTGTATGGCTAAGAGAGCCAAGAACAGTGCCATAAGTGTCAGTCAGGCTGAACATGGTGGTAGCAAGACTTCTATATGAGTGTTAATCTGGCTGCCAAGGAGGTCCCATCGTGATGTAGACTGATAGCTCGCTCCACCAATCCTGGCTACTCTGGACTGTTGACAAAGCATCCACTACTAATTGAAATTATCACTGTGGCTGAACTGAATTGGCAGCGCCAATTAGGGTAGAGCGGGGTGTCAGGCAGGGTTGCGTCCTGGCCCTTACCTCTTTACTCTCTATAAAAAAATGGTTTAGAAAAAGCTATGCTGGAGGGGTGCCAGGACCTTTCTCTACTTCAAAACCGTCCTATTCCTGCTCTCCTCTACGCGGACAACACTGTGATAATCGCCTGCATCCCCCTGAAACTCACTCAACAGATATAACACCTTCATGTCCAACCTCGATTTAAAAATTAACATCAAAAAAACTTTTATAATGAGTTTTGGGCTTAGGCATAAAAAAAGAGAGACATCTTTATCAACAATTCAAGGGTGGAAAACACGACTTCTTACCCCTATCTTAGAATCCTAATAGATGATAAAGGTTCATGGAGAAATGCAATTGAAGCAAGAAAGCTGTTGTTTTTAAGGTCAACTATGGCGTTAGTTAGTTTTACCCAGAGGCTAGGAAAAAGACCTCCCGCTGAAATGATCTGTATATATCAGGCAAAATGCATCAGCACTGCTATTTACGGATCAGAAAGTGGAGAATAGCTTCCTGAGTTTTATCATTGCTGTCCCACAAGGCACTTGGACCTTCGGTTGCCACTCAGAATTAGGTTTGCCTTTTATTACTGACATCATAAAGATGCAGCCAATCCTGTTATGGTCATCAACTAAGTTAGTTCTCTCTCAAAGTCTTTTGAAGGACTGCCTTACTCTTGAAAACTCTGTAAAGATTGGTTAGCTCCGGTACGTTAAGAAGTTCTAGTACGATTTAGGCCTAGAAAAATATTACCATAATCCCCCACTAATTGCAGAGTTGCCAAGAAAAAAGTTGAAAACTCATTGCCTGTGTCATCTAGCGGACCTACGTTTGGCTTCTGAAGCCAACAAACCCTCAGTGCAACACTGCTGGTTGATTCAGTCATCTGTGGCCATTCAGCCCTATTTAGTTTGGAATTTGAATGGCTATGACAGGTTTCTGTTGACCCGATTAAGGTTTAACATCTTCCATCGCTTGGTCAGCTTTCCAAAAATTAACGATTGGTCAAAGTTGCTACCTCCTTGCCCCTGTGATGACATGTCAACCCAATCTTTAATTCATTTGACCCTTTTTTGTAAATTGAGAAAGAGTTGGCTAGTTCCAATTTTAAAAGGTTTAGGTTTACGCCAATGCCGCTCTGCCTTCATAGTCCTTCAACTTTTGGATTCTGATTGGTTTGCACTAAATATTGCAGTATTTTTTTAATTTTGTATTCGTCATAGGAGTAACCTATAACACCAGGAAGATGCACTTTCAACTCCGTTTTTAATTCTGTACTTTAAGATTTTTACTGGAATCATAGTGTCTTTTTTAGAAAACGTTTTTAACTGTCATAAATGTAACCAGTTTATTTATGTACTTTTATTGGTTTTTCTTAAATGAAACCGAATAAAGTAATTTTGATTTGATTTTGTGGCTGAACTCACTCTACAGACGTTGTGTTGAAGTATGTGCTTCCAAGCTGTACCTCAATAAAAACTACTGCAAAGATTATGAGAACACTGCTCTTTTACGTGCCAATTTCCAAGGACTGCAATGATGTTTCTTTTACCCACATGATGTATGACGCTCTCCAGGGCTGTGAAGAGCAAAAATAATGTGACAAGAGTGGGTTTTAAAGTGACAAGATACTATATTAGGCCACTAAATTGCAGGAAGAGTTGCTGCAGTGGCCCCACCCACTTCTTGGATTTGCTGCCAAAGCACAACTGTCAACATTGATATCCACCCTTGAAGTAAAGATACAAAGACAAAGGACTCACTGTCTCAATTGCAGGAAGCAGAATCTAGACAGGAAATATGAGCTGAAATCTTAGCTTCCCTTACTTGGCCACAATGTGTGATCGTGGGGATATTCACATTACATACCTATTCCTTGTTTTGATTAACTGGCAAATTGGGAACAGACTTGAGTTAATTGACATAACAAATATGTGGTGGATTCCCAACCACAGATTATAATATTACTTTTTTGCAATTATAATAATTTGCACCCTCAAAATGACATGTCTTTGGGTTACTTCTTTCATCTTCACTTTCAATTGTATTGATAAGGATTATGTGTAAATGTTACTCAATTGCCATCAACAGCACAAAGAAGTACACAGATGAATCCCTGCCACTTCAGTATCAACGAGGCTGTCTAGTTGGGCGTTCTGGCATTTCCCAGATAGTCTGCAAACTGGGGTACTACTTTTAGGGCTGGATAGGGATTTTGTTCCTATGCACTGAAAACTCTTAATTAATATGTTGAGGAAATGTGTTGTAATATGACCACCCATTAGAAAGGGCTGGGTATGCCAACTACTCTCCCTGCACAGTGCAATAGGGGGAAGAGGCCTGAACAATGTTGACAAGGTTCTTTTTGGTCCCAAACTAGCACTGTGAAATGTAGACACTTTATTCGGAGTGAGCAATGGATTAAACTAAATTAATGGTGAGGTGCATAAAAGGTGCCTTTCTCAGTGGCATAGTGATATATCTGACGGTCAGCTGCCTCTGACGCTATTCAATCTTCTTCGACCAAGTCTGCTTCTGCCATATAAAAACTCACTGCCACTCTTAGGCACATTCTACTAGATTTCCACTCCTTGCAAGTTAACCATGAACCTAAAAAGCAGTGTCAAAGCCAATAGATTTGGCTCTTGTAAGTGCATGCACACAAATATATAACACGCAAAAACCCTACACAGTCACACTGCTACCCTCACACAGGTAGATTACCCTTGCTGCACTCATACAGGCTTATGCCACACAACACCCACACATGGACAACTTTCAAACTGTAGACTACTTACCCTGCACGTATAATCCTTCATTCTCACGAAAACACCCCTCTCAATACACTCACAAAAGACGGAGGCTATTCTGCATTCACATATGCACACTGCTCACACAGAAAAAGTGCATAGTAGTAAGGATTTGAGATTGGAGAGGGGTTGGCATAGGAAAATAGATTTAGATTCTAGTGCATCAGTCCATCAGTACAGTTCAAAGAACTTGAAGTAAGCTACACGGAAGCCTGTATGCCCACTAAGGTAATCTTAATCTCCCATTTGCCATACTTTGACCAACACTGCAGACTTTATGAGTCTGGCCTTGGTGAACTTCTGCGAGGATGAGTAATGGCAACAAAAAAAGCCCCATGTACCAGCTGAAAAAAAGAAGGTACTGCTTTTTTGCAGTGTAAGCACAAACTAAAATCATTAAAGAAAGAAAGTAAAACAAAACAAAAATAACTAAACTAAATTTGCATGGTGTATTTTTCTTTTAAATTAATGCTTCTCACTGGTCTGCTGTCTTGGAACAGTAAAATGTAATGAAGTATGCAGAATTCTTTTCAAGATGGTGGCATGGTTTAGAACCTTATGATAATGATGCTTGGGGCTCTGCAAAAGAAAATTGTTGTTCAGTGCCAATGGCAGCAGAGCTGCTTGTACTCTCATTACTCAATTACACAAGCCTGTGTTTGGGTTCGAACTGAGGTCGGACTTCTCTGAATGCAGAGTGACACAGAGTAAGTAATGAAAATACTGTAAATCAGAATATCTGACACCATAAAGGGCCAGTAGTTGGCTTATCTAAAGCCAACTTTATTTTAATCAGCATTATTTACTGTTCATGAGAAAACATGAGGCTGGTGAGACAGTGAAAACAATATTATTTTCAGACCTAAAATACACAGAAATATTAATGGCACAGGGTCAGGAGTGCAGATGCTGTTTTGATCGCACACATTAGACATAGCGCACTGCTCACGCGAATCACAATCTTCCCTGAAAGACATGGAACACATGTGATACTGCAGGGCAGTGCAAGGTGTATTCAAGGACATGGAACAAGTGTGGTACTGCAGGGTCAGCCTGTGTAAGCTTCCTTCAAAGACATAGAAAAGGTGTGGCAAAGACACTGGGATGCACCATTTAGTTCCTCTCTCCTATACAACAACGAAGCAGAATTTCAGATTTGGTACAAGTGTAAGGAACAACACTGGGGTGTATGAGCACAAGCTTGACTCACACTCATAGTAAAGCCTCCACACAGAAAACATGCACAGCATCAGGCAGGAGTAGAGGCTTCCCTGACACCCACAGAACACATTGTGATCCAGTCAAAAAAATTCAAATGTTCCTCACATGCACATAACATGGACAGAATGTGCAGCAGCAGTCCAAAAGTGTGTGAAAACACACAAATACACACAGTGTGCAGAGTTTGACAGCAGTGAAAATTTCCCTCACACTCAGCATGGGTAAAGAGGGTCATCAGGAGTGCAAGCTAGGATTTCCTCACATATAAAACAGGCAGCAGCATTAAAGACTGCGTCAAGCACAGGATACTCATAGTAAAATATTGGGACGGTGAGCCACTGAAGGTTCAAACCTGGTGGTTGGATCTGGTTCAGTGTGAGGTCTTCTTGAGCGCTCAATCCCAAGATTAGCTGAGCTTTTATGTGCCTTCTGCCTGCAACGCACGCTCAAACTTCATGCCCTACGAATGAAAGACAAACCTCTTAGTTCACCGATGGCCTTTTCATCAGAGTGGAGAATAGGGCCAAAAAAGTGTCTATGTTAATCTATAAAAAATCACTTTTACTAAACACCTCTAAATGCAGTGCTATAATCTGATGTACAAAGGTGAAAAGCTTGTCAAAAATTATATTTTTAAGCATATTTTTTGCACCATTCCATACCAAATGATCTCGAAGCTCAGTTTGTGTTTTGACTCATAGAGCTAAGGCAGCAACTTTCCTTGGCTCTCCATGTTAATGTGTTGTCTCACTTACTTCTACTACAGTATCGCGTATAATGGTTACCCAAGTTGACCCTTTCTCAATGTCTCACTGCGGGGGCAACATATTATTTTCTGAGATTCTGGCTGGTTTCCAGGGGTTTCAGAAGATCATTTGTTCATTAGTGACCTCAAGAGGTTTGTTAAAGTTACCCCTGTTTTTTTCTTTAGCATAAAATGAAACAAAGACCACTCCAGTCATTCATGTTCCCAGTCCCAGCTCTCTTTACTAAGGAAGTCTATGGGTCACAAGGACAAACGTTTTTGCCGGTCGCAAATGAGCTGATTCCCCGAATTGGTCAATTTCCAAATGCAAAATGGCTTTGTGGGATGTAGAAAGCCCTATTTGCAATTCAGTGACCTATTACCAAATCGCAGTGGTATGTGCGATTGTTTTTCAACTGAAATGCTGTTGCAAAACATTCGTAATACTACCTACACTGAACAAATGAAAAAAAAATGTTTCAGCACTTTTTTAAAAAATGCATCCCATTCTTCTTTGAGGAAAATTGGCTTTAATATTCATGAGGTAGGTCCTTTCACGACCATCAGAGCAGGGCCGGGCCAAGGCTTGTTCAAACAGTGCAGCTGCACAGGGTCGCCAAATCCCAGGGGCCGCCACGACGAGGATCGGATCGGAAGGATCACTGGTGGCCCCCTGGCAGGATTTGGCGGCCTCCGGGCAATGCCCGAGCGTTGTTGTTACTTGTTTTCACTGACTCAGTTTCACTTGCCGGCCCCAGCCTGCCAGCACTTTTCCCACTTCACTGCTCGGGACACAGGCTGTGTTCTCTGCTTTCGTGGATAAACTGCAGCTGTTCTGGAAACAGCAGAGGAATCCCCGCCAATACCTCTGCTCCAGCTGTCAGCCTGGGGTGGGGTAGTTTAAAAATAAAATACAAACCTACCTGACTAGTCCAGGGTCCCACGTTGGCGCCTCTAAGTTCTGGAACAGTGACATGAATAACCCAGTCCTGCGCGGTGTCTGGAGACTCAGCCAATCCAGACACTGCATTAGCAGCGCCAGGATACTCTCTGCCCATAGAAGACCGGAGGTTGTTGCATGAAGCAACCCTTGGTCTCCTAAGGGAAGACTAGTAGTGTGCATGTTCGGGCTGATCGTAACAATGATCAGCCCACAACGTAACATGTGCACTATTTGCTGCTGCACTATGCTACCCTGACCTGTAGGCTGTCACTCAGTCAAACACCAGTCCCACCCGAGTCCTACCCCCTTAGCGTCCAATTGCCTCAGGCGTGCAGCGTCAGTGAGCCAGAGCCGTGACTCCGGACGCGAGTTAATGTATTTTTCATTATTGATGAATGTTAGGTGACTGTATTTTCTGGAAGATGGGACAAGGTTAGTGGGGCAATGCCCCGGCTCCCCCAATGGACGCACCGCCACTGGCCGACTCACGGAAGGAGTAGGCGAAGTTGCAGACATTCTTTAGTGAGATAGGTCTCAGGTTTCCACCTTGTAATATACCTGCTTAATGAATTATGCACCATCTTTAAGGAATTGCATGGATGGTAACTGCAAGGTATAAGTTTAGAAACAGTGCTTTTTGCTCAGTATTTCATTATTCCAATTTTTCCCAAAAGTGTTCCTTAATAAAGACGCATTAGTAGTAATTGCTTTTATACACTGTTATCAGTTTAATTACTCGTGTAGATAATTCATCTAGCATTCAGACAGTGGATGTGAAGCTCTTATATTCAGGGATTAGAAAATTCAAAACCTGGCTGCCTTCAGTCATCTTTTAAGGACTTGTGTAACATGCACACATGTCCCTTTTTCCTCCTGTAATGCACCTTGTGCAACTTCATGTATTTTGTTTATTCACAATTGTCGCTTTTGCCAATTGTAGCTTAACGTTTGCCTATGTAATTTGTTCACTTGTAATTTTATCCTCATGTTTCACTACTGTTCCTAGCAGCGCGCGTGCCCGCATTTTCGCTTTTTTTTTCAAACAGGAAGACTTTTTTTCAAGGGCCAACAACAATTAAAAGAATGATTTGAGCGGAAAGCTAGGGCTTATGGCAAGTGTGACTATGTGTGTGAATTATATGAGTGCACAAACCATAGATTGCTTAAAAACAACAAGAAAATGGCGCCTTGTTAGAACACCGCTGCTGGCATAGTTCCTTCGCCAAAACACATAACATTTCAGAGCCAACTGGATTAGGTCTTTTTTTGGGGGGAAGGCAGAGCAGATTTTTTGTAAGGATGAAAGGCTTCCTATCTGGGCTCTCACTGGACGTGCTCCTTGTTGTTTTTGAAGTCCGCTCGGGTATTGGTACAGTGCCCTCTCACCAGTCTATGGGAGACAGGCAGCTAGCTGGTGGCAGCTATGATTAGTGAGTGGAACAGGGGGGCTTATTTGCAAGCCCATTGCGCGACCAGTGCGTCACTTTTAATATGGGAAAAAGTGGCGCACCGGCAGTGCAAGCGGCTTGTAAATAAAATAAGCCCCAGGGTTTTTACTGGTATCCTTGGTCCATGCCGTAAGTCGTGAGGGGGTGACACCATGAGTTACCCGCACCGGGTGACACCAACCCTAGTGACGCCACTGTATATAGGCATAGAAATCATAACCATATTTAGACTTGGCTCTGCCCCGTCCGGACCCCCTCTTCCGGGGCCCCCACCTACGCTTCCTGCACAGGGCCACCATGAGCCTAGAGCCGGCCCTGATCAGAGAATCGCAAATGAAACTAAAATGAGTTTGATACATTTCAAGAAGCAACTTTCTAATTACGATTCACAGGAAATCCCAATCAGCAACATGATAGTTCAAAGTTTCATACATATGGCCCTATGTTCTTTTCCTGGCTGCCATAGTCTTTCCCCCCACCCGTGAGGCTGAACACAGTGATTACTGTCACTGTCGCATCTTCAGAAGTCATGAGCAGCATGAGCATCACTTCTTCACTGATCTCTGTTGACTTCAGATGGCTGCGACCGAATGGTGCACTCTACATTTACAAGAGTGGGCATGCGCACTTCTCAGCCATTCAGTGCATGTAATGAGGCCTGTGCAGTGCCCTTGCAGGTGCTTCGGTGGATTCTGATGCTCAAAGTCTGACTCCTGCAGCTAAGGATGTTGGTCGGAGCTAACAGCAAGTTCAGTGCTCTGAGAGCTCCTTTGGCCCCAGTAGACAGTGGTGCAGACTGGTGATGCTGCCATCAATGTGAGACCATTGACCTCATAGGAAAACGGAAAATCCAAGCATCAAACAAATTACAAGTGTCACTACCGAGCCACGCCCAGTTTAGCAGGAGAGAGTTATGGGTGTAGTATGTAGCATGTTTAGCATTTAAGAGCACCCCGCACCAAGCATATCACTACGGCGTGGTGTGGTAGCCACTGTCATGTACATGGAGCACATTCCATTGAAATGATCACCTAAATTGCATCACATACAATTTAACCTAGAAAAACAATAGAGATCAAACAATGAATTGTGGAACTTGGGTATTCAACGAATGTTTATCATTTGCACACAACCAAGTAAAGTGTTTTGATAGGTTGAACCTATTAATATCTTTATTTTCATCACACTTTAGAATTAAATATATATGTGCAGTTCATGTATAGGTTTTAAACTGTGTTTTGTGTCAAAAGGAAAGGACAGCTAACAGCCTTTCTTTCACACCAAGAAGATTTTAAAAAAGTTCACACTTTCAGTAAAGGAGAAAAAAGTAAACATCAGTCACTATGTTGCAAGAAGATGAAAGCAATTTGTCAGAAGATTAGACTAACATCTGTCTTGGAAAACACAGCAAATGTGACAAGTTATATAAACAAAAATAAAAGTCACCTTTAATGCTCGTTCACCTCTTGAACTTCATCATAGTTATTTGAGTGCCCTTTCAGGGCTCGGTGGGGTGTTGTAGTTGGGCATCCCCCCATGTCTGGGCCCGGTGCACTGCACCAGCTGCACCACTGGAAGATACTCCCCCGGCTATATCAAAACACCCCAAGGCAGCTGCGACTGTAGTGTTAAAGAGACAATGTACTCTATGAACTGTCACTGGGTCGACTTTCGCGCATGCTCCTTGGGAAGTGAGTGACTCCTCATGTATGAGAATTGTGCACTTTTATGTACTGACTTTAAATAGCTGAAGAGTGCCCTGGAAACTTTTCAGCTTTTAAACAGAGCCGCTCTCCACTCTCCACCGTCCATGCACTTTATTGCAACAGCGCCTCGGCAGATCCACTGCTCCCCCTGCAGTGCTGTGTGCCCTCTGCGTGCCCTCTGCCTGCCACTGTGTGCCCTCTGCCTGCCACTGTGTGCCCTCTGCGTGCCCTCTGCGTGCCCACTGTGTGCCCTCTGCGTGCCCACTGTGTGGCCTCTGCGTGCCCACTGTGTGCCGTCTGCGTGCCCTCTGCGTGCCCACTGTGTGCCCTCTGCGTGCCCTCTGTGTGCCCTCTGCCTGCCAGTGTGTGCCCTCTGCGTGCCCACTTTGTGCCACACATCATCCTAAACCAGGCAGAACCCATTGTCTGGACAGTGCTGCACGTGAACGATGCTCTCTACGGCCCTGAACCCCAGAAAGCGAAGAGTTTATGTGCACGGCTGTGAATTGTGCCAAGATCACGTCACATACACCAGGAGCTCTTGGCAAACAGAGCTTTGCTGGTAGATAGCACTATTTTGTGAGCGTCATATGTTGAACAATAAATGTGTCCTGCTAGGGCGAGATAAACTCCTGACTGAGTGATAGGATGGAAGCCAGCTGCAGCAAATAAAATATTAAATTGAGTACAATACACTAAAATAAATAAGTTAAACATTTTATGCCGCCATCGCTTTCTTCCCCCAGCACCTGTCGTGCTCTTGAGAAGCCACAGGGAGCAGTGGGAGTTTGTACTTGTTATTATCTTAATACTTTTGTTAAATATTGTGTATGTGTTTAAGCGGTGTGACGCAGTCAGGAAAATAACAGAGACAAATCCCTCTGTGGCTTCCTGATGAGAAGAAAATGGGTCAAGAACCGGAAAACTTTCCATTTCTACGCTTCCTTTGAACAAGGTCTACTTACCTTTGATAAAACACAAGTCGCACCTGAAAGAGGAGAAACATACACGCTGCAAAGTGTTATCACTGCAGAAAGAGATGTGGTGAGCTGAGACAGAGATGCAGAGAGAGGGCCAACATCTGGCTTCAGAGACAAGAGAAAGCAGCCAGAGCAGGAGCAGAGACACGACAGGACCGTAACTTTTCTTCCCAAATAAAATGATGGGGCAAGAGTGGAGATAGAGCAAACATGAGCTGAGAGCGGGCAGAAGGAGCTCATGGATACACCGGGAGATCTTTTACGGTTCCATGCTTTTATAAAGCACCACTACTCCAACCTTCACTGGGCCTCCCGCAGGACCTGGTCTCCGATGCCCAGGTCAATAAGCATCATGCATTGTTTTTCAAGTTATGCTCGTTGGCCTGGAAAAAATAATATCATGAAAAGTAGGGTTCTGAAAATAAAGGATTACACAAAAAAAAACAATTTATTTCAAATGATAATAGGGAAAATGAAGAAGTAATACTCTGAGGTACAAAAAGTTATTGTTGGGCATATTATCAACAACTTGCGCATATTTATTGCTAAATAAGTTTAGCGACTTTTTTCATCGCTGCGCATCGCAGGATTTTATCGGAGAGATAACGTGCTATTAGCAACGTTTATCTCCAAAGCGATAAAATATCCGGCGATAGCGGCAAAATGCGTGAATATTGCTGGAAATACAGTGATATTTAGGCATTATCGCTAATAGGGACTTAGCCTGAATACCCACCTCCCTTTGGATATACAGGCTAAGAAATGGTCCGAGCAGGCGTTAGAATTCAGTGATATTCGCGCTTAGCGCAAATTTTTCTGTTGTTACGCCTGCGTTGATAATAGGCGATAGCGATGTTAGCAACTGCTTTTGGTCACTAACAGGTTGGGTACGCCCACTTTGCATGTCATTAGCGATAAAAATCGCTGACATGCAAAGCGGGCCCCAAACCGCTCGCTATCACCTAAAATCTTTCGCTAACTGATGTTAGCGACAGCTTGCTAATAGGGCGATGAAATTATCTCCGCTTTGCGGCCGAAAACAGCTGCAAAAGCGGCAACAATTTCATTTTGCCTGCCCTGGTAATATGCCCCTGTGACTTTTATACATTTCTATGTGAAAAAAACTAATATCTTGATCGAGAATGTAACAATCTTTGCCCTTTACTATTTCTAGTATGTTTTCTTTCTGGAACCCTGGCCTTTTCCTCCTACGTTAACCTTAAACAGAACCCTTTACCTGTAGGTCGTCCTCTTTCAGCCCTAAACAGAACATACTATAACCATTGTTCTAAGCCCTACCACATCCTTTCGCCCTCCCATGCCATATTTGGTCATGATCCTTGATCATAACCATTAACCTTATCGTGGCACTTGGGACTTTGTATATATGTGCTTCATGTTTTTTTTTATTTATTGAACTTAGGACCGGATATACAAACATTTTGTGCTGTATTCCCGTCACAAAATTGACATGAACAGTACTTTTCACCGCAAAGCTTGTTTAATGCTGGAAAGTTGCCTAAAAGTAACACACAATCATGTGAAGCACCTCTTTGCATTACTTAGCATCAAGAGATCATTACATGGGTGGTATATAGGCATTCCCATGCAACCGCTCATGAATTTCACTCAAAACTATGTACCAAAAATCTGAGATGGTTTTTGCATCCAAAATTAACTCCACTTGTAAGCAGATGTTAAAAGGGGTAAGGTCTTCATTCCTCATCTCTTTTCTGACTTTGCATGTGTGCTGTACATTACACATAGAGTAAGACTTTTTTTTAAATTGTCTAGGCATAGTATTTTGAACTGAAAGAGAATCCTTCTACTACAAACCCTGTGCTAGCCATATGCACAAACCCTTGCACTATGGTGCAAAGATGTGCGTGTTGCTCAGCAGCAAAATTATGCGCTGGCAGTAGGGAGAGGGGAGATTTACATATCTTTTGCTTTATTCTTCTCACACTACTCAGTGCAGAATTTTTTTGCAGCTGCACTGCATTGCATGAGAATTTAGTAACTCTGACCCTAACCGTATGTTTAAAAAGGCATTTATTTTGATTGCAACTTTTACTGTTTTCAAATACGCCTGTAAAAGAATATGTTTTGAGAAAACCTTAGGAGCCAGATTATATATATTTTCAAGCAATGCAGCGCTGCAGCCAAACATGCTCTACAGATACAACATATCTACAGAGATATGGCTCTCGCCACACTCCCTAGCGCTGGTGTAGAATTTTAATGCAGAGCGCCGTGCACAAACCTTTACTTCAGAGTGCAACGGTGTGTGCAGGAGTCTAGCACGTTTGTACTGGAAAGATTCCCTTCCAGTACAAAACCATGTTTTAAAAAACTTTTTCTACTTTTATGTGTGTGGTACCGTGCAGCACACATGCAAAGTCAGAAAGGAAAGAAGAAAGTAAAATAGTAACATTTCTCCTTTTAACTCCTCCTTTCAAGTGACGTCTATTTATGCTGCACAACTCTGTCTCAAATTGTAGGACAACCATGTAAAATCCACATAATCACCCCTTGCCACTAACTAAGGCAAAGTTATAGTTCACACTGCTTTGCATTACTTTATGCAACTTTCCAGGGCAAACTATATTTTCTGCTGAAAAGTAAATAACCCCCAAAAAATGTTGAGCTGATTTGTGTCACTTCTGTGATGCATACATGGAAAAACTTAGTGGCATAACTTTTTGATTCTCAAAACATTTACTGCAAATGAATAAAGTGCCAGCACTGATGAAATTAGATGATGTAAGTGTGAAGTGAAACGGTACAGAACGGGAATATCGTTGCAAAAATATCGATTTACCTAAATATCGCTGCAAAAATATCTACAGGAAGAAATATCGATGACAAAAATATAGTCTGACCAGAATATCGACAGACAGGTAAGTAATATCGATAACATTAATATAGTTGTAATAAATATCGTTTACAAAAACATAGTTTACAAAAATATCGTTTTTTAAATAATTATAAGTAATGTAGTGTTTTTAATGAATATTTGTAGTCAAAGTAGTATTTTTTGTACTTTTTTATTAGTTAATAATATATTTTATGTTGAATTTAGTATTAATAGTTCCGTAGCGGGTTGTGGGTTTATAGAGGAGTAGGGTGGGAAGTAATTTAAATATAATAAAATAACAATATTTTAAATGAATATACATGGTGTAATAAATATTAGTTAACTAATTTGAATTAGTTAATTGATTAATAATTATGTAATTAATTATGTTAATTTTTTTAATTAATTTTAGGTGTGTACTGGAATTTTTTAGTGAAAATGTAGTAAATTAATTACATTTTAATTGATTAATTATTTAATTAATGATTAAATAAATAAAAATAAATATTTGTTATTTTATAAATGACTAAATACATTTAGTAATTTTTACCCCTACGATATCCAACGCTTTCCCTACTGTTGCACCCTCTGGAGTGGGAATAGTAATTTTTACCCCTACGCTATCCAACGCTTTCCCTACTGTTGCACCCTCTGGAGTGGGAATAGTAATTTTTACCCCTACGCTATCCAACGCTTTCCCTACTGTTGCACCCTCTGGAGCGGGAATAGTAATTTTTACCCCTACGCTATCCAACGCTTTCCCTACTGTTGCACCCTCTGGAGTGGGAATAGTAATTTTTACACCTACGCTATCAAATGTTTTAAGTAATAATATATTGTATATTTTAATTATATGTATGTATTATTGTTGTTATATAAAGTAATGTGTTTAATATATGTATATGTACACATTTATTAAGTTTATAATGAAAAAGTGTAGTTAATTTGTTTTAAATATTTAAAAAATAAAAGTAATGTAATGTATTTTGTTAATAGTACTTATATTTATTTATTATTTAATGTAATTTTAATTAATTTAAAAAGTCGATATTTTTTACATCTATATTAATTACAACAATATTTTTGAGTAGATATTTATGTACTTACCTGTTTAAGTATAGGGTGTCGATATTTTTGTAAACGATATTTTTACAACTATATTTATGTCAGCTATATTTTTGTAATCGATATTTTAACACCCTACCAAGTGAAACACAATCTGGAACACACGTTTATATGATTAGCAGTCATCTTGCATCTGGTAAACATTGTCAATGAGGTGATGATGTTCATGAAAGGTCTGAAGACATTTCAAAGAATGTTGCCATGGCCAGCCATCCATTAATGAGCCTTGGATGCTAGTTGAGAGTTTTGTCGCTATCATTAGTTGTCCCTCAGTCCCTCATTACAAGTGGTCTGGTACTTCTGAAGTAACCACACCTGGCATTCCCGGGTGCAGTTATATGGTTTTCACCGGACCCTGTACAGGATCATTTTGTGATCCCATGGAAGCACTGGGATCAAGTATTCCTGATCCCCCAGTATCGGTAAAACAGTATGTTACAGCTCAAGCAATACTGGACAACCCAAAAGGGTCTAACTGCAACCAGCCAATAATAGCTGCTACTACCGAGCTTTCATTTTGGGAGCATGTGTACCTCCAATTATCTATCAGTTTTTCCTTATCAGTGAACATGATGTTTGAGGCAGAAATAAGATGGATGTAAAAAAGTATATTGTGCTGCCAATTCACTTAAAATTCACATCTTGTGCTACAATTGTATGTGCCGGATCATTCCAACATCAAGTGAGATGTAAATGTGCAGAAGGGTATTAATGGGAGACCAAGAAATACATCAGTAACAGACTGCTTTAATTGGTACCATAGCTCATGTGTGCTATTGCTGGTTAGAGATTCTGGCTATTGCACATTAAGATATTCTGAAATTGTGATGTGTTTTCCCACGGAAACAAAGCTCCCAGAATTATGACAGACCTCCTTATAGTCATTTGAATGTCTTAGTATTAAGCTATCAATGTAGGAATGTGTAATGTAGTAAATTCTGAGGCTCAATGCAGCAGTTAGTCACTCCTCCTTTAGTGGAACAAGTATGTTTCCTTTCTGTCAATAACATACTTTGTGTGAGCCACACAAATTTCTCATTGTCAAAATCATGATTTGTTAGTATTTAGAAATATTCTCTGGCTTCAAAGGATCAGAGGAGTTCTTTGGTTTCTCTTCAGATCTGACTACAAAGAATAGCCCTTTTTAGCTGATATTTATGGAAAAGCCAAGCTTTAAAATGAATCATTGGCCTTCAATTTCAACCTTTTCTTGAGAAAATAGACTCAATATTCTAAAGAGTTCATTATTACAATTTAAAAATCAAAGCAATATATTAAAATATAGAAACAGTTAATAGTCGATTCAAATGTATATTATACATTAAAATATATGTTTTAAAGAATAATAAACATTAATAATTGTCCATATACTTCCAACAGAGATATCTCTGCCACTGGGGGATCGCCAGCAACATGTGCAAAATTACAGCAGTAAGATGACACTCATACATTTTATTGGGAGTATGAGGGGGATGTATATAAGACTTTCTACACCTTGGCATAAATGGTGTATAGAAAAGAATTTGAAAGTTACAGCTAGGTGTAGAATTAAATATATACAAAAGTAAACATACAAATGCATGTTTACCCAGGAATAGAGTTGTTTACTGTAATGCCCTGATGAAAAGCCAAAGTACCTGTTGGAAGTGGACATTTGACTGGTGTTCTAAAACTATTGGTTTAGACACTGGTCTCAGCTATGAAGCATTGCAGAATGTATAGGAGCAAATCGAACATCCAGTTTTAAGCTGTTTAACTTCATATGACTACGGAAGACCAAGACAAGTTGTCAAAACTGCACATGTGTGATTGTTAGAACTGGGGGTCTCTAATTGGCAGAGGTAGGTACCACTGTCCAATTAGGAACCCTTGCTTCTAGTTAGGGTAAGGAGGTAACCCCCTGAGATAACCCCTGCTCACCCTCTAGGTAGCTTGGCACGAGCAGTCGAGGCTATTCAGAAGGCAATGTGTAAAGTATTTGTACCAACACTCACAGTAACACAGTGAAAACACCACAATCTGACTCCACAACAGTTTAGAAATATAAAGGTATTTAATATAAACCACACAAGACCAGAACAACAAAAATCCAACATACACAGTTCAAGAATATGGTTGCGAAAGAGTTCTGTAGGTTGCGATAAAATATTCCACAGTTGCGTGAAAAGTTCACAGTTGCGACACGTTTAACGAACAGTTACTTTAGTTGTGAGCAGAAGCTGGTGCGGTGGAAAACAAGCGATGGGTTGCTCCTGAGACCTTGGGTAGGTGATGCGACAACCCCGCTGCAGCAGCGGGTGTGTTGCGACAAATCCGGTTTGTATGAGGAGGAAGGCCACTTGTATGGATTCCGGTGCATAGGTTCCGTAGGGAGTATGTTCTCGCAAAGACACGAGGCAATGATCTCGTAGGGGCTGCAACGATCTCCGGGGCGATGATGCGCGATCTAGCGGCGATCTCTCTCTCGCAGCTCCTGGATGCGATGGCTCTGTGACGAGGTTCGAAGCGACGTGATGCGGTCCGCATGCAAGCGTTGCGCCGATCTCACCCAGCGATGACAGGCAATGCGACGACACTTGCAGTGATGGTAGTCGTCCCGCACCAGTCTCGTGCGTCCTGGAAACGAAGGATGCGACGGCTCTGGCAGCTGCAACGGGCGCTGCGATGATCTCGGCCTTCGTATTGACGGGAATTTCCTTGCACTGTCAGGGATGCGCTCCGCAGCGAGAGATGCGATAACTTTTCTGTAGCAAAGTCTTTAAAGCTGAGTTTCCAGCTTCCGAGCACAGGTACAACTTCCGGAGGCACCACACACGCGCCATGCACTCCAGGAAGGACAGAACTCTCTCAGTAGAGTTCAGGGGAAGCTGGGGGTGAAGTCCTTTTGGTTCTGGGACTTCAAAACAGGGAGCCAGTTTTTCTCAGGCCCTTGGAGATTCCTTCAAGCAAGGGGACAAAGCACAAAGCAAAGTCCTTCCCCTCTCCTTGGCAGCAAAGCAATAGCGGGGCAATACAGCATAGCACCAGCAGGACAATCTTCCTTCTTCGGTTTCAGCTTTCTCCTTGGCAGAGGTTCCTTCTTGATTCCAGGAAGATCTAATTTTCTGTTGTCAGGGGTCCTGTACTTATACCCCTAAAAGTCTTTGTTCTCTTTGAGCAAGTGGGCCCTGAGCCCAGTCTGAACACGTTCTGGGTGTACCTTGAGCACTTTGTTTTCCTGGCTTCTCCTTTCCTTTCAGAGTGAGGGGCAGGGTCATCAGCCACCCAGCAGGAGGTGGAGCCAGCATTGTGGAAGGCAGTCACAGCCCTATTCAGGCCCAGGTGCTAACTCCTCCCACCACTCAAGTTGCAAATGCAGTCATTCAGCCTAGGGCTGACTCAGCCAGCCTCCTGGGGAATACAGTCAATACACCAACAGGCCAAGGCACACAGAAGGGTCAGACAAGAGAACAGCAACTTTCTAAAAGTGCTGTTCGCAAACACAGGATTTAAAAACAACCTTTGACCCTGCTAGCAGGTAGGTCGCGCCCTCAGCCGCCACACGGTCCTCCTGTGCAGCTGCCTACCTGTGCCCTCGCTGCTGCCCGGTAAGCTCTCCTGGGCCTGCCGCCCCTGTGCCCGTGTGCCCCGTGATTGTTGCCGTTTCTTATTCTGTGCCCTTGTGCCCCCGTGATTGCTGCCGTTTTCTCTTCTGTGCCCGTGTGCCCCCGTGATTGTTGCCATTTCTCTTCTGTGCCCCTTGTGCCCTGTGATCGTGCCTGCCCTTCTGGGACCCCCCCGCTGCCCCTGGTCTTCCTTCCCGCACTGCATCCCTGCGGCTCCACCCTACACAGCCCCATTCGCCACCCGCTCCCGCCTCCAGGCTGCGCCTCCCTCCCACTTTGCCATTTATGGCGGAGCCCACGCATACCCTCAGTGTTCATGCACAGCGGGCGCGGCGATTGTGCGCCGAAGGCGTGCCTAAGAAAAGCCTGTCTACGCCAGTGCCAGGACCACTGGCCCTCGATGATGCCAGCCCACACTACAGACTTACGACGCAGCCACCCTCTACGCACTCAACGCTGACTGGAACCCCACATGCTACTGAGCCTACTACCGAGCCACCCCAAAATGCACCCACAAACCCTTCACCTGCCAAGCCTGCAAATTCACCTGCCTCCGAACCTGCACCGCACCCGCCAAGCCAAGCACCAGCAACAATCACCTCAAGTGCATCCTGCTCAACATCGCTCCGTCCACAGGCACGCCATCAAACTTTGGAACCTCCTTAACACAACATCACCAGACGTCACCTTCCTCACAGAAACCTGGATGAACGCCTCCTCAGCCCCTGAAATCGCGATAGCCATCCCGGATGACTACAAGATGGCTCGGAGGGACCGCGTCAACCAAACCGGAGGAGGCGTCGCCATCGACCACAGAAACAGCATCCGAATCACGACCAACTTCGATGACACCCTCACCGACGCCAAGCACCTTCACTTCCAGGTACACACCGACCCCAAGACCACCCTCAGAGGCACCCTCACCTACAGACCCCAGGGACCATGCACATAATTCAGCGAAGTCATCGCAGACTTCGTCAGCCCGCACGACCTAATCTCCTCAGACTACATCCTCCTAGGGGACCTCAACTTCCACCTGGAGAACAACAACAACAGCAACACCGCCGCCCTGCTGGACAACCTCGCCAATTTCGGACTCAAGCAACTGGTGAACACCCCCACCCACTATGCCGGCCACACACTTGACCCCATCTTCTCCTCCAGCAAGCACATCTCCTTCAGCCACTCAACCAGACTACACTGGACAGATCACAGCTGCGTCCACTACAACTTCAGGAGAACCACGACCCACCACCACCGGCAACAGGTTCCCCGCAGAAGCTGGAGCAAGATCACCGCCGACCAGCTCACCAGCTCCCTCAGCCAGAACCCTCCCAACAACACGACAGACCCCAACGAAGCATCCCGCAATCTCACACAGTGGCTCACCAACTGCGCAAATGACCTCGCACCACTGAAGAACCATCGCAGCAGACCCGGCAGCAAGAAAGCCTTGTGGTTCACCAACAACCTCAAAAACTCCAAGAAAACTTGCCGCACCCTCGAGAAAGCCTGGCGCCACGACCAGACAACAGAAAACATGACAGCCCTCAAGAACGCCACCCACAAACACCACCATCTGATCAGCACCACCAAAAGGACAACATTCAAAGAACGACTGGACAACAATACCCACAACAGCAAGGAACTCTTCAGCATCGCAAAGAGCTCTCCAACCCCAGCGCCTGCAACAACATCACACCCTCGCAAGACCTCTGCGACTCACTCACCTCGTTCTGACATACACAACAGCTTCGGCACACAGACCACGCACCCAACCACCGAACCAGTGCCCCCCACCATCACCCTCTGCACCTGGACCTCTGTCAGCACCAAAGACACCACCCGCACGATTAACACCATCCACTCCGGCTCTCCAACCGACCCCTGTCCACACCACATCTTTAACAAAGCCAACTCCATCATCACACCCCAACTCCGAGACATCATTAACAGCTCCTTCGCATCCGCCACCTTCCCGGAGAGCTGGAAACATGCCGAGCTCAGTGCCCTCCTGAAGAAAGCCAACGCGGACCCCAGAAACCTCAAGAACTTCCGCCCCATCTCACTCCTCCCTTTTCCTGCCAAAGTCATCGATAAGACCATCAACAAACAATTTTCCACCTTTCTCGAGACAAACGGATCCCTCAACCCCTCACAGTCCGGCTTCTGAGCAAACCACAGCACCAAGACCGCCCTCATCGCAGCTACCGACGACATCAGATCCCTGCTACACAATGGGGAAACAGCTGCCCTCATCCTCCTGGACCTCTCAGCAGCATTCGACACCGTATGCCACCACACCCTGATACAGCGCCTCAGCAACACTGGAATCCAAGGAACAGCCTTGGAGTGGATCATCTCGTTCCTCGCCGGAAGAACCCAGAGAGTCTTTCTCCCCCGTTCCGATCCACGGCCACCGAAGTCATCTGCAGCGTTCCGCCAGAATCCTCCCTCAGCCCCACCCTCTTCAACGTCTACCTGAGCCCCCTTGCAGGCATCACACGCCAACACAACCTAAACATCATCTCCTACGCTGACAACACTGAGCTGATCCTCTCCCTTACCAACGACCCCGCCACCGCTAGAGCCAGCCTCCAGGAAGGAAAGAAAGACGTCGCGGAATGGATGAAGCTCAGCCGTCTGAAACTGAACTCAGATAACACGGAAGTCCTCATCCTGGGAACATCCCCCTCTGCCTGGGATGACTCATGGTGGCCCCCTGCCCTGGGCACTACCCCCAAGCCAACGGACCATGCACACAACCTGGGCTTCATCTTGGACTCCTCCCTCACGATGACTAAGCAAGTCAACGCCATCTCACCAACCTGTTTCAACACCCTATGCATGCTCCGAAAGATCTTTCGGTGGATCCCCACCGAAACTAGGAAGATGGTCACCCAGGCCCTTGTCACCAGCCGACTGGACTACGGGAACACCCTCTACGCTGGAACCACAGACAAACTCCAGAAAAGATTCCAGCGCATACAGAACGTTTCAGCACGACTTATCCTGGACATCCCCCGTCACAACCACATCTCTGCCCATCTGAAAGACCTGCACTGGCTCCCTGTCAGCAAGATGATCATGTTTAGACTCCTCACCCACGCACCTAAGGCTCTCCACCACATGGGCCCCAAATACATCAACAGCCGCCTCACTTTCTAAACACCCACCCACCAGCTCCGATACGCCAGCCTCGCCCTCGCCACCGTCCCACGAATCTGCAAAGCCATCGCCGGAGGAAGATCCTTCTACTACCTGGCGGCCAAGACATGGAACTCCCTCCCACCAACCTACGGCTGACGAAGGACCATCTCTCTTTCAGGAAACATCTCAAGACCTGGCTGTTCGAGCAGTAGCGACTCCCCCTCCTCCCAGCGCCTTGAGACCCTAACAGGTGAGAAGCGCGCTATACAAATTTGTCTGATTGATTGATTGATTCCTAAAAGATGTGTTATGAAATTCTGAGTTCTGGGATACCAGACTTTTATGTCCTATTGTGTATCTATGAGAAGATATGCTGGTAGCCACTGTAGCCAGCATTCCACTTGATAACCTATAGAGCAAGATAGCCTTACAATAGTGAAAACGAAAATGGCTGTAATTCACAACCAGAGCATGTCACCTGCACCAGTACATTCTGTGCCTTTCACATACACTGCACCCTGCCCAAGGGGGTTCCTTGGGCCTTCCATAGGGGTGACCAATGTGCACAGAAAGGGAAGGGTTAGGCCTGGTCAGTAGGGACACTGACAAGGAGGACATGGCAGTTCACAGACTGCATACAGGCACTGCGGTGGCAGGCCTGAGACACTATTTTGGGGCTACTCATGTGGGTGGCACAATCAGTGCTGCAGGCCCACTAGTAGCATTTGTCATCACCAGCCCTGGCATACCCAGTGCACTTTACTAGGGACTTCTTGGTAATACAAATATGCCAATCATGTAGATCCAATCACAATAACAATTTACACAGGGAGCACTTACACTCTGACACTGATCAGCAGTGTCAGAGTGTCCAACGCATCTAAACCAGCGCAGCATCAAAAATACAGGAGGTAGAGGCCAAAAAGACAGGAGAAACCACGCTAAAGATGCCAGGTCTAACAGTGATGAACTAGCTACACTTGCCAGCTCACAGGTTACAGCTGGCAATATCCCCTACTCTGCAATCGCTGATAGGAATGCAAGGATACACGAGCTGACGCCATTTATCACAGCTGCAGGAAATCACCAATGTGCTTGCCTCAATTACCAGTAATGGCAGCATATGTGGTGCTATTACATCTGAAATGTTCAAATTTGTGCCCATCATTTTTTTCCTCAAACGAAGTAAGGATGTGCTTCCTTTTTCATCATGTGTCAAACATACCAGCTGCAGCATGTATGCATTATTGAGTGGCTCATACCACTCTTGTACATTGCACAGCTTAACATTTTTTCATTATGTGTCAGGCACACTCAGCCAAAGCAAATCTCTCCTCAAGTGCTTTCCTTCCCAGGGGCTGGATAGGACTTCACCTAAACAAGCACCTTTTGGCTTACATACACAGACGGGGAAAACAAGCCAGTGAAAGCTCATCAGTAACTCCACTTCTAACTGCAACACAAAAAGTAGAAGTTCATGCAAAATATCCATAAAGATTATCCTAAATGTGTCCATTACTAGGAAGAGCTTTGCTGGCTTTAGCTATCCTTCTGATACTTCAAGCTACTTCAACTCAGAGAAGGTAATCACTTTCCACCTGACTTCAGTCCCCATGGGTCACCGTGCAAGGTGGAAAGCAGGTTTCTGTAAAAAACTGTACATTGTGAGCCACTCCTGCAAAGTGAGCCCATAATGCACAGTCAGGTCCACCCATTTTCATTCAAGGGTTCAATGTGTTGCCCCCTGTGGCAGACAAATAAAAGCTCCACTTTGTTTAATTGAAGCACAGAGAGCATTCTAGGCCTACATATAACCCTTCATGGCAAAAGCTGTGCATCTTTTACATAGTGATAGTCATGCTTGCCAATATATTGTGCATTCTTGGCATTAAGAGGTCCATCCCTGGCATAATAGTGGAAATGTGTGACATTCTGAGAACATCATTGTCCTATATATTGCCATTTCTGACTGAAATTGTGGTATACAGCTCTGGCAATTTAGCACAGTTGAGTCCACACATGGCATTATGGCAGCAGCCCCTGACAAAACGTTGGCCATTCCAAACACATTTGGGCATATTTAAAAGAAAATGTTGTAGTGTGGTGCCGCAAGCAATTTTGCTGCACGAAGCTGCATCATTTTCTGAGTAAAGGTTCACACTGTATTTACAACAATATGGCACATTCCGGTACTTTTCCCTGTGGCGGCACAAATAAAGCACCCTAGTACCAGTGCAGGCACCCTTGTACCATGGTGCAAAAGTCTCCGTATTGCAAGGCTGATTGCTGTTGTGCCGAAGAGATACCTTCCTGCAAAACATAATCATCAGTGGTGTTTTGATCATTCTATGTGTGCTGGAAACTGCAGCACATATGGAAAGAGCAAAAAAAAACAGGAGACATAAAAAGTATTTCCCTCTGTTGCGCCATTTTTAGGACTCCCCTGGGGAACTGTAAGTTTATGGTGCTGCTTCAGTTTTACAGATCCTTGTAAATCTGAAGCAGTGTCAAAAAGCAATGGGTTTTGTATGGGAATGCCCACAGCAACACCCATTATACCCCCTTTGCCACCGAAAACTGTGTCAAAGAGGACCGTATTTACAAGGCAGCATTGCGCCACGCAAAAATTGATTTAGCACCAGAGCATCTCAAAAAGTTAGGTGGCGCAATGCTCTTGTAAATACACGTCCTTTTATCCAGCACAATATATTTATTTTCCCAATAAACAAATCATAGCACTTTAACAGAGTGTCAGTAACATATGTTGCTCACCAAGCTACAGCTTATACAAAAGCAGCCTAATGTGAATCACATAGTAAAACCTAATGGATTTACTACTGCTTGTTTCTTGAGTGTCCTGTTTGGAGCTTTTGAGTCCAGAGATAAAGGCTCTTGCAAACTGAAAGGGTCCATCCCCGAATATGTCATTTTACAATGTGCGCTTTAAATTCATGCAGAGCGGTAGTAACAATGTAGCTACGATAGTCTGTTTTCATGTCAACTATCACGTGATTTGTGCAAACACTGAATCTGTCACTTTAAAAGTTTGGCGCTTTGATTTACACTCCACCCGTGAGCAAGAGGTAGGCGTACCTCGAAACGCGTAGGGGTTGTTTTTCTGCCAAATAAATCTTTAAGCACTTTGAAACCGATTTGGGCTTCGACTCTGGTTTTTTCCAAAAGGATTGCGGTACCAGGAATCTGACATATTGAGGGTTTGGCGACCCTGTTGAAGGCCCGCTGTGTAAGCGGCGGAAGCACGCCATTCTTGTGTTTCTATATTTCGAATGAAAAACGCTTCTGCCCGCCTGCAACTCGACTGCCTGAACACCGAGGTTTTAGAGATTCTGTTTACAACGGTGAACTCTATTCTAAACCGTGCACAGTGGTGACTTCACTTGGAGTAGAAAGAACAACATTTCAAACTCCTGATTCCCGCTGAAAATCTTCGTGAAACTTTACGATCACCTCGGAAGCCGTTTGATAAAACGGAGGCATTACAAGTAAGGCGAAACAGAGAATTTCAAAGTGCAAACAGCGACACGCCGGGGGGCTCGCTGTAAAGACTACAAATGGCTGATGTGAGGAACAGCAGGAGGAAGGAGGCGGCTGATAAACTGTTCACCCATGCTGGGACCAGCGCGGATGTAAATGCAAGAACGAGTGCAGCACCGGTCAAATCTGTGGATGAAACAAAGAAATTATGGGACACGCTCTGGAAGGCATTAAAATGTGAACAATCCAAGTGGTGGGAAGCGGCTGCTCTCACCAAATACCAGGAATGCAACCGAATACCAAGGGGATTGCGTATTTTCATTATTCCTACCTTCCAGAAACCAGATCCGGAACTTATAAATGAGTGGATGGAAAATAACAGCGCATGCTCAAATAACATGCTGAAAATACTAATAAAGTACGCTGAAAAAGAGTGTGCCAGACTAAATGAGGAGATTGAAGTCCTTATAACTAAACTAAAGGAAAAATATACTGAAACTGAGTTCTCAACTGAGATGGCTAAGTTGAATAAACGGTTGGAAAAAATTGAACAGGAAATGAAAGACAAGAAACAAAGGAAATTCCTCCGTGATGAGGTCGATTATAAAAAGGGACAAATCCTCACGTTCGCCAAGAGATTCGATGCATTAAGAGACTCGGCCAAAAAGCAGCGGAAAGCCAAAACGGCCAGCAAAACTACCACTGAAACTACGGTGAACACAGAAGAGGAAACCGCATTGGTAGTCACCGAGAGCGAATCTGGTGAAAGCGACGTGTCGGAATTGGAGGAGGATATGACCCCAAAAGACAGAATTTTAAACGAGCTAGCTTTGAAGGTACAAGGACATCAAGCGGGCACGCCTCAAAGAAATCATGGAAGAGGCGGCAAAGGAGGAAATACAGCAATTGGAAGAGGAATTGCAAAGAGCGTGGCCAGCCCCGTGGGAATGCGCACAAGGGGCAAATCCATGAAGAAATGAAGACCAAAACAGTGGTAAATTTATCTAAACATTCTTTGTCTTCTGATCAATTAGAAGTACTGTCTAGAGGTCTCTCTTTTTGCCCTACGGCAAGATTTAATTTCACTAACTCACGTATAGACTTATTTAAGTTTACCAGAAAACTCAAGCTAAAAAAATGGTTTTCCAACAAAATACGTTTGAAAAAAGACAGCAACCAAGATAAAGTCAGCAAATTAACTCTTAACGATACTGAAACTCTACAAACTTTTCATGAACTAGCTGGGTGTGATGATATCTCAGACAATCCGATATTGAATTTAGTTGAGACTGAAATTGTGGATATTTGTAGCAAAAGTGGTTTTAAACCAAAATCTATTTTTGTGCCGAACATTGCAAACACCTACATTGACACTTTTGAACAGGGGATGTTGACTGCAATGCGCAAAATTGACAAAAAAAGACCTAAAATCAATATGAATCTCAGCAAAAGTCAATACCTAGCTTTGCAAGATATATCATGTTGGTCTGATGTAGTGATAAAAAATAGCGACAAAGGGGGAAATGTAGTTATTTGGCCTATTGATATGTATCTGAGGGAAGGAGAGAGACAATTGAGTGACTTAGAGAGTTACACGACAGCCACTAAACATGAATATAATGACATGATTCAGACATATCATGAAAAACTGTATAGTTGGAAAGAGGCAGGCACAATAGAAGATGAGGAGTATAAATTCCTGCTATGCAAACACCCTGTGACACCGGCATTATACTTGTTGCCGAAATTACACAAAAGCATGGAAACACCGCCCGGGAGACCCATAGTCTCTTCTGTTGGTAGCCTATTAGAAAACACCTCCCGGTACATCGACCATTTCCTACAACCCTCAGTACAAGCGCTACCATCATACGTCAGGGATACTCCTGACTTTTTGAGAATAATTGAGAAATTTGTACGGCAACCTAATCAGCTTTGATGTGGTTAGCTTATATACAAGCATACCACAGAATCTAGGTATTGATGCATGCAAATATTTTTTGAAAAATCGGTACATCTCACATCTCATACACACCAACATGTTATTAGAGAAGATGTGGTTTTGCCTTAGCAACAATTACTTCATTTTCAACAAAAGGAAGTATAAACAGACCCGTGGGACGGCGATGGGTACTTGCTTTGCCCCCAGCTTCGCCGGGTTATACCTGGGCTGGTGGGAGGAGCTAGTGGTGAGCAACATCCCCCACTTTAGTACCCACGCCGTCCTATGGATAAGATACATAGATGACATCTTCTGTGTTTGGAAGGGCACGCTCAATCAAGCACAAAAGTTTGAGTCCATTATCAACAATAATGATCTCAACCTAAAATGTACAAGTCAAATGAGCCAAACCAACCTAGAGTTCCTGGATGTCAGTCTGACAGTTAAGGAGGGGGCACTCATCAGTTCACTATTTCGAAAGAAAACGGCAGGAAATAGTCTCCTTAACGCAGACAGTTGCCACCCAGCCTCACTCATACACAGTATTCCATTGGGGGAACTCATTAGGGCCAAAAGGAACTGCAGCACGGTAGATGGTTATGAGAAAGAAAAAGAAACAATGAAGAAAAGGTTTTCTGATAGGGGCTATTCCAAGAAAACCATCAAACAGGCAGAAGAAAAAGTAGCCCAGATGGAGAGAAAAGATCTCCTAATACCAAAACAGCGTAAACAAGAAGAAACGATTCGTTTTATAACCACCTATAACTGTCAATCTTGGAAAGTCAGACGGGGGTTAAAAAAGTTTTGGGAGATCCTCAGATTAGACAAAGATCTAGAAGAGGTAATAAATAACACCCCATCAGTTACCTATAAAAAAGCAAGGTCTCTGAAAGACATGCTCAGCACCACACTTATTAAAAATTGCCCCAAGCAAAATGCAATACAAGGGTTTTATCCTTGCAAAAAGTGCAAAGCGTGCAAAACCAGTAAAAACTGTAAATCAATAAAACTCTCCCCTGATCAAGATGAACATACCATCACCAAACACTTAAGCTGCTTTACCGAATATGCAATTTATGCATTACAGTGCCCATGCAAAAAATCCTACATTGGGTGCACGACAAAACAAGCAAAACTCAGGGTCTTAGAACACCTGAGGGCCATAAAAAATCTCAATCAACAGTACCCGGTAGCAACACATTTTGCCCTGGAACATAATCAGAATCCCAATCTGCTAACATTTGTGGTACTTGACTGTGTCGAAAACAAAGAAAGAGGTGGCAACAGATGGCTCGATTTAAGAAAACTGGAGTCCAAATACATAATAAATACAACACAATCCAACCGGGGGGGCACAACCTCGGGGAAGAATTAGCCATCCAGTTGCATGACTGAATGTACTTATATATTCTTCATCAATTGAATTGTTTATGCGCACAGTGCTTGCATTGAAACATATAAGTGTTTTTAAAATTTGTCACCACCTCCTTGAAATTAACTGCTAACTTTTAACTGAGTTATTATTTTCATGGCACATGCACATCACAATAAGGATTGATGTTGAAGACATAGATGCTAAAATATACTCATTGTCTCTTTGTTACAGATTTTGGATGCCTGCCCACTGGGGCTTGATGAAGAATGTGTCAAACACGTATTGCACAATATTTCTATTTTTGTATGGCCACCTGGGCGGTACAGACTCTTATACAATCATGGAATATGGTTACAATATTGCCTGATTGTTTGTTTAATGTGTGCAATACCCATCATTAATATTATGCCCTCATTGTATGGCTGACAAGGACATCACATGACACTCTATTGCAGTCGACCATGTTCGCCAATTTGAGCAATTATCAGATTGGGCAGAAAGGCATATTTTGACTGTTTATAATATTTACGGCACCTCTTTGCACATGTGAATTCACGCAATGTTTATTTGCCGAATATGTCATTTTACAATGTGCGCTTTAAATTCATGCAGAGCGGTAGTAACAATGTAGCTACGATAGTCTGTTTTCATGTCAACTATCACGTGATTTGTGCAAACACTGAATCTGTCACTTTAAAAGTTTGGCGCTTTGATTTACACTCCACCCGTGAGCAAGAGGTAGGCGTACCTCGAAACACGTAGCGGTTGTTTTTCTGCCAAATAAATCTTTAAGCACTTTGAAACCGATTTGGGCTTCGACTCTGGTTTTTTCCAAAAGGATTGCGGTACCAGGAATCTGACACATATATATATATATATATATATATATATATATATATATATATATATATATATATATATATATATATATATATATATATATATATATATATATATATATATATACATATATATATATTACCTACTGGCAGTCACCAGTAGGTATATATAGTTAGGACCTAGTTACCATAGGAAATCCCCAACATTTTTTTGGGAATAACTTTGGCGGCGATTGAGGAATCTGCGTGTAATTTTCCTTAAAATTGCTTCCCTCCGCTCCGCTCCTTCCCAGAAAGTTTTGTGGGGATTCGTCAAGTGGGGGCCGAGAAAAAAGGCGAGTCCCAAAATGTGTTTCCCCCATGTTAATTACCATAGGGACCTTTAGACACGGCTACAGCCCGAACGACTGAATGGAATTACACCAAACTTGGCAAAATGGCAGGGCCTGGTATGCAGATGTACCTTTGCTATGTTTGGTGAAAATCCATGCAGTAGTTCTTGAGAAAATTGAATTTGAAAATTTTCAAATGGCATTTTCTATGGAACCTTTAGACACAGCTACAGCTCGAACGGCTGAACGGAATTACACCAAACTTGGCAAAATGGTAGGGGCAGGTATGCAGTAGTGCCTATTCTATATTTGGTGAAAATCCCTCCAGTAGTTGTTGAGAAAATTGAATTTGAGCAAATGATATATCTATATGCGCTCAACATTCTATTGGGAATAACTTTGGCGCCGATTGAGGAATCTGTGTGTAATTTTCCAGAATATTGGCCAGCTCCACTCCGCTGCTTCCCTGAAAGTTTTGGGGGGATTTGTCAAGTGGGGGCCAAAAGAGGGGTACCAAAACGTGTTTTCCCCATGTTAATTTCCATGGGGACCTTTAGACACGGCTGAATGGAATTACACCAAACTGGGCAAAATGGTAGGGCCTGGTATGCAGATGTGCCTTTGCTATGTTTGGTGAAAATACCTCCAGTAGTTCTTGAGAAAATTGAATTTAAAATTTTTCAAATGGCATTTTCTATGGGAACTTTAGACATGGCTACAGCCCGAACGACTGACCGGAATTACACTATACTTGGCAAAATGGTAGGGACAGGTATGCAGTAGTGCCTTTTCTATATTCAGTGAAAATCCCTCCAGTAGTTGTTGCGAAAATTGAATTTGAGAAAATGATATATCTATATGCGCTCCCCGTTCGCGCACCGCATGGTACACGTACGTGCGCGTACCCTTACGTGCGGAGCGAGTTTCTGATTGGCTGGCAGTCGACTGTCAACATTCCAAACTGTCCAAACCAGGAAGTGTTGGCCACCATCTTGTTTTTCAGGAGAACTGAGGCACAAGAGAGCCCAAAACCAAGAGTGGAAAACACGAAAAGGGGGCAGGGTAGAGACCCTCAACCCTCTAGCCCTTCTCAGGGGGTCCCAAAAGGACCCCCAAGGGCAAAATAAATAAATAAATAAATTGCAGGGTATGCGCACCGTACGCATACCGTACGTGTACCGTGCGCGTACCCCGCGATTAAAAAAAATATACATTTTTTTTGCACTTGGTGGTCCTTCTGGAACCCCCTGAGAATGGCTAGGGGGTCAGGGGGTCTCAACTCCACCCCTTTTCGCATTTTCCACTCTTGTTTTGTGCTCTCTTGTGCCTTACTTCTCCTGAGAAACAAGATGACTGCTCAGGTGGTCCCAGCCGGATAATAACATATATAAACGTTATCCGCTAATAGAATTATCATTTACAAACCCTTTGAAACCTTGCAAATTCACTGAAAAAACCATAAGTTTCAAGCCTTATATAGTTAGGAATTAGCATTTAAAAAACCTTGCAAATTCACTTAAGAAACCATAGGTTTCAGGCCTTATATAGTTAGGAATTAGCATTTTAAAAACCTTGCAAATTCACTTAAAAAACCATAGGTTTCAGGCCTTATATACTTAGGAATTAGCATTTAAAAACCCATTGAAATTCCTCCTATATAGTTAGTTGTACTAACTATATTTCGCGCACCCGCAATCCACTGCTGATGATGTCACATATTACATCATTCATGACATGGTCAGTGACATCACTAATGACATCACTGATGACATCTCAAATTTCATTACTGATGACATCACTGATGACATCTCATTTGACATCACTGATGACATCACTGATGATATCATTAATGTGATAAGACGATGCACCTCCTCACACTCTAATTCAACCTTTGAAACACCCAGTGTTAAATACAGACTACCGTTCTTGAAACCATTAACACACCAATACCAGTTACTACATACACACTCACTGATTCCTAGGTCTACACACACATTCACTCATTCACCCATAGAATCACTCATACATACAGTCAGTCATCAATACAAGACTATCATATGCACTCATACACCTATACCGACACTCACACACTGCCACTCATCCATGGAGTTACTCACACACCTAGTCAGTCAGGCAAAGAATCAATCACACTCCCTTTTTCTCAACTATACAGTTATACAGTGGAGAAGTGTGGCTCAGGGGTTAGAGGCGGCAGACCCGGAAGCTGAGATCGGTCCTGGACCAGGGTTCAATTCCCCGCCTCGACGGGCCTTGGGCTCAATAATTCCACGGACTCGATAATTCTCGCTCCGGTGCCTACTCGACTCACGGGTTCACACTCTGCGACTCTGGGCAATAGCTTGCTTAATCTCCACAACGGCCCCTCGCGGCGGGATGCCTGGCTTTCACCTTGTGGATACCCTGCCGGGGTTATCTCACAGGGGAATACCAGGACGGGTTCCCTAAGCAAGCGCTTAGATGCCTGCGATGTGGGTGGTTTGCGCTATATAAATACCTGTACATACACACAGCACCTTACTTATTCAAACATATACTAACACATACTTACTCTCTTATACAATCACTGATACAAGTACACAATTATCCATACAGCCACTCGCACATTCACTGGCTCTCAGGTATAGTCATTTATATATGCCAACTCTCACATGCACTGTGTTTTACATATGTAATTACTTGGACATGTAGCACTGAGATATCCATTCACTCACCAACACACCCATGCACACAGTCAACCGCCCATATAGCTGTTTCCACATGCACTCTAGAACTCATACACCTAGTGAATCAACTGCTCACACATCAATGCACAGAGTCACACACCTCCCAGCCACCCACACACACACTCAGTCTCCCATTCAAATACCTGGCCAATAAATCAATAACCCATATAGCCAATCATATAGCTCCTGATCAACCCATGCAGCAGCTTACACAACAAGACATACTGATGCACACATTCAAACACTTTAGTCACTAATCCATGCATTTAGTAAGACACATTTAATCACTCACTCATACAGTCAGTCACGCACCTACTAGATCCTTCATCCAGACACTTGTGGTAAATAAGTTTTACCCGGGCCTAATTTTATGCGGTAAAGTTCAATAAAAATAACTCAATCAGAAAAGAGAGGCAGAGTCCGTGGCATCTGAGTTAAAAGGTTTTATTCCATAAAATGGAATTGGTTCGAACCAGGTTGTAATCGGGTTCCATCACCACGTAGGTTCAGGAAGGGATAGACAGACAATACTTTATTAACAGAGTACATGTTATATAGTAAATGCTTACAGTGGTGATGGGTGCAGAAGGCGTAACAGCTGAGAGAAAACGAGATAAGGATACATGTGCGTAACAGAAGGCGTGCATGAAGGCGTACACAGAGGTGAGTGCTAGAAACGTCACATGAAAGTGTCACAAGTGGGTGGATCCATAGAAGAATCCCGCAGTGTCAGCAGAAATATATGGCAGAGATGCGCGCGCAGCAGCATGACGTGTGATTGACGTGGAACTAGAGGGTGAAGGGGACTTGACATTTAACACAATACGTGGAGACAGAAGTCTGGCGTGTCAGAACAACCTAAACCCAAATCGTATCTAATATCTTGTGTTGAGGAACTGTATTATCTAGAAGGAAAGGTCTCTCGGGCAGAGGCTATTCTATAATGACTGCTAGTGCGTGCATATGTGACTACGTGTCTACGTGTAAAGCGGGGGCTATGGGCCTACCATGGTAACGGGAGCAATGAATTACTTGCACAGAGACAGAAAGGCCGGGCCCTTTGCTCTGCAGCTGGAGAGATGTTTACCTAGAATGCTAGACAGGAATGTATTTTCGAGGAGCGGAGCAGATAACTTGAAGGTAAAATACAGTCTTGGCAGGCAAGCAGCGCTCGCCACGCAGGGAATAAGACAAGGGTCATGGATACAGATTCAGGCTGCAACTTCCAGAGGCAGAAGGCAGAATGGGCTCAATGGCAGGAATCAGGGCCTAGCTCGCCAGAGCTGGGAAAACGTGAAAGTGCACCATGTAAAGACGGTGGCACGGCATACTTAGGAACTGAATAATTGACCCATTCTTTTTGGATCTGAAAGAGAACTTGGTAACGTTGGACGCAAATGTATTTGCGTCTTCATAGCTGGAAGTGGAGGGAACATACATGTACTTGAAGTGCATACATGGAGCCGTTGGGGTCTACGGTAGGGGACACAATTGACCATAGAAATTTATATTACCTCATACCCTCCTTGTCCCCTACGGACCCTTCATGTTATATCAATCTTCATTAGTCCATCAATTTGTTCATATAACATCATTTGCTCTTCCTTTTTCTGCCGGCCTTTAGAACTTGGATTTGTATGGGGAATACATGATGTGGCGCACAAGCCGCAAATCGCTGGCCCACACTGCAGACATAGACAACAACTGAACACTATGAGAAGGGCTATTCCGAGGAAGGATAGGACTTTCCATCCCCAGGCCGATAACACGCTCCAGAACCAACCGGACCAAGTCCAGGTGCCTGGATTCTGGTGTATCTGACTTGCAATCTTGTGGAGACGGGTTATGGCTCTATATACTGATGGCGCATTTTCTGGAATGAAAACACAACAACTCGATCCAATGACTCTACAAGCTCCGCCCCTATCGGCCAAGATGACGTCAAGGACGAGACGATTTTGAAGAACAACAATCCGCATAGCAGACTGCTCCTCTGTTAAGTTACCTAGGGCGGAAGTAGTTTCATTCACTACTGCTTCAAGGGTTCTGGTTAACCTACGTATCAGTTTACTATTAAGGGCAGCACCTACAAAGGAGAAGAAACCTTTGTTGATATCTATATACTCCTCCCATGCTGTTTCAGTATAGTCAACAATCGGGAGATCTCTCTTGGATCTGTTGTGTACTAGATGGGAGTTCCTATGATAATCGGGAGGGGCTAGGAAAACAGGGGGCAGAAGGAATGCAATGTAACAAGTACCATCCCAATCTAGAGGTAAATGAATATATGCTGTATGCCCACAAATGAAATAAGAATGACGGGAAGCTTTGAATGTAGACTTGCCTTTATCACTGAATTCGATCACAGTAGTACATTTACTATGACCTAAATGTACTGAACCATTCTTTCTAACACATAATTCACCTTTGACTGGTAATACTGACATAGCGGGCAAGACTGGTTCTGTTTCGGACTGAACATTCAGAATCATGAGGCTAAGTGAAAAATTACCTAATCCATATACTTCGTTTTCTAGATCAGTCCCTGTCCTTTGGGGAAGACCCTCCTTGTCAGGGAAACATACTTTATGTAAAACTGTGTTCAGATTTCCCCATACCCAATTGCCTTGGTAAATGATGGAAGCAGAATCTAAAGAATTCATTAAACTAAACCATGCACCACAGGAACCATTATGTGTGAACGGGTACGGAAAGAGGGGCAGAACTCCCTTGTACTTCTGATAGGGAGGGAGTCGGCCATATATCCAACAATTGGTGGCATTGCTGGTCTGATGGAAATGGTGTAACATGCTGATGAAAGTATTGTTGCGCAGCGCAAGTCGGTAAGATAACTCGTGCGGGGGCAATTCACTGAAAGTATGCTCGGCAGTGTCGTTTAAAGAAGAGTGAGCACGTGTGAAAATAGGACAATACATGTGTAGAAAGATACTTGTAACAATAATCATAAGACTCAGAAAAAACATAATCAATAATGTCACCACGCAGTGACTACGAAGAGATTTACAATATTCTCGTTTCTTGAGCTGTTTCTGTCTATCTCTCTCTCTATTGGGGTCTAACTTGTACATGTCAGAATCAGGCTTAACCGATTCACCTAGGGGAGGACTTAAACAATTAAACTGTCTGACTTGCTAGACCTCAGTTTCATACGAAATTCTTCTGAAGGATGTTTCTCTACGAGTGGGAGTTTAGTGTCTGTATCGGTATCTGGAATGGGGCAGGGCTGAGAGTCTGGCTTTGGCGGCAGTCCATAATGTCTTTTTACATGATTCAGGTGGAGCCAACCCTTGCGGCCCTCCACCTTCACAGCGGTCCTTGTTGTTAATAACACAAGCTTCGGCTCCTGCCAGCGGGGCTCCAGCGGACTCCTCCTGTCGAAGTTCCTCACATAGACGAGGTCACCAGGGACGATCTCGTGTGGCTTCACCTCGGTGTTGTCGGGAAAGGCTGCTGCTACCTGTGAACGACATGATTGGAGTGCAGACATCAAGGAGGCAAGGTAATCTGTCAGCATATTACAGTCAACATCGGTAATTTTGCGCGGCAGAGGCGTCCCCCACATATTCGGTGGCCTGCCGAAGACCACCTCATACGGGGATAGCCCTGTTCTTGAATGTGCTACCATTCTCATGTAAAAGAGTGCAACTGGCAAAGCTACTATCCAGTCGACGCCTTTTTCTCTACAAATCTTGGCGAGGCGAATTTTCAGGGTCTGATTATGTCTCTCGACGAGACCTGCTGCCTCGGGATGTCGGACACAGTGGAACTTCCATTGATAACCTAGCAGGAGTGATACCTGCTTCATAAGCTCGGACGAGAATGGCTGACCATTATCTGAGTACACAATACGGGGCAAACCATACCTGGGAAAAAATTCACGGACCAGCTGCTTAGCAGTGGTCGGGGCAGTGTAATCTGGGACTGGATATGCTTCTGTCCAACGGGAAAGTGCACATACAACTACGAGGACATATTTGAATCCTCGACAATGTTCCATCTGGATATAATCCATCTGGAGGACTTCAAAAGGGTGATCGAGAGGATGAAATCCACCTTGCTCTACGGGAATGCCTTTACCTGGGTTGAACTGACAACAGATCATGCAAGTACGCACTTTCTGTTTTGCTGCTGCTCGTAAGTGTTTATTAAACCAAAGGTTTTGAATACTGTCTAACATGGCTTTTTCTCCTAAATGTGCTGGACTATGTGCTGTATTAATGATAACTTGAACCATAGAGTCGGGGAGAAACCATGTGGCTTTCCCCTTTGTTATCCATCCCTGTTCTGTCTGGATCCCTCCTAGTTCAGTCCATTTCTTGATCTCATCTGGTGTAGCATGTGTCTGTATATCAATTACATCTAGGGCGGGATCCCTAACTGTCATGCAATGTGTCGGTGTCGGGACTACTGTCTTTGTCAGGTCAGTGACGTAAGTCTGGGTCTGAGCTGTATGCTTGGCTGTTCGATCTGCCAAATTGTTACCTTGAGCAATGATATCTGTAACCTTCGTATGGGCTTTGCACTTCATGATAGCTATGGCTGTAGGCAAATGTATTGCTTCTAACAAGGCTTGAATGAGGGGCCCGTGCTGGATCTTGGCTCTGTGAGAAGTTAAAAAAACTCTTTCTTGCCAGAGGACTCCGAAGTCGTGTACAACTCCGAAAGCGTAACGGGAATCTGTGTATATGTTAACTTTCAGGTTCTTAGCTCGAATACAGGCTTGGGTCAGAGCGATGAGATCTGCTGCTTGAGCGGACAGAATATCAATACGATTCGTTTCTAAGACTTCAGTTTCAGTCGTTACTGCATATGCGGCCACTAACTCTCCTGTACTTGTTCTCATACATGAACCATCCACATAAAGTGTCAGGTCTGGGTCTGGTAAAGCAATGTCTGTCAAGTCTTGTCTGGGTTTCGTCGTAATGGTAATGACTTCAACACAATCATGTGCCAAAGGATCTGTCTCACTTAATGGTAACAGTGTAGCTGGATTTAAAGTATTGCAACGTCTGATTTCTATGTGTGGTTGAAACAATGTCAATTCATAACCTGTCAATCGTGCTATAGTCAAGTGTTGGGTCTGTGTCCTATTTAAAAGAACTTCCACGGAATGTGGAACTTGTACTGTCAATTGGTGTCCTAACACTATGGAATCGCTTTGTCTGATTGCTAGAGCTGTTGCGGCTACAGATTTCAAGCACGCAGGCAGAGCCTGGGCTACTGGATCTAATGTACTAGAAAAATAAGCACACGGTTTGTGTGAACCTGCTTGATCTTGAGTGAGTACTGATAATGCAGTACCTTCACGTTCAGTAACAAAAAGTGAAAAAGGCTTACTGTAACATGGTGTCGCTAAAACTGGTGCTTGACATAAGGCTTTCTTTAGATCATCAAAAGCATGTGTGTGTTCTTGAGTCCAAGGGAGGACAGTCGATGTCGCTGCCTCCTGCGTTGTCAACTGTATGAGAGGTTTGGCTAGAAATGCATACTGAGGGATTCATTGTCTACAGTAAGAGGTGAGGCCTATAAAGGCCCGTACCTCCTTTTGCGTCTTGGGTGGTGTCATAATTACAATTAACCAGATACGGTCAGGTGTTAGCTGTCTCCCCCCTTTGCTCAGCAAGTGCCCAAGGTACACCACTTGCTGAACACAGAATTGTAGCTTCGAAGGAGACACCTTGTGTCCCTTGTCAGCCAGGAAACATAAAACTGTCAGTGATGCTTGTTCACATTCTGGTTCACTACGGGCAGTGATCAATAGATCGTCAACATACTGGAGCAGGGCAGTGTTATCAGGCATGCGAATACTGTCAAGTTGTCTTTTCAATGCTTGGCTATAGATGCTGGGGCTTTCTGTGAATCCTTGAGGTGCGCGTGCAAACTTGAAGCTTCGGCCATTTAAACAGAATCCGAAAAGATATTGGCTATCCGGATCAATCGGGACACTAAAGAAGGCGTTCTTCAGGTCAATTACAGTAAAGAACGTCGCTTCGGAATCAATAGCTGTCAATAATGAAGAGATGTCTGGAACCACAGGATACTGTGGTACAATGCATTTATTCAATTCCCGTAAATCGATAACTAATCGGTAAACAGGAGGGGCATTCGGATCAGTTCGTTTAAGAATCGGAATGATAGGGGAGTTACAAACATTGGAGTCGGTTTCTACAACCACTCCTTGTGCAATGAGTTCGTCAATGATTTTCAGTAAAGCCACTACAGCATCTGGGGGTAACTTGTATTGTCGGATTCGTGGTAAAACAACACCTTGTTTCAGTGTAACTCGGTACGGTGTAATGTGCATACAACCTACATCAGTAGGGCCTTGTGCCCATAAATGTGCAGGAACATTCTGTAACCTGGAATCAATATCTCTCAACACATAGTGACCCTTAAAGTCACGTAAAAACAGTCTCACTCCTTCCGGAGAACAACAAATAACAGCTCCTAGAGCCTTCAGTGTCTTGATACCTAATAAGTTTTCTGGACATGATTTCGTGAGTAACAAATCTGTAGTACGAGACAACGGACCAACTGAAAGAGGAACTGGTTTCGATACTTCATTTACAATAGGCTTTCCTGAAAAACCAAGGGAAACATTCTGTGAGCCTGAGAGGGGTGCCCCTGGAACTTCGTCGTGACTGATTGTTGTCCTGCTTGCCCCTGTGTCAATTAAAAACTTTCTATCCTATCCTAATACCAGACTATGTACATAAGGACCCTCTTGATCTACAGGAACCTCAATAAGAGGCAAGCCAACCTCCCTCTCTAGGCTGTTTCATGTGTATCGCTGATAATCGGGATAATCAGTTTGAGCATACTGGTACATCTGCTGAGTTGTATGTTGTGTTGCGGCAATCGGTTGTGGCTGTGATACCGCTACGGTCTGTACTGGCTGTTGTGGAGCATGCATAGGCTGTACATTCTGTGTAACGGACTGATGAACCTGATCCTGTCTAGGCGTACGTGGTCTTTCTTTTGTTTTACCTGTAGCTATGTTATGTTTCAAAACTGCACACTCGTTTATATAATGACCTGCCTGTTTACAATAGTTACATATCCCTTTAACAGGAGCTGCCGAATTATGGGACTGTGTCATGCCCTTTTTCTGACCATCAGCTGGAGCTGACTGTGCAACGAGCATTTTCATTTTTGTGTCTTTCATACGTCTTTGTTCATGATCATGTTCTTCCCTTATTCTGTTCTGGTGATACTGTAACATCTGTAACATTTGGGAAGGCGTGTTTGCTTGCCATGTGCTCTCGACTTTCAATACCCGATTCTTAACTTGGGGCAGAGAATTCTCAACTAGTTTCGATACAAAAAGGTGTGGGTATGACTCGCTACTTGCTTTCAGGCCACTATTAATAATGAAGCATTTCTCGAATCTGGAATAAAAATCACTGGTATCTTCGTCGGATTTCTGTTTACAGGCTGAGATTGCATCCCAATCCTCCTTTTTAGTTGCCAACAACCTTGGCAATACTTGTACTAATAATCCTGGTAATGCTTTAGCATGGTCCCCAAGACCTAAACCTGGAGTTCGGCCAGTTTCTTCTGTTTCTAGTAAAGCCCAATTAATCTTTTTGTCTCCCACCTCCCATTCTTTTTCCTTGAGTTTCTCGTAAATACCGGCAGGCAGTAGTACTTTCAATATTTTCATAATGTCGGGATAGGTATAGTCTCCCATTAGTAACATATCCTTTAATTCACGATGGAAACCTGCTGGGTCTTTATCATGACTAGGCACTATTTTCTTCATCTCTAACAATTCCATTTTCGTTAAGGGTGTGTATACAAACACACGTTCTAGTGTATTATCTGGCTTCCTAACCGGATGTACTTCTCGCAAGGGATTCTGTCTGTCTATGTAGAACATTTTTCTTTCTGGGGGTGGAGCTGGAACGAACTGTGGTTTCAGGAATGCACTATAGCTGTGCCGGTGTTCTAGAATTACTTTAATTAAATCAGTACCCAGGCCTCTCCATTTATTCGAGAGTAACTCTATCAATACATCAGACAGGGGACCTGGATCAGAGTGTTGATTCTTGTATAATATAAGGAGATGCTGGATCATATACATACCAGCTAATCGCTGTTCGTCTGGAGAAAGATTCAAAAACGTTTGCGCTAATGCTTCATCGCTATATCTATCGGAATCGTCAGCCCATTGTACTGCTGACCTGGCTAATTCTTGTTCATCCATGGAATTGAGTACATGGTACCCCATTCGTCCTTGAAGTATTTTATCAGTAGCTTGAAATAGATGTTCAGGAGTCTTCGGATTTGACATAGCAGAGTGAAAAAGTCTCTTGCTTTCTGGACGTATCGGTCTATTAATAGGTCTATTCTTTCCTACATATGCTTCTAGATCTATTTCTTCTTCTTGCTCATCCTCCTCTGAGGATCTAACCTTGTCAGAATCTATTCCATGTTCGGCTTTCTCTCTTTCATGAAAGACTACTATTTCTTTTCGGATTTTTCTATACATGGCCTCTATACATTTTTGTTTATCATGTTTCCCGTCTGCAATATTCTGACCCCACGTAGTGAGTACCTCCATTTCATCTTTATTCACGCCAGGCCGGTCTCGTTCTCTAATGAAACAGTTTATGAGGAATCTCAAAATCATACTTTGAGTGTCTACTTTTTGATATGCCATGGCCTCGTGAACACATTCTGGACCCTCCCCAGTCTGAACAAAACGATATATTCTGTCTAGAAAATCTGTCATTCTTGGAAAGAAAACTAAAAAGTTCGCAGCACGTCTTATACGTATTGAAGCTAATATCATGCAACCATCTTTGCCTGGTACTGGATCATATCTACAGTCTGTAATTTGTTCTCTAAGTTTTTCAATAGAAACTGGTTTCGGAGTACGTTGCGATGCTAACTCTCTAATACTTAATCGCTGTGTAGGGGGCGGAGTATGGTAACCTCCTGTTGCGCCTCCTGAGGCGGAGTCTTGGGCATGATCTGTCTGTGCGGTTGGAGCTTGCTGTAACTGAGTTGGAACCTGACCTGCGCCAGTCCCAATAGGATTAAACGGATTAATAGGAGATGTAGGAAGTGGTGCGGGAAGGGTTTGCTGTTGTGGACCTAACAATCCAACTGGTAGTACAGGTGCAGGTGGGACATTGGTATATTCGGGAGCCGCGTCGTCTAGATAGGAAGAAAGGAAGATCTCTACTGCGGTTTTGTGACGTACTTTAGTCGGAACCAATGGAGCGGGCAGATTTTTCGGCACGTCCGGGGTCGCCTTAGGCAGGCCCTCGGCCAGGACTGGATACAATCCTGTCATAATTGCGTTACTCTGTCTTTCGTGTTGCTCTATTCTGACTCTCTGTCCTTCTTCTAGTAATTCTTTTTCTCTAGCTTTTTCCGAATCCTCTCTACTTTTATCTGCTTTTCTGAGTGCTTTCTCTGTCCGTCTGTGCGATTCTTTACGCCATAGTTCAATGGCATCTTTCTGGGACTGTCTAGCTTTCTTTTTCCATAACGCTTCCTCTACTCTCATAATGCACTCGGCATCCCAGGTCCCTGTAACGGGCCATTTCAGATTCTCTGCTAAGTCCTTAGTATAGTCCACCCACAAGTCAAAAAATAATACGGCATCTAGGCCGTGCTTATGGTACATAAAATAACCGGGAGTGTCCCTGGTTGGGATGGGAACAGCTTCCTCCAGTATCCCTTTCCTAGTTCCTATCCGACGTAGCTTGGAGAAAAGTGGCATCTTGAACTACTATTACTTGATACTTACTCGAACTCGAAAAAACCCAATACAATAAACACAGTAAGGAAGGTCAGACTGTCACTCATACCACGACATTAAAACACATAGAAACATTTCAAACATTTACTAGATAATTCGGAAACGGAATTCTTGATATACTGCTAAACAGTACAGATACACTGCTAAAACAGTGCAGACCGGACTTGTGTACCCAAACCCGTCTTGACCGGACACAAATTAATGCACCCGTCTAGATGCGTCCCCAGCAACGGTACTCACCGGGAAGCACGGAACGGAAGGCCTCGGAAACTTGACACTGGACTGGACCGGACTGGACTCGACTCGATTCGTGATGTAGGTACTTCGGAACTTGGTGGGCCTCTGGACACCTCGGACCTTGCTCTCTCGGCTGGGCTCTGGTCGGGATCCTCCGCACTCCTCACCGCCTCGTCTGGGTGTCGATCGCAGCCTCAGTCACCTCCGTTGGCCAGAGGGAGAAACAGGAAATCCTGCAGGTACGCGTAGTCGTGTCCGTCGCGGCTGTGGCAGGGGGCTAGGCCTGCAACGCACCGCCGGCGCGTAAGGTGGGGGAGGAGTCCCTGTTCGGGCGCCAAATTATGTGGTAAATAAGTTTTACCCGGGCCTAATTTTATGCGGTAAAGTTCAATAAAAATAACTCAATCAGAAAAGAGAGGCAGAGTCCGTGGCATCTGAGTTAAAAGGTTTTATTCCATAAAATGGAATTGGTTCGAACCAGGTTGTAATCGGGTTCCATCACCACGTAGGTTCAGGAAGGGATAGACAGACAATACTTTATTAACAGAGTACATGTTATATAGTAAATGCTTACAGTGGTGATGGGTGCAGAAGGCGTAACAGCTGAGAGAAAACGAGATAAGGATACATGTGCGTAACAGAAGGCGTGCATGAAGGCGTACACAGAGGTGAGTGCTAGAAACGTCACATGAAAGTGTCACAAGTGGGTGGATCCATAGAAGAATCCTGCAGTGTCAGCAGAAATATATGGCAGAGATGCGCGCGCAGCAGCATGACGTGTGATTGACGTGGAACTAGAGGGTGAAGGGGACTTGACATTTAACGCAATACGTGGAGACAGAAGTCTGGCGTGTCAGAACAACCTAAACCCAAATCGTATCTAATATCTTGTGTTGAGGAACTGTATTATCTAGAAGGAAAGGTCTCTCGGGCAGAGGCTATTCTATACTGACTGCTAGTGCGTGCATATGTGACTACGTGTCTACGTGTAAAGTGGGGGCTATGGGCCTACCATGGTAACGGGAGCAATGAATTACTTGCACAGAGACAGAAAGGCCGGGCCCTTTGCTCTGCAGCTGGAGAGATGTTTACCTAGAATGCTAGACAGGAATGTATTTTCGAGGAGCGGAGCAGATAACTTGAAGGTAAAATACAGTCTTGGCAGGCAAGCAGCGCTCGCCACGCAGGGAGTAAGACAAGGGTCATGGATACAGATTCAGGCTGCAACTTCCAGAGGCAGAAGGCAGAATGGGCTCAATGGTAGGAATCAGGGCCTAGCTCGCCAGAGCTGGGAAAACGTGAAAGTGCACCATGTAAAGACGGTGGCACGGCATACTTAGGAACTGAATAATTGACCCATTCATGGTGGATCTGAAAGAGAACTTGGTAACGTTGGACGCAAATGTATTTGCGTCTTCATAGCTGGAAGTGGAGGGAACATACATGTACTTGAAGTGCATACATGGAGCCGTTGGGGTCTACGGTAGGGGACACAATTGACCATAGAAATTTATATTACCTCACACTTATACATCCACTCATTCTTCAATATGTAAAACATATTTAAACTTTACAAAAACACACATTCACTGGATGATGTCATCAGTGATGTCAAATGAGATGTCATCAGTGATGTCATTTGAGATGTCATCAGTGATGTCATTAGTAATGTCACTGATCATGTAATGAATGATGTAATATGTGACATCATTAGCAGTGGTGTGCGGGTGCTCGAAATATAGTTAGTACAACTAACTATGTAGGAGCAATTTCAATGGTTTTTAAATGCTAATTCCAAACTATATAAGGCCTGAAACCTATGGTTTTTTAAGTGAATATATCCACAATGCATACAACTTCATATATCCTTATTTGCCCTCAGGAGGGGGCAGGGGCCAGAACTCCAAGCCCCAGTATCACTTGCTGCAGCACCCAGCCAATGTTTACATCTGCGCTCCATGAGGCACTTAAGAATTACCCTGGTCTCCCGCAAGGGTGGGCTCATCTGCATATGTTAGCTGCCTCTGTTAGCGACAGGAAGAGGCAGGGCAGGGCCACCCCCTTGGCTCTAACTTTTCTATGAAGGCCTATGTTGTTTTCAATTATTTTGAGATATTTTCTGCAATTTAATCTTGGAATCGGCCTCTCCTGAACTATATGAGGCCACTTGATGTCAACTGGCATATATACAGGGGTACCAAGGGGGCTTAAGAGCTGATGTCTTGGAACCAGAAGAACTTTTCTTCTTTGATTTCACAGAACATTTTTAGACTATAACTATCCATTGTTAGGGGCTTGGAGAGTATTTGAGACATCATCTTCCCCTAGCTATTTGTGCTTTTTGTTTGTATTTGAGGTGTCTTCCTTGTACAATTTATAGTCTGTCTCAACAAAGCTTAGGTGTTATTAGGCTGACTCTAGTGGGGTGGATACATTGCATCACTGCCTAGGTCAAATAATGGGGAAGCGTACCTGCTTTGCCAAACAACAAACCCTGCCACAAGTAACCCCTTCCTCATGACTGCCACCAACCTCAATTTACAGCATGTTACAAAGGGCCATAGGTGTGGTAATCAAAAACATAGAGCTCACTGAGAGGTGTTTGTCATTACCTCCAGATCTTTGTCACTTGGTGTTTGATTTATCAATCTCCCAAGTTACCACCCCTGACACCACAGCTAGAGTAACAGAGCCACTGCCTAAAATAGCAACTCGGAAGGGGAAAACTGTCAACAGTATATCAAAGAATGGGAAGCATAAGAAAGCGACTTGAGTTGGAGTTAAAAGAAAGAAAACTAATGAGGGACCATTACCAAGTGTGGAGGACCTGGATAACCCCAACCCAAACTTAGGATGCACCTCTATAACTAGATTAGACAAGGATTCTTCTTCTTTGATACTGAACTTGTTGACAGATTTACAGAGCCAATTTTAGATCTATTGTGAGGGAAGAACTTGCCCCCTAGTTGATTGCATAGACTTATTGGCAAGTAGGAACACAAACACTAGTGCAAGCTATACACAAGGCCCAGTAATGAAGTATGATTTTGGCTACCAGGTAGCTATTAAAAGTTTGTCTCCTCTAGGCAGGCCAGGTGCGCTGAGGACTCAAGATCCCACCGTCTCCTTGGGTCACTGGAGGGCGAATGACCATCATCAACAGGCAGGCAAACCAAGTTTTACAACCACAGGTAGGCTAGGTGTACAGCACGCTCAAGACCATTTCACCTCATTTGGTCCCAGGAGCTCTAATCGTGAGGTTGGGAATAAAAACCTACTACGCTCCAAGCATGGTACAAACAAAGATAGCCCCCCTCCACATGGGTCTATGGAAAGCAGAGAAGGGTTGGGGGGTGGGGAGGGCATATTTTGTAGGGCAGAAACAGCAACCCTACCCACTATCAATTTACCCCCCACTTCATCTCCGTATGTAATTATACTGACAGGAGTACCTAAAATCAAAAATGGCCAGAGGGGAACACAACTGGACCTCAGGAATAAATGGCTGTTTTGGGTGGCTATTTTTATACTCCCTGTCAAATGCCATTCAGGGCTTCTACTAGCAAATAATTAGGCTGGTGGCCTTTAAAATAACAAACTCTGAGCCACTCACACCTACTCCCTAACGATTTAGCATACCAGTAACCAATAGATTTGAGCTCCTTGAAGATGTAAATTGACAAGCAATGACACAGAGACCAGCGCAGGGTATTAGAAGCTTGAGGTCGACAAGGGAACTAGAAGAGCATAGTGGCGGTCAGCTTAGTCAGACTACTCACCCTGTGTTATAGCCTGAATCAAAGGAGCAGCAATCAGTAGCATATCAGAGGAACAATGGTGTAGCAGAAGTATGCAATTAGTTACCTGGAGTATTATCTACCCCAATCCCCATTCTCTCAAGTAACAGTATACTATGGGAAGGTATACCAAGTAGATAAGCATCTCCATCAACAAACGAGGGACACCCAACCTCACAAGACCTACACGCTTGATGATGCCCTGGATCAGTGCAAGGAAGGTAATAAGTTAAGGTTTTTATCCTTGAACATTGCTGGTTTAAAAAGCAAATTGTCCTGCCCAGACTGGGGGCTCCTCATGCGTCAATACGACATATGCATGTTTCAGGTCACTTGGCCACGGGAAGATTCCAAGAGGGTCTATGTATTTGGGTTGGCTCGCATCTAGGATGTACAGTTGAACAGTTGAACTCCCCTTCTAATGATATCAAGTTTATAGCGCTCTTTTTTCCCTCTAAGTCAGAAGTTGTGCCTATTAATGTCTATTCCCGGCCCATAAGCCTTAGCCATGAATACTCGACCTTTGACCAACTGGACCATTTTATCTCTACAGGGCCTAGGGATATGGGGTTGATTGTAGAAGGGATTTTAATTGTCAATTTGCGACCCTCGCAGATCCTACTAAGACAACCCTCAGTGACGATGACTGGCAATGGTCAATCCTGTTGTAAATCAGCAGCGGTTAGATTAAGCATTAGCAGAAGACATGTTTTGCTTTTTACCATTATCGTAATAAATGTGCCGACTCCATCTTGAATTTGTAGCGGACATTTTGTATGCCATACATTGCCATGTGCTTGTCATGTGCTTGGTCCTACCTTCTTGTTCATGGCGCCTGGAGTCTGCCCAGCAACAGGCTATTTTTAGTAATCTCCGCTTCCAGCATGCCCAGACATACTCACCGACCTCGAACTTTAGGCACCACTATCCTGTGCTGGATTAACAGAGCATTTGGGTGGCTTTTGCCTGCTTTCTGACCCGTAGTTTGCCCCATTGCAGCAGATCAGGCACTGGCTAGATTATCGCCTTAGACGCCTCATACGCCGACATCTTGGGCGAGGAGTAGGCGAGCGGTCTAGTGCTCGGCCTCTCCCGCACTCGTGGGAATAAAATGGCCATTCTACCCAGGGAGCGCAGCGGACGGGCGCAGCGGGCGCGCAGGCAGCGCACCGAAGGCGCGCCAAAGGCAAGCCCGTCTGCGCCTGTCCGCGCCCTGCCGGGCCCCGGGACTGGGCACGCTGATGGTTTGATCTCTTATACCCGCGAGGATTTACTGACCTTTAACAACGGCCAGGGCTCCCTGCCTTGGGACTCACGCAACCGGGGTCATAGACTGGTGATCTCAGCTAATCTTTCTCTCCTCTCAGACGATATCAACCAGTCATCCCTTTGCCCTCACAAGCGGTTGGAGCCTGGCTCACAGTCCCCACCTTTATCCATATGTTATCTGAATACTCGCTCAATGGTCAAACATCAGCTGGACCTTTTTCTTTTGTTGGAAATGGATGTCCCAGATATTTTGCTATTGACTGAGACCTGGTTGACCCCTGACTCGGCCCCAGATATAATCGCGGCTCTTCCGCTGAACTATTGTATTATCCATGCCAACCGTGAGTTGGGCAAACTGGGCAGGGGGTCGGGCTATATTCCGCTCTAATTTATAAATCACTGCCGTGACTGGTCTGAATCTTCCAGACACCAAAAACGTAGTCCTAAAATTAGAAATGTCCCATGCAACTGTGGTGTGTGTCCTATTGTACAGACCCCCAATAAATATGCAGAATGTTCCTCTCATGTTTAGTGAACTTATTGACGATATGGTCGTAGAACATGCCAGGATTCTCCTGATTTGGGACTTCAATTATTGGTTCAACGACCCGTCGGAAGGTCCCCACTCTCGTGAACTCACCGAGCTCCGTACCAACCTGAATTTTGTACAACATATGTGTTCACCTACTTACTGTACTGTAAAGGCCATGTGCTGGACCAGGTTTGGTCTAATTCCCCATTGGTCACAACACCTGGTACTACCCCATGTGTTTGGTTGGACCACTTTCTCCTTAGATTCAACCTCGTTCCTGCCCTTAAAAGAACTACCGACGTGACGGCAGGGGGGCATGCAAGAAAATTGACCTCTCTAGACAGATTGGAATTTCTGCATACACTGGCTATGTCTATACCACCTTATCATCCAGATATTAATACATCGGAAACTAACATCTGTTGCAAGCAGCTAGCGACATCCACGCTCCATTTAGAAAGGTCAAACTTGCCCGACGTGCGGATGCACAAAAATGGTTCTCACCGGACCTTAAAGCTAAGAAATTGGCCCTACGCCAACTTGAACGCTGTTGGCGACGCAGCTATGCCCCTGATCTAAAAGTCAGTTACACTAAGGCCAGGAAAGAGTATATGAAAAATGTCTTAGCCACTAAAGCTGCTTATTTCTCCTCCCGCATTATTTACTCCACAAACAGATCAAAATATATATTTGCTATTCTCAACGAGTTAACGATTCTAGACAACGTCGGTCCAAAAGCAGCTCCGTCTCAGATGCTATGCGACTCTTTGAAGCCACTATCCCACAAAACCTACACCCCACTGTAGATGCCTCAATTAGGACTAATCATAACTGCTCATTAAATAGCTTTCCCCTCATTAATCCGACCCAATTTCAGGAATTGTTGATGAGAGTGAAATCCGGTGCCCCTTCGGATAAGTGCCCGCCCTATATTTTAAAAGACTGCCTCTCAGCTATCCCGGCCCCGGCATGCACCCTTCTAAATGATTCACTGACTTCCGGCCTGGTTCCCCTTGCATTTAAGGCGGCTACAGTCATACCTCTTTTTAAAAAAAAACGGGGTGGATCCTACCTGTAATGCAAACTATTGACCGATTTCCCTTCTGCCATTTCTGGCAAAGGTTTTGGAGGCTCATGTGGCCAAATGCCTTTCCAACTTCATGGAAGAAGCTGAGTGCCTTGACCCACGTCAGGCGGGATTTCGCCCCGCCCACTCGACTGAGGCAGTAGTAGTCTCGGTACTCGACTCTCTCCGTGACTATGCAGACAAACGTTCCCCTCAGCCTTTGGTCCTCTTGGATTTCTCGGCCGCATTTGACACGGTCGATCATACCATCTTGATCGACCGTGTCACCCGGGCCGGCATCCGGGGCACGGCAGCCAGCTGGTTGAAGTCCTTCCTTGAGGGCCGTACTCAGGCTGTCCGCATGGGTGACCTGGTGGGCACCACTCAAACCATCATGTGTGGTGTACCTAGGGGTTCTTCCCTGTCACCTCACTTGTTTATTCTCTACATCTTCCCACTCATTCAGGCTCTTAGAGATAGACAGGTGACAGTGCTCAACTATGCGGATGACCTGCAACTACTGTTCACAATGGATAATTCTGAGGTTTCCATATCTACCTTCCTACCTACCTTGAGGTTCATTCAAGCGTGGATGGACCAAAACCACCTGAAATTGAACCCAGGTAAAACGGAGCTGATCCTCACAGGAGACAGTGCTAAATATTGGGGCCCGCACTACTGGCCGTCAGAAATGGGCCAAACACCAGTTCCCTCTACCTCAGCAAAGACACTGGGAGTCATTGTGAACAGTGACCTATCACTCAAAGCACAAGTAGGTCAGGTTGTCTACAAGGGCTTTTTCAAACTCAGGAAAATTCGGAAGGTCCGCCGTCTTTTCACACAGGAGGCCTTGACGCAGGTGGTGATCGCCACTGTGATCTCCAATTTAGACTACGCCAACTCGATCTATCTGGGCCTGCCTCTGTACCTACATAAACGCCTTCAGATGGTGCAGAACGATGCAGGCAGACTGATCTTAAACCAGCCTAGTTGAAAACCTGCCACCCCACTTCTGTCAAAACTCCACTGGCTCCCTGTGGCTCAACACAGTACCTTCAAGGCGGGCTGCATGATCTTTAAAGCTCTACACTGCAAATGTCCCAAATCCATCTAGAGACTTATCATAAAGTATGCCCTCGGTAGAAATCTGCGATCGACCAATCAAGGTTTCCTTCAGATGCCATCTTTTAAGCGCAAACGTGCTGGCGGATGCAGATTCGGATCTCTGGCCCCACGGCTGTGGAACACCTTCCCTCTGGAGATCCGGCTCTGCCCTGACCTTCCGTCATTTAGGAAAGCCTTAAAGACCTTGCTTTTCCAGCAAGCTTTTCAATAAATCCCGGTCGCCTGCTTTCCTGGTCATACCCTCTATCACTGACAGCGCCAAGAAACCAATCGGTGTTAGTGCGCTTAAGAAATTTCTTTTAACATAACATAACATAACATGTGCAGTAGGATCAGTGACCGTTATTAATTGGTTCCAGACAGGAATGTGCCTACCAGTTATCGGAGACTGTTAACTCCACCCACTCATCGATTGTGCCTTCCAAAATGTCCTTGTATGGTCATAAATCTGCTCTTGTCTTTTGTACCGCCTTTTCTTGAGCCCCCTCATTTTGTATCAAAGGGGCCATGTGCTCTAGTTCGATGTGCTACTCGATACAATACCGAAGGGTGTTGTGTGGGCTGTAGTACCACCTTTAAAGGTTTAATAAACTTTGCTTTTGTATTTCCAGTTTCATTGCCAACTTCTTCCTAAGGTCTGAGGACTCTGTGCAGAGAAGGGTGTACCCTTGCACTAAGTAGGCCTGGCTGAGGTTTGCTCAGATGCCCATAGGAGCGGTTGTGACGAAGGATTGGAATCTCGCTGCGGAAGCGTACGCATGCCAGAGGAGACCCGAGTCTTGGCATCCAAGGCGTTTTTTCCATTCTCTCCAATCTGACCATGCAGGTGGTGCCGGTCCTCGACTGAGATCTCTTCTGTAGAATTGCCGTGCCGTGCAGTGGCCGTTTGGTCGAATTTAGAACTTGGCAGTTGGAGACTGGACACCCTGTGAGTGGTAAGAACCATTATACGGTACCTTCTGTGGGTTTTGGAAGTCTGTGAATGGCAAGGCAGTTTTAGGATATGCTTGCTGTGGCAATTTTGGAAGGACTAGTCGCTGATGTGTATGTGTATGTGTATGTGAAATATATGTGTTGCAATACATATAGGCAGGTAATGAGGAGATTATTCTCCATGACGATTTTGATTTGAACGGCACAACATATTACAGATATTTCAATTGCTACTTTGATTATAATATTGCAAATTCTGCACTACTTTTGGCATGCATGTTTTTAGCGCACGTCGTAGAATGTGCTGCCTTTGTGGGAATAACCGGTTAAAACTTGAGAAATCGCAACCGGCTCCCCCAGAGGGGACGCCTCATCGAGAAATGCATGTAAAATATGGTCTTTCTTCTATAATGTAAAGCACGTTGTGGAGGAAATAAACGCGAAAGGATCCTGAGTTGTGTTGGCCGAAGTATGGGTCATTTGATATACGAAAAATTGAGTATGTGGAACAGTGTATGTTTAAGAGAAAATCTAGACAAGATATGTTTGAAAGTGTGCGAATGTGGGTGAAAGAAGTACGTGAGCGTGAGAAACGTGAGCAAGCGCTGATTAAGAAAGAGCAACGGAAGAATGTGTATGAAAAGGCGCAAGAATTTAGGACAAAGGAGGCAAAAGAGTTGGAAGAGAGACAGGAAAAAGAGCGTAGATTACAGATATCTGGCCAATATGCTGTTCGACAACCTCTTTATCCCGTCCTTAATAAACCGCAAGATGATTTTTCTTTGTTAGATCGCCCTCCGCCTCCGTATATCGTTCGGTCTGCCTCATCCAGGGACGATGAGGATTCTGATGCTAATCAAAAGAAACCGAGTACCGGCTCCATGATTTCGGTTGAACGGGCGGCTGAACTTAGGAACCTGGCTCTGAAGTCACTCAAGGATATGGTTAGTGTTTTAGAGATTTTAGACGCTCTTAAGGGATGGCATGATAGAGAGTAGATGTATTTTACTGAACATTTTGCAGATGAAGTTATTGAGATGTTTTGAAAAGTATCTGATGTTCTTGAACCTGATGATGTGGCAACTGATTGTAAGCAATTACATAAAAGTTCTTTCCCTATTCCCAGCTGACTGATATCATCAAGCGACTGGTTAAACTTCGAAACAATGAGCTTCGGCTACGGGAGGAGACACGAAAAACTAAAACAGATGACCGAACGGGATTGATCAACGGGAAACAATCATCTATTTTCGAAACAGATAAGACCGCGATAGTGCATGCAAAGCCTATGCATGAGGCTGTGCCTTTATATGTTCCTCCTAAAGGAGCGGGTACCAGTGATGACAAATATTCCGTAGATGCAAAAGGGTATTTTATTTATAATTGGGTGTATACTCCCTGGAATAGAGCAGATGTTATGGCACTTAAAGCTGCATTGCCTGACCCCCGTAAAAACCCTGCTGCCTTTTATGAAGAAGTTGAGGGAACTATAAATTCTTGTACCATGACGCTGACTGATATCGATTTGTTTTTCGGGCTTATATTGCCGCCTGATATGTGGCGCTCCGTGCGTAAAGTCAATGACTGTGCAGCATACGGGGCAGTATGGAAAGAGATAGAAAGGGAAGATGCGGATAGGGAACCAGCGCAAAAGCCATGTCAATTGATTTTAGATTTCCCCGGTGCAATATTGACTAAATTAAAAATAATTATTCCCCCTAAAAAGATTGATTTGACTATTTTAGCATCCTGTAAACAAAAGACAGATGAATTGGTTTCAGATTTCTTTACACGTTTTGAGGAGGCCTTTCATGATTTTAGTGGCCAGTCGCTAACGGACAATACGGGCCGTCATTTATTTGTAGACAAGTATGTTACGAATTTATTACCAGGGGTGGCTAACTGCTTGAATTCTAGCGAAAGCTCTTGGACAACTTCTTCTCCGGCATCCGTCCTGACAATGGCTCAATATTATGAGCGTCAGGAACTTGAAGCGAAGGGCAATGAGGAAAAGAAATCTAAAGAATTAAAAACAAAAGTCATGTTATCTCAGGTCTATGGTCCGCCTTTTCGAGGTAATGTTAGAGGCGGACAAGGATGTTCTAACTCCTCCTCTACTCGTTACTCTTTGGCTATTGATCAATGTGCGTATTGTTAGAAATTTGGTCACTGGGCAGATGAGTGCCCATTGATGCTCTCACAGCGCTATGTCCGTGGCCAAGGATCCATGAGGAACCGCTCGGGAAACTCGGGATCTAGAGGCGCTATGAATGATTGCGCTAGGTTTGATTCTAATGTGCAGGTACAAAATGGGTCTAATGCTTTTGATAGGCGTAACCAATACCAAATGTCTGATTGTGCGCAGCCTGAGTTGCATGATTCTGCTTTTGCATATGATTGCGTAGGATGGGGTAAGTAATCAGTTGAAGTTCCAGTAGATCAGAGGGGTCATTTTGTTACAGCCCATGTTTTGGGTTCTACTGATCAGTTTCTGGTTGATACAGGAGCTACTCGTAGCGCTTTGTCTAAACAATTGGTTCCAAGGGCTCCCCTGTCCGGCTTAACAATTACATCAATAGGGTTCGATGGAACTCATTCCCATAGCCCATTGTCACAACCACTTGAGTTTCATGTTGATAAGTTTACTGCCCCATGCCCGTTTTTGCTTTCCCCGAACACACCAGATAATATTGTGGGTATTGATATGCTCAAGTATTTCAGAGCCACAATACGATGTTCCCCTGAAGGAGTGCATGTGATTTTGAATGACAATCCCCCAATAACAGACAAAGTTTGCATTGTTCAAGAAGATACTGCATTAGCTTCCCTACCTAACACTCTGTGGGCCACTTCAGATACAGATGTGGGTAAGATGGTTATTCCACCAGTACATATTAGTGTCAAGGAGGGAGCTGTGTTGCCACGCCTGCCTCAATATCAAATTTCACAGGAGGGTGAGGAAGCACTGACACAAATTGTACAAGATCTTATTGAAGTTGGGGTTGTTGAGGAAGTTCCATTTAACATTTGTAACAGTCCGATCCTCCCGATTTTGAAGAAAGACACTGATACAAGGATCTACAGATTTATTATCGATTTGCGGGAGGTCAACAAGATAGTGGTGCCACAATATCCAGTGATTTCTGACATCACAACGCTCCTTACCATAGTTCCGCCTAATGCAACAATGTTCTCTGTTATAGACTTGAAGAACGCTTTCTTTTCGATCCCTATTCATCCTGATTGCCGATATTTGTTCGGTTTCACTTTGAATAACCGATCGTATAGATTTTGCAGAGTTCCCCAAGGCTATACTGAGAATCCTAGTATTTACAGTCAAGCATTGAAAAAACAACTTGATTCTTTTGTTCTACCCGAGGGTGTGGTGCTCATTCAGTACGTTGATGATATTCTTGTTGCGTTCTAATCTAGGACCTTGATCGATACTGTGACCTTATGCCCCTATACGGCTATAATCCCCTTGTACCCTTATATTGGCATAACCGATCAAATGCAATATTCAGAAACTCGTCTCTGGCCTCACACGAACAGAGCCACATTTCAGAATCGCTTCCTCTGCCACTTCCTTTGCATCCAATTAGTGCAATGACATAGCAGAAGTTACTATCTAAGATTCCTAGATTAACACTCCGAGTTCTTCAACAAGATAAAAACTCAGCAACCTGGGAAAGTCCCGCTTGCTATGTTTTTTGATTAGTAATAGAACTCTAATGAGCACTGATAGACGATCACTTCCTAGAGATATCTTTATTGACATCTTATGTCCAAAAACTTACTTCAAACAAGGCACCTTTCAGGTATAAATATTACCAACGTTGCCTTAAGCAAACGCTGCTGTTTTCGCTGATGCTGCTGCTGTTTCACTGAAGTTGAAGCTGCTGTTATGCTGATGATACCATAGCTGCTATCGCTACTGCTATCGCTGCTAACGTGCGCTACCGGGACAGAATAACTAAAGTCCTTGGATTGGCCAGGCTGAGAGATCTAAACATGACCTGGTTCCTTTCATTCAGACCGATATGGCAAAACTGCATCTTACCTGTACTACAATGTATGCTATGCGGAGATGAGTGCGTGTTGGACACCTGTCTTGAACTTCCATCAGCAGTACCAATGGATATCAATACTTTGCTCAGTCTGATAACGGCTCACGCATTGTGTTGTCCCCAGCGGCTACCAATCCTGATGACGGCATTCGTTGAGACTCCTGTACTACGACTAGGTGGTAACAGTGGAGCGAGTGACAAAAGCAACATCACCCAGGTACGACCTTCTGTGAGCATTGCTGATTCAGCCTTTGATGACAGCAATCATTCTCACACCTGCCAAGTTACAGCACTATCACATTTGGTCAAACTGTCACCTGATTTTGTAGGCCAATTCTTTGAGAGCCTGTCTGATATGATGTTCTCACCCGAACAGAAACAATAACTTTAGAGAAGCATTCCGACACACAGCGTTCCCATGAACTCTGAATTCGGCCTTCAGTTTTGAACAACAAAAACTGCTAACAGCGTTGGAACTCTATTTTCCCCGTTCAAGCAATAATTCTTTTTGAATTGAACACTTTTTAATATTCACCTTTTTTCTGGCACGAAAATTCTTTGCTTAAAGTAGAACTATTCATAGAGAACAGAAGCTTCCACTTCTATTTTTTACATCTTGAGGCATGATAACTTTACACCAGCCTCTAGCACATTTTACTGCAATGCATTTATATGTGATGAAATTATCTCGCCCTTCCTTTCTGTATTCAGAGATATTTCATGTGTAATTCTTTTTGCAAAATCGTTCATTTATTTCATATGCTATAATTTTGAATGATTTCTATGCTTCAAAAACGTACAGTACCTACATTTTCACGTATTACGAATACGCCTATTTCAAATGCATATATGTATTTTGGGGTGGGCAATGTTACACATGCATCTTATTGCTCTAGTTTTAGTAATTTGATGGACATGAATTCGTGGAGTGGGTGTTGCGCTCTAATCTAGGACCCTGATCGATACTGTGACCTTATGCCCCTATACGGCTATAATCCCCATGTACCCCTATATTGGCCTAACCCATCAAATGCAATATTCATAAACCCGTCTCTGGCCTCACACGAACAGAGCCACATTTCAGAATCGCTTCCTCTGCCACTTCCTTTGCAGCCAATTAGTGCAATGACATAGCAGAAGTTACTATCTAAGATTCCTAGATTAACACTCCGAGTTCTTCAACAAGATAAAAACTCAGCAACCTGGGAAAGCCCCGCTTGCTAAGTTTTGATTAGTAATAGAACTATAATGAGCACTGATAGACAATCACTTCCTAGTGACATCTTTATTGACGTCTTATGTCCAAAAACGTACGTCAAACAAGGCACTCTTCAGGTATAAATATTACCAACGTTGCCATAAGCAAACGCTGCTGTTTTCGCTGATGCTGCTGCTGTTTCACGGAAGCTGAAGCTGCTGTTATGTTGATGATTGCTACTGCTATCGCTGCTAACGAGCGAACGATGGTGTGGTGAACTTAGAAGCTGAACAGCCGTCCCCCTGCAAAGAGCCCAGCAGATGCAAGCTGCCCGCGGACGTTGCCCCTCCTCCTCCTCCTCGACGCGCTGAGAGAGACGCTGTCTTTTCTCTTGCTCAGTAATCCAGCTCCGGCGTTTCCAGTCCACTCTTGCGAGTGACTGGGATATCGAGTTCCCTGAAGGAGATACCAGACCTCCATCATTCTATTCCAGAGGTTTGGTGTTGACTAAACCCTTAGAGATAATTCTTGAAGCAAACCTTGGCAAAACCAACTTAACTTAAAGCTACTTACTTACTCCCCTCCCAAATATTAGGCTTAGGTCAGACACTGGGTTAGGCGTAGTTAGAAGCACCAGTTGAGTATTTTAGCCTAATGTATATATGAATGTATATATGTTTTATTCATTTTAAACCATTGTATGGCTAAGAAACCCTATCAATGCTTTTACAGTATTATTTCGTAATACTCATCTTACTGTACGTACTTTTTATAATACCAAGTCTTGCAATTGTGGCAATTCATTGCTCTTGTACGAGAAGAAAGACTGTTCAATAAATGTTACCCTTTATTGAAAACGCCCATTTCTCTATTCTCTACATAATGTGAAAGTAATCTGCACTACAACTGACTGAGTAAAATAACTGTCTATTGTTCACACGACTCTAGAGATTGACTCTTATCTGAGGAGCAAAGTTGTCATGTTGCACGGTTGTTGGAAAACTGAATCCCTTCTTGTCTGTACCAGGGAAGCTGATCACTTCCTATTCAGAGAAGAAAGTTTCCAGTGACCTCTGAGCTAGTTGGTAACAAACCCAATTAAGTTTAGCATAGTCAGTAGAGGCCTGGAAGATCCGCACTTCTACGTCGATACTACTGTTTATGTTATTCCAATGCGCAGGGCCTATTGGGAAAATAGGAACTACACTAAATTCTGTTAGCAGCTGATACCCCCGAACAATGTGAGAAATGCACTCTGTCTTTGCTCTCTTTCCTTGCTTCACACCATCACAACGTCTCCAGAAAGAAACTGCAGTATTGTAGACCAAAGGTAACCTACTTAGGTCACCTTTTGTCTAAGGAGGTGCGTGCGCTCACATCAGATCGCATTCAAGCAATTTTAGATACACCAGTACCTTCTACACAGAAAGGGGTTTGAGCATTTTTGGGCCTTACTTCTTTTTGTAGGCAGTGGATATTAGGATTTTCACACATCGTTAATCCCTTGTTACCACTATTGACAAAAGATACTCCAGTACCCCTCCACTGGACAGATGTGTGTGAGAATGCTTTCCGAGAGTTGCGACAAGCCATTTGTTCAGCACCAGTGTTAGGTACTCCAGATTATACAAAGCTTTTTACATTAAATGTACACAGGATGGATGGATGTGCATTGTCAGTTTTAGTACAGACACACGGCGATAAGCAACGTCCTTGTGCATATTTTTCAGCAGTACTTGATCCTGTTGCTCGAGCGTTGCCAGGATGTTTCCGCTCGTTTGCAGCAACAGCTGTGTCAATACGCCAGAGTGAAGGGATAGTCTTATCACATAAACTTTTGCTGTTGGTACCTCATGCTGCTGATGCTCTTTTGAATCAAAGAAAGACGCAGCATTTTACTAGTGCTCATCTGACAGGATATGAGCTGACGCTGCTGGCTCCTTATATTACACTGAAGAGATATGCAACGTTAAACCCAGCCACGTTGTTGCCATTTCCGGCGACTCACCCTGAGGGTGCAAGAAACTCACAATAGTATTTTTCTGACTGAGGAACAGTCAAAGGGTCGTATTGATTTGCAAGATACGCCCCTTCCCGACATGGACGGAGAATTGTGGGTTGATGGATCTTGTCTGAAGTTACCGGATGGTACAACTTCAGCCACATATGCAATTACTATGTAAATGTAAATGTAGGTGTACTTATATAGCGCAACCTGTCACCCAAAGGGCATCCTGGCGCTTGCTTAGGGAACCCGTCCTGGTATTCCCCTGTGAGAGGCCCCGGCAGGGTGTCCACAGGGTGAAAGCCAGGCATCCCGCCACAGGGGGCCGTCGTGGAGATTAAGCAAGCTATTGCCCAGAGTTGCAGAGTGAGACCCAGTGAGTCAAGTAGGCACCGGAGCGAGAATTGTCGAGGCCATGGAATTTTGGGCCCGAGACCCGCCGAGGCGGGGAATCGAACCCTGGACCACGGTCGATCCCAGCTTCCGGGTCTGCCGCCTCTAACCACTGAGCCACACTTCTCCACTATGCTTCTCACGATAGTAGAGACAGCTCGTATACCACAGAAGTCAGCTCAAGCATCAGAACGGATAGCTTTGACACAAGTGTGTGAGCTTAGTACAGGAATGTGTGTGAACATTTATACAGATAACTGCTATGCTATTGGAGTGGACCATGATTTTGGCCTGCTCTGGAAGGAAAGAGGCTTTTTGACATCACATGGTATACAGATAATGCACGGAGAACTAGTGCATAATCTTTTGACTGCATTAACATATCCAAAGAAAATAGCTATAGTGAAATGTAGTGCACATAAGAAAGTGACTGATAAGGTGGGACTAGGAAATGCCTTTGTAGACCGAGTGGCACGTGAGAATGTGATGCAGCCTGACACTACTTCCATGTATGTATTGAATTCGCAAGCTGAGCGGTGGCACGATGACAGGAAAGCAGTATTAGAGATACAAAGGACCGCTTCTGATAAAGAACGGGAGCAATGGTCCATTGATGGAGAGCTGGATGATGAAGGTTGTTGGCGAAACAAACAGATGGATAAATGGAAATTGCCTATAGCTTTTGTACAACCTATGGTTCAGATGGAGCATGGGCTAGCACATGTTGGAGCTTCAGCAATAGTGACATTGTTTACACAAGTTTGGGAGCATCCAGAGATGCTAGGACAGCTAACAGTGTAGTACAGTCCTGTATGATGTGTTTACGATTTAATCCTGAAAAAGGGACACAAACTCCATCAGGAGGGTTTGCTGCACCAACTGCACCTTTTGAGGTTTTACAATAGGATTATATCCAGCTTGAACGCCGTAATAATTTGAAGTACATCTTGGTGGTGGTATGTGCCTTCAGTAAATGGATTGAGGCATACCCTACCAAGGACAATACTGCAATTACTACGGCAAAGCTGTTTTTGAAGGAATTTTTTCCTCATTATGGTGTTTGCAGATTTTTGTGGAGCGATAACGGACATCATTTTGTGGGGGACGTTATAAAGTATGTCTTGAAAAGATTAGGGATCAAACAGAAGTTTCATGCAGTATTCCACCCACAATCAGCAGGATTGGCGGAAAGATACAATGCAACACTGAAGCTAAAACTAGCTAAAATACAGGCTTCTACTTCTCTGACTTGGCCAGATGTGTTGCCACTGGCATTGTTGTCAATTAGATCAGTACCTCATTCTCGGATGGGCCTCATACCTTATGAGGTCCTTTTTGGCCGACCCAAGAATATCTGGGGAATTCCTAAACCAAGTTCTGTGTATGATGTACCTTGTGTCTTAATGAATGACTATTTGGCACAATTAACCGATAACTTGGTTTCTATTCATCAACAGGTTCGAGAAGCACTTCCTGACAGATCCACAAGAGAGGGCCACAACCTCCGACCAGGTGATTTTGTTCTTCTGAAATCTTTTGAGAGGTCGAGCAATTTGGAACTGAGGTGGCGTGGGCCAGAGCAGGTGCTACTTGCTACAAGAACAGCAGTTTAGTCACGAATCGGAAGAACTGGGTTCATGGGAACCATTGTCGCCGAGTACTCCCGACTTTGGTGGAGCCTGCTCTACTGACCGACCACCAAGAGGTTCTGACAGCAGATAGAGGTCGTGCTGTGATATCTGACGGATCTGAGGAGTTCTTCCCGGACCAGACAGTCCCTGGTGCAACCAGATATAATTTGAGGCCAAGAGAGAAATCTGCAGAATTGTGAAAGTTGTCTGAGCATTCCATGGGTCAGTGAAACGGAGAGCCGATGTGGCAAGGGGGGGAGGATAAGCCCTACATTAGAGCAGTGACACCCGTCTTGTTCCGTGGTGAAAAAATCAACGGCTACCCAGGGGTAAGAGCTTTGAAAACTACTTTAGTTTCAGGAAGATTTGTTTTGTGCCGTGACTGAGAATGGAGAAGAAGAAGAAGATTTTTTGTGTTATAGGGTTTATTGTTGCCTTGATGATTGTGGCAGCAATAACATGGTCTGTTGAAGACACAACTCCTGCTCGTGAGTTGTTCATTATCACTATGCCTGCACCAGAGGAGCATTATTTCTTTATGCTCCCATATCAAGAATTGAAACATCGACAATCTTATTTGAATAATACATTCATTCAAATGTTACATCATACCCACATCGCTACTAATGTGCTAAAGTGTTGGATTTGTGGGATGATGCCTGCACACCAAAAGAAAGGTAGTAGACCGTTTATACCTCTCCCTTTTTCGCATAATGGCTCTTGTCGAGCCTGGTATACTTTTCTCTTTGCGACTAGGCAGACTGCTTTTCCGGTAAAATAAAGAGTGCCATCAGGAAAAAGATGGGTATCCTCAAGCGAATGGAACTATATGGGAGTGGGAAGAATATCGACCGGACAATGTTTCAACACCATATATCTTCACCAATACGAGAGACTCATTTGAGGCTGAACATTTTGTTATTTCTGTTACCCAGACACAAGCGGAACTATTTGTACAGAGCATTGGACATATCCCTGTGGGAATTAGTGATTGTATCACTGTATTAAATATAGATGGTTTAAACAATAGTACTTTTCTAGCTTCGCACAATACCTATTTTGTGTGCGGAAATCAAGGATATTATCGATTGCCAGCCGGATGGACTGGTATTTGCTATGTTTCTTTTCTGTTGCCCCCTGTGTTTTTAGCTCCTCCAATGTATCAAAGAAATCTTAAATTGTTCAATAATATTACTGTAAATAGGTACAGGAGAACATTGACTACTGATGATGTTGATCAGACTGACAGTAGCCTGCAACAGTATGTAGATTTCAATTTAGGATTGTTCTTTTTTGTAGGTGCTGCATTAAATAGCAGGAAAATACAACGATTGACTAGAGTAGTGGAAGCTGTTACTGAACAGACAGCTGCAGCTTTAGGAAATATTACTGAAGAATTGCAGATTGCAAGAATTGTAGCTTTGCAGAACCGAATGGTTCTAGATGTAATGTTAGCAGATAGAGGTGGTGCATGCCATGCTATTGGTAGTAGCTGCTGTATGTTTATCCCTGACCATACCCCATCAGTGTATAAAGCGATTAATAAACTTCATATAATCGCTGCAGACATTCACACAGAAAATGGTACATTGACATTTACAGGATGGTTTTTGACTTTGATCTCTGCTTGGGGCTGGAAAGTATTAACAGTCCTATGTATAATCATTGTAATAATGTTTTCCTGTTGTGTCTGTATTCAATGCAGTCCAATGATTTTTTCTAAGTGTGTCAATGCTTGTATACCAACGAAAAATAATATTACAGAAGTCAAAATGCAGAATGATCTGAGAAAGGAAATAGCTAGTATGATGGCCATTGATATAAGAGATGAATATCTGGCCTTTGCTAGGAAGTCGAATGTCTTCAGCTAATGCTGAAAGGGTTGTCTGTTGGAAATCAGCAGCGGTTAGATTAAGCATTAGCAGAAGACATGCTTTGGTTTTTACCATTATCGTAATAAATGTGCCAACTCCATCTTGAATTTGTAGCGGCCATTTTGTATGCCATACTTTGCCATGTGCTCGTCATGTGCTTGGTCCTACTTTCTTGTTCATTGCGCCTGCAGTCTGCCCGGCAACAGGCTATTTTTAGTAGTCTCCACTTCCAGCATGCCCAGACATGCGCAGTAGGATCAGTGACCGTTATTAATTGGTTCCAGACAGGAATGTGCCTACCAGTTATCGGATACTGATAACTCCACCCACTCATCGATTGTGCCTTCCAAAATGTCCTTGTATGGTCATAAATCTGCTCTTGTCTTTTGTACCGCCTTTTCTTGAGCCCCCTCATTGTGTATAAAAGGGGCCATGTGCTCTAGTTCGGTGTGCTACTCGATACAATACCGAAGGGTTTTGTGTGGGCTGTAGTACCACCTTTAAAGGTTTAGTAAACGTTGCTTTTGTATATCCAGTTTCATTGCCAACTTCTTCCTAAGGTCTGAGGACTCTGTGCAGAGGAGGGCGAACCCTTGCACTAAGTAGGCCTGGCTGAGGTTTGCTTACAACAATCCCAGATCCGCAGTTTCCACTGATCAAGGCATGGTCCCCGCTGGCAATCCAGATCAACTCAGTTATACTGACCCACTCCCTAAGAGCGTGTAATGGCTGTACAAAATCGGATATGCCGGGGAAGTTAACATTCAACAGATTAGTCCAATCCCCTCTGTGATATTTTGTTTTAGTGGAGACTAGGCTATGGCAAAGGGTTTTTGATTTTGCCATCCTGTCGTGACACAGCAGCGATCACAAAGCTCTGTCCATGGAAATGGAGATGGCTGACTTGGGAAACTTCCTGGCTAGCTCTACCTCCCCAGACAATAGAGTAATACTCTCAAATAACAGATTAAGAAAATGGTGGGGGGCTAAATATGATGTGGGCACCTGATAAGCTGCCCACATCATATTTAACAATTATTCCGTCCTTACTAGAAATGTGCGAGCTCACAAATATAGAGGGCGTATCACTAACTAATGACAGAGGTGCAGAACTGCATGCAGAGTTGACTTCTAAACAAGTTGATATATTTTTTCTAAAGGTATCTTCTAGGGTAAAAAAAGTATGGGATAGGTCCCAAACTAACTACAATCAGATGTTGTTTATAGATAGTATTCAGCAAGCACAAAAGACCTGGGAACTGGATAGATGGGATGCTTTAAAAACTACCCTATCCAACAAGGACATGAAGACTTTTTGGACTATAATCAGTACAGGCTGTAAGGAAGGGAAGTCAGCCATAGAGGCATAGAGCCAAATATAGCAGCAGATGTGCTGAAGACACATTTGCAGGCCCTGTAAACTATAGAGGAAGCAGATTGTTCAATAAACGAAATATCTATAATCTCCTCAGGGGCCATCTATAACATGCTTCCTAAGATTACCTTGACTGAAGTATTAATGCAATAAGCGGGCTCCCCATTGGTAAAGCACCGAGGTTGGATACGTTACCAGGATAAGTTACATGGAGATCTCATTCGGGCATCTCGTTTGGGCATCCTACGGATCCTGTCACCACCCCCTTGGTCCAACCCTCTAGACAGCCTAGCCCATCTACATGCCCACCTACACAAGCCATCAGTAGCCTCCCTAAACCTTCTTCCTCAAATCCACCCTTCCGTGGGTAAACAGGAACTCAAGTCTCTGGTCGTCTTACCCACACTACTAAGCATAATACCTTTACCTCAAATCCACCTGATCCTGAGGATACTGGAACTCATGACTCTTGTCGACTTACCCACACCACTATGCCTACTGACACCTCCTCCCTGGCCATACCCTCTAGACCTCATAGCCCGTCTACCAGACGTCCTTCACAAGCCATCAGTAGCCTCCCTAAACACTCTACCCTAAATCCTCCCTTCCGCAGGGATACTGGAACCAATGACTCTGGTTGCCTTAACCTCACTACTATGCCCACTGCACTCCCCAACAAGTAAGTTCCCTCATCGCCGACCACCTGCCCACAAGAGTACCCTTTGTTTTAGGGATTTGGAAACTCTCTAAAATAAAGCCACTGAATTAACCTTGAGCATCCACAAGTCCTTTACGGGCCTCAAAAACCTCCTGTACCTCTCTGAGTTCACTCAGACTCTCACAGAACCCTACCCCCCCCCACATCCTACTCCAAGCCCCTTCTCCACCCATTCCTGTCACTCCTGAGATACCTTCCCCCTTACAGGCAGCCCTGCTACCTCTCAGAGGAAGAAATACAGGTCCTCCTCCTGTCCTACAAACCTACCCTTGCTACGACTAGCACTGTGGAACTCTCGGAGGATGACATTGCTGACCTCCTCATTAGCTATGAGCATCCTTGTCCCTCTAACCTGAACAAAGATCAACCCATACACACAGTTGCAATCAATCCTTACAGATCAGCCACTCTCCGCAACAGAGGAATAGTCCACAGTAACCTAGCGCCAGTCCCAAACTCCGTCCCTAATCACGATTCACATACCGTCCCCTCTCTATCTGGCCTCCTTATCAACTGCCGCTCTGCGGTAAAACGTGCCGCCAATGTCGCCAATCTCATCCTGAACCTAAACACAGATGTAGCGATACTGACGGAATCCTGGCTAAATGAATCCTCTTCGCCCTGCCTAGACTTTCTAGTCCCGCCCAACTATCTCATCATAAGGTCGGACAGGCAATCACAAAAAAGGGGGTAGAATTACCTGCATCTACCGCTACAACCTCCTTATCACTAAACTTCTGTCCGAACCTACTAATTCCTGCGAATAGCTTGCCCTATCTGTCTGTAACAACACCTCCCTTCAGTGCAGGCTGCACATCATTTGCCACCCCCAGGCAAGATTGACACCTTCATAGACTACCTCATGGAAATCATCACATCCAAGGCCTCTCAGAACACCAATGACATTTTTATTGGCGACTTCAGGTGCTACTGGAATGACCCCAAGGACCCGCAGGTCAACGCCATCAGAGACTTCATGGCCGACCAAGCCCTCACCGAAGCATGCTCCCTCCCTACTCACTCAAAAGGGGCCACATTAGACTAGATCATCTCCTAGGAATCCACGGTCAAACTCATTTCAATAGATCCCTGCAACTGGTCTGATCACCACGCTATCACCTTTTGTCTTCCTGGCACTCACAAGACATGGACACCACAACCAGTGATCCATAAAAGATGGATCAGGGACACCAAGAACCTGGATCATGACAAATTTGCTGCCTGCTGTGCAATTGACCTCCCTCCCTCCCCCCCCCCCATATCACCACGGTCGACAATCTCACTGAACATTATTCCACAATGATAGCCAATATAATCGATGACCTTGCCCCGCTAAAACTGAAATGAACACAGATCAAAGAAAGGAACCCCTGGTTCAACGGATGCCTTAACAATGAGAGGAGGTCCCTTAGACAAACAGAACGGAACTGGAAAAAACACTCTACCCCCGACCATCTTAAACTTCTCCGCTTACAACAAAAAAACATCACTTCTAAAAAATAATTCTTCAGAGCTGAACTGGATAACGCTAAGAATAGACCTCGCAAATTATTCGAGTTGGTCAAACACCAATCAAATAAACTTGCTAAATCAACCAAAGGAACACCTATTTCAACAATCCCATGCGAGCAATTCTCCTCCTTCTTTTGTGATAAAATATTTGCCCTATGAAAGGAACTCATATATGCTACCTATTCCCAAACCCCTCCTGTTCTGCATCCCCTCTCAGCACTGCCTTCCCAGACCTCCCCCAAAAACCAAGCGTCATGGTTCAACTTCAATGTCTACCATGAACACTCAATCTCAAAAACTCTTTCCGCCTTAAGCCCCAACAATGACTTCAAAGACCCTCTCCCCTGAAACTGCCTTGCCTCTGTTTCTCAGGCTATCATCCTGTCTTGGATGACTATAATCAACTCCTCTCTCTACAGGGATCAATTCCTGACTCTGTCAAAGCCGACCAGGTGTTGCCCAGTTAAAAAAACAAACACTTTAGATCCTGCCTTTCCTAACAATTACAGACCTATCTCTAACATCCCTCTCCTAGCTAAAGTGCTGGAAAAATGTGTACTTTAAACAAAAACAATGGCTCCTGTGGATAAATATCAAATACTTCTGATACTTTAGGCGCACAATGGCAATATGGGTGAATATGAAGAAGACGCAAGGCAAGGAAGTAGTGTACACACTGAGCGAATGTATAAGTTATCAGAGGTTGTAGATAGAAATCAGCAATTTATATACAATTATTCACACAAATATATACATTTATACAATAGGAAAAAGTGATAGTGTGTCCCAAGTGAATATTCTCTAACAAACGAACCTAACATATTATAGTGAAACATAGTAAAGAATAAGTGACATGAGGTTTCAGCTATGAATTTGTTTTTACAAAAAGAGGCAACCGAAGTGTTCAGTAAGGATAGATACAGCAGGTGTAATGTATTAACAACAGTTGTCAAGCATGTCTGTCTCTTTGACAAACCATGCTTGACAACAGTTGTTAATACTTTACAACTCCTGGACGCAGAAGAAATCTGGAGCTCCAATTAATCGCAGCAGGTACTTAAAATCAACCTCAAAAGAAACATCCCTCTCTGGTCTTTCCACTCGGACAGAGCCCAACTGGCACAAATTAAGCACGCCTGGTCAATTGTATCAGAGTTTGAGCCAGGGATTGTGGCGTCCCATTTGTCATGCACCTATTCAGTGTTGTGGAAAAAAAGATTTTTGTCCCTCTAAATGGGTGAATTGCCGTTCCTATATCACTTGCAAAGAAGGCACTGCACAAATACCAACATAATGTCAGGAGGGTGTGGGAGCAGCAAGGAAATACTCAAGCATGTGGCATGTCTTTGTCCTCAGTAGCAACAAGAGAGGGAGGAATAGGCAATGGCGCTTGTCCTTTTCCCAAATGTATATGTTAGAACAACGAGGACAAGACCTCAAGCAGGTACAGGTCAGGGATATTACCCTAGCTCCTGGTCAATTGGTATTAACAACAAATTGTTGTTGTTAAGAAACCCCTCACCCACCTACCTGGTAGGTGGCATGCTTCATCATCGGGGGCCAGCAGGATCACCGAGTGCGATCCAGCTGTCCTGCAACGCCTGTCTACAGCAGAGTGGGATTCCGTGTGGAAGTCAAAAAGTGCTATGTGTAGTGAGTTATGTGCTAAAAATGCCTATAGGAAATGCCCTTTTAAAAGTTTTAATGGAAGGGTCCTATGCCATGGGTAGAAACATAGATAGGATATAATTGAGGTAAAGATGTCCCTCTATATCACAGTCAAAAAAGTGTAGGTCTACTATTTTCAGCCTTCTACGATAGTTGTGAGGCTTTCTTCAGGACCAATGGTGTGCGGGGCCCCAAAAAATAAGGCTTTACATGGCCACAGTAGTGTCTAGGTATATCAACGCGCACCCTAAAGCGCGTTGTGTATGTGGTGGATCAATATACTCACAGATACAATTCGTAAAGTATCTGAAAAGGAAACAAAGCAATGCGAGGCATATCTTATCAGCGTAATCAGAATAGCTACTATTGTGCCTATGGTGAGCGAAAATTGCCCAGGTGGAAATACCTGCCTCATTCACACTTCATTCATATCTGGATCTTGTGCGGCATGCACAGGAACACTAAAATTATAAACCTTGCATGGCTACGATGTGCCAAGGTAGGCTTCTATCAAATGCTAATGTGAAGTTTTTATTGTGCTTAGAAATATAACTATGGCACATCCTGTGTAGTTATACCTCTGTATTAAAATAACTAGCGTGTGGTATGTGGTATTGAGAATCAACTATACATGTGCAAAGACAAGATGGGACAAATCAACAAATAACACAAAGAAGCACCGCTCACGTTAACTTTACAAGTAACTGGCTACATGGATCCTGCCTCACGTCTGCAGTCTTGTTAATAACACTGATATGATCTCACAATCTGACCGGCTGAGAATGCCTGCCTCAACAAGGCCTCCAGTGTTCCTTCTCTGGAGGTGCGTAACTTGTTACACAGCCTGATGAATGCTCCAGCCCCTACAGCTCGGTGATCTTGGAGACCAAACTCAAGTCGTATTTGAGTGGAGTATGACGTTTTTGGAAGGCTTAGCACAATTCTTGTTATTGTTTTGTTTTGTTCGCAAGGCTGTTGTCTTTCCCTTGCAATATTTCCTGGCTATAGGTGAGGAAGTTGAGGATTTTTGCCTTCATGACTCTTATAGGAGTGGTCAGGCTTGTGCCAGACAATTGCATTGGGAGGTTGTTAAATGCCACTTGGATTGTCAAAGCTTTGGCTTCTACCTCGTCTCTACATTTGGAGAATGAGCCCCTTCTATCCTTGTGGACCCGCAGATACTTATATGAAGTGGCCCTATGAATACTTTTACCCTTGCACTGCCAACAGCCATCTTGATATTTTCTTAATTGCCCTTTTCTTTGATGAGTTCAGTTCCAGTATGTTTTCGGTGGTGTAAGGAGACAACCAATCGAGTAGTCTCTGCAAGCCGACCCTGGGGAGGCTGAGCAGGACAAGGTTATCTGCACACAGTAAATTGCTAACTCTTACCCCAGCAAGTTTTGGAGGATGAGAGTTGACTTCGTTGAGTGACTCCGACAGGTCGGAAATTAAGAGATTGTACATAAGGGGCACCAACACACAACCCTGTTTCACTCCATGAGATGTTTGTATTTTTCTGGAGATATAGGATCCGTCCCCAAGTTTTAGGCAGATCAATGTGTTTGTGTATAGGGCTATTATCGTTTGTAGAAGCACTGGTGGAATCCCGCATTTTTTAAGTTTGAGTCGTAATCAGCTTCAGGGTACACGGTCAAAAGCGGCCTTGAAGTCAACAAAACAGCCATTCATTAGCATTCCTGACGCTTCCACTTTGTCTTATAGAGCAGATATTGCAAGCAAGTTAAAGTACCTGATTTTGGCACTGATCCTGTCTGGTTAAGGGTATAAGATTTTTTTTGTAGCCCAAGATGCCAGTACTTGAAGGAGCAATTTGGCGTAGAATTTTGATTCCACATCCAATAGAGTAATCATCCTGTAATTGTACGTATCTGATCTCTTGCTGCCTTTATGAATTGGGTGTATAATGGCAGGTAAACATCACTTACAACGCAAGCATTACAACGCACTACCATTACATCGCAACCATTACAACGCAAACCATTACAACGCATTGCGCTGGGGGCGCTCTAGGATAGGGAATATATTTAATTTACTATCCAACACCTTCCCTACTATCCACGGGGACTGGAGTTGGAATAGTAAATTAAATAATTCACTATCCAGCGCCTAAAAGCACTATGCGTTGTAATGGTATGCGATGTAAAAACCGCGTTGTAACAGCAGGCGTTGTAATAGCCTGCGTTGTAACGTCATAGATCCATAATGGCACCATGCCAATATTCCGGTAATACCTGGTTAGTCCAGTAGTAAGAAAATAAAGGTGCCAGTTGTTTGGCCCAGAATTCTGTGTCCTGTTTATACTCTAGCCTGGGGTACACCATTTGGCCCAGGAGCTCCATCTGAGTGACCCTCATTTATAATTTGTGCTGTTCTTTCCGTTAGAATTTCTAGTGTTGTGGGTGCCCATTGATGCGGTTCTTCATGCTGGAGCAACGATTTGGTATTAGTTGCCGATGGCATCCTTATGTTCGATTCAGTAGGTTCCTTGGGTGTCCCAAGCTGAACACTGAGTTGTAGCACCATGTATTCACCGAGTTTGCTATATTTGTTCCAAAATATATGGCCAAGGAGCATCATACTCGTCAGGAAGTTCTTGAAAGAGGTTTGTATTATAGGTGCCAGATATTAGGCAGGATGTTCTTCTGTGATTACTTTGCAGGTTACACAAAATCTGTATTAGGTGGTTTAACTTGGATTTTTTTTTCTCCCTGACGGTGATGTAGACGTTGATCAAAATAACTTTTCAGTCTGTTTGGAGTTACCTTTTCTTATGCTGGAAATCCAGTCTTCCTCAAATGTCTTTTGAACTATATTAGCATTTAACTTGGCTGAAATGTAGATTTAAAGGCCGCCGCTGGGTCGGCCAGACTTGTGCAGCCTCTGGATCGGAGTTCTATATTCCAAATATCCTTCTAATGGAAGGCTAGCCAGGGACCATGTTTCCTGCAATAGTATAACCTTGTGGTGCTTTAAAAACGTTATCACGTATGGAGATTGAAGTTTCGGGGTAAGGCTGTTGATATTCCTTGAACATACTGAGAGACTGAGTTGAATACCAGTTGAATTGTGGTTTCCCCCATCCAGGGCAGCTGGCAGCCATGCCCAGTCAATCGCCATGGTTTTGGACTCCTCTATTTTAGGGCGGGTAGCCCTTCCGGGGGATCAGCATTTAGCTGAGCTTAGTACTGAAAAAGATTTATCTAGTGAGGCTGGGGATTCTGCAAGAACTGATGGATACTGTGGTTCAGTTTGTGGAACTTTTTTAATGCCCCATTTGTTAAATAGGTTAGACCTTAATAATACCTGCTCCTTAATTGCTACAGTTGAATAAGTAATTAACGTTTGTTTGGTGGGTTGGTTACTTCTAATGGATTGAAATTCAATTGAAATGATATCACTAGATTCAAGATGATGCAATTCAGAGGTAGATTTTAAAAGTTTCAGGATGTTCCCTCTGCTCAAGATTTCGTGTGGTCCTTGAGTGAGGTATTCAGGAATAAATAACAATGGAGTTTTTAGGTTTTTTGTAGCAGGATCCCGGCCGGAGATCATGTGATTACTTATATTCCTTGTCTGTGGGAGGTCGATTCACCTATGAATGTTCAATAGTTGTTGCTTGTGTCCCACTTGTTCACCTCGAGGTCGGTAGTCCACTGTATTGTTTTTTTTTACCCATTTGTGTTATCTGGATTCTTTAGCAGTGTTATCTGAAAATTCTCCTTGCCGCTTTACCTGTATTCATCCTCCTACTGTTCTGTGGCTTCCATGTTTTAGTTCTCTTTGAATGTATTTGCCTTATTTGTTGAGGTTGTCGAAACTTCTAGTCCGGTCTTGAAAGTAATGGTGTTGACATAGTGACCTTTTCCGGCACGTCTAAAATCAAGGGCTGTGAAATCTTTGCTGAAATCTCTCCCCTTGCCCCGGGTAGATCCTTGGGGTCTTTGCAGTGGGAGGATGCCAATAACACTTTGCGAATTGGCTCTATTATTGATTGTGAAGGTGATTTTTGTGACTGTGGGGGATTGCTGTAAAATATTTGCAGAGCTGATTGAGCCAAGTCGAATGTTACCCTTTTCTGTTTGGGGGAGTTCACTGGTCATGTTTTGAGTCACTGTGCTGTATTTATTGCATTTTGTTCATAGGCTCTTTCTTTCCCTTTCGCTCAGATGTTGATTTTGAGTGGATTTATTGATTATTCCCATCTCGGGGCAGACGTCTCTGATTTCTGTACTTTGCGTTGTCTCAGACGTATACAATGGTTCTATTTTAGACAACATGTTATTCTTATTATTTGATTTAGTAATGTGCTAAATACCATACTCCTGGGGTGCCAATTGATTGTCAGGGGGAGGAACTGCAGCTGGATCCTCTGTTGGTCGAATGTTGATTTTTACTGGTGAAACCTTGTGTCCTTTACAAGGTTTGATATGGTTTATGCTTTGATCTTCTGGCTTTCTGGGTGGTTAAATTGGTTGAATGTGAGCATAAGAGATGTGGTTCACCTTGCAGACCTGATGGTATTTCCAGATTTCTGTCAGGACCAAGGTGAGGAACTGGGAAGCAAAGCTATCGATTATTGGCGAGCAGCATCATATTGCTTGGGTCAAGTTGACGTTGGATTTGCTTTCGTAATTAAGGTGTTCAAGCCTTCAAGTTTATTGTTAGTCCCTGCTTTATATACTGCTAGTGTATTTCAATGGTTGACTTGTAGGTCAAGTTTATCTGAATGATAGTTTAATACAGACACTGTAGATTGTAAGGTTTGTAAGAGCTTGGGGCCAGACATTAGTGGGTTCAAATGTTGCTGAGTCGTGACCTTCAGTCGTGTCTTTTGTCTTGTTAAATTCTGTCTTAAAGAAAGATAAATCCAAAAGAGAGCGATCATTAGGCTTTCCTGACTTGGTTTCAGGCGTTTCATAATGGGCCATGGCAAGAGGCGTTGTTGGTGTTAGTGGTTTGATGTTACCTGGGGAGGTTCTCGCCTACTGTGCAGCTTGAGGGGTATAGTTTATCTTGTTTCCAGGAGAACCTATGTTGTTAATATGAAAGTTGGTCTCCTGCTGTGAAGGTGATCTCAGGTTGAATCATCACTTGAAATAGTTATTGGCGATGAGCTGTGTTCCTTATTTGACTGATGGACTTGCTGCGAAGGAAAAAGCATGTCTCCTGACTGAATAACTGATATTAGCCTTTTTTTTCTAGGAGTAGAAAACTCATCCCTTGTAAGGTGGCCATTTGGGGACGTGGTAGTGACCTGGTTAAGGGCTGTTTGTGAATCAAGACCTGCACTTTAATTTGAACTGGGTCTATATTAAGAGGTGATTGAAAGGGCTAGATTGGTGGGGATGGTGTTTAGTTGGAGTTAGTTAAGGCTTGGGCATTGGTTCCACGTTTCTTGAAGAAATCCCTGGGGTCCTCTTTTTTGCGTCATTAATTGTTTTAACTTGCATTTTATGCTGTTGGGTTGAAGGCACTAAGGATGTTGTTGTTTCCGTCTTGGACGTGCACTCTAGGGGACCAGATCCCTGTTCAGAGTACTGCAGGTGGGGGGGTTATGGCGCAGAGAAGTTGGGTTGTACGGTCTCTAATTCCGCAAGTGATTTTATAAGTTTGTTGTTCAACTTCTTGCAAGTTTTTGCTAGTTCTCTCTTAAGCCTTCTGGACCTCATTGTAGTAATACTGTAACTTGGGATGACTACTCCCTCTTTCATTGGCACTTTGTCGTCTTTGTTGGTCAGAAAATGTTGCCATTACTCTGATTTATTGTTGGTTTTAACCCCAGTGGACGGCAGCCAGTCTCCACTCTGTTTCGGGATACTCCCACTGCTTTGACCTCTCCCTTGCCCCCCCCCCCCCAACTGTGCAGAAAAAAGGGGGGTGAGGGGGTTGGGAAGGGGTGCGGTGTGTAAATGCAGTGCCAGGCTGGTGCAAGGTTGTGGTCTCTGTGGTTTTGTGGTTGGGGCCGCTAGGTCGGCGGACTTAGGACTCTGGGCAGCATTGTAAGCAACACCAGCCTGGCTCCTATGGTCAAGTCACCACCCATGCCTTAATGTCCCACAAGAAAGGAGTAATATAAGGCAGGGCATGGGAGGCAATGCAAGGCAGGCGGCAGTAAGGGGAAGTGCAGCGTATAGCGGCATGGAAGGTTTGCAGCGTAACACTGCTTGAGGGCACCTGATGTTTTTGCAGTCCTGACATGTGCTAGGATAACCCAGTCCACATCCCCCTCGCTGCCACTGCCCGCACTCTGCTCACCTCTCACCACCTCTCACCACCGGACCCACTCACACTCACAAGGAGAGGGAATGGTGAGCAGAGTGCAGGGAGCCAAGAGCAGGGGGAGCGGGGAAGCAAGAGGGACTGCTGCCGTCACACCAACCTGTGTGGCTTGACCCTGCTCAACCCCTCAGCTCAACCCCTCTGCTCTTCCAAACGCCGGTACTGATCGCCAGTTCTGCTCCTCTCCATCTGCACAGGTGACTGACTGTGGCTGGCTGTGCAGGAATCCTCCTCCTACTTCACAGGTGAGCACAATCAGCACAAATCAGTAGGATTCCACCAATATTACTCCCTTTAATGTTTTAAAGCTAATTTGTCTGATGAATGGAGTTTTTTTATTGATGATATTGCATGTACCACTGTTTTTGTCCCATGTGGCTTTTACAAAGGGGGAAAACAAATGGCAGTTAGATGAGGATGGGTCAGAAATATGAATCTACCATATTTTGAACTGTAATGCACTTTAATCCTGTATATTTATTAATTGCTATATCTATTTTTGGGGACCGTTTTTACAGTTCATAGTTTTTATGCCAGTAAATGTATTGTATATGCACTTTTATGGTCTATGATGACCAAAATAAAGTTTAGGAATGGAATGGAATGGATTTTCTTTTGAAATATTTGTCCAAAAGGAATTTTAACAAAGACGTCCAAGTCAACATCTAAGAAAAAATGTAGGATCCCTGGGAACTATTGAGGGCTAAGAGTGGTACAGGGTTATCCATATTCAAGTATCTACTAATGGTATCCTGGTTCAACACAGAAAAAGGGGAAATAAGAGGGAACTGGGACATTGAACACCTGTGTCAATCGGTACAGCCAATTAAGAAAGAGATATCAGTGTGGTACAATCATTGATTAGAAGCTGAAGATCTGTAAAACCCATCTCCAGAGACCCCACCACACGTCTCAGGAAAACAATCACTTCTATCACAACTGAAGAATTGAATCAGTAGTGGATAAGCAAAAAAGAACATGACTTTCTGAACTGTGAAGACACTAGAAATCTGTTTTTTTACACGATACCAAAAATTCAGAAAGACAATAATCCTCCCCAGGTAGACCCATTGTATCGGGAATAGGGTCCTTATTGGAACCCCTGTCAAAATAAACTGATTGGTTCCTTCGTCCCCTTGTCACCCAGATTAAGTCATATATTCAGGACATAAAGCATCTCCTTAACGTTCTCCAAGAAGTCATCTATAATCCAGAGACCACGTACTGGTTTGTCTGGATGAGGAAGCTCTTTATACGAGCATTCCACAAGATGAAAGCATCCTGACAATACAAACACTACTAAATCAAGGGACTTGGGACTGGGAAGCCCCAGTACACTGGATTATTACCTTGATGCAGCTTGCACTAAAAGAGAACGTCTTCAGATTTGAGGAACAGCTATACCTTCAAGTCCATGGTACATCTATGGGCAGCACGTTTGCACCCAGTATACCCAGTCTTTTTGTTTGTCAATTGGAGGATGAATAGATCTGGGCCCCCAACCCGAAAACAGACAATATAAAAAAATGGTGGTGCTACATAGACGATATTCTGGTAGTGTGGGAGGGTGACATGACCACTTTGGAGCTATTCCATATATGGTTGAACCAGCGTAATCCACAACTTAAATTCACCATGTCCCATGACCAACACCAGGTTTCCTTCCTTGACGTCACCATAAAGGCAGAGAATGAGGGACTAGTGAGTTCCCTATACACAAAACCAATAGATAAGAATAGTCTGTTGCATCTACCTGTAGGGTAATTTCTGCGCATACGTAGAAATTGTTCCGACCTCAGGGAATACAAAACAGAGGCTGAGGTATTGACAAAGAAATTGGAAGATCGTTTGTACCCAAAAAGAATCATAGAAAAGGCAAAAAAACGATCCCTCAATACACCTAGGGAAGCCCTACTAGAGACACATCAGAGGGAGGAACCTAACACACTCATATGTGTCACAACATTTAATACATCCTCAAATGATATCAAAAAAATTATAAATATAAAATGGCAAATATTAACATCGAACAATTTGAAGTTTGACAAACATATGTTTTCCTTCAAAAGGAACAGGAGTATAGGAGACACACTTGTGCATACCAACCTACAGAAGACAAAGAAAATGAATCAGATGACACTGTGGAATCAACCACAGGTTATGGGACACTATCCATCTGGGTCATGTATGGCCTGCGCCTTCACAGAACACACAAAAAAAACTTGACCTAGGCATGCATCATGCGTGGGAACAAAGATCACACACAAATTGTAATTCAGACAGAGTGATCTATGTGATCAAGTGCCCATTCCAGTTGTTATGCATAGGGATGACTGGGAGGAAGGTCAAAGTACGCATAACCGAACACAGAAGTGCTATCAGAAGATCTTTAACTGCCACCAAGTTAACCGCACACTTTGTAGAAAAAGCACATACAGACAATGACCTATGGTGGTCAGTGATTGAAAAGGTCAAGGGTGAGGGTGATGTCACAATGACCTTGTTAAAACGAGAACAGTGATGTGTGTATAGGTTACAGACCCATATCTCTGGCCTCAACGATGGAATTCCATGGAACCAACTAAACAAAAAGTAACCACGCTGTAAGCGTTCACACACTTTTCAACCCGAATAATTAAAAACAAGATACTAATGGGGGGAGGAGAGGCTTATCATTCTTCTCACATCCCTGATTATCAATCTTCCATGACTGAGGTTACGAACAGGGTATCTCAAGGGTGGTATTAGTACCTATATTGACAGTTACATCCTATAGAGCACTATCCACTGAGACCATAAATCACGTTCAAATAGATCCCTGCAACAATACAAAACTTAAGCTCCATTTGAGCTTCTCCATCTACTTCTACTCACTGGTATTTTCCCATGATTATCACTGCTCACAGCAAGAGATTGGCAAGTTCGTTATCATTCGAGTTAATACTAACGTCAGAGGCATCAAACACAACATGACACACTTTGATAGTACATAGCGGAATTGTGATATCAATGAACTTTAAATAAATAAAATAAAAAACATGAATAAATAGGTAATAAAAATGCTAGAAGCGAGGCACACATGTTGAAAGTAGCGTTTCTGAACCTTGAGTGAGGTTTTTAGACTGATGTCTTTGATTTACATGCATTATAGCTAAATCCACGGATATCCTCGGTCCTTTACATCTATAGAACTATGGTTCTGAATCTAATAAAGCTAGCAGCAAGGTATAAACAGTTTATAAGCTGAATCTCAACCATTAATAAGCAACTCTAAGGTTGTGTCTGCCAAATTCAAAAAGGCACAATAAAGTTTATTTGGTTTGAGAGTTCCGATGGTTTCAGAACTACATTACCCAAGTTGAACCTAGCAGCACAGCGGTGTACGTTGACACGTCCCCTTGGGGGCGTTGCCACGCTGTTCCGGAAGCAGGCCAACAAGCACAGCCGACGGCTTACACAATGTTTAAAAGAAAGGATTGCGAGTTCGGCAACCACTCCAAGCGGCGGGATCCTCTACTTAGTAGGTGATAACACAGGGCAGGACCCTTGATGGTCTAAGTACATACCGAATGACGAACAGAAAACTAAGGTATGTTGAAAGTCGGACTACCAAATACTAATGTGAATGTACCCCACATATGGGCTTAGTTTACTTTCTTCCCTTCCTCCTGGCTAATGTTCCCTATCATATTATCTACATGCCACATTTGTGATCAATCAACAAACACCGAATGTGTCATTTTCTCCTATTGGTGTAAATAAAACTCTATCACCGTCAGGGTTTGACCACATTCACAAGAGGTGCTACGTGAAGTGGATCCTCCCCCAAATCGAGATAAGCTCAAATATGAGATATTTCTCCCTAAGAATGAATGTGTTTTTTAAAGAATCACAAAAGATAGTTAGAGGGTGCGGCCTGTTTTCGTGCCTGTGTATGTATGGATGTATAAACTAAGTATGGGTGGAAAATTCGTTCCGCTCACGAATTTGTGGATTTTACGCGATTTCGCTATCCACAAATCACGCGAAATCACGTCAAAATCCACGAATTCGCGAGCAAGACTAATTTTGCTTAGGAAGAACTTACAGGGTTACAGCAGGTGCCCAAGTTGAAGCTAATTTCTTTGTAACCATTTTCAAAATGGTTACAAAGAAATTAACTTCAACTTGGGCACCTACTGTACGCTGTAAGTGCTTCCTGAGCTGCACCTCCTTGCCCACTTGCAACTATTCTCTGACCCTTCTCTGACCCTCGAAGCAGGGTCAGAGAATAGTTACAAGTAGACAATGAGGCTCCTAGAGGAAGCACTTACAGATATAGATAAAGCAGGTGCCTGAGTTGAAAATCAAATTCAGTAACTCCTTAATCAGACCCAAAAAAATGTGCGTTTTGTCGAGGCTGGGCAGGTGTGTGTTCTCCCCATATTTACCGTCGAAAATTAGCTATGATGCTTGATGGAGCCCTTTGCATCCTTGACTTTCACGAGCTCTATCCAGTGCAGTTCCTGTGACCGCGAGCTTCTTTCTCCCTGGATCTGCTGCTCTGATCGGTGCCTGTCCTTTTATAAACACAAGAGGCATGTGAACTTGCATAGAAGCCCGGCCATTTGCCCCCCCAGACACTAGTGGTGTGCACCGTCTTCCCGCCCATTAGCCACTATGATGGACAGATCACTTGAGGGACCCCGGCAACCTTCGGCGCAATGGTAAAGTTAATCAGCCCACCAAAAATGTGCGTTTTGTCCAGGATGGGCAGGTATGTGTGTTCTCCCCATATCTACTGTTGAAAATTAGCTATGATGCTTGATGAAGGCCTTTGCATCCTTGACTTTCACGAGCTCTATCCCTGTGCAGTTCCTGTGACCACAAGCTTCTTTCTCCCCGGATCTGCTGCTCTGATCTGTGCCTGTCCTTTTATACACACAAGTGGCATGTGAACTCACATAGAAGCCCCCCCGTATACCCCCCCCACACACACTAATGGTGGTGCAAAATCGCAAAACAATCCACGATTTTGTGGGTAAATCCGCAAATTTGCCGTTTTTTTGCGATTTCGCACGGATTAACGAACCGTTGAATCGCAAAATTCGCCCATACTTAGTATAAACAAAGACAGTTTTTTCTAAACAATATTCACTCACTAGTAAATACTGTAGGAGAGTAGGGTCTGCTATCCTATGGTCACCCCAAATTTTTGCTTTTTGCTTCACTGGTTTATGACTTAATGTGGCTGTGGGCCTGCTAATCAGACCCACAGCCTGCTGTTCTCTCTCTAAATTAATGCCAATGCACTCTAGATGAATTACAAATTGGAACTGGTTCACCTTATAGGCCCCTGTAACAGTGTACTCCAGGTACCCCGGGCATAGGTGTATCCAAGGCCTACCAGGGGCTGCAGCATGTATTGTGCCACCCCTGGCCTGGACTCCATATTTGACTTAACTGGCTGATCACTCAGCTGGGGTAAGTTGGTGTAATCACCTCTTACTTAGGTATAGTATCTCTATATCTAACCCTAACTGGACACATGTTAACCTATAAGCCACTCCTATGGAAGGCCTCCGCAATCCTGGAGGCAGAGTGCTTGGTTTCATAAGAGATGACGCTCTGGCATGAGCTGAGCCCATCTGCAACTGTCGGGAACAACTCCCTTAGCTGTTCCGGGATATTGCCATACCATATACTCTTAAGTGCATTATAATCCTTGCAGTTATATGCTAACTTTGGTTTGGCTTTATCAAAACATGTCGAGTAAGGTGTCATACGATTTGGAATACTATCCCCTTGACAGTCCTGTCGACGGGGATAGCATTCCACCCTACTAGAGGGACCGGACATGTACATAACCTAAACCCCGGTTAAAGTTAACCCGAGCCTCAGCATCAGAAAATGGATGCTGCCACCACAGACACAAGTCTGACCTCCTGCTGCTCGGAGTCCTTCCTGGGAGGGAGGCTTGGACAAAGGGTTTCCTGCCTTGGGAGGTGCGAGCACCACCCCAGACAGGATTTTGTGTATTGGTAGGACAGGGCTGAATAGATTGAGACATGCCTGGGGCACACAAGGTGTCCCTGTGCATAAGCCAGTCCAAACCGGTGCTGGGGCTTTCCAGCCCCAGTCCTGGCACGGAGCTGGAAAAAGGAAAGGGGGTGTAACCGCCCCCCCTTCCTGGTCCCACCCAGAGGAGGGACCTAGCAGGTGATCCACCACTCAGATTGGGAATAGGAGTGGGAGCAGTGCCATAGCACCTCCGATCATCCTGAAATCGACTTGAAACTAAGAAGACGCCTGGACTTCGACATTCTGCTGCACAGAAGACTGAAGAGCATCTCCCTTGTGGCCAAGAGGGGGCCAGCCTGTGAACACAGGCACCATCCAGCAACTCTACGTCTGCTTTGCCGCCGCCTCCTGCCAGAGCCCAAGCCCAGAGCCTGACGAGACCCAGACTCCCAGACATCACAGAGCCCGATCCACAGGCCTTGAAAAGACGAGACCCATGGAGGCACCAAAAGACGTGGGACCGGACAACTTAAAAGACCGCAGAGAAGCTGACTGCGCAGCACCCGAGGCACCTTCGACGCTGTGCTTTGGGATTTGAGAAGCCCCAACACCGAGCAGCATTTGCACCGAAGATCAGCCCCCCCAGCATCTCCACGATCTGCGTGGGGCCCTTTTGCACCTTGCCACTCGACACGCCATCCCGGCCATTTGCCAAGTGGCTAACGGCCATCTTGGTGATGAAACCTACAATCAACACTGCAGGTCTGGTTGCTCCAGACTTGCCATCGCTCCCCTGAAAAGGAGCACCCGCCCTGACCTTGCTGGTCTGAGTGATAAGCTTTCTTCACTTCCTGCGTGGCTTGCATTTGCCAAGGCCTGTTTGCTCCAATCAAGTTGTCGACACCGCCATCAGCTAGAGCCTTTGTGGGACAGCTCGTGATCAACTTCTGGACGTCCTCGACCTCTTTGTGTCCACGTGGCTGCGGAGACAAGCTACACCTCTTCACCTGTTTGCACCCGACATCGCCTAGTTCCATCATGGTTCCCCGGTAGTCACTGGCTAGTGACTTTGAACATTGTCCCCTCTGCTTTCAGGTCTTCACCACTTCAGATCCACCCTTGGATCCACTGGAACTCTCCAAGACGACTCGCCTGCAGCATCTTCATCTTCAGACACCATCGACCTGTGTGACGACCATCAACGGCGGCCGCTCCTCACACAGCTCCCTGCCCTACAGGACGCCTGGTTCCTTAGCAGTTCTACGCTACACTGCTATCTGCCACCTGGTATCGTAGCGCTTCAACGCTAGACTGCTCTCTGCTTGCCCAGATTATAACATCGCTAGATTGCCTGCCTTGCTGAGCATAACTATACCGCAGCGCTAGTTTTCCAAAGTGCGCTTTTATCATTGTTTGTATTGCGCTGTGCTGCCTGTAGTTACCATTGTGCTCAACTGTACCGCTGCCACTTCCATAGACATCGCATTGTTGATACCCCAATTCCGGTTTCGTTTCACGGCTTGCGGCCATTTTGGTGTTGTTATTGTGCCTCCCTGCCCTGATCTCCGCCCCGCTCCCACCTCCCAGCTGACCCTCCCTCCCACTGATACTGTCGGCCGCTCTGCCGCTCGTTGCGCTGTGACCGCCCTGACTCCATCAACAGCGGCCACTCCTCACACAGCTCCCTGCCCTACAGGACGCCTGGTTCCTTAGCGCTTCTACGCTACACTGATATCTGCCACCTGGTATCGTAGCGCTTCTACGCTAGACTGCTCTCTGCTTGCCCAGTTTATAACATCGCTAGATTGCCTGCCTTGCTGAGCATAACTATACCGCAGCGCTAGTTTTCCAAAGTGCGCTTTTATCATTGTTTGTATTGCGCTGTGCTGCCTGTAGTTACCATTGTGCTCGACTGTACCGCTGCCACTTCCATAGACATCGCATTGTTGATACCCCAAATCCGGTTTCGTTTCACGGCTTGCGGCCATTTTGGTGTTGTTATTGTGCCTCCCTGCCCGGATCTCCACCCCGCTCCAACCTTCCAGCTGACCCTCCCTCGCCCCTCCCCTTCCACCATCCACATATTTCAGATGCTTTTGCACGCAGCGTTCACGCGCAGCGGTCGCGCCCCATGCGCGCCGAAGGTGCACCAAAGGTAAGCCCGTCTACGCCCGTCCGCGCCTGGACCGCGCCCAGTGCCAGACCCCCTGGCCCCCGCAAAACCCTCTCCTCCCGCTTATCGTATGATGCCGCTTCCCTCCTTGCCCTCAACCCCGGACGCACTGCACAATGCTGCACAGCTACCCACGGACCATTCGCCTGCCACTACTGCAAGTACACCTGCATCAGAACCCACACCAAAGTCACTCCCTCTAAACACAGATCCAACCCAAACCATCTGAAGTGCATCCTGCTGAACACCTGCTCGGTGCACAGACACGCCACTGAACTCTGGGATCTACTCGACACTACATCGCCAGACGTCGCCTTCCTTACTGAAACATGGATGAATGCCTCATCAGCACCCGACATCGCCATAGACATCACGGACAATTACAAGATCATCCGAAAAGACCGCACCCTCCAAACAGGAGGAGGCATCGCTATCGTACATAAGAACACCATCCGAATCACAACCAGCTCCGACGACAACCTCGCGACCGCCGAACACCTTCACTTCCAGATCCACACCGACCCCAGGACCACACTTAGAGGCACCCTCATCTACAGACCACCAGGATTCCGCACACAATTCAACGAAGACATCACTGACTTCATCAGCCCACATGCCCTCACATCCGACAACTACATTCTACTTGGAGACCTCAACTTCCACCTAGAAAAGAACAATGACAGCAACACCACCACCCTTCTGGACAACCGGGCCAATCTCGGACTCAAACAACTTGTTGACTTCCCCACCCACTTAGCCGGACATACGCTCGAACCTATCTTCACCTCCTGCAAACTTATCTCCTTCGATCACACTTCAGCTCTCCATTGGACGGACCACAGCTACGTCCACTTCAGCTACAAAAAGACCACAACTCACAAGCCCCACAACCTATTCCTCGAAGAAACTGGAACAAAATCACCACCGACCAACTCACCACATCTCTCAACCAAAACCCTCCTGCCATTTCATCAGACCCAAACCAAGCCGCCTCCAAACTCACACAAAGGATCACCCACAGCGCTGACGAATTAGCACCCTTGAAATACCACCAGGTCAAACAAAGAATCAAAATGGCCCCCTGGTTCAATGATGACCTTAAGAAATCCAAGCAGTTATGTCGCATCCTCGAGAAAATCTGGAGAAAAAATCCACCCACTGACAACATGACCACCTTTAAGAACGCCACCCGCAAACACCACCAATTGATCCGATCCACCAAGAAATCAGCATTCAAGGATCGACTCGACAACAACGCCCACACCAGCAAAGAACTATTCAACATCGTCAAAGAATTTACCAACCCCACCGCCGGCACCAACGACATTACCCCTTCCCAAGACCTCTGCAACTCTTTATCCTCTTTCTTCCACAACAAAATCGCCAACATACATAACAGCTTTAAAAACCAGTCCGAAGAACAGTCCACTCCACCCACATCCGAACCAAAACAGCACTCTTACAACCTTTGCGCCTGGAACCCAATCACTACTGAAGACACCATCCGCCTGATGAACTCCATCCACTCAGGTTCTCCAACCGACCCACGTCCCCACCACATCTTCAACAAAGCAGACTCCATCATCGCACCCTATCTCCGCGATGTAATCAACTGCTCCTTCAACTCCGCTATCTTCCCGGAAAGCTGGAAACATGCCAAACTCAGCGCCCTCTTGAAGAAACCCACAGCAGACCCCTCTGAACTTAAGAACTACCGCCCCATCTCACTCCTCCCATTCCCCTCCAAAGTCATTGAGAAAGCCGTCAACAATCAGCTCGCCGCCTTCCTCGAATCCAACAACTCACTCGACCCCTCACAGTCCGGCTTCCGAGCCAAACACAGCACCGAAACCGCCCTCATCGCCGCTACAGACGACATCCGAACGCTACTGGACCACGGAGAAACAGTTGCCCTCATCCTACTTGACCTCTCCGCCGCCTTCGATACAGTCTGTCATAGCACCCTCATACAACGCCTCAGCAACATCGGAATACAAGGAAAAGCTTTGGACTGGATTGTCTCCTTCCTCGCCGGAAGAACCCAGAGAGTCCGCCTCCCCCCATTCAAATCAGAGGCCACCGAAGTCATCTGCGGCGTACCACAAGGATCATCACTCAGTCCCACTCTCTTCAACGTTTACATGAGTTCCCTCGCATCCATCGCGCGACAACACAACCTCAACATCATCTCCTACGCAGACGACACCCAGTTGATCCTCTCCCTCACCAAAGACCCAAACACCGCCAAAACCAATCTACAAAAAGGAATGAAAGAAGTAGCCGAATGGATGAAGACCAGCCGTTTAAAACTAAACTCTGACAAAACAGAAGTCCTCATCTTAGGGTCATCCCCCTCTGCATGGGACGACTCATGGTGGCCACCGGCCCTGGGGACAGCACCCATACCTACAGATCACATACGTAACCTGGGCTTCATCCTAGACTCCTCCCTCTCGATGATCAGACAAGTCAATGCTGTCTCATCATCTTGCTTCAACATCCTACGTATGCTCAAAAAAATCTTCCGTTGGATCCCCACCGAATCAAGAAAGACAGTCACCCACGCACTGGTCACCAGCCGACTGGATTATGGAAATATCCTTTACGCCGGAACCACAACCAAAATACAGAAAAAAATCCAACGCATCAAAACACCTCAGCCAGACTCATACTGGACATCCCCCGTCAAGCTCACATTTCCGGTCACCTGAAGGAACTCCACTGGCTCCCCGTGAACAAGAGAATTACGTTCCGTCTCCTCACCCATGCACACAAGGCCCTCTACGACCTAGGACCCGAATGCCTCAACATCCGACTGTCCTTCTACAAACCCACCCGCCAACTACGATCATCCAATCAAGCCCTCGCCGCAATTCCGCGCATCCACAGATCCAACATGGGAGGTAGATCCTTCTCCTTCTTAGCAGCCAAAACCTGGAATTCTCTCCCCACTCACCTCCGCCTTACACAGAACCACCCCTCCTTCGGAAAGCAGCTTAAAACCTGGCTTTTCGATAAATAATGCCCCCACCATCCCTCAAGCGCCTTGAGACCCTCCGGGTGAGTAGTGCGCTATACAAATTCCTGAACTTGAACTTGAAGAAACCCGACACTACATTGCACCTGTGCACCCGCTTCCTGTGGGTGAGGTAACTCAGCAACGCCGGTGTTCCTACACTGGTACACACCTCATGTCAGTTGGAAGGTTCCTCAAACAGTAACTTTATAACTTTTACGCACCATTGACATTGCATTGCTGCATGCATGTGCTTTAACCCCTTCGATGCGGGTGACAAAGCCAGCTTGTCATGGGCGTTACCTGCGCTGCGTGCATGACGAGCTGGCTTTGTCACGTAACCCGCGATTTTCAAATTTCAGCGCACAGCGGGAAAACCCGCTAGCGGGCATGCGGTTAAGCGCTGCACACGAGTCCCGCAGGCCTTTCCCCACTTCTTCACTGTTAGTCCCGAACAGCTCCAGCGATTCCCCAGGCCCTAGGCCTACTTCCTTTCAGCTAGGTGGTTCTTATACCACTATTTTAGTTTATGGATTAGGTGGCCCCTAGGGCTCATCCATATTGTGCAGCTTTTGTGTATTTAAACTGTGTTTTGTTTTAACGCATTTGCTTCTATGCTCATAAAGAGTATAGGGGATATTTGTAGTAAATAAATATATATATATATATTTTCAATATATATCTGTGTGGTGTCCTTTCATTTGGTATTCAAGGGGATTGTGTATGGTAAAACAGCTTGCTTCACATGCCTTTACAGAGTTTAGCCTAGGACTGCTTTGTCCACGCTACTAGGATAGCTGGTCTATAAGGTTGACTTACAACCAATCATCATAAGGGTTGCTTGGCATGGTACAAGGTGATCACTAGAACTAGTGAACATCATATACCAGGCCAACTTCTCACAAATACATGGCTATAGTTTGCAGCAGGGTCTGCCATCATTTGATTACACCTACTGCAAAAGATGTGGTCTGTGACTGCGTGGACATGGTAACTTTCATCGGACACGCCAGCATCTGGGTATCACTAACACCAGAGACATTGAAACACGGTGGTATGAGCATAAATACAGGGAAAGAAATACAATTATGATCCCATCCAAATACCAATTTGTGTTTGTTCTGTTTGTTTTCTATGTTCCCCTTACAGATGGAGGGATTGATTGCGACAAAGGTCACGTTTAAATAAGGAGCAGCTATCTGCCCTTATCGCAGTACAGTATAGGGAAATTCTCTTAATTGTTTTATTTCCAGGGGGTCACACCCTGAAGAAAGTCCGAGCACACTTCATGGGGCAGCAATAGGCAGAAAATGTTGGCAATAGGTTCCTAGGATCATAATATCCCGAGAGACCCTATAAATAATTTTAACATAATTGCCAGACCCAAGAATAAAGGGATACTGGGGTCTGACATTGGTTTTTAATCTTTATCTTCCTGGTCAAAAACTATCTCACTAAGTGCGCCCTGAAATATGGTCGAGCCCACCCTGACTTCCAGACGTTAGCATGTCCCGATGATGAAGCATGACACCACTAGGTTGTGTGAGGGAATAAACTAACAAAAGGAATTGCTTCCTTCCCCACGCAGCAGTGGTGTTAACACTTCATATAGGGCATACCACCTGCCTAAAAAATATACAGGCTGTTCTAGTTAGCCAATTAATTCTCCTGTGGCAAACTAGGCAGTATAGGGAGTACCTTCTGTGACATAGATCTGTAAAACCTGCCATTGTCTTTGGTCTGGAACCATACTCCATTGGAACCTTCTATAGACAACCTGTTTGAGTCCTCTTTAAAAAATGTTATATAAATACATAAAATTTGCAAGCCTAAAAAAGAACCATTTCTTTGTAATCAATAGATTGTATTATTAAACCCCAGCCAAAATAGCCAAGTTCACCCCATCCCCAACACCCAAATGCCCAAGGTGTACGATGCCAATCGCTAACGACTTGAACTGGAAATTTTTTGGAAGGGAATCGGTGATACTCTTCAAGATATTTTGCAAAGCCAACATCGCTGTTTATCTGTCACTTGTATTCTTCAGGGGGAATCTTACTATATTTGGTACTACTTGGGCGGAGAAAGGTGTGTAAAGAGGGAAAAGATACCCTCCCCCCAAAGTGTGAGGACTGGCTTAAAGCCTCTCTTGCCATGGCCCGCTTGAACCACGATGAAGAGGAGGTCAGTCTTTCAAAGATCTGGCTACCCTTCATATTACTAATGCAACAGAGGAAAATCTGACATACCTAGGGACTGATTACATGTGCAGAGGTGAATTCCGATTTCTGTATAAGCACGTTTCCACAGAGATTAGAATTATGAGTGGTGTGATAATTAGCACACCTTTACAGACTCCCTGGATATCCAGTAGGTCACACCTGCAGAAATGTAGCCAGGTTATAGGCCCATGTAAAAAAAGGAGAAATTTGTATGTTAATTATCAATATTATGTTTTGCCTCATTTGCACATTAAAAAGACTGATTAGGAGGCATGTAACTCATGTGGTAAACACCTCCCTCTAGGGTATTAGTATTTACCATGTGTGGAAAATACCACATAATGATAATGAGGACCTTAGAATTGTCCATCACATTAACTGAATCAGTGATTGGAAGTGATTATTAGCTGAGAAAATACAAGTTGTAACTGTAAGCTTCTCCTGTGCCTCCTAGGAAATGCAAGCAATGCAAAGGTAGCACTGGTATATGATGTGAAACTGCTTTCATATGGTGCATTCACTGTGCAATGCCTTTACCACACATCTTTTGTCACACAATGCCTTTGTTATGCATTTCTTTTAACAGACACGTCTTTATCACACATATGAATTTAAGTATATATCTGTTAAGAGGTGGGTAAGGGTATCAGGTTGTAAAGGTAATCTCAGGCTTTAGTGGTGGGTTAGTATATAGGGTGCTAAAGGTGTTTTTATGGTTTAGGGGTGTTCGTAGTAATATAGTGTGGTAATAGTTTACAGGTTAGGTGTGGGTAAGTTATTGGGTGGTAAGGGTGTTTTCTTAGGGTTAAGGGATGAGTAAGGGTATTGGATGATAAGGATATTGTTACGATTTAGGAGTCGGCAAGGGTATTGAGTTATAGGGTTGTGGTTTAGGTGCGGGTAAGATTATTGAGTGGTAAAGGTATTTACATGGTTTAAGGGTGAAGGGTGTTTTTAGGTTTTAAGGGTAGGTAACAATATTGGGTGGCAAGGGTGCTTTTAGGGCTTAGTGGTGAGTAAGGGTATTGGGTGGTAAAGTATATTTTCAGGGTTTAGGGGTTGGTAAGGTTATTGGTTTGTAAGGGTGTTTTTCGGATTTAAGGATGGTGACTTTATGGTTGATAAGGGAATATATGTATATATTTATATATATATATATATATATATATATATATATATATATATATATATATATATATATATATATATATATTGAGTTCCACAAGTTGCCACTTTAGAAAGCACTCCCCACAAGGTTTTCAAATGCACTGGGACAGTCTTCGTGCAGCACAAGTAATTTAATCAACACACGCCTTGCCTGACGCGTTTCAGAGTAAACACTCTTTCCTCAGAGGCAGCATGTAAAACAAAGTTCGTTCCATGAAAAACTCCAACTAACAAGTTCCCTCCAATAAATCTCCTGCCCAGCTGGGCCTGAAGCAAAGAATCACGGGAGTTGGAGTCATATTTGAATCCCAAGTGGGTCCGGACACAGAACTTGTAAAATATAAAGTACATATTTTCCTTTTGTTAGCATTGCTTGCACAAACATCAAAAGATTGTCCCAAACTCAAAGCGCCACTTGTAGTTCCAAGGCGTCACTCAGGCAGAATGTCACTGGATTTGCATATTATAACTGCAAAGGTGCTTTCCCCAACCTGGCAGGCCGTAATACATTGAGTTCCACAAGTTGCCACTTTAGAAAGCACTCCCCACAAGGTTTTCAAATGCACTGGGACAGTCTTCGTGCAGCACAAGTAATTTAATCAACACACACCTTGCCTGACGCATTTCAGAGTAAACACTCTTTCCTCAGAGGCAGCATGTAAAACAAAGTTCGTTCCATGAAGAACTCCAACTAACAAGTTCCCTCCAATAAATCTCCTGCCCAGCTGGGCCTGAAGCAAATAATCACGGGATTTGGAGTCATATTTAAATCCCAAGTGGGTCCGGACACAGAACCTGTAAAATATAAAGTACATATTTTCCTTTTGTTAGCATTGCTTGCACAAACATCAAAAGATTGTCCCAAACTCAAAGCGCCACTTGTAGTTCCAAGGCGTCACTCACGCAGAATGTCACTGGATTTGCATATTATAACTGCAAAGGTGCTTTCCCCGACCTGGCAGGCCGTAATACATTGAGTTCCACAAGTTGCCACTTTAGAAAGCACTCCCCACAAGGTTTTCAAATGCACTGGGACAGTCTTCGTGCAGCACAAGTAATTTAATCAACACACGCCTTGCCTGACGCGTTTCAGAGTAAACACTCTTTCCTCAGAGGCAGCATGTAAAACAAAGTTCGTTCCATGAAAAACTCCAACTAACAAGTTCCCTCCAATAAATCTCCTGCCCAGCTGGGCCTGAAGCAAAGAATCACGGGAGTTGGAGTCATATTTGAATCCCAAGTGGGTCCGGACACAGAACCTGTAAAATATAAAGTACATATTTTCCTTTTGTTAGCATTGCTTGCACAAACATCAAAAGATTGTCCCAAACTCAAAGCTCCACTTGTAGTTCCAAGGCGTCACTCACACAGAATGTCACTGGATTTGCATATTATAACTGCAAAGGTGCTTTCCCCGACCTGGCAGGCCGTAATACATTGAGTTCCACAAGTTGCCACTTTAGAAAGCACTCCCCACAAGGTTTTCAAATGCACTGGGACAGTCTTCGTGCAGCACAAGTAATTTAATCAACACACGCCTTGCCTGACGCGTTTCAGAGTAAACACTCTTTCCTCAGAGGCAGCATGTAAAACAAAGTTCGTTCCATGAAAAACTCCAACTAACAAGTTCCCTCCAATAAATCTCCTGCCCAGCTGGGCCTGAAGCAAAGAATCACGGGAGTTGGAGTCATATTTGAATCCCAAGTGGGTCCGGACACAGAACCTGTAAAATATAAAGTACATATTTTCCTTTTGTTAGCATTGCTTGCACAAACATCAAAAGATTGTCCCAAACTCAAAGCGCCACTTGTAGTTCCAAGGCGTCACTGGCAACTTGTGGAACTCAATGTATTACGGCCTGCCAGGTCGGGGAAAGCACCTTTGCAGTTATAATATGCAAATCCAGTGACATTCTGCGTGAGTGACGCCTTGGAACTACAAGTGGCGCTTTGAGTTTGGGACAATCTTTTGATGTTTGTGCAAGCAATGCTAACAAAAGGAAAATATGTACTTTATATTTTACAGGTTCTGTGTCCGGACCCACTTGGGATTCAAATATGACTCCAACTCCCGTGATTCTTTGCTTCAGGCCCAGCTGGGCAGGAGATTTATTGGAGGGAACTTGTTAGTTGGAGTTTTTCATGGAACGAACTTTGTTTTACATGCTGCCTCTGAGGAAAGAGTGTCTACTCTGAAACGCGTCAGGCAAGGCGTGTGTTGATTAAATTACTTGTGCTGCACGAAGACTGTCCCAGTGCATTTGAAAACCTTGTGGGGAGTGCTTTCTAAAGTGGCAACTTGTGGAACTCAATATATATATATATATATATATATATATATATATATATATATATATATAAGAGCACAGGTTCCCTCTCTCTAGATCTGCGTACGCGGTCAGAGCCTCCACGCCATCCACAGAAGGAAAATACGGACCACCAATTCAGCAAGTAGTTCTTGTTTATTTAAATTCACAAAGCCAGTTCAGCAACGCGTTTCGAGCACGAGTGCCCTTGTTCACGCTGCAGTGAAAAAATAAAGCAATCACAAGCCTTTTTTAAATGCAATACAAAATGTATGTTACCACCCCCTGGTGGTAACCTCCTGTGTCACGTGGGTGATGACAGTGAGAACAGACTATTGCTGCAACGGAGATATGTAAACAGCACATTATTATACAACAGTCACAGGTATATATATATATATATATATATATATATATATATATATATATTACCTACTGGCGGTCGCCAGTAGGTATATATAGTTAGGATTTTTGAAAATTCTATGTCGAATAACTTTGGCGTTTGTGGCGGAATTGGCTGAAATTTTCAGGAAAATGGCACATTTTGTTTCTGAGCAGCCCCTGACAATTTGGGGGGGTTTTGTCAAAGGGGGGGCGAGACAAAAGGGGGGTCCCAAAACACGTTTTTAACATTGAGTTTTCCATAGGGCGGTTGGACTCACTTTTAGCTCAAACGGCTGAATGGATTTACACGAAACTTGGCAAAATTGTAGATATGGTTTGCCCGACGTGCCTTTGCTATGTCTCAATATATGTGCTCCAGAGGATTTTGAGAAATTAACGTTTTAAAAAACAGATATATCTGTGACAGCGCTCCGGTTAGCGCTCCGGTACGCGTACCTGACGCGTAACGCAACTTCGCGAAGCTGATTGGCTCTCCGGTATCTGTCAACATTCTAAACAGTCCGGACCGGCCGCCATCTTGTCTCTCGGTAGGATCGAGAGACAAGAGGAGGAGAAAAACGAAGGGGGAATTTAATGAAAGGGGGCAAGGTAGACCCCTCTTGACCACCTAGGAATGATGTTGGGGTTATTAAGGGGTCCCGTGGGGCAAATAAAAAAAAATTGATTTTTCGCGGTAGAAGCGCTTCCCAGTACGCGAACCGGGTCGCTCACCGGTAGCTCAACGGGAGTTCGCCATTTTGTGTTTCGTTTTAATTAAATCACAAGATGGAGGAAAAACAATGTGGGAAATGGGTATAAGGGGGCACGGGAGACGTATCCTGACCCCCTAGGTTTTCTGAGGGTGGCTGAGGAGGCTCATATATGTTGGAATAAAAAAAAGAATTTGAATTTTTCACGCGGTTAGCTGCCGGTACGCGAACCGGGTAGCGAACCGGGAAGCGAACATAAGTGAAAATTAGTGAAAAAAGGTACATTCGAAATTTGGAAAGACTAATTATAGTTAAGGTAGCTCTGAAAAGAGCTTTTGTGTTCTGTGTAAGTTCTAGGTACTTATAAGTAGGTACCAATACACAGTCTTAAATTTTGTATGAAAACTCTGTTGCCCTCATCTGAGAAGTGCACACCATCTCCTCTGTAGATATCTTGCATGTAGTAACACAAGTTATTGTTGTAGATGGCGCCCATTCCATGGTCTCTCATATAAGCTGAAATAGACTTATTTACATGCTTCCTCACTTTCTCAATTTGTGGACAAAATTGATTGGACCACCTCCATTTCTGTCTTTGGCATATATTGGAATATACCAAGGCAGTTTGAGGGAAAAGTGCCATTAATTGCTCAAAGGTGTCCTTTAAGAGCATTTCCAGACCTACCCAAGTCAAAGTGCCCAAATCATTTCCTTCACAGTGCACTATTATGAGGTCAGGGTTTGGCAAATGCAAAAAGGTTTTCACCAATGGTATCAATTGGTGACATCTCAATCCTCTTTGCCCAATCCATTTCATATCCACATTTTGAAAATTGAGGTTGTGCAAATTTCTGTTAACAGCATACCTGTGAGCCCAGTGGATATAGCTATGTCCAAGAATCCAGACAGAAAACATGGCGAGAGGAGGTTCTGCTGCAGTCAGATGAAGTGTGGGAATGAAATGGCAGTTGAAACAGTAGGAGTTTGTAAAGAAAAAAAACTGTGGAGTTTCAGTGCTAATGGTTCATTAGCAATGATTGGTGGATTTCCATTGCTGAAAACAGAAAGTTAGGGTGCATGGATGTGTTCTTTGAAAGATGTAATTTGAATGGTTAAGAAAAAAAGATTTTATGAAAGATTGCAGTGGATTAGCAGTTGTACCGAGAGTTCAGAGTTCATTTGAAACATTGTTGTGTGAACTTGTAAACATGAGAGGTCTGGCAGGAGGTAGTTGCTATGGAAAAAGGGCAGAAAGGGCAGAGGGGGGAAGGGTGTTGATTTGAAAAAAGTGAGGGAAGAGTTTTGATTGGCTGACATGAGAGATATGTGTGATGAATATGAGCATTTCTGTGCCTTTCTTGGTTGCAGCCTCTGGAGTGCATACCTTTTGTTCTGCTGAAGAAAAATTGGTGTGTTTCTGAGACTGTTTTGAAATTCAAAAAGCATTTGCTAAGGTGAGATATGGTTTCTTTATTTTAGATAGAGACTAGTATGCTTTTTGGAGAAAATAAGAAAGCCAGCTGTGCATTTAAAATGATGTTTTGAGTCAAGTGTTTGCATTATGTTTTCCAAGAAGATTTTGCATTCTTGTACAAATTGTAATTGCAGATAATGTTAAGTATTAGTACTGACAAGGTGTGGTTGTACATAGGAGCTGTGCTGTGTTTTCAAATTATGATCAGAAAATCGTTTTTAAGGAAAAGGAATGCTTTTTAAATTTATAAGAATGTATTTACTTGCGAGGTGACTCTTGCAATGCATGTTTTTTATGGAATAGATGCATGATGGATCTGTGCTGTTTATGCCCCATGGTGCTCCAGAGTGTCAATGTCAAAAGCGATGCATAAGTGGTGCAAGGGCCTTCTAAATACGCCTCCATGTGTGCTTGGCAATTTTAAGTCACTTGCTCCTGGTGCAAGGGCCTTGTAAATACGCCCCATGTGTGCTTGGCCATTTTAAGTGACTACCCCCTGGTGCAAGGGCCTTGTAAATACGCCCCCATGTGTGCTTGGCCATTTCAATCACTTCCTCCTGGTGCAAGGGCCTTGTAAATACGCCCCCATGTGTGCTTGGCAATTTTAAGTCACTTCCCCCTGGTGCAAGGGCCTCTGAGACTGTTTTTAAATTCAAAAAGCATTTGGTAAGGTGAGATATGGTTCCTTTATATTAGAAAGAGACTAGTATGCTTTTTGGAGAAAATAAGGAAGCCAGTTGTGGATTTAAAATGATGTTTTGTGTGAAGTGTTTGCATTATGTTTTCCAAAAAGCTATTGCATTCTTTTACAAATTGTAATTGTAGATAATGTGAAGTATTAGTACTGACAAGGTGTGCTTCTACATAGGAGCTGTGCTGTGTTTTCAAATTATGATCAGAAAATCGTTTTTAAGGAAAAGGAATGCTTTTTAAATTTATAAGAATTTATTTACTTGCGATGTGAGTCCTGCTTTGCGTCGCTTTTGTTGAATAGATGCATGATGCATCTGTACTGTTTTTGCCCCATGGTGCTCCACATTGTAAATGTTAAAAACGATGCATAAGTGGTGTATGGGCCTTGTAAATACTCTCCTATGTGTGTGCATGGCCATTTTAAGTCACTTACCCCTGGTGCAAGGGCCTTCTAAATATGCCCTCATGTGTGCTTGGCATTTTTAAATCACTTATCCCTGGTGCAAGTTCCTTGTAAAAACGCCGTCATGTGTGCTTGCACATTTCAATCACTTCCCCGTGGTGCAAGGGCCTTGTAAATACGCCCCAATGTGTGCTTGGCCATTTCAAGTCACTTCCCCCTGGTGCAAGGGCCTTGTAAATACGCCCTCATGTGTACTTGGCCATTTTAAGTGACTTCCTCCTGGTGCAAGGGCCTTGTAAATACGCCCCATGTGTGGTTGGCAATTTTATGTGACTTCCCCTTGGTGCTGTCTTTTCAAATTATGAAAATCGTTTTTAAGGAAAAAGAATGCTTTTTAAATTTATAGGAATTTATTTACTTGCGATGTGACTCTTGCAATGCGTGTTTTTTTATGGAATAGATGCATGATGCATCTGCGCTGTTTATGCCCCATGGTGCTCCACAGTGTCAATGTCAAAAGCGATGCATAAGTGGTGCAAGGGCCTTCTAAATACGCCTCCATGTGTGCTTGGCCATTTCAAGTCACTTTCCCCTGGTGCAAGGGCCTTGTAAATACGTCCTCATGTGTGCTTGGCAATTTTCAAGTCACTTCCCTCTGGTGCAAGGGCCTTGTAAATACGTCCTCATGTGTGCTTGGCAATTTTAAGTCACTTCCCCCTGGTGCAAGGGCCTTGTAAATACGCCCCCATGTGTGCTTGGCCATTTCAAGTCACTTCCCCCTCGTGCAAGGGCCTTGTAAATACGTCCTCATGTGTGCTTGGCAATTTTAAGTCACTTCCCCCTTGTGCAAGGGCCTTGTAATTATGTCCCCATGTGTGCTTGGCCATTCTAAGTCACTTCCCCCTGGTGTAAGGGCCTTGTAAATACGCCCCCATGTGTGCTTGGCAATTTCATATGACTTCCCCCTGGTGCAAGGGCGTTGTAAATACGCCCCCATGTGTGCTTGGCTATTTGAAGTCACTTCCCCCTGGTGCAAGGTCCTTGTAAATACGCCCTCATGTGTGCTTGGTAATTTTTAGTCACTTCCCCCTAATGCAAGGGTCTAGTAAATAGGCCTTCATGTGTGCTTGGCAATTTTAAGTCAATAACAATAACATGAACAATGTCTGTTCTGGAACAATCTCTAAATAGAAATAGAGTCTCGAAATTAGTTGAGATTAACATATAACAGAGCACAGGTCATATGTTGAAGCATTCCATTCCATTGCTATTTTCTACCATCAAGTATGTTGCAAAATCCTTCCATTCAATTGTTTGCTTACTGTTATTGATTTACTGTTTGGTAATATTATTTAATAACATTTTTTTTCAATAAATTTTCCACAGATTCAACTCAAAATATTCTTAAAAATTCAAACATGCCCTCAAGGCAAAGAAAAAAAAAGAAGCAAAGCGACTTACACTGCACCTTGATAAAAATGGAGATAATGGACCTTTGCAGCAGTTCTCTAGAATTAAAAGTTGTGAAGTCACCAAAAAAATTCCGGGTAAGACAACAAAATCTTTTTTAAGAAACATTTGCCGACGAAAAAGTATCACTAGAGAACATGTTTTAGTTCAGAAGAAGAGAGCCAATTTAAACGGTAAGGAAAGGTCCCTCAAAAATATAACTGCTAGAGCAGGAGATAACTCTGTGCATGGTAGTAGAAGGAAAAATCTGTTTAGAGACATTCGTAGACGAATGTTCCGCAACAGGATAATTGGCAATTTGTTAAAAATTTTTAAGAAAGGTCAACAGAAAGTGGCTTTTTATAAGAGAAAGAAAAATGTAGAGAAAATTATTGATCAGGCTTTCGAAATTAAGCAAAAGTTATTTATTTTGGTAATCAATAGAATTAGGAAACTAAACAAGGTAATTTATGATTTCAAATCAAATAGTAGATGGAAGAGAGTAGTTAATCGTACTAATTTTTGTGAAGTTTTCTCAGGAGAATGGATGCATAGTTCAAGTTGTGAGGCATTTTTCAATGAGGAGAGTTACTTCCAGGACAATGATTTGGTGCATGCAGTTGACACCAGTGGTCGAGCATATGAGGTAAAAGATGGTTGTCCGGTTGAAAAAGAAAAACTTGTGTCTGCAGATGCAGAAGAGGTGTTAGGTGATGAGGTTTTAGGAAGACGTCCTAAGGGACCAGTGTACATCTGGAAGTGTAGTTCTATTTGCAGTGTGCGATAGGATTCCATCAATGTGCTTTGTGATTTTGTTCGTACATTTAATAAGAAAAGTTTAAAACAGAAAATGAAGTTGTTGCAAGAATTAGATCCTTGCAGAGTGAGAGAAGTGACAGGTTTGCGTGGTCATTCACTGGCTTGTCTTTCCAGGAGAGTATGCCAGAGTGTTTTTCATCATTTCAGGATGCTAGCAGTGCATCATAATAAAGTGAGGAAAATAGTTAGAATGTTGTATTATGCTAAGAGTCCGGCAATTATGCTTAAACAATTAAGCACTGCTCTTTTGCATGGTTCTGAATTAGATGTGAAGAATATTTGTGAAGAAATTGAGTTCTGTTACTTTGCTGGTGAAGAGAACAATGTTGAAATTGACCCAGTAGAAGAAGGTAATGTGGAACAGAGTGTACTGATTTCTAATATAGATAAGTTTCACAAGGAAATTTTCAACTTTTAGGTGAAATCAAGTGAGAGGCCTAATTTCACTTGTGTGTGTTGTCGACGGACTTATTATAAGAATCAGACTAAGTTAGTGGATTTATATGCAAAAAGTGAAATGGAAAACAATAGTGAATGGAAGGATTTTGCCACATACTTGATGGTAGAAAATCATTTTGATTTGGAATCGGACCAACGTATGTGTACTTATTGTTTAAAGAAATTAAACTAAAACTGGATGCCTGCTAGAGCGGTTCATAATAATCTAGAATTGGTTGACATTCCTTCTGAATTGAAGGATTTAAATACTTATGAATCTATTTTTATTCAAAGTGTCCATCCCTTTCAGGCTATTGTACGAATGGAGACAAAGACAGGGAAATTGCCTCCATCAGATTTACAGAGAGGATTAAAGGGAAGAGTTGTTTATTTGCCTTTAGATTTGAAGAAAAACATGAATACAATTGGAGTAGAGAAAGTGGAAGAGGAACCTCTAGTTATCCTAGTTAATGGGGTTCCGACAAAGAGTAAGAAAATCTGGCAAGATTTAGTGGATGTTAGGAAAGTCAAAAAGGCAACATTGTATTTGATAAAAAATAACGAGTACTACAAGAATGTATGTACTGCAGAAGAGGAGGTAAGTGAAGGAGAGGACAGCGAATTGTGTGCTGGGCAAATTGAGAAAGTAGAAGCTTCTAAAAATGAAGAAATATATGAACATTATAGTGTTCATCCTTTGCATTCCAACGAAGTCATGGGAATGCTATTGAGTTGTTTCAAATGAAACAAGTCAAAGGGAGTCCCATTAGTGTTTGGGAGGAAAGTTTGGAAGCTCGGTGTTTTCCACAGTTATTTCCCACCGGTCAAGGAGGACGATATGATGAGCGACCTGATCAAATTCCTGCTTCTGAATACCAGACTTTACGATTGTATGCAGAAGATCCTAGGTTTCGTCAATGCATTCCCTATTTGTTTCATCTATTGTTTGAAAGTGATCTGTCTGGACTGTCTTATGCAGTGAATCACATCCTGAAAAGTGGTGTACAACTGCGAAATATCTCAGCAAGGGACTTTATGGATAAAGTCAATGTGCAAGACAGTATTTTGGATTCTCACCTGATTAATCTGATGGCATGTCAGCGTGGTACTAATGAGTATTAGTACCGTCGTCATGGTGACTTAAAATGTATGCTGAGGAACTTAGGAACTCCCACATGGTTCCTCACTCTCAGCTGTGCAGAGTATGGCTGGGAAGACTTACTTGAATTTCTACGAGAGGCAAATGGAAACATTGAAAATATTGAATTCAAGACCCCCGGAGAACTGTGCTCTTTGGATCCAGTGAATGTATGCAGGTACTTCAATCATAGATTTGAAGCTATGATGTCTTTCATCACGAACAAGAAAAATCCACCTCTTGGAGAGGTGTTGGATTTCTTCTGGAGAAAGTAGTATCAAGCACGAGGTGCTCCTCATATACATATGCTACTATGGATCAAAGATGCACCCAAATTTGGAACAGATCCGGATGACTTAGTGATGAATTTCATAGAACAGTATTCTACATGTGCTGTTCCAAAGACAAAGGAAGACAAAAGTCTAAGAGAACAAGTTTTACGGTTTCAAAGCCATTGTTGTGGAAAGTACTGTCGTTGTAAATTCAGAAACAAGAACAAGTACTATACAAAATGTCGTTTTGGATTTCCACGATCGGTGATATCTAAAGGAAGAGTGAACAATTTGATGTCTTCGCTGCGACATAATGTGACGAGGAAATCACCCAAAAACACATACAATTTGAAAAGAAACGAAGAGTCTAAGTACATTAACGACTACAACCCAGTGATTTTGTCCATGTGGAATGCTAACATGGATATACAGTTTGTGGCTGACAACTGTATGGCTGTGGCTCGGTATGTGACAAAAAAAGAAAAGACAGAACTGAAGGATATGTGGGAGAATATTTCCCATGAAAAGAGCCTCAGCAAGAAGTTGTACAGTTTCAGTCTGAAGATGTTGTCGCATCGAGAAATCGGAGCTTACGAATGTTCTGACCGGTTATCTTCAGCAAGTCTCTATGCCAAATCTAGGAGTATCATTTGGGCGAGTCTTGGTCTTGCTGCAACGCGTAATCGAGTTCTGAAACCTGTACGGGAAATTGAGTATTTGGCAGAGAAGGAGCCAAGCAGTACAGATATTTTGAAGACCAACATGTTGGATACATATTATCGAAATAGAAGCAGTCACCTGGAGAATGTTTGTCTGTATGAGGTTCTACAAAATTACATTTTCAAGAGGAACATCAAAGAAGATATTGATAAAGGAGTGTATGCTGTAATTGGAAGTGAGGGATGTCTGGTCAAGCAAAGAAAATGTTAATTGGTAAATCATCTAAAATTGAATTGCGAATCTCCAGAAAGAAAATAGTTTTTCTATTTAGGTCTTTTGCAACTTTTCAAGCCTTGGCGTGCAGAAGAGGAACTGCTTGGAAATTTCCTCTGTTACGAAGACTCCTTCAATGCAGCTAAGGCGTCCATAGAATGTCCTGTTTTTCCAAAATATCTAGAAATGTTGAATGCAGAAATCGAGCAGGAAGCAGCAATTGCAGCTGAGATTGCTAGAGACAGTTCTCAGGACAGTCAGAGTTCTGTTTCATTGAGTCAGGATCCACTAGGAGAACCAGTTATCGAAAATGAAGCTGCCACTGCCATGATTGAAGTGGAAAGAGCCATGGCACATGCTCAGGAGGATGCGGTTAACTTAGAAGATTTGGAAAGACAACTCAACGTTGAGCAGAGGAAAATATATGACGAAGTTACCAAACAAATTGAGCATGGATTAAGTCATGAGAAGAAAGAGTGCTCATGTACGTCATTGAAGCCTGTCAGACTGTACGTGAGTGGAGAAGCAGGAACTGGAAAAAGTTTCCTCATTAAAACAATTTCATGTTATCTGCAGAAAAGGACTGAGTCATCGCTGTCTTGTGTTGTGACCGCTCCAACTGGTCTGGCAGCACATAATATTAAAGGTATTACTTTGCATCGGCTACTGATGCTGCCAGTGGAGCATGATAACAAATTACAATACCACAAGTTATCTGGAGATGCTTGTTGTGAGGTATCTAGAGTCCTGAAGATGATGAAACTTCTTATCATTGACGAAGTAATCATGGTTTCCAATGTCATGCTTGCCTTTGTGCATTTGAGAATGCAGGAAGTTCTTAAAACAGAGTATGATGTGTTATTTGGTGGAAAACACATCATTGTTTTCGGTGATCTTCTGCAGCTGACACCAGTGAAAGGACAACCAGTGTTTAAACTGCTTACGCATGAAGATACCAGGAAGTGCCTAGGGAGCATTGGCAACGTTAACATATGGTTAACCTTCAATTATGCTGAGCTGCGTGAAAATATGCGTCAGGTGAAGGATGAAGATTACAAGAATATTCTACAAGATGTTAGAATTGGGAAAGTGACCGAGCGTGGGAAAGAAGCTTTACATGCACGATTACTATCAAATTTGTATCCAGAAGAAGACGTTCTGCCAGAGGATATTTTTCAGAAAATTACTGAGAAGAAATCTGGAATATGTTTGATGCCAACTCTTGCAGAATGTTCCATCTTCAACAACAAAATGTTGAATTTAGAAAACCAAGAGATTGTGAAACTGGAAGCTATTGACAGAATAGAGCATATGGGAGCAACAATTATTTTGTCTGAGAATTTGAAATCTAAATTGGATTCATTAGAGAAGACTATATCTAAAACTGCTGGTTTTGGACTCTGAATGTGTGCTTAAATTGCCGTATTATTTTGAGAAGGAATTTACATGTTGAAAGAGGTCTGGTAAAGGGATCAATGGGTAATGTTGTTGATTTTGAGAAATACAGAAATAAAGATGGAATAGAATTTTTAAAAATTAAATTTGATGGCATTGAGGAAGTACAGCTAATTGGTCGTTGCACAGCTAGGTTTTTGCTTGTAAAAGACTTATATGTTCGCCGTAAGCAGTTTCCTGTTTGCTTGGCATATGCGGTGACAATCCATAAATCGCAAGGTTTAAGTGTAGACACTGCTTTGGTGAATATTGGCAGCTCTGTGTTCAAGGAGGGTATGGCTTATGTAGCATTGTCACGAGTCAGAACTTTATCGGGATTGTACTTGATTGACTGTGATGTCACAAACATTTGTGCCGATCTAGATTGAGTTAAGGAATACAATAGGAATACAATAGGTTAAGAAGAGAGTATGCGCCACATTTGCCTCAATATCCTTTGTTTGAGAAACGTGTGGTAGGCCGGAAACGAAGAAATATCAGTAATAGTAGGGAGGTTGTAGCAAAAAGACCAAAAGTCGATGAACCGAAAATTGTAAGCAGAAAGAAAATGAATTCTGTTGAAGATGTTGGTTTTCAATTTGAAAATAGTTCTGGTGTCAACTGCTATGCTAATGTAGTGGTTAATGTTGTCTTTTCACTAGACACTTTAAAAGAACAGATTGTGATCAATTCAGAACAAAGTTTATGCTGTTTGTTGAATTCTGTGTTAGAGAAATGTAGCGCAGATAGAACAAGAGTAGAAAGTGTGTCCGAAATTCGTAATTTGTTAGACAAATGTTCAGGTCAAACGCAATTCTCTCAAAATATTCAGCAGGATTGTCAGGAGTTTTTAATGTACATGCTTGATGTATTGCAAGATGAAGGTGTAGATGTAGATTATCTGTTTGGCCTTTCTTATCAATGGCAGAATGATTGCGAGAATTGTAGGCTATCAAGTACTACTAGTGTAGACTCAGAAAGGTTTATATATTTTTCTTTGCCTGACAGTAAATCAGTATCCTTCAATAAGCTAGTAAAAGCAGCCGATCAAAACATGGAGTGTAGCCAATGTAAGTCTGCAATGCTGTCCACGTTAATTATACGAACTTATGGCCAGTATGTCATTTTAATGTTCCAACGATGTAGGCCTGATGGAACAAAATTGACAACTTTAATTAAAAATGTTGTGGCTTCGCAGTTGTCAATATCAGGAAGGACTTTTGCAACTACAGCAATTATATATCATGACGGTCCTTCAACAACTTCAGGACATTACACAGCTTATTTAAAATCTGGAAACGGCTGGTCATTCTGCAATGATTCTGTTTTAACTTTCAAAAAAAGATTGCCTTTTCACCTTCAAAGTTCTTACCTAGTGTTCTTACAACCAAAATTTTAGGGAAGGAATCTCAGGATTTGTTCAGAGGAATTTCAAGAGGTTCTAATAGCTCCTACTCTATATGGCCTTGTGGATAAGTGTAGTACAGAGCGAAACGTCTTTGTGTTTATAAGCTAATTCAAGCAGCAGATCAAAAGAAGGAGTAGAGGTGATGTAAGTCTGTAATGCTGTCTACATTATTTATAGAAACTTATGGGTGAAATGTCATTTTACAATTCCAACTATATAAACCAGATGTAACTAAGTTGTCAAGTCTAATTAAAAATGTTTTGACTGCACAGTCGTCGATTTCAGGAAGAACATTTGTAACTGCAGCTATTATATGACATGATGGTCCTTTAACAACTTCACGATATTACACAGCTTATTCGAAATTTAAAAAAGGCTGCTCTTTCGGCAATGATTTGAATTTGACTATGAAGCAATGTTGCCTTTTGACTTGTTTTCAGAAGTGAGAATTTAGGGTAGGTAACTGGATTATAATGATTCTAGGTGTTGTTGTAATTTAGTGTGCTGTTTTAAATTGCTTTGTATGTCTCATTTTTCTTAAAACGATAGAGCTTATCTTTCAGAAAGTGGCGAGCAGAAAATAATAACAGCACAACAGAGTATAAGCTGTTCATAGGACATCCTTTGACGTCACGGAAAGTAAGTTACTTTTGAGGAGTTCTGATTTCTGATTGATAATATTATATGGGTTTTTTAAACACAATCATTAAGATTGTGTTTTTTTTCCCCCGCTGTTATATGATGAATACCTTCAACTCACTGTTATCAGTGAAATTTGATATATTCTGAGAACAGCAAAAATAAACCATTTAATATGTGTAATTAATTCTGTACTTTGAATTGTGATTTTTAATATGTACTTATCTTGTCTCATGCTCACTCATCTTTTACTACTTTCTATCAATTTTAAAATTTGTGTTCTCTCCTTCACAGATTGAAAGTATAAAAATAACATGTGACTAAGTTAACAATAATTATAAGGTAAGTGTTTAGTACTCATTCTGTTACATCTCTTTTACATTTAACTTTTATTAGTTCCACTGCTTCATTTCTTTAACCCTCAGTTTCCTGCCTTTGCTACTTCTCTCATTCCTTTTTCTATTACTTTTTTTTACTCTACTCTTTCCACTCCTGTTCTCAGTCCCTCTTTAAACAGTATCTCTGTGTTACTCCCTCTAACTGTCTTTCTTTTAACATTACTTTCAGTTTACTTACTCTTCTTTTTTAAAAAAAAAAATTTTTGAGTTCACTCCCGGTTCGCGTACCGGCGCGCGAACCGGGAAGCGAACCAAAAGAAATAGAGGTTGTCAGAGTGCTAAACATTCTAGCAATTTCTTATAAAGGGGAGGTAGTTCTGAAAAGAACTTTTTTATTAATATTTTTGTTGTTTTATTTTTTTTAATTATTTTTCTGAACATTGTGGGTTTTTCTTGTATTTTTTGAACAGTTTTATATTTTTTTTGTTTTTTTTGATGGGTGGGGAGAAACAAAAATGATTCATTATGAAGGGCTCAACAGGAGCAACAAAAAAAATGATAATTTATTTCCTGGGACGTTTTGCACATTTGTGATTGTCAATTGCTTTATTAATTAAGTTTATGCTGCTCTCTCTGAAGCAAATGAGTTGTCCACAAAAAATGCAAACATGCTTTACACTTGCAAATTTCATTTGAATATTTGGGACCATCTCCCTCGCCTCTGGTCCCGACACTGCCTCTTCATTGGTGGATGTACTGGCCACAGGTCGGGGGTTATCCACCAGATCACGTAGTTGTGCAGCACTGTAATTTATAGGGTGCCACCTTTCCATATGGCGATGCATGGTATAATTACCATAACTGTATTTCTTGTCTGTTCCTCTGGACAGTTCATCTTTGCAAATCAGGCAGGTAACATACCGGGCATTTACCTTTTTTTGTTCCGGGGGTATTGAAAAAAATTGCCAAACTCTCTTTAACATGGGACCTCCTAGGCTCTTCAGGTAAAAACCTCCCTGTCCCTTGCTCCTCTTCCTCTTCTTCCTCTTCTTCCTCCTCTTGTTGTAGGATGACCTGAGGCGGTGGTCCTCTCTTCCTAGGAGGTTGTGGTGGTGGTGGGGGTCCACCAGCTGCAGCAATCATTGAAGCCATTTCTCTAGTATTGAAAAAAGGTCTTTCTCTCATAAAAATGAAAGTCAGAGTGAGAAAAAAGGTGGGGCTTTCATCATTTGAGAAAAAAAAATGTTTTAAACCAATGAAAAGTGTTATTTTTAGGTCATATGACCAAGCCTTCCATCATTAGGAAACCAAAAGTAAAATGAACCAATGAAAAGTTTTATAAACAAGTCACATGACCTGTTATGCTTACGTTACGCGCTCCGCGCCGCGCCCCGGATCGGTTCCGGGGTGCTGCGCGCCTCTGTTCGCGTTCCGGAGCGCTTCCGGGTGCGTGTCATGAGACGCATTACGCGGTAACGTGATACGTCGCACGTACGTGACGCGTCACGATGTTGATTTCTAACGCGGTAGTTGCGCTAACGGAACGTTTACCGGTTCGCGGACCGGGTCGCGGAACCAAATTGAGCTAACGGGAAGCTGCCCGGTTCGCGGACCGGCAGCGAAACAAAAAAAAATTATTTAAAAAAAAAATGATATTACAAAAATATAAAATATATTTTTGAATTAGAATAAGAATACATTTTACAGATTTTGATATTTGCTATTAAAAAACCATTGAAATTCACTAAAAAACCATAGGTTATAGACCATATATAGTTAGGAATTAGCATTTACAAAACCTTAAAAATTCACTGAAAAAAACATAGGTTATAGACCATATATAGTTAGGGATTAGCATTTACAAAACCTTATTTTACTCGCACAAAACCATTGCAATTCGCATATATAGTTAGTTGCACTAACTATATATCGCGCACACGCAATCCACTGCTGATGATGTCACATATTACATCATTCATGACATGGTCAGTGACATCACTGATGACATTATGCAGTGACTGTATGTTTCTGTAAAGTTAAAATATGTCTTACATATTAAAGAATGAGTGGATGTATAAGTGTCTGGATGAAGCATTTAGTAGGTGCATGACTAACTGTATGAGAGAGTGATTAAATGAGTCTCACTGAGTGCATGGGTTAGTGACTAAACTGTCTTAATTTGTGCATCATTATATCTGTTGTTCTGTAAACTGCTGCATGTGTTGATCAGTAGCTATATGAGTAACTATATGGATTATTGATTGGTTGCCCAAGTATTTGCATCGGAGAGTGAGTGTGTGTGTGGGTGGCTGGGAGGTGTGTGACTCTGTGCATAGATGTGTCAACAGTTGATTTACTAGATGTATGGATTCAAAACTGCATGTGGAAACAACTGTATGGGTTGTTGACTGTGTGCATGGGTGTATTGGTGAGTGAATGTATATCTCAGTGCTACATGTCAAAGTAAGTACATATGTAAAACACAGTACATGTGAGAGTTGTCATATATACATTACTGTGCATAAGAGCCAGTGAATGTGTGAGTGGCTGTATGGATCATTGTAAACTTGTATCAGGGATTGTATAAGAGAGTAAATATGTGTTAGTAAATGTTTGAATAAGTAAGGTGTGTATAACTGTATAGTTGAGGAAATGGAGGTGTGATTGATTTTCTTCATGAGTGACTAGGTGTGTGAGTAACTCCATGGATGAGTGACTGTCTGTGAGTGTCTGTTTACACTGATTGTATCTAAGGTTATATTAGAATCTGAAGAGGTTCATCGTATTATCACATGAATGATATCATCAGTGATGTGATGAGTAATGTCAAATGAGATGTCATCAGTGATGTCATTTGAGATGTCATCAGTGATGTCATCAGTGATGTCACTGACCATGTCATGAATAATGTAATATGTGACATCATCAGCAGTGGATTGCGGGTGCGCGTTATATAGTTAGTGCAACTAACTATATATGCGAATTTCAATGGTTTTGTGCGAGTAAAATAAGGTTTTGTAAATGCTAATCCCTAACTATATATGGTCTATAACCTATGGTTTTTTCAGTGAATATATATATATAACGAGGGTAAAGGGAGCCAAGCGGAGGATATATATATATATATAGATATATATATATATATTCAGTGAAAAAACCATAGGTTATAGACCATATATAGTTAGGGATTTGCATTTACAAAACCTTGAAAATTCAATGAAAAAACCATTGGTTATAGAACATATATAGTTAGGAATTTGCATTTACAAAACCTTATTTTACTCGCATAAAACCATTGAAATTCCATATATAGTTAGATGCGCTAACTATATATCGCGCACCCGCAATCCACTGCTGATGATGTCACATATTACATCATTCATGACATGGTCAGTGACATCACTGATGACATCACTGATGACATCTCAAATGACATCACTGATGACATCTCAAATGACATCACTGATGACATCACTGATGACATCTCAAATGACATCACTGGTGACATCACTCATGATATCATTCATGTGATAATACAATGAACCTCTTCAGACTCTAATATAACCTTAGATACAATCAGTGTAAACAGACACTCACAGACTGTCACTCATCCATGGAGTTACTCACACAACTAGTCAGTCATGCAAACAATCAATCACACCTCCATTTCCTCAACTATACAGTTATACAAACTTTACTTATTCAAACATATACTAACACCTATTTTCTCTCTTATACAATCCCTGATACAAGTTCACAATGATCCATACAGCCACTCTCACATTCACTGGCTCTTATGCACAGTTATTTATATATGTGAACTCTCACTTGTACTGTGTTTTACATATGTACTTACTTTGACATGTAGCACTGAGATATCCATTCACTCACCAATACACTCATGCACACAGTTAACCTCCCATAGAGCTGTTTCCACATGCACTTTTGAAACCATACATCTAGTGAATCAACTGCTCACACATCTATGCACAGTCATACACCTCCCAGCCACCCACACACACACTCAGTCTCCCATACAAATACTTGGGCAACCAATCAATAACCCATATAGTTAATCATCTAGCTACTGATCAACACATGCAGCAGTTTACAGAACAGACATAATGATGCACAAATTAAGACAGTTTAGTCACTAACCCATGCACTCAGTGAGACACATTTAATCACTCACTCATACAGTCAGTCATGCACCTACTAAATCCTTCATCCAGACACTTATAAATCCACTCATTCTTCAATATGTAAGACATATTTTAACTTTACAGAAACATACAGTCACTGGATGTTGTCATCAGTGATGTCATTTGAGATGTCATCAGTGATGTCATCAGTGATGTCACTGACCATGTCATGAATGATGTAATATGTGACATCATCAGCAGTGGATTGCGGGTGCGCGATATATAGTTAGCGCATCTAACTATATATGGAATTTCAATGGTTTTATGCGAGTAAAATAAGGTTTTGTAAATGCAAATTCCTAACTATATATGTTCTATAACCAATGGTTTTTTCATTGAATTTTCAAGGTTTTGTAAATGCAAATCCCTAACTATATATGGTCTATAACCTATGGTTTTTTCACTGAATTTTCAAGGTTTTGTAAATGCAAATTCCTAACTATATATGGTCTATAACCTATGGTTTTTTCTGTGAATTTCATTGGTTTTTTAAAAGCTAACATCTATAGCTGTAAAATGTATTCTTCTTTAAATCTTAAAATATATTTTAGATGTTTATTGATAATTTTTTTTTTAATATTTTTTTTTCTTCGCTTCTAGTTCGCGAACCGGGAAGCTTTCCGTTAGCTCATCTTCATGCCGCGACCTAGTCCGCGAACCGGTCAACGTTACGTTAGCGGAACTGTGACGCGTCGCGGAAGCGCGACGTATCACGTTGTCGCGTAATGCGTCTAATGACGCGCTGCGTTAGCGCTCCCGGAAGTGCTCCGGACCGCTAACCGGAAGCGATCCGAGACGCGGCGCGGACCGCGTAACGTAAGCGGAACAGGTCATGTGACTTGTTTATGAAACTTTTCATTGGTTCATTTCACTTTTGGTTTCCAAATGATGTATGACTAGGTCATGTGACCTAAAAATAACACTTTTCAGAACTTTTGCTTTTCCCAAATCATGTAAACCCCTCCTTTTTTCCTCACTCTGACTTTCATCTTGGTGAGAGAAAGACCATTTATCTGGAGATCAACAATGGCTTCCATACTTGCTGCAGCTGGTGCACCCCCACCACCACCTCCACCTCCTCATAAGAAGAGAGGACCACCCAGTCAATTTATCCCTAACAGAGAAGAGGAAGAGGAAGAAGAAGAAGAAGAGGATACAGACCAACAACAATTTATCCCCGAGTTGCCCCGTGTTTCCAAGAGAAAAACCAGTTTCATCTGGCAGTTTTTTTCCATCCCTCCAGGGGAGAAGAAGGTGAACGCGAAATATGCCACCTGCCTCATCTGTGATTACAGATTGTCAAGAGGCACAGAGAAGAAATATAGTATGGGGAACTATACTATGCATCGACATATGACCAGGTGGCATCCCTTGAACTACAGCCGGGCTGAGTTAAGGGACCTACAAGACAATCCCCCGACAACTCCTGTGGCCAGATCTACCTCTTCAATGTCTTTGTCAGGAAGAGAGGCACAGGAAACTGTGCCAAACATTCAACCTAATTTTAGACATATGAGGTTTACTTGTATTTATTGTGGTGCTATGTTGTCGTATGGCAACATGAGCATCAACTTGATTAATATGGTGTTTGAAAACCATAAGTGCCCTAATGCACCCAAACAGTAATTTTTTTTTTGCTCCTGTTGAGCCGTTTTCAATGCCTGTTTTTTTGTTGTTTCCCCTCCATAAAAAACACAAAAAAAACAAAAAACTGTTCTAAAAATACAAAAAAATCAAAAAATGTTCAGAAAAAAAAAAAAAATTAAATAAAACAACAAAAACAAAAAAAAAAAGTTCTTTTCAGAACTACCCCCCCCTTTAAAATAAAATTGCTAGAATGTTTATCACTCTGGCAAGCTCTATTTCTTTTGGTTCGCTTCAAGTTCGCTGACCGGTTCGCGAACTGTAAGCGAACCAAAAAAATATTTTTTTTAAAAAAAGAAGAGTTACTATAAGAGAAGTAAACAGAGAATAATGTAAAAAGAAAGACAGCTATAGAGAGTAAACCAGATATAGTGTCAGAGACATCATCAGCAGTGCATTGCGGGTAAAAAGAGTAGAAAACATGTACCTTATAATTCTTGTTACCTTTTTAAAATATTTTTTCATACTTTCAATCTGTAAAACAGAAAACAAACATTTCCAAAAATATTAAAACATGTATTTAAAAATTAGAAAAGACAAGGGAAAAGGTTGAAGAACAAACAGTTTTTCAACAACTTGGACATTTACAGAAGTCTCTGCTTCTCTACGTCCCCTACACAATCCAAAATATATATATTTTAAAGAAACTGTATCTTGATGTTGATGAACTGAGGCCTATTTTGGAACATGGTGCTTTTTTTTGCATTGCTTATGTCTCACAATAGTGATGCAATAACAGCGCAAAAGAGATGTAAATCCATCATAAAATTGTGTCTAACATTTTAAATGATTGTTTTAGGATGCAAATAAGATGTGTACTTTCAAGAGCTTTCTTTGAGGTGAGGCCTATTTTTTTTTTTTTTTTAAAAAACAGTACCCAGAAGTACAGCACTGTAAGCATTAAAATTGACACTTACAGAAAACTCAGCTTCTCCATATCTACCTCACATTTCTAAATGTATATCATAAGTACAAAAAGCATAACATTAATTATACATGTTAAATTGTTTATTTTTGCTGTTCTCAGAATGTATCAAATTTCACTTACATCAGTGACTTGAAGATATTCATCATGTAACAGCGGGGAAAAAAAAACACAATCAAAATGACTGTGTTTAAAAAACCCATACAACCTAAGAAATCTGATTTCAAAACTCCTTAAAATTAACTTACTTTCAATGACGTCGAAGGATCTCCTATGAACAGCATCCACTCTGTTGTGCTATAAATATTTTCAGCCCGCCACTTTCTGAAAGAAAACCTCCATCGATACGAAAAATATGTTACATAGAAAAAAAGACTTCTTTCATTCTATCACATGTTTCCACTAGGCCAAATCATGTTGCCGCGATTCGCAAGTCTTGTAATTCTTCCAATCAAATCCCGACATTTCTTATTTTCGCAACTTGCAAAAAGAAAACATTTGAGATTATTTTCACAATCCTGGACTACTAATATCTTACTCTTCTTTGTCACTCATGTTCTCCTTTTCCTATGACACTGATACTGCTTACTATGAAGCAGACTTACTTGCATCAGGTTTATATAGTCGGATTTTACAAAATAACATTATAATTAAAAGTTTTGGACCAATAATCTAGACAGCATTGCAGACTTACATTCCCTCAACTTGATGAACATTTTCCAATTCTTCACAGGAAATCTCGAGATTCTTTCTTTAAAATTTTGGTTTTAAAAACACCAGGTAAGAATTTTTAAGGTCAAACGGCAATTTTTTTTTTGAAAGTTACAACGGAATCATTGCAGAATGACCAGCCGTTTCGAGACTTTAAATAAGCTGTATAATGTCCTGAAGTTGTTGAAGGACCATCGTGATAGATAATTGCTACAGTTACAAAAGTCCTTCCTGATATTGAAAGCTGAGAAGCCACAAATTTTTTTATTAAAGTTGACAATTTTGATCCATCATGCCTACATCGTTGCATCATTAAAATGACATACTGTCCATATCTACGTATAAGTAATGTTGACATCATTTCAGATTTACATTGGCTACACTCCATGTTGTGATCCGCTGCATTTACTAGCTTATTAAAGGAGACTGATTTACTGTCTGGCAAAGTTAAATATATACACTAGTAGTACTTGATACCCTACAGTTCTCGCAGTCATGCTGCCATTGATAAGAAAGCCCAAACAGGTGATCTACATCTACACCCTCAACTTGCAATATATCAAGCATATACATTAAAAACTCCTGACAATCTTGCTGATTATTTTCAGAGAAGTCTGTTTGACCTGAACATTCATCTAACAGATAACGAACTTCAGACACACTTTCTACTTTTGTTCGATCAGTGCTACATTTCTCGAAAACAGAATTCAATAAGCAGCATAAAATTTGTTCAGAATTCAACAGAATCTGATCTTTTAAACTCTCTAGTGAAAAGAGAACATTAACCACTACATTTGCATAGCAGTTGACACCAGAACTGTTTTCAAATTGAAAACCGACAACATCTTCAACAGAATCCACTTTCTTTCTGCTAACAATTTTCGGTTCATTGACTTTTAGTCTTTTTGCAACAACCTCCCTACTATTACTGCTATTTCTACGCTTGCGGCCTACCACACGTTTCTCAAACAAAGGATATTGAGGCAAATGTGGCGCATACTCTCTTCTTAACCTATTGTATTCCTTAACACAATCTAGATCCGCACAACACAGTCAATCAAGTACAATCCCGATAAAGTTCTAACTCGTGACAATGCCACATATGCCATACCCTCCTTGAACACAGAACTGCCAATATTCACCAATGCACAGTCTACACTTAAACCTTGCGATTTATGGATTGTCACCGCATATGCCAAGCAAACAGGAAACTGTTTACGGCGAACATATAAATCTTTAACAAGCAAAAACCTAGCAGAACAACGACCAATTTGCTGTACTTCCTCAATGCCATCAAATTTAATTTTTAAAAATTCTATTCCATCTCTATTTCTGTATTTCTCAAAATCAACAACATTACCCATTGATCCATTTACCAGACCTCTTTCTACATGTAAATTCCTTCTCAAAATAATTCGGCAATTTAAACACACATTCAAAGTCTTTTCAAAACCCGCTGTTTTAGATATAGTCTTCTCTAATGAATCCAATTTTGATTTCAAATTGTCTGACAAAATAATTGTTGATCCCATATGCTCTAATTTGTCGATAGCTTCAAGTTTCACAATCTCTTGCTTTTCTAAATTCAACATTTTGTTGTTGAAGATGGCACATTCTGCAAGAGTTGGCATGAGACATATCCCGGATTTCTTCTCAGTAATTTTCTGAAAAATATTCTCAGGCACAATATCTTGTGTCGGATATAAATTTGACAGTAATCGTGCATTTAAAGCTTCTTTCCCATGCTCAGTCACTTTTCCAATTCTAATATCTTGTAGAATATTCTTGTAATCTTCATCCTTTGCCTGACGCATATTTTGATGCAGTTCTGCATAATTGAAGTTTAACCATATATTGACGTTGCCAATGCTCCCTAGGCACTTCCTGGTATCTTCATGCGTGAGTATTTTGAACACAGGTTGACCTTTTACTGGTGTCAGCTGCAGAAGATCTCCGAAAACAATGATGTGTTTGCCACCAAATAACACATCATATTCAGTTTTAAGTACTTCTTGCATTCTCAAATGCACAAAGGCAAGCATGACATTGGAAACCATGCTTACTTCGTCAATGATAAGTAGTTTCATTTTCCTCAAGACTCTTGAAACTTCACAGCAAGCATCTCCAGATAACTTGTTGTATTGTAATTTGTTGTCATGCTCCACCGGCAGCATCAGTAGACGATGCAAAGTAATACCTTTAATGTTATGTGCTGCCAGTCCAGTAGGAGCGGTGACAACACAAGACAGCGATGACTCAGTCCTTTCCTGCAAATAACAAGAAATTGCTTTAATGAGGAAACTTTTTCCAGTTCCCGCTTCTCCACTCACGTACAGTCGGACAGGCTTCAACGATGTACATGAGCATTTGTTCTTCTCATGACTTAATCCGTGCTCAATTTCCGTGGTAACTTCATCATATATTTTCCTCTGCTCAACGTTGAGTTGTTTTTCCAAGTCTTCTAAGTTAACTGAATCCTCCTGAGCATGTGCCATGGCTCTTTCTACTTCATTCATAGCAGTGGCAGCTTCATTTTCGATAATAGGTCCTCCAAGTGGATCTTGACTCAATGAAACAGAACTCTGACTGTCCTGAGAACTGTCTCTGGCAATCTCAGCTGCAATCGTTGCTTCCTGCTCAATTTCCAAAGTTAGCATTTCTTGATATTTAGAAAAAGCAGGACATTCTATGGACTCCTTGGCTGCATTGAAAGAGTCTTCGTAACAGAGGAAATCTCCAAGCAGTTCCTCTTCTGCACGCCAAGGCTTGAAAAGTTGCAAAAGTGCTAAATAAAAAAACTCCTTTTTTTCAGGAGATTCACCACTCAATTTTCGATGGTTTACTAATTGGCATTTTCTTTGCTTGACCAGGCATCCCTCACTTCCAATTACAGCAAACACTCCTTTCTCAATATCTTCTTTGATGTTCCTCTTGAATATATAATTTTGAAGAACCTCATATAGACAAACATTCTCAAGGTGACTGCTTCGATTTGGATAATATGTATCCAACATGTTGGTCTTCAAAATGTCGGTACTGTTTGGTTCCTTTTCTGCCAAATACTCAATTTCCCGGACAGGTTTTAGAACTCGATTTCGCGTTGCAGCAAGACCAAGACTCGCCCAAACGAGACTCCTGGATTTGGCATAGAGACTTGCTGAAGACAATCGATCAGAACATTCGTAAGCTCCGATTTCTCGATGCGACAACATCTTCAGACTGAAACTGTACAACTTCTTGCTGAGGCTCTTTTCATGGGAAATGTCCTCCCACATATCCTTCAGTTCGGTCTTTTCTTTTTTGGTGATGTAAGATGTCACATACCGAGCCACAGCCATACAGTTGTCAGCCACAAACTGTATATCCATGTTAGCATTCCACATGGACAAAATCACTGGGTTGTAGTCATTGATGTACTTGGACTCTTCGTTCCTTTTCAAATTGTATGTATTCTTGGGTGATTTCCTCGTCACATTATGTCGCAGCGAAGACATCAAACTGTTCACTCTTCCTTTAGAAATCACAGGTCGAGGAAAGTTGAAACGACATTTGGTGTAGAACTTGTCCTTGTTTCTGAATTTACGACGACAGTACTTTCCACAACGATGGCTTTGGAAACGAAGAACTTGTTCTCTTAGACTTTTCTTCTCCGTTGCGTTTGGAACAGCACACGTAGAATACTGTTCGATGAAATTCATCACCAAGTCATCCGGATCTGTTCCAAATTTAGGTGCATCCTTGATCCACAACAACATATGTATATGAGGGGCACCTCTTGCTTGGTACTCCTTTCTCCAGAAGAAATCCAACACCTCTCCAAGAGGTGGATTCTTTTTATTTGTGATGAAAGACATCATAGCTTCAAATCTATGATTGAAGTACCTGCATACATTCACTGGATCCAAAGAACACAGTTCTCCAGGTGTCTTGAATTCAATGTTTTCAATATTTCCATTTGCCTCTCGTAGAAATTCAAGTAAGTCTTCCCAGCCATACTCGGCACAGCTCAGAGTGAGGAACCATGTTGGATTTCCTAAGTTCCTCAGCATACATTTTAAATCACCATGACGACGGTACCAGTACTCATTAGTACCACGCTGACACGCCATGAGATTAATTAAGTGAGAATCCAAAATACTGTCTTGGACATTGACTTTATGCATAAAGTCACTTGCCGAGATGTTTCGCATCTGTATACCACTTTTTAAGATGTGGTTCACTGCATATGACAGTCCAGACAGATCGCTTTCAAACAGGAGATGAAACAAATAGGGAATGCATTGCCGAAACCTAGGATCTTCTGCATACAATCGTAAAGTCCGGTATTCAGACGCAGGAATTTGATGAGGTCGCTCATCATATCTTCCTCCTTGACCTGTGGGAAATAGCTGTGGGAAACACCGAGCTTCCAAACTTTCCTCCCAAACACTAATGGGACTCCCTTTGGCTTGTTTCATTTGAAACAACTCAATAGCATTCCCCATGACTTCCTTGGAATGCAAAGGATGAACACTATAATGTTCATATATTTCTTCACTTTTAGAGGCCTCTACTTTCTCAATTTGGCCAGCACACAAATCGCTATCCTCTTCATCACTTACTTCCTCTTCTGCAACATATACATTCTTATAGTACTTATTATTTTTCTTCAAATACACTGTTGCCTTTTTGACTTTCCTAACATCCACTAAATCTTGCCATATTTTCTTATTCTTTGTCGGAACCCCATTGACCAAGATAACCAGAGGTTCCTCTTCCACTTTTTCTATTCCAATTGTGTTAATGTTTTTGTTCAAATCTAGAGGCAAATAAACAACTCTTCCCTTTAATCCTCTCTGTAAATCTGCTGGAGGCAACTTTCCTGTCTTTGGCTCCATTCTTACAATAGCCTGAAATGGATGGATACTTTGAATCAAAATAGATTCATAAGTATTTAAATCCTTCAATTCAGAAGGAATCTCAACCAATTCCAGATTATTATGAACTGCCCTAGCAGGCATCTGGTTTTGGTTTAATTTATTACAACAATAAGTACACACACGTTGATCCGATCCCAAATCAAAATAATTTTCTACCATCAAGTATGTGGCAAAATCCTTCCATTCACTATTATTTTCCCTTTCACTTTTTGCATATAAATCCACTACCTTAGTCTGATTCTTATAATAAGTGCGTCGACAACATACACAAGTGAAATTAGGCCTCTCACTTGATTTCATCTGAAACGTGGCAATTTCCTTCTCAAAATTATCTGTACTAGAAACCTGTACATTATCTTCCACATTACCCTCTACTTCAGGGTCAATTTGAACATTCTCATCTTTACTACCAAAGTAACAAAACTCAATTTCTTCACAAATATTCTTCACATCTATTTCAGAACCATGCAAAAGAGCAGCACATAATTGTTTAAGCATAATTGCTGGACTCTTAGCATAATACAACATTCTCACTAATTTTCTCACTTTATTATGATGCACTGCTAGCATCCTGAAATGATGAAAAACACTCTGGCATACTCTCCTGGAAAGACAAGCCAGTGAATGACCACGCAAACCTGTCATTTGTCTCACTCTGCAAGGATCTAAATCTTGCAACAACTTCATTTTCTGCTTCAAACTTTTCTTATTAAATGTCCGTATAAAATCACAAAGCAAATTGATGGAAACCTGTCGCACACTGCAAATAGAACTACACTTCCAAATGTACACAGGACCCTTAGGACGTCTTCCTAAAACCTCATCACTTAGCGCCTCTTCTGTCTCTGTTGTCACAAGTTGTTCTTTTTCAACTGGACAACCATCCTTCACTTCATAAGCTCGACCACTGATGTCAACTGCATGCACCAAATCATTATCCTGAAAATAACTCTCCTCATTAAAAAATGCCTCAGAACTTGAACTATGCATCCATTCTCCGGAAAAAACTTCACAAAAGTTAGTACGATTTACTACTCTCTTCCATCTACTTTTTGTTTTGAAATCAGAAATTACCTTGCTTAGTTTCCTAATTCTATTGATTACCAAAATAAACAACTTTCGCTTAATTTCAAAAGCATGATCAATAATTTTCTCTACATTTTTCTTCTTCTTATAAAATGCCGCTTTCTGTTGGCCTTTCTTTTTAATATTTTTCAATAAATTAACTAATATCCTATTACGGAACATTCGATTTCGAATGTCCCTAAACTGTTGTTTCCTTCTACTATCATGCACAGAGTTATCTCTTCCTCTACCAGTAACATTTGTAATGGGTCTCTCCTTTCCATTTAAATTACTTTTCTTTTTGTGAACTGAAACATTTTTTTGAGCAAAACTTTTTTTACTACAAATATTTCTTAAGAATGATTTCGTGTTCTTACCCGGACCTTTCTTGCTGTTTTGACAAGTATTTGGGGAAGAGGACTGCTGCAATAAAACATCATCCTGCTGTCTTTGACGTTTTCTAGCCTTTCTCATTCTGTTTTTCGTAGGCATTTTCCAAACTATGAAAGAATCTGCAGTTGAATCTGTGGAAAAATATAATATAAAATGTTAATAACCACTATTACCAAACAGTAAATAAATAACAGTCATCTAAAACTTAATGCCCTACTAATTATTTAACATAGCAAATGTTTTCCACCAGCACTGCATCACAAAAATGACACTCAATGGTACAAAACAGGCATATAACACTCATAAATGACTCCCTAATATTTTAAATCATTAATTCAGGATGACGATAAGATGTAGTCTATCGAAAGATTTGTTTAGGCCCAGATCTTTAGACTGGGGTGAATGTGTGTCATTGATCCACATTCAGTCCATCACCTGTTTTGTTTATTTGAGGTGAGGCCAACACATGGTTGCAGATAACATTTTCACTGAAAAAAACCAAGGTAAAAAAACATGTGAAGGCCTACCAATGAAGTAAATCATTAAATGAAAACCAATACATTTCTGGAAATATGCACTACTAGTGCTTCATAAGATGTTTTGGGTCATATTTATAAGAGTGTCTAGTATGCTATTTTACGTTCTTCATGGTGCAAATTTATTGTAAATACGCTCCCATCTGCGGTTTGCAAATTTAGATTTTGATTATGGAAGTTAGATAGGCATGTTAATAATTTCCCAAAAATGGTGTATAACCCCAAACAACCTTTGAAGCAAATGCTCTTAGCCATGTTATCCACCTCCCATTGGATAACATGGCTAAGAAGTGCTTGCAAATGTGAAAAAAAAACGGCCACAATGCATGAATATCGCTGAAAAATCAGCAATATTCATGCATTTTCCAGCAAATGCTCTTAGCCATGTTATCCACTTCCTATTAAATAACATGGCTAAGAACTGCTCAGGGCCCCATGAGGAAGGCTTTCCATTTAAAAAGGGAAAAATAACATCAAAGACACTAAAATGCCTTCTAAATATGACCCCAAACAACCTATGAAGCTCTAACAGTACATATCCTGAAATTTAAATGATTTCAAAATTCGTTTTTAAACACAGCATATAAATCAATTGTATACCTGCATTCATGAAGAAATGACTAAAAATGTCCTTGAGACACATGAAAGTGTTTTCTGGAATACCCTAACCCAATTTTTGGGACACTATTAACATGGCTAGGTAACTCCCACAATCAAAATCTAAAATTGCCAAGCGCAAGTAGGAGCGTATTTACAAGACACTTGCCCCAAGAGGAATGCTTTCCATTTAAAAAGGTAAACATAACATCAAAGACACTAAAATGCCGTCTAAATATGACCCCAAACAACCTATGAAGCTCTAAAAGTACATATCAAGAAATGTAATTGTTTATCACAAATGCGATTAAAAACAGCCGCAATGCATGAATATCGCTGAAAAGTCAACGATATTCATGCATTATACAGCAAATGCTCTTAGCCATGTAATCCACCTCCCATTGGATAACATGGCTAAGAACTGCTCGCAAATGCGAAAAAAAGGCCGCAATGCATGAATATCGCAGAAAAGTCAGCGATATTCATGCATTTTCCAGCAAATGCTCTTAGCCATGTTATCCACTTCCTATTAAATAACATGGCTAAGAACTGCTCAGGGCCCCATGAGGAACGCTTTCCATTTAAAAAGGGAAAAATAACATCAAAGACACTAAAATGACTTCTAAATATGACCCCAAACAACCTATGAAGCTCTAACAGTACATATCCTGAAATTTAATTGATTTCAAAATTCGTTTTTAAACACAGCATATAAATCAATTATATACCTGCATTCATGAAGAAATGACTAAAAATGTCCTAGAGACACATGAAAGTGTTTTCTGGAATGCCCTAGCACCATTTTTGGGACACTATTAACATGGCTAGGTAACTCCCATAATCAAAATCTAAATTTGCCAAGCACAAGTGGGAGCGTATTTACAAGACACTTGCCCCATGAGGAATGCTTTACATTTTAAAAGGAAAACATAACATCTTAGACACTCAAATACCTTATAAATATGGCTCAAAACAACCTATGAAGCTCTAGCAGTACATATCCAGAAATGTAGTTGATTTCTTAAATCGTTTTTAAAAACAACATATCTGTTTCAGCTTACATAACAGACCATGGAATGGGCTCCATGTACCACAATAACTTGTGTTACTGCATGCCAGAATGTTACACCAAATATGCAATTACAATTTCTCTATAAAACTAATTCTATTAGTATATCACTAGAGACAAAACCACATTTTAAAAACACAGCTTTCTTCATCATTTTCTCCTTAAATCATACTATTCTCTATCTAAATTAAATAAATCTTTTCTCACCTTAGCAAATATTGTTTGAGTTTTGAAAACAGTCTCAGAAATACACCAAACTGTCTTCAGCAGAAGAAAAAGGATGCACTCCAAAGGCTGCAGCTATTGAAAGCACAGAAATACAGATATTCATTTCACATATCTCTCATATTAGCCAATCATACCTCTTCCCTCACTTTTTTCAAATCAAAACCCTTCCCCCCTCTGCCCTCTCTCCCTTGTTTCCATAGCAACCACCTCCTGGAAGACCTCTCATGTTTGCAAATTCACACAACAATGTTTCAATTGAACTCTGAACTCTCAGTGCACCTGCGTATCCAGTGCAATCTTTCATGAAATGTTTCTTCCTTGACCATTCAAATTACATCTTTCAAAGAACACATCCATGCACCCTAACTTTCTGTTTTCAGAAATAGAAATGCACCAATCACTGCTAATGATTCATTAGCATTGGAAATCCACAGTTTTTTTTCTTTACAAACTCCTACTGTTTCAACTGCCCTTTCATTACCACACTTCATCTGACTGCAGCACAACCTTCACCCACCATGTTTAACGTCTGGATTGTTGGACACAGTTACATCCACTGGGCTCAAAGGTATGCTGAGAACAGAAATTTACACAACCTCAATTTACAGGATGTGGAAATTAAGTGGTTGGGCCAAAGAGGATTAAAATGTCACCAATTGATACCATTGGTGAAAACCTTTATGCATTTGCCAAAACCTGACCTGTTAATAGTGCACTGTGGAGGTAATGATTTGGGCACTTTGACAGGGGTAGGTCTGGAAATGCTTTTAAAGGACACCTTGGAGCAATTAATGGCACTTTTTCCTCAAACTGCTTTGGTATATTCCAATATATGCCAAAGACAGAAATGGAGGTGGTCCAACCAATTTTCTCCACAAATTGAGAAAGCGAGGAAGCATGTAAACAAATCTGTTTCAGCTTTCATGAGAGACCATGGAATGGGCTCTCTGTACAACAATAACTTGCGTTACTACATGCAAGATATCTACAGAGGAGATGGAGTTCACTTCTCAGATGAGGGCAACAGAATTTTCATTCTGAATTTAAGACTGTGCATTGGTACCTACTTATAAGTACCTAAATGTACCATAAACCCAAAAGCTCTTCTCAGAGCTACCCTACATCTGATCACTCACAATTATTATTTTTCTCTAACTTTTTTCACTAATTTTCCACAAATTTCGCTCCCCGGAGCGCTACCCGGTTCGCTAACCGAAAGCTAACCTCGCGGATTTTTTTTAAAAAAGTTTTTTTCCGCACATATAAGCCTCCTCAGCCATGCTCAGAAAACCTAGGGGGTCCAGATAAGTCTACCATGACCCCTTCTACCCATTCTAAACATTATTTGCCCTCCATCTTGTATCTTAATGCGACCGAAACACAAAATGGTGGACTCCCGTGACGCTTAAGGTTCGCTAACCGGGCCGCTTTCCGGAAAGCGGTCCTAAAAAAAGGTGGGAAAGTAATTTACAGAAAAACGACTAGAGACACTCTCACCAAATATAGATTAGCTCATACTACATAACAATCCCTTCCATTCTCACAAATTTCATTGAAATTTCATTTAGCCATTTAGCCTGTACACCTCTCCAAGTACCGTGAGGTAAATTACTTCACAAAACACATCTGAATTGTTGGAATTGACAACCAATGAAAATGTTACTTTCATTTTCTACTTTTATTACCTGACATTTGATTGGTTATATACCTGTATATATATAAAGGGAGAGAAGTAAACACAGCCATTTTGACTACTACTTCTTGTTGTACCTCCTATTTCAATAGCTTCAAAAAACTTCAACTTCTTTGTGAAGGTAAGTTAAAATTTAATATATTGTGCACTATAACTTAATATAGTAGACTTTTTCTGCTAGATATACACTATCCCTCTGTAGTAGTAATGTATTTAGATAGACTTCTCTGTTATAGTTATGAATGGAGTAAGGCTTGTCTTGGTTAAATCACATACACTTTTTTATAGTCCTATTTCCACTCTCATACTATACACTGCCAAAAGATAAATTCACTGATAAAAACTGCCTATCTAAAATTAATCCCAACAGTGCCCTATCTCTACTAATATATATTTTTTTAATCCAAATTTCAGGCAAAATGGAAGGCAAGCAGCAAGTTTCTTTTGAGATGGACCTGCAAGAGAGCAGCCAGGAATTAATTGAAAATATTGACATGGAATTTATGGATGAAAGCTTGGATGATGAACTGCTGCAATGTGTCCAAGCAGTAGATGTTCTCCTTGCAAATGAGGACATTTTGCAACCTCACAGATTGCAAACAATATTTCAAGAAAATAATGACATTTCAGACACTGAAATGTTAGAAAGTTTAATAAATTATGAAAAAGAATCAAAATAAAAAAAAAACACTATAAAAAAAAGAAAACAAAAAAAACAAGAAAAACAACAAACAATTAACATACAGCATTAGAAAAGTCTTTCATTCTTTTATCCATAAAGTTCGCTGCCCAGAGCGCTATCCGGTTCGAGAACTTGGCGCTTACCACAAAAAAAACAAATTTTTTTTTTGGGACCCTCCTAGGCCCTTTTAAAACCTCCACATAAAACCTAGGGGGTCAACGAGGATCTACTATGCCCCCTTATGGTAATTTCCCCCTTTGTTTTGGCCTCCTCTTGTCTCTCGATCCTACCGAGAGACAAGATGGCGGCCGCTCCGGACTGTTTAGAATGTTGACAGACACCGGAGGGCCAATCAGCTTCTCATCGCAAAGTTCCGATACGCGAAAGGTTCGCTAACCGGTTAGCTGCCCGGAGCGCTGTTACAGATATATATCTTGATTTAAACGTTAATTTCTGAAAATCCACTGAAGCACATATATTGAGACCTAGCAAAGGCACATCGGGCTAACAGTCCCTACAATTTTGCCAAGTTTCGTGAAAATCCATTCAGCCGTTCGGGCTAAAAGTGAGTCCAACCGCCCTATGGAAATTAACATGGGAAAAACGCGTTTTGGGACCCCCCTTTTTTCTCGGCCCCCCCTCCACAAAACCCCCCCAAATTTTCAAGGGCTGCTCAGAAACAAAATGTGCCATTTTCCTGAAAATTTCAGCCAATTCCGTCCACAAACGCAAAAGTTATTAGGCATAGAATTTTCAGAAATCCCATAGGGAAAAAATCCTAACTATATATACCTACTGGCGACCGCCAGTAGGTAATATATATATACATACATATATATATATATTACCTTCTAGCAGTCACAAGTAGGTAGACTATCCAGTTCCTTGCAACTTTTTCATAACTAGTATGGCGGTAACTTCAGCTGCTGTTTTGAAAGTTTAGAGGTGATCAGTAAATTGAGGGCAAAGAAATGGGGAGGATCCCGTAACGTGATGTTAAGTCCCATCGGGACATTAGACACAGCTAGAGATCGAAAAGCTGAACATAATTGCACCACATTTAACAGAAACAAAGTACTGGTTAAGAGAAGAGGCTTTCTTGATTTCATTTGGTTTGAGGCAACCACGTCTATTTCAACCACACCATTCACCCATCTGGACAGACCACCACTGCGTGCCCTTCCATGTCAAAAAACCCACTGCACTCAAGCTGGCACCCCGCCCACCATGCAGGAACTGGAACAAGATCACCAAGGACCACATCAACTTCAACCTCAATCGGAAAGCCCACCCACAACCAAAGCGCCAACTCTGCAGCCAAAGAACTTCACGTATGGATGACCAACTTTGCAGGCGAGCTTGCCCCCTTCAGAACCCCGATAAATTGAGACCCAGGAAGGCCTCCTGGTTTAACATTGACCTCCAAGTAGCCAGACATCTCGAGAAGAACTGGAGAAACAGGGCACTTCACTTACAAGAAAGCCATGACAAAATGCCACCAACTCATCAGATTTCACCAAGCTGCCCAGCGAAGCCACGGACATCACACCCTCCCAGAACCTCTGCAACAAACTTGGCTCCTACTTCCACCTAAAAATAAGATCCATCTATGATAACTTTGACAAACATACTCAGGACACCAAACCCACTCCACCCCCTAGCAATAAAAGTCAGCCTACCATCTCATCCTGGACCCCAGTCACCACCGAAAACACTGCATCAACCATGAAAGACAGTCACTAAGGAGCCCCCATGGACCCCTGCACTCTGCACAGCGTCCACAGAGCTGCTGCCAACATTGCACTGGAGCTATGATGCACCATTAACACCTCCCTCGAAGCCGGCACTGCCCCTGATGACTACCCATACTGACCCATTTCTCTCCTCCCCTTAACATCCAAAGTCACTGAAATGATCATCAATATTCAACTAATCAAAGTTATAGAAGAGAACCCCATCCTTGATCCCTCCCAATCCGGATTCTGAAGCAACCACAGCACCAAGACTGCCCTACTCACCGCTACATATGACATCCGCACGCTCCTCAACCAGGGACACACCGTAGCCCTGATCCTGCTTTACTTCTCTGCAGCCTTCGAGACCGTCTCCTACAGCACTCTCACTTTCAGACTCCACAAAGCCAGCAAACTGGGGACTGCCCTCAACTGGCTCTGCTCATTCCTCATCTGCAGACCCCAAATAGTCATAATTCCTCCCTTTCTCTCAGAACCCACGACAATCAGCTGCAGAGTGTCCAGGGGATCATTGCTCTGCCCCACTATTTTCGACATATACATCAACAATGCTGTCATATTCAGACAGCATGGGCTCAGCATATTATCCTATACCGATGACACCAAGCTCATCCTCTTCCTCACCAAGTTCCCCTCACCACCAGACTCAGCTTCCAGCAAGGAATGAAGGATGTCACAATGCGGATGAGCAGCAGCTGCCTAAAGTTCAACTCAGAGAAGTCAGAAGTCCTGATCCTTAGACCCTCTCCCCCTGCAAGGGACAGCACCTTGTGGCTCACCACCCTGGGCATTCCTCCTGCTCCCACGGACCATGCCCAGAACATCGGCATCATACTAGGTTCACCCTTCTACATGACCTTACAGATCAAAGTCATCACCTCCACCTGCTTCAAAACTCTCTGCATCCTTCGCCAGACCTTGAAATGGATCCCCCTTATAAAGAAAGACTGGACCCATACTCTCATTACCAGCAGACTGGACTAGGGAAACACTCTCTACACCGGGATCAACAAATCGTTGCCCGGCAACCTCCAGTTTAAATAGAACACCACAGCCAGACTCGTCCTGGTCATCCCTCGACATGAACACGTCACCCCACAGCAGCTGGACCTCCACTCTCTCACCATTGAGAAAAGAGTAACCTTCAAGATGCTCACCCATGCCTACCAAATGCCTCCACAACATGGGTCCCCAGTTTCTCAATGAGAGAATTGCTTTCCACGTACCCAAGAAAAACCTCTGGTCTGCCAACCTTGCCCTTGCCAAAACCCTGTGCATCCGCAGAGCCAGAACAGTTCCAGCAAAGACATGGAATAAGCTCCCCATCAACATTAGACACACCCACTCTACCCACTCTGCACATCTTCAGGAAGACCCTCAAGACCTGGCTCTTTGACTGAGCAGAGCTGCTCCCCCAAGTGCCTTGAGACCCCTATGGGTGAGTAGCGAGCTTCACAATTGCCTGATTGATGTAAATCTGTTCAGTAGTTGCAGAGTTATTACAAGAAATTCCAATTTGTATATATTAGGAAGCGAACCTTCCCGATCTCATGCTCGGATCTGATTGGTGCAAAAAGAACAGATGATGGACGGAATTCTGAACAAAT